>NC_138879.1:11523439-12136675 GCF_965194805.1 Balaenoptera borealis | reverse complement strand
GACCACTGACTGTCCACAGCAGGCTCTGCTGTCTCACAGGCCTCCTGCCACAGGCCTTCCATGTACACCCACATGAGGGGCCCCTCACTCCACATCACCCCTGAGCTGGCTAAGCCCTTTGCTCTGTAACCTCCAGGGGGATCAGCGTTCAGGGCCCCCTCGCTGTTTAGATAGACTGTTGATGGTCATAAATCCTTGTATCACAGAGTGTGGGTCTTGCCTGGACTTGGGGCCAGGAGCCTGCTAGCCCCCCTGAGCAGAAGGGAGTGGGACAGAGGAGGGACCAACTTTACAGTGCCTGGCCAGTCAGGGCTGAACCTGGGAGGTGAGGCCTGGCCAGCTTAGCCCACCTCCCAGATGCACTTCCCCATGCGGTCATTTTCTCTAGGACAATCCCAGTATAGTTCCCTTGGTGTTGGAAAATAGTCTGAGAGGGCCAGGTTGGGAATTGGTGTGAGCATGTGGCCCACAAGGATTGGTGGTCAGAAGACCAGCCAAGAACATTTGTGCACTCAGGTTGGGGGGGTGGGGGTGGAGGTGGGATTCAGAGTGGTGTGTCTCTTGAAAGGAGCATGTCCTCACTTCTAGTTCCAAAGGCCACATGGGAGCTGGTCTCAAGAGAGGGCAAAGGACAGACTGCAAATGCCATACTGATGCTGGGTCCAACCCAGAAACACTGGAACAGTAGCTGTCCACTGCCCTGGGGGTTGAGCACCAACCTCAACAAGGGGAATTAGAACTTTTGCTACTGGTTCTTTGTTTTGGCAGGTACACCAGCCTTGGTGAGGTCAGCTTAACTCAAGCCCAGAAAACACTTGGCAGCTGGGCTCCTTCAACTTGCCCTGTCTGGCCACACCCCTCCAGATGCCTCTTTCATTCATGGGTGTCTGACCTTGGAGACTCTCCCACTGGCTTCTTAAAGGAGAGGGGTGTGATTGACCTGTCTGCAGGCACCTTTCAGGGTCGCTCTGGGTCTCAGTCTCATTCGGAGAACTCTTGGCCCCTCTCCCCAAAGCCTTGGAGGACAGTGTTGGGAAGGAGAGGTGTCTTGCCCTGTCTTCACCCTGACCCTCCAGGCTGATTGCTGGTGAGCTGGCCCCCTTACCAAGGCCCAGCCAGTCATTTTCTTCATGGTTTTCTGCCCTCAACCCAGAATTCCTCTGGCTTACCCTTTTTCCCCACTGTCCGTTCAGACCAACACACCCACAGACAGTTCATTCAGGCATGAAAGAAGGGACACTTCTGTCCATGTTAAGCTCAGACGCGGCAGTGTCCCGGGGACGGGGTAGGCGTGGGTGTGGCTCCGCAGCTCAGAGGTAGGAGACTCATCCCTAGACCGAGAGCCCCACCCCCACCCCACCCCCCGCCTGTGGAAGGGGCAACACCTGACGCTGCCCGCCCCCTCCTGGAATTCATAGATCCAACCGCCCCGCAAAACGCTAGAAGGTCGACTTAGGAGTGCACCGTCCGCTCGGAGGAGACGCGTTCTGACGGGCCGCCACCCTGGGGAAGCCAGTGTACTGGCCCAGGTCCGGGAGCCGGCCCGGCCCTCGGGCGCACGAGGGAAGCGCGACTTCGGGCGGGTCCAATGGAGCCCCGGGGGAGGACGGACGAGTGGAGAGACCAAGGCCCTTGGGCTTCCCGTGTTTGGCTTTAAACACGTTGGCCCTTTGCCAAACCGTTCTGTGTCCACTAGCTTTACCTCAATGGCGTCCCCTTCGGCCCAGGGGCCCGGGCTCCCGCGGAGCCTCTTAAGACCTGACGCGCAGCCGCCCCACCCCCGGCTCCGGCCCCGCCCCACCCCCGGCTCCAGCCCCGCCCCCGCCCCCGCCACGCCGCTGTACGGCGGAGACCGCGCTGCGACCTGGGCGGCCGTAAAGCGCCGCGCCCCGCCCCGCCCCCGGCACCGGCGCTGCGAGGCCGAGACCCCTCCGGTGGCTGGGCTCCCTGGCGACCCCACGATGGCTGGCCTCGCGCCGCGGGTCGAATACCTGGCGGGCTTCTGCTGCCCGCTCGGGGGCCTGGCGGCGGGCAAGCCTCGCGTGCTGTGCCACGGGGCGGAGATCTTCCTGTCCACCGGGAGCGAGCTGGTCTATGTCTACGACCGGGAGGGGCGGCTGCTGATCGTGAGCACCCGGCAGGCCGGGGAGGGGCCAGGGACCGGGGGAGAGGGCGGAGCGGGGGTCCTGGGCCCTGGAGGGGGCGGGGCCGGGCGGGAATCCACCGAAGGCCCGGCGTATTTGAGGAGTTTGTACTCCACCTCCCCTGGGCCCCACGCGCCCGGTCTCACTCTGCCTTCTCCCCGGACGTCCAGGCCGTGTACAAGTTTCCCGGTCAGGTGTGGCACCTGGAGCTCCTGGCCCTTCGCAGGGCGCTCTACGTCCTGTGCGCTCGGAGCGGCATCTATTGCTTGTCTTTGGACCAGGCGAGCAGGTGAGGCATGGTCGCTGGACAGCACTGCTTTGGGCGGGTCCACACTTGCCTCTCCGGGGTTGAGGCGGACATGGCCTCAGATGGGCTTCTCGCTGTCCCTGACTGGTAGGTACTTCTCTGCCCTCCTCAAACACTGCCCCTGTGACCTATACGGTCCGCTTACCCCTGGACTGGGTTCAGAATGAGCACTCACCAGGCCTCCAGGGTGGGGATGGTGGGCTCAGGGCCAGCTCTGAAGTCTTGGGGGCCCCTGTTCTCAGCACCTGCCTTCTCTAACAGGCTCCTGCTCACAGAGAATTCTTAGTAAACGGGGTTCAAGCGGCTGAGTCTGCAGCCGGGAGCAGGATGCTGCCCCTTTGGCTTTGATGGGCCTTGGTGGGTCAGGCATGACACACCTATGAGGTGGGTCTCTGTGAACCCTGAGTCAGTGGTTAAAGGAGTTTCACCATCCCTCCCCCGCCGCCCCCCAGTACCAGTGCAGAGCCTAACCAGTGCAGAGCCTAGAGCCTAGACTCGGGCACCTATTCACTACTGGTTTAGAAGATAAAAAGATAGCAGGTGTGATTCACAGCCGAGGCCTTGGGGGTCTGACAGTTCTGCACTGATGAGAGTTTTCTGTCCAAACCCCATTTCTGGAAGGCTTGGTAGATCCTATTATGCACGTGTCCCTGGGTGATTGGTGGGGAGCAAAGCAGTCCGTGGAGCAGGTGGGAGGCACTGTGGCATGCCAGCTGCTCCCTGGTGGCTATAACACTCACTGAGATCGCTCCTTGTACAGACCCCAGGCCCATCATGTCAGTGGCAGGCTGTCATGAAGGGAGCTTGTGAGCATTGTAACTGACATTTGCCTGTGTTCTCAAAGGTCTGTGAGCCGGGATGACGAGGATGACAGGGACGACCAGGACAGTGAGGATGGGCAGGTCGATGAGCTCCCTGCCCCTGTGATCCCCGTGCACCCAGACACCTGTGTGCTCCCCAATGCCACACTGCATGCCTTCACCGTGCTCGATGACGTGCTCATCACCCTGGCACAGGGCCCCACCCAGTGGAAGGTGCAGGTGTTTGAGCGTCCATGTCCAGGGGAGGACCCTAGGCCCGGAGGCCAGATTGGAGAGGTGGAGTTGTCCACCTGCACCCCCCCAGCTGGGAGCCTGGGGGAGCCCACAGCCCCCCGCTTCCTCCCAGTGCTGTGCTGTGCGTCACCACCAGGCTCCAGGGCCCCACATGGCCACCCGTGGGGCTCTGGGGGCGTCACGCTGGAGGGGCCCCTCTTTGGGCTACTCTTTGGATCCGATGCCTCCCTCCTGGAGTCGCCCGTGATCCTCTGCGGTCTCCCCGATGGCCAGCTCTGCTGTGTGGTCCTCAAGACCCTGGTCACCTCCAGGTCTGCCCCTGGTGATCCGAAGGCCCTTGTCAAGATCCTCCATCACCTGGAGGAGCCTGTCATCTTCATTGGAGCCTTGAGGACAGAGCTGCCGTCCGAGGACGTGGAGGACGCGTACTGTGACTGCCTGGTGGCACTCGGTCACCATGGCCGGACACTGGCTATCAAGGCCAGCTGGGACGAGGCAGGGCATCTGGTGCCAGAGCTGCGGGAGTACAGCCTCCCAGGGCCTGTGCTCTGTGCGGCCCGCGGCAGGGGCGGCCATGTGTACCACAGCACCCCCTCGGACCTCTGTGTAGTGGACCTGGCTCAGGAGAGCTCCCCCTGGGACCTCACGCAGCGTGACAGGGCCCCAGGAGGCCTGCCCTCTTTGCTGTGTCCAGCCAGCTTGAGTGCCTGCAGCGTCGTCACCCTCTCTGTGTCATCTAGGGCGCCTGAAGGTACGAACCACGGCTGAAAGCTAAAAACCAAAGCCATGGGGTAGGTGGAGCCTCCGCTCTGATGTCTCCTCCCTGTGAACTGGCCATCCTCCTCTCCCTGCCTCATTCCTGTTCTCCGTAAAACTGCCCGGGCAGGCCCACCCTCCTCTGGCATAGCCTCGTGGTTGATGCTCCTTGTCTTGGGGTCCTGGGTGGGTTTAGGGGCGGGGCTGTGCCACTCTCCCTGGGTAGGGTCTGCACCTGAGTGACCCCGGGCAAGAGCATCTTCCCATGGCCAGTAGTGCAATGGAAATTCAAATCAGTTCAGGTCAAACCTTTATGTTTTTTTGGAAACTTAGTTACCATGTGGCCTCCAACGAGTCCACCCTGCACCAAAGGCAGGGGGCATCGCCAAGCTCTGATGTTTGTGTTCTCCCCAGACAGAACCGGAGGGAGTTTCAGCCATGTTTGCCCAATGTTAGGGGAGAGAGATAAGAGCCCCCCTCCCCCTAGCGCATATTCCCCTTAAGATAGCCCAAGAATGCACTGTAAGGCCTACCGTGGACCATACTCGATATGAAAGAAATGCTTTTGAAGTGAAAAGACTGCTGTCTCTCCCACAGGGAAAGAGAGACACATGTGGCAGGGAATGGGGGAGCCACACCTCTGGGCGGGTCTCAGGGCCTAGTGGTACTGGACTTGGAGAACCAGCAGGTCACAGGAGATGGAGCCTGTTTCCCGGGGAGCTCCCTGGTAGGCCAGGAGTGGGAAAGGAGACAGAAAGATGTCGAGGAGAGGCGGCAGGCTTCCAGAAAGGCCCCAGTGAGAGCCGGCTGGCCAGTGGAGGAAGCCTGGGACCTGTGTAGCACCTGCTTCTCTTAGGAAACCTCAGAGCAGCTTTGCTGGGGGTTGGGGGGCTGTTGAGGGGGGGATGCACCCAGCTGATTTGATGGCCCTTGTCTGGTCCCTTTTAGTCCTGTCCATGTATAAGGTGACGCCTCTGCTGTGCTGACACCCTGTCCCAGGGAGGGTCCTTCACAGCATGTGTCCAGCCCAGGACACGCCCCAGGCTCTTTGGGGATGTCTCCAGAACCCTCTTTTCCTCACCTGGGCACAGGTGTTTTGCCAACAGTTATCTGAGTCCCAGGAACTGCTGCATGTTCCCAGCAGCATGCCCCTCCCTGCCTGTTGACCAGGCCCCACGTGTGTCCACCTGCAGGGGGTGCTGAGCTCCTGGCCCTGTCTGCCAAAGGCCGGCTGATGACCTGCAGCCTGGACCCGCACTCTGAGACGCCTCACCCCACCAGAGTGACCTCGGCGAATGCTGGCCAAAAAATTAAGGAGTTGCTGTCTGGAATTGGCACTGTCTCTGAGAGGTGACCAGTGGGCTGAGGCTCGGGCAGAGGCTGGCATGGTGTCCACGGAAGGCGGTGTCCTGGGTGGTGGCGCTGGTCCGGGACAGGCCTGTTACTTTGCCTCTGGCCCCCGCGATAGCCCCAGACGTTGTGTTGCCTGGCCAAAGATGGCACTAAATGCCAGCTGTGGGCGCCAAGCCCCTGTGGTTTAGGGTCATTTCTAGCGTGCCTGCCATCCTCTGGGATGTCACGGTGGCACCACAGAGGAGCAAAGGAGCCGACCTGGAACACGTTGGGGAGCACGTTGGGGGTGGCCAGCGCCACCGTGGGCACCCCTGGCTCAGTGGCCCTGAAGGGGGTGAAGTCTCCGTGAGCCCGGTGGGCGAGGCCAGGCTGCCAAGTACAGGCTGCCCCAGCTCCATCCTCTGCTGCTGGAGAAGGAGGTTGGGTCAGACGATTGCATGGGCAGGACAGGAGCCCCTGAGGTGGGGGCTCTTCACCTGATGCTGGAGGAAGAACGAGGTCTGGGCCCTCCCTCAGCAGCCATGTCTGTTTCCAGAGTGTCTTCTCTGAAGAAGGCGGTTGACCAGCGGGACAAGGCCTTGACCTGCCTCAACGAAGCCATGAACGTGAGCTGCGCCCTGCTGTCGAGCCGGGAGGGTCCTAGGCCCATCTCCTGCACCATCAGCACCTCCTGGAGCCGCCTGCAGCTGCAGGACATGCTGACAGCTACGTGCCTGCTGGAGAACAGCAGTGGCTTCAGCCTGGACCGGGGCTGGGCCCTGTGCATCCAGGTGCTCCGCAGCTCCCGGGCCTTAGACCTGGACTCGGCTGTCTCGGCCATCACCTACACCATCCCCGTGGACCAGCTCGGCCCTGGCGGTCAGCGTGAGGTGACGCTGCCTCTGGGCCCGGGAGAGGACGGTGCACTTGACCTGCCCGTGACCGTGTCCTGCGCGCTCTTCTACAGCCTCAGGGAGGTCGTGGGTGGGGCCCTTGCCCTCACGGACCCTTTCAAGGACCCCCCTTCGAATGAATGCACCCCTGACGTCCTGCCTGAGCAGGAGGGCGTGTGCCTGCCCCTGAGCGAGCACACAGTGGACATGCTGCAGGGCCTGCGCTTCCCCGGCCTGGCTGCACCCCACACGCAGGCCCTGGGCCCACTCAGCCCTGCCAGAGACCCCATCCACACCTTCCTGGGAACTTGCTGCGGGCCAGTCAGCCAGCCGGCAGGACCAGCGTCCCTGCGGGCCAAGTACCTGCCCCCGTCAGTGGCCACCATCAAGGTGTCGGCAGAGCTGCTCAGGGCCACCTTAGGGGACAGTCACGCAGGTTGGTGGCACCAGCTGGCTTCGCTGAGGCCTGGAGCCCTTCCTCTCTCTCCCAGGATCTGCTCAGCCTCACAGCCGCACCTCTCTCCTCCAGGCGTGTCCCTGTGTTGTGCCACCCTGCAGTGGCTCCTTGCCGAGAATGCCGCCGCAGACATCGTGAGGGCCCAAGCACTGTCCTCTGTCCAGGGAGTGGCCCCAGATGGCACTGATGTCCACCTCATCATCCGCGAGGCAAGCAGGGGTCAGCTGTCCTGCCTGTGGGGAAATCGGCCTCGACAGCAGCAGTTCTGAGTAGGGTCCCTGGGTTGCTCAAGAGGAATCAGATTCTGGGGCCCACCCTCCAGAGGATTCCGATGCATCCGAGTTCGAGAGGCGGGCTGTGATGGGGTGGCCTTCGTGGGGCCGGGGGCAGCGTCGGCTCCCAGCCAGGTCTCCATGAGTACCACCCTGTCCAGCGCTCTCAACGCGTGGCCCCTGCCCTGCGTACTGCTGGAGTTCACAGCCAGCCGGAGTGGGTCGCTCACTTGTACTCCCAGGGGCAGCACGAGCAACTCCAGGCTCCAGGCCACTAAACCCCTAGACCACCAGGATGCCAGGCCCCATCACAGGCGCCCCATGTGCAGGGGCCGCTGAGACACCAAGGTGGAGCTCAGTCCTCTAGCCCCGTTCCTCGCACAAACCTTCCTTCCCGAGACTCTCCTGGCAGCCTCGGGGTCATGTCCAGCAGACCCTCGTGCTACAGCATTGGAGGCTCTGGCGGAGCATCCCGTGTGGCCGGGCACACCTTGCTGAGGGTGGTGGGTGGAGGCTGCCCACTGGACAGCCCTTTCAGGTCAGGCCACGACTAGTCAGTGTCAAGGTCAGGTGTCCCTGGGGCCTGGTGGTGGTTCTGCAGGTGGCAGAGAGGGGTGGGTGCCCCAGTGCATCCCACGATTCCAGAAGGAAGAGCTGCCAGGGACAGTGTCCTTCCTAAGGTCTCTAGGCCCCTGGGGTCTTGCCTTGTGTCCTGGCTCTCGCCCATCTTTGCCAGATTTCATCTTTGGCTGGAGGGCACTGGGCTGACCTCACTTGCCCAGCCTCCTCCCTGTTTTCACACCTGCAACCCTGACCCTGCTGTCCAGTGCCTCAAGATGCACAGTGTGGGCCATGGGTGGGTCCGGGTGTGGGCTGTCCGTGGTGGTGCAGCCACAGCAGGCACTTTTTCTGGAGTGAGTGCCACGGATCTGCATGCTGAGGGAAGAGGGGTCTTCCTGGACAGATATTCCAAAGGAGCAGCTTTGCTTTTGCTTGGCTAGCTGGTTCTTCAGGTGAAAACTCACGTTGAGTGTGGAGATCCAGCCCCGGGAGTCCCCTGAGCTTTGCCCACAGTGGGATGTAGAGAGGCAGCCCAGGCTTCACATGCCCCTGCCAGCTTGGACACTCCTGCTGGCCACGCTGCCCTCGGGCAGGGCAGAGCTGTGGATGGCCAGTGAGGCTCCTTGTGTGTTGCAGGTGGCCGTGACTGACCTGTGCCCAGCAGGGCCCATCCAGGCCATGGAGATCCAGGTGGAGAGCTCCTCTCTGGCCAACATGTGCAGGGCACACCACGCCATCGTTGGGCGTTTGCAGGTCTGTCGGTCATCATGGGCTTGCTTGGGAAGTCTCTGTGGGGTGTTGGGGACACAGGACCCTGGTGGTCTGTGGCTTCCTGCCCGGGGTTGCAGGTAAGCTGTGGGCGGTTGGGAGGTGGGTTGGGGACTTGCTGCTCACCCTCCTGGCAGTAGCTCCCAGTGGCCTGTGAGCACACGTGGTTAAAGGGAGACAGTCCACTGGCGACCAGCGTGAGATTTCTTCTACACTTGCATGGAAAGGCCAGGCTCGGGCCCCGGGACCAGGTGTCTGCTAGTCTGGGCCTCCACGTCTTTGCCAGGAAAGCGGGAGTTGGTAGCCAGCCCCTCCCATACACACAGCCCCAGGGGCCCTTCCTGCTGCTTCACTGCCGTGTGCGGCTACTGGGGCTGCAGCCCCAGGACCTGAGGGGAGGTCTTTGTGTTCTGGAGGGAAGCCTGTCAGCTGGTGCCCTTGGCAGGCTGGGCGCAGGGTCAGGTGGCCCATCTCCTGCCTGTTCTGCGTGTGTGCAGCCTCGGCTGCGCAGAGGGGTCCAAGGTGGCAGCTGTCAACTGATTCCCACGCTTTTCCTTAAACGTGGACTCTGCGTCAGCCTCACCTGGGAACTTGGTGCACGTCCCTAGGCCCCACCCCAGACCCCAAGAGTCGGAGAACCTGCAGTCCAAGCTCCGCCAGGGATCCGAGGCTGCTGTTCTAGACCTACCAGTGCACCCAGGCGAGCCTGGCGGCCAAGCCGTGACCAGAGGTCCCCCCTCAGGCACTGCTGTGACGGCCCCGCTGTGGCACATCCATGGCTTCACGCCCGGGCTCAGGAGTCCCCTGTCCCCAGAGCAGAGCTCCCACCCCTGCATTTCTCTCCCCCAGAGGGCGCCCCGTGTTGCTCTTGCCGGGCCTGAAACAAGCAGGGCTGTCTCCAGACCCGCTGAGCGCGGCAGTTGAGAGGTGGACAGTTAGTGAGAAGCTGGGGGAGGAGCGTACCGACCAGACTTCCAGCAAGAAGGGGAGTTAGTGTCCTGGGGCTGCCGGAACAAAGTGCCGCAGACGGGACACACTGCGTTCACTTTGGAGACAGGGATCCAGGTGTCCGTGGGGTGGTTCCTTCTGAGGCCTCTCTTCTGGGCGCATGGATGGCCGACTCCTCCCTATGTCCTCACATGGTCATCCCTCTGCATATCCGTGTCCTGATCTCTTCTTAGAAGGACACCAGTCCTGTGGGATTAAAGCCAACCCACGTGACCTCATTTTAACTTGATTATCTATGAAGACTCTCTCTCCAAACAGTCATCGGGGGTGCTGGGAGCTGGGGCTTCCAAGTGTGAATTTGGGAGGCATGATTCAGCCCCCAGTGGAACACTGGGGACACGCCCTTGATGGGAATCTTCTTGTGGGCTGCAGACCTCTGTCCTCCGTCTGCTGACACTGTGCTGTGTAACGGGAGTGTTCTCATGACAACCGGCGTTCATTCACCTGGCCGCTTGGAATCTGGGCGGCCTTGTCAGGTGTGCAGCTTCTGCCACTGGCAGCATCTCCTGCTGCCCCTTGGGGTGTCGGGGTCTCTTCTCTGCTCTGCCCCAGAGGCCAGCGGGAGCCTTGCTTCCTGGATCCGTCTGCAAGCTTGGGTCCAGCCCTGAGAGCTGGCCAGGCTGCCTCCAGAAAGCAGGACGTGAAGCAGCCCTCTCGTGGGCCAAGATAGGAACAGCGGTGCCAAGGCCTGAGGCCAAGGATGGGGAAGGGGTGGCGGTAGGAGGTGGGTAGTAAGGGGAAAGGGCCGAGAAGAAAGTTACTTGCAAGTAAATGATCATCAGGCTGGGGTTCGTGTGCCCTGCCGCCTGAGGTGAAGGTTAACTGGGGGCGAGGCAGGGAGGCCTGATGGATGGTTCGGGGAGGGGGAAGGGCCACCTGGCTCTGTGGGCTGGAGGACAGGTGCCAGGAGCCCTGGGCGCTACCTTGGGACACATGGGAGAAGCACCCTCTCCAGCCGTGTGCCCCTTGTGTCCCCCCAGAGGCTGGTCACGGAGCAGGCTGCCCGGGGCTCCAGCCCGCCTGACCTCCGCCTGCAGTATCTCCACCAGATCCAGGCCAACCATGAGGTGAGGTCCTTCAGGGATCCGTGCCCTGAACCTTCCACCAGCCTGGGCTCCTCTGGGGACACACACAGGCACTGGGGTATTGCCCAGGTTGGCAGGGCCTCCCAGTCCTCACAGCCGAGTCGGGTCTGGGCTCCTGTTGCAGGGGTGAGGTGGGGACAGAGTGGGCATGGCCACTCCTCCAACCTGTCCCACATTGGCTAGGACACGCCTGTCCCCTGGGGACATGGTCTTCCCTCAGCCCAGCCACGCCTCCTGTCCCGAGGGGTCATCACGTTAAGGCCACAGATGAGTGTTTTTCCTGGGCCACCTACCACAGTCTGAGTAGGATCTGCACGTGGAGGGTGTCCCCCAGAGGGACCCGCTGACATGCCCAGTGGGAAGGTGGGGCCCTAGCTGCTGCCGCCCATTCCTTCCTGTAGACGCTGCTGCGGGAGGTGCAGACCCTGCGGGACCGGCTGTGCACGGAGGACGAAGCCAGCTCCTGCACCACCGCCCAGAGGCTCCTGCAGGTGTACAGGCAGCTCCGCAGCCCCAGCCTCCTCCTGCTGTGATGCCAGGTAGGCCCCACCCCGCCCCAGCTCTGTCCCTGCTTCCGGCCCCTCTAACAACTCACAGTACCTTCGTGGTTTTATGGAGAAAACCTGTCTCCTGACCTGGGCGGCACTGTGGGCCTGGTTACAGCTGGGGAAGGTCTGGGGTGAGTGCAGCCGGCCCCCCAGATGGCCACCTGGCGCCCCCCGGGTGGGTGTGCTCAGAAGAGGCAGCTCGTTTAGCAGGTGTGTCAGGGTAGCGAGGCGGTCCGTGACCCCGCTGGGCAGGGGCCTGCTCGTCCTCCTGCATCACTGCTTCCTTTCCTCCAGCAGCTGCCACGGCCTCCGCGCTCAACCTCGACACCGCTGGGCCGCCTCCCACCCAGAACGTCGGGGCTGGATCACGGACACCCCTCCACTCAGAAGCTGGGCCCCGGCCATGGGGTCCAGACTCCAGAGCAGGAGCACCGTTGCCCTAGCGGCCTGCAGAGGCCGCAGAGACAGGGCTTCTGGGTTGAGCCTCGGGCCGTGTGTTTTGGTGGTTGTCGCATTCCCACCGTGGTGCCCAGAGCCCAGGGCTGCCCCTCTTGGCAGCATCACCCGCCCACCCACAGACCTGTTGTCCAGCACTGTGCACACCTGTCCAACTGCCTCGCTCTGGGTGCCTCGGCCCCGCTTCTCTGCCGCCGCTGGGGTTACCGGGTGGGAGGGTGCTCCCTGTGACCAAAGCACAATGGCTGTGGGGGAGGGGGCATTCCTGCAGGTGCCCTGTGGCCAAAACAACAACTTGGTGCCTCCGGCCGGGGCCACACCCAGCGCCCAGCACTGTGCATTGTTTCCAAGGGTCCCTGGGGGCAGACAGCAGCCCTGGTGTGGCTCCGGTGCTCTGGGGAGGGTGTCTCTCCCCCAGACTTCACTCGGTGCTTTCCTGCTGTGCGTGCAGGGCCTGCGAGGCACCCTGCCTCAGAAAATGACCCTTTCTGGTGCTCTGCCTTGGCCTTGGCTGTTCTTTAGCCCTCCCCCTTCAGTCTGGTGGCAGCTTTGACCTGGATTCCTGGACACACCCCCAGCTCCAAGCCCCCAACAAGTCTGGTGGCCACTGCACGGCCCAGATGAGCCTTGAACTGACCTCTAGGGGGCCCTCAGGCCAGCAGGAAGCTTCAACGCTGGGGTGAAGTGGTCTCTGCAGGGCCGTTCAGGCCATGAGGGTCCCTGCCCAGGAGGACCAAGGCCACCTCCTCGTCGCCCTCCATGGAGGGAGAGGGGCTGGTGGGGTGCTCCGAGTTGGGGTCTGGGAGAGTGGCTGATCGCCACATGGACCCAGCACTGAAGGGTTCTTCAGGGTGGGAGGGAGGATGGGGGGGGGCCAGCCCACTCAGTACTGTCCTGTTCCTTCTGTCCCTGAGGTTGCTGGGAGCAGTGTGACAGCTGCCTTCTCCAAGGATGAGCAAGCGGTCCACCTCCAGCTTCTGCTGGTCCTAACGCAGCCTGGAGGGGAGCTGTGGCCCAGCCAGCGAAGGGCCTGCACCCCCTTAGTCCTGTCCCCGGCTGTTTCTGAGGGTCGTCTTTCTGTCACCTCCCTGAGTGCCACGGGGGAGGATGGAGTGGTCAGTCCAGCCCAAAGGGACCCCCAAGCACTCTTCCCTGCCTCCCCTCTCCAGCTGCTGCCCCAGGCCGTGCGGGCTCCACTCAGCGATTGTCTCAAGCCAAGTACACTGGCCAAGGTCAGCAAACAGGAGACCCCTCCTTGGCACCCTGTGGAGCACGTGAACACTGGTGCCAGCTTCTTTCAGGTCAAGAGTGCCCCGCAGATGGGCCCCCAACCCTCCTGTCCCATATGCCACCAGGGGGCAGTGCAGACCACAGCTCAGGACAATCACTCATTCCTTCCGGGGCCAGGCTCCTGCGTCTGGTACTTGCAGGGTCAGTTGGAGCCCACCTTGAAGTGTGTTGGCCCATCTGGCTTCCAGCCCTTCTTCATCCCTAAGGTGAGGGGAGCCCAGCGAGGCGGGGAGCCAGCCAAGGGGGGCCCTGGGGAGAGACTGGGGAGGGGTCCTTGCTGGTCTTCCCCACCCCCAGGATGCCTCACCCCTTCCGGTCCTCCCTGGCCATATGTGTCCAGTCTCCTCTGGAACCAGCTCTGCACCCCTTCCTTGCTGCCCTCCTTTCCCAAAGTGCCTCACACTGGCCAGACTCACTGGAGGTGGGGCTTCAGGCCCCAGGCAAGGGTGGGGAGAGGGGTGTGGGCTGAGGGGAAGGGTCAGTGAGGTCACCTGTGTCTGTGGTCTCCCCCTACTCCAGGCTCTAGACTGTACCCCCAGCCCTCCATCACCCCAGTCCCCAAGGTCCAGGCCAATCCCAGGGGGCATGCCTCCCACCCCACTCCCACCTCCAATGGTCCAAGGTTACCCAGCCCATAAGAGACACTGCCCTGGGTGGGGGTCCTTGGGGACACGGGGGTTTTGGGTGCCAGCTGGTTTGGGGAGGCACATGGGTAAACCATGGGCCTTGTCCCGGTCATCCACCCTTCCTAGGCTAGGTGGGGCTGGCTGGCAGCAGGCTGGTGCAGAGGCTGAGAAGGGCCCTCTCCCCCATGGCTGACCACACACAGCCCTGTTTGGGACGGGTGGGTGTCACTTCTCCGTCAGGTGCTTCCAGGATTCCCTAAGACCCTGCCCTTGGGGAAGGGAGCAGTGATGTGCGCTATGGAGACTCCGAAGACCCTCTGACCTACCTGACTTGCTGGGGCCTGGGATCAGGCTCCTTCCAGCTCCCCCACCCCCACCCTGGTCCTGCTGAGTAGAGTGGGGGGTCCCCTCTCCCGGGCTTAGGGAGGAGACGTGCACCAAGGAGAGACAATCCCGGGGGGGGGGGGGTGGACAAGAGGAGGCCCGGGACTGGCTGTCCAGGATGGGGCTGTGGGACGTTCAATCGGCTGGACCCTCCTGGACAAGCCCCGACCTTGGATTTTCTGGGCATGAGGGATTGGGGGGGGGGGGGGAGTAGTTGTCCAGTGGCCATCGCAGGAGCCCCAGGGCGGAGGGGCCAGGGACCGCTCCTGTGCAGCACTCTGAGACCGGCGAGCCTGCAGACCCTCCGCGCACACCCTTCCCCACCCCGAGCGGCGCCACTGACCCGCGAGCCGCTGGTCACAGACACGGTTTAATGGGGGACAGGAGGGCGGCACTCAGTACTCCCAGAGCGCAACCCCGGCAGGCGCGTCTGCGTCTGCGCGCAGCAGCCCCGAGGCGCCACCGCGCAGGTACTTTCCGCTCCGGGCGCGGATGGCCAGGCGGCCGCGCTCACGGAACTCAAACAGGAAGTCCTCGGCGCGCTCGCCGTCGCTGCACACGCTGCCGTGGCTGCCGGTGTGCCAGAACCCGCCGCCGCGGCCTGGGGGTTAAGGGGAGCGGGGGTCGGCGGGCGGCTCGCTCCCGACCCCGCGGTCCCCCCATCCCCCTCGGCGTCCCCCACTCTCTCCGGGCCCCAGCTCGTCGCGCTCTCCCCACCCCCATCCCGCACGCCCGCACCTCGGATCTGGTAGGCGCCGTCGCTGAAGCTCAGGTGGAACACGTCGTAGACGGAGCGGTTGGTGTCCAGCTGGTTGGAGCCTCGGCGGTGGCAGACGAAGCCGTCCAGGCCCCGCAGCACGAGGATGGGCCGGTTGATGAGCTTGAGGATAAACTCCTCGTCCTCACCTGATGGCAAGAAAGGGGTTGAGGGGCCTTAACGGGGCTCCCCTGGAAGAGCTCCAGGCCTGGACTCACTGCTCAGCTTGTGTGCCTCGATCTGCCACTGCCATTGCCTTATGTGGCCTTAGCCAGGGGCCTGCGGCGGTTGAGGCCCCGGTTCCCCAAATGTGCGGCAGTGATCAGGGTGCTCTGGATCTGCTCCCCCACATCAAGAACAATGATCTGGACCAGCAAGTATGACTACTGTCGTGGACAGCAGCAGCTTCACAGGGAGGGAGAGGGGCCAGCCCTTGTGGGGACAGGGTCTCCGAGCTGGCCGTGTTCCCAGGCAGAGGGCCCCGCCCCAGTCTCCCCAGGGAATGAGGGAAGTGCTCACCCACAAAATCGCTGATGGCCGCCAGTTGCCCGTTCTTCTTCATGCACACATAGCGCCCATTGCTGGCCTTGAGGGCCACCCGCCGGCCCCGCCACTCCATCTCAAACATGGTGTTCGCAGAACTGGAAGGGACAGGTCAAGGTCCCCTCAGAGGAGCAGGATGTGGGGGCTCAGGGTCAGGCCTCCCCATCCCCCTCAAGTCCAATACCACCCCCTCAGGGGGAGGGACAGGCACTTGCCTTCCACTGATACCCCCACCACCATTAAGAGCTGTCCCTCACCCCAGTGGGCATTCTTCCCTGGCTGGGCTGCTGTGTGGTCCCCGTGGTTGAGGTAGAGGTGGTGATGCAGGTGGTAGTGGTAATAGAGATGATGGTGGTGCTGGTGCTGGTGCTGGTGGAGGAGGTGGTGGTGATGGTGGTGATTCTGGAGGTGGTGGTGATGGTGATGGTGGAGGTGGTGATGGTGATGGTGATGGTAGAGATGGTGATGGTGGAGGTGGTGATGGTGATGGTGGAGGTGGAGGTGAAGATGGTCATAGAGGTGGGGATGGTGCACTCACACTTGTGTGGCTGTGGCCTGGATCCCCCCGTGGGTGACCAGGGTCCAGTAGCCCCCAGTGCTGGAATAGAAGGTGCACTTCTTTGTCTCCTGGTCAATTTGCATCAGGAAAGTCTCATGATCCAGTTCTTCGTCTTGGTTGGCGGAGACATTGACCCCTGGAGGGAGGAGATGGGAAGCCCCTCACGCCTCACCCTGGATGGGGTGGGGAGCAGAGGGATGGGGAGGCATGCTCTTGGGGCAACCCTGAAGTCAGCGGGGGTCTCATCTAGAACCCTCTGGACTCTAGAAGATTTGGAGCTCTGCCCCAGGGCCATGTGGGCGCGTCATGGACCCATACACACTGCTCCCTAAAGGTACTTGCCCAGCTCCCACCACAGCTCCAGGAACCAGGCCCTTCCGTGCCAGCAAATCCCTTGCCTCTGCTAATCGTCAGGTAATCTGCTTGCTCCTGCTCTCTCGACCCAGGACTTACACCAGCCTCTATTTATAACTCTCCCCTAAGCCACTGGATGGACACAGTGGGGTCCCTGTCCTTCCCCAGCTGTGGCTCAGGACACAGCAGGGGCCTGGGGTTTGCTCCTGGGCGCTGAGCAGGGATTGGACCCCCCAGCCCCTCACTCACATGTGCGTGGTCTCCCAAGAGCCCTGAGGGAGGGCAAGGCTACTTGGGGCTCTGTCTGGGATTCCTGGGAGGGAGACGAAGGGGTCATCCATGACCAGGGTGGGGTGCAGCAGGCAGGCGGTGGAGCCTCCCCAGTATCTTCCCTTAAACCACATCCCTGTTCCATCGCAACTGGCCACTCCAAGAGATATGGCAGATCACAGAGGTCCCCTGAGGCTGGGGTCCAGTGGCTCCAGCTGAGGGAGCAGGAGGGAGTGTGGCAGACCCCCATCAGAGCCTGAGGGTCAGGGCCACATCCTGTCCTGCCCTGCCCCCAGTAGGTAGAGCCCAGACTGTGGAGGTCAGGACCTGTCACCCTTCATGGCTGTGCCCTCCAAAGCCCCCCAGGCTGGGGTCTGTCTCCCTTCTTACACAGATCATTGCTCAGAGCCAAAGAAGGTGGCCCAGCATTCTCAATGCCAATTCCACCGTCCCATCAGCAATACTGAACAAAGTGAGCGCCAGCTGCCCCTGGGCCCGCGATCAGCGGTAACAAAACAGATGGCGGCCCTTGCCCTTCTAGCACTGGTCCATGGGGAGCGGCGGACAACAAGAATGGTGGTACATCCAGTGCCCATGAATGCTGTGGGTTTTGGCCAGGGACAGCCTCACTGAAGCAGACCTGAGGAGGTGAGGGAGCCATCCGTGCAGGGACTAAGGGGGGAGCGAGGCCAGGGGTCTAAGGCTGTGGCTGCACCTCCACCCCCATCTCTGAGGCCAAGCCATTGGTGTCCCCAGCATTGCCCCCCACACACCCCTTCCAGACAGGACGCAGCCTAGGGGCTCCATCTCACACAGCCGGCTGCTCCTGGGGCCCTGACCTTGAGGCAGGAGAGGCTCCACGGAGTCCTGCTTGCCCGCAAGGAGTGTGGACCCCACTGTTCCAGGAGGGATTGGTCAAGTGGTGGGTGTCTGAGCAAGAAGGGGTGTCTGAGAGCATTTACAGGAGAACTTTCCTTACTCCTGCGAAGACACAGAAGAGCCAGTGCCCCTCTTTCCTTTGGACTTTGTCCTGTCTGGATGTGAGCCTGGAACAGCAGCAGCCGTCTTGTGACCACAAGGGCACCAGCCTGAGGTCAGAGCTGTCCTGGGAGAGAGGTTCCTCGAAGAGGAAAGAGTGGAGGACTTTGGTGATGCCACTGAGCTGGCAGTGGTGCCTGCCGGGGATCCCACCACCCCCGTGCCTCCAGACTTCGTTTAGGTGAGATAATCAGTGTCCTTGTGGCTTAAGCCAATTTGCGGCCATTGTTACTTGCAGCAACGAACACTGCCTGCTGGGCGGCCCTGCAGCAATGCCACATCAGTGAGGGCCGGCAGCGGGCACAGCAGAAACAAGCAGAGCCTGGCTGATAGAGGCCGCAAAAGAAAAATATTGGCAGGAGAATCCAGGGTGCTCACAAACACTCCAGGGGGAAGGAGACGGGTTTGGGGGCTGCCTGACCAGCAAAATGACAAGGACCGAGGCACCACCACTCCACAGAAGCCACCAGTACAGCTACCTTGGAATCTAGTGGCACCGCTCCACTCCTCCCGCAACACTGAGATGCCACACTCCACTTCCTCGAATGACTGGTAGCCAAGTCAACATCTGAATATCTCGGGGCCAGGTCCTGTGCCCTCAGGCTTATTGTAAGCAAAGCAGGGAGGCGAATGTGCGGTACCTCTGGCCTCTATAGTGGGAGGCAAATCTGGTCCTTTGTGGGGGACATCCCCCATTAAAGGGATGGGGTCAGATGCAGGGTAGTCCAGAGAATGAAAAATGGTTTATACAGCTACCATCCCTCACCACCACCATCATCACCACCATCATCACCATCTCCATCACTATCAACACCACCACCATCACTAGCAGAACACTAGCACCGTCTCTATTACCACAGCCGGTCTTACCATCACCTCCATCACCACCAGCTACCATCCCCACTACCACCACCACAAGACTCACTCACAAGCTGAACAGGGACAAATACTTTGTATCCAGCATCTCCTTTGACTCACAGAGAAAGCTTTTTCACACTGCTGCCCACCTTTTACTGACAAGCCAAGCATATGGGCCTTGGCCCAGGCCAGAAAGCGGTGTGGCCAGACAGTAGGACCTGACATGGGAAGGACCAGGGCTGTCTGTCTTCCCTCATGCCCCAGGACCCGACCACATGCCGCAAGTGCTTGGGGGTGTTTGCTGAATGCCGGTCCCTGCTCTGCACTGGCCTTGAAGACCCGGACTACAGGCAGGGGCCCCTAGAGCCACAGCTGGGCCACCCCTCCAGGTGCTCAGGGCCGGGACTCTGCCTTCTGGACCAGGTGGTGACAGTGAGCCGGGTCATGGTGTGCCCAGCCACTCCTGGGTGCACAGAGCCAGGAACCCAAGCAGCTTGGGGCCACTCTGGGACCTCACCTTCTTCGAGGGGAAGTAGGAACTGCCCACGTTCACCCCACAGGCATGTGATCACATGTGGCAGGGCCCACCGGTCACATGAAGCAGGTGACCGATGATCCAGGACTTGGGGGGAGCCACGCCACACCTGTTGGGTAGAGACAGTGTCTCCCCACCAAGGAGTCCAGGCCCTGGAGGGGCCGCTTGCATCCCCCTGGCCTGGAGGAACCCCAAGGCCCCTCCCCACTCCACTCCTGCTGTCTCCTTGCCCTGCCCTTAGTCGCCTCCCAAACCCTTTAAATTTCAGAAGTGGGGTGATGGAAGGGAAGGGGAGGGGCGGGCAGGGGGCCAGCCCAGTGTGGGCGGGGCCTGCCCTCCTACGCCTCATAGCAGCTGGCCTGGGCCTCCACCACCTCCCGCTGGGCGCTGCCCAGCCTGCATCCAGTAGCTGTCCAGCGGGCCCAAGGCTCAGCAGGGACCCCATACGTGGCCCACGGCCCGCCCACCTACGCTGTGTGCTGCCACACACACGTCCCCACCCATCAGCTGCATGAGCCCCACACTGAGAGCACGCCGGCCCCGCACCCTCATTACCTTGCCGCACTGACACGTAGCGGTGGTTGGCGGCCACCAGCACCACCTGCGGGTGACTCTCCTCCAGGTCGAAGAGCTCGTCCTTGCCGGGCCGTGTGTTGCGGCCAGCCCTGAGCGTGCCTGCGGGTCCCACGGGCGCCAGGTAGCGGCCGTCACAGTCCTTGAAGGCCAGCTTGCCCGCCTTGAACTCAAGTGTGTAGCGGGCGCGAGCCTCGGGCTCCCAGACAAGGCGGCCATCGCTGCGCAGGTAGCGGCTGTCGCAGGACTTGAGGCAGTACTGCCGGTTCTGGAAGATGAGCGTGACGAGCGCATCCACGCCCCACGGTGTGTTGCTGTCCGCCGCGATCTCGTCCTCCTGTGGGCACAGGTGCGCGTAGCGCCGCCGGCTCACACTCAGCAGGTGGGCCTGCGGGTGGATGGCCAGGTGCACGGTCCACAGCTCAGCCGGGGTGATGGCTGTGGCGAAGCAGGACAGCTGGTCCTCAGTGCCGCCAAAGAAGCGGCCGTGCGGCTCCGACTGCAGCACCCAGCGCCCGTCAGGCTGCGGCAGGACCAGGAAGCGGCAGTCGCGGCCCGGCCGCTCCGCCTCGCAGGCCACGCGCCCGTCCTCCTCGGCTGACAGGTAGCGGCCCAGGTGGCTGCTGCGAAACAGCACTGCTGTGCCCTGGCCCGGGTCTGGCTCCAGCACCCACATCTGCTTCCTCTTGAGGCTGGGTGCCGAGGCATTGACCTTGAAGCCAAAGCTCTCAGCCGTCAGGTAACGGTCAGTATCATTGACGAGGCCAAACTGGATCTTCAGCACCTGGTGCAGGCCATTGGTGGGCATCTTCGGGCCTGGCTGAGGTCCCCAAGAGGGGCCTGGGAAGCTCTCTCTGTGTGCTCACGGCCCCCGAGGTCCCCCAGAGGCCTGGCTCGATGGGGTCGGCCCGTGGCCCCCAGGCCCAGCTGGCGTCATGGACCTGCTGCCCGATCGGATGCTGCCTCTGACCAGTGGTCACGGGCCCAGGCAGCTCTTACATGGCCAGCAGGCAGCAGAGGGCGGGTGGGAGGGCGGATCAGAGCTGTGCCGGCTTAGGAACAGCAGCAGCCTTTCGTTACCCCAGCTTGGATTTCAGCCACTCCCGGACTGCCCAGGGGCCAGAGCCCAGGGCCGGTAGGGCTGGAGAGCGCCACCCGCCGCAGGGCCGACCACCTCCTTGTCCTCACTGGCAGCTGCCCGGGCCCCAACTCGGGCCCTGTGCCCCGCTCTCTGGCCCCTGCACGTCTTGGCCTCTCTCCTTGCCCCCCACCTCCGGGCCCCCAGACCCACTGCACAGACTCCCCAACCCAGCCCAGCTCTTTCCCGAGGTAGAGAAAGCCGCCTGGTGGAAAACTTGCATGTGGCCGCAACCCGATCGCAGCCCTCCACCCTCAGCCGCCAGATCCAGTTACTGCTTCTCTGATTCCTGCTGCCAGGAGTGCGGCAAGGCCCCCAACCCAGGCGGCTGCAGCCAAGTCGCGCGCCATCCCCCTCAGTGGCCCCTGGGTCACAGCCTGCAGCCCTGAGTCTGATGCTTCCCGACGGTGGCCTGTGGCTGGGAAAGTGGCAGGCAGGGCTGTTGGTGCCAGTGAGTGGGGCCAGGCGCCCCCCACCCCATCCTGGCAGCCATGGCACCCAGATCCAAACCAGGTGTGGAGAGGCAGTGTCTTGGCCGAATTCACACTGGCCAGGGAGCCTGGTTGTGTTGGGCCCTGGGAAAAGGGCCCTTGGTTTGGGCTGAGGTGGCAGCTGTGTGATGGAGAGTTACACCCGCCTTGCAGGTTGCACAGCGAGAGGGTGACATGGGAGCATGAACGTAGAGCAGACATTACTCCAGGCAGCACAAGGAGGCGGCAGGCTGTCAGACTCGGGGTCACGGGGCCAGGCTCTGACCTGACCCCTGTACCCTGAGCAACTCTCAGGCCCATAAGGTTGCTCTGTCTTCTACGGGCAAGCTCTGGTGAAGCCAGCCTTGATGGGTGGCCTTGGAGATCCCTGAACTGCCGTTCACATTGCCAGAGCGACTGGCCTGACTGCAGGGTCTTTATGGGCTGGGTCCGGGGATCACATAGGGCGAAGCTTTCCCAGCAGAGGGCTGAGGCCAGCAGGCTAGGAGAAGCCAGAGCTGGCTACCTCTGACCCGGCATCTCCCAGCCCAGCCTCTGGGGCCGCCCCATTGCACCTCCCCGCACCCCCGATGCTGAGCCTGAGGGGTTTGTCTTTGGGAGCTGCAGCGGGCCTGCTCAGCTTTGCCCTGCCTGTCTGTCTCTTGCACCTGCCTCAGGGGCCAGGAGCCAAGTAGTGAAACCAGAGCTGCCTGTCCTGGGCCCGGGCCAGCCTTGGTGTCCTCTTCCTCATCACAGCGTGTGACCCTCAGGCCTCCCTTCTCTGGGGACCAGGACTGGGAGCCACAGGGCCCTTCCAGCCACGGCCCCCAGAGTCTTGCCCTTGATGTTCTAGGCATCACCCCTCCATCCCTTTCGAGGCCATATGGGGGTCCAACAGAATGAAGGGGCCCTGGGCCGGGCATGCATAGGCCCCAGGGAGTGGGTGGGGCAGATGGGCACATGGGTCAGGAGTCGTTCCTCCATTTTCCAGGTCCTGGGCAATGACCTCCCCAGGTACATGCAGACACTGAGGAGGAGACCAGGAGACCCGACCCCTTGCTTCGGGGGTTCAGATTGGGGTTCAGGGAGATAGGCCTGCACACAAATCCCCATGACAGCATAGTGCACGCCACAGGTCAGCTGAGCGAGGGGTTGGTCTTGGCTCTCCCTGGGGGCTAGCGTTGTCCACCTCTGTGACCCACACATGTTTATGGGGCATTGACTGCGTGCCTGGCTAGGCTGCGTACCAGGTACCCCATGGTAGGGAGATGCAATCTGGGGTTGCACCCCCCCCTCCCCAGAGATGATGCCCACAAAAAATCTCCCCAAGTTCCTATGGGACTGGGTTGCCCAGGCCTTGATGCCAGGGAAATGTCCTGGTTTGGAGGTACCAGCCATGATGCTGTCCACACTTCAGGTCACATGTGTACAGGGGCGGGGGTGGGCTGAGGGGCAGCTGTGCCCATGGCCACCTCCAGGCGTGGGCACTGGTCTCTCCTCTGCACCCCCAACTCCCAGTCAGGCTGCAAAGGAGCTGGCCTGTTCCGATTAGCATGACGGCCTCATTAGCGCTGACTGGTGCTGGCAGGGCGCTCCTGGGCATCACATGCCCCACGGGAGGAAGCCCAGCCGCCAGGCGCTAAGTGGGCCTGGCTCCAGGCAGCTTCTCAGCAGCAGAGCCAGAAAGAAGTGCCTGTGACCTCTCAATTCTAGGGCCCCACAGCCCCAGGTGGGGGTGGGGTGGGGTTCCCTGGCACTAACCCAGGGGCGTGAGCCATGGGGTGGCCTTTCAGGCCCCAGGGGGACTCTGAGAGGCGGGCCTTCCAGCCCAGGCTTCCTTGGAGGGAGGTAGTTTGCACAGATGGTCCCCCCTCCCTCCTTCCCCCTCAGGATCTCAGGCCCTCATCCAGCTGCCTGCTAGGGTCATGGCTCCTTTCTGGATCCCCCGAAAGATTCTGGCATACAGTAGGTACTTAATAAGTGCCTGTGAATGTTTGATGTGGGGTTCTTATGTGATGGGCTGAGCCTCTGCTGAGAGATGGGGCGGTGTGCATGGGAGTCTGGGCCCCGTGTGTGTGTGTGCGCACACGCGTGTGTGTGTTTAAGTACACACAGACAGGAACTGGGCAGAGTGAGCCATGGCCACCTGCTGAGTCAGCCCCAGTCTGGAGATGGTGCTCTGGATCCCAGCCTCAGAGCCCACTCGTGTCTGGCCAGCAGGGTGACCAGGCTGTGCACAGCATAAGGGAATCTGTTTCAGGGGCGCCCCTCACACCCCAAATGTACACTCCTTACGAGATCCTGTGGTGGGCTGGGTGTTGCAGCCCCGTGGCAGCATCCTCAGGCAATAGGGAGCACCCTTCTCACAGAACCCCATGCCACCTGCCAGAACTTGTCCACACAGCCACCCACTTGGGGCACACAAACGTGCCCACCACTGCCCTGTCCAGCCTACGCTCTGGGGCATCCAAAGTCCCTGCCACTCTGGGACCCCCATTCACCTGCCCCTGCTCACTTCTGAACCTGACACAGTCCCTTCCCAGGGGTGGGGGCACAAACCCAGTGTGTCCCCACCACCCTGGGCTGGCATCTGCAACCTGGACCAGGCCTGGGTACAGACGTCAGGCCACCTGACACACCAACTTTAATATGTTTGACTTGAGGAGGGCGCCTTTTCCTAAGGTGAGCAGCGCCTCCGGCTCCCTACTTCAGGGAGTGGCCGTCTGCAGATGGACACAGCCAGATGGACCCTTATGGCCACAGCTGGGCCCAGAAGGCAGGGGTGGCCTCAGCTGTCAGAGGCTCCAGCAGAAAAGGCTGGGGCCGATCCTCAGCCTCTTGCCCTCTTAGTGTCCAGCTAGGGCCAAGAGCAGAGAGGGCCTTAAAGCCCCCCAGGCCCCTGGCATCCACCCTGGAGCTCTCAGGAAACTGTTCCTTTCCTGGGGTGCTGGGGGATGGGCAGGCTTGGCCATTTGGAGGGTCCACCTCCCACTCCACCCAGCCAGGCCCCTCTGGCGCTACCAGGGAAAGCACGCCCACCTCCGCATGTCTAGACAGCCAGCCCTAGATGCTAGAGCCCAGCCTGGGCTCCTGCCAGCACACTACCTGCTGCCATGGTGACCAGCGCGTGCTCCAGGCTCAGTGCCCGGGCAACACTGATGCTGGTGGTGTGAGCTGGCACAGGTGCTGTGTGTGTGCAGGCTGGGGGAAGGGGCCCTCCCCGCCTCAGCTGGCCTGGAGCCTGGAAACTGGGAAATGGCGCAGGATGGAGGCCAGGACAGCCCTACCGGCTGAGGGACCTCCACAGTCACACCTTTCCCAGACTGAAGTCTTGGCCCCCTGTGCTGAGCAATGCCAGACAGACCCTTCCCGCAGGGCAGTGAGTCTCTGGGAATTACTCCTCACAGAGGAAAACCCCGGAGCCCCACCCCACTTTCCAGAGCCTGCGCCTCAGCCCCAGGCCCTGACCAGCTGCTGCTCTGGTTGGCGTTCCTGTCCCACCCCATCCCGGGTACTCTGCCCCTCCCATGGCCAGGCCTCTGCCATCCCCCTTTGGCCCTCTGCCCCCGGACTTCTTGGCCCCGCAAGGAGGTGAGGGCCACTCTGCTGGTCCAGGTGCTGCTGGGCACAGCCTGAGGCCCTGATTTCTTCACTCCTGGGCCCATCACCTTCTCCTGGGGTCCAGCTTGGCAGGCACCCAGGGCCCAGCCTCCTGCATTGTGCCTGAAACGGGCCCACAGCTTGGTGTCCTCATGATTTTTTCATGGCAGAGCTCTCCGCTGCCCCACAGTTCCACTTACATGGGCGGGCGGGGGCCTAGGTTGGTTTACTAGAGGCCTGCAGGCGGTTTAGGGTGACAGTTCCCCTCAGCAGGGCAGAAGGGAGGGGGCTCGCACATCTCAGACTGCACTGTGTGTGCAAACACTGGGGGTGCCCAGCCTGTGCCTCCCACTTGCTCCATGTGAAAATCCACACCCACCACCATCTCTCAAGACCCTTCCCTTCCCCTACCCTATACCCGCCTCAAGACCCTCGTCTTCACACACACGCACCCAGATACACACTGTCTTGGCAAAGCAGCTCCTTGAAAACCTCTCCTGCCTGGTCCCCCTCCCGCTTCAAGCAGAGAGCTGCTGGCTGGGCTGGGGAGGCCCCCACTTAGGGCTTTCAGGGTACAAAGCTGGTGCAGTCTCCTGGCTTCTGTCTCATGTAAAACCATAAGGTCAGGGAGCGGGGAGAAGGGGGAGATGAGGGCTATATCTGGCAGGAGAGGGGAGGGAGAGACCAGAAGCCTCTGGAACCCAGCAAGGCTGAAAGTTCCCGAAGGGACCACAAGGACAGGATTGAGGGCATCTCAGCAAGCTCAGATGTCCCATGACCACTGGGCAATCTTCCAGCACCCAAACCTTAGGACCTTTGCACATTCCTGGGACAAGAGAGGACCACTTGCAATATCTGAGAGTGAACCCCGGCTGCATGGGGCTGAGTGAGGACCAGGTCAACTTCATCAAAATATGGATATTTACCGCCCACCTGGGCTTGCAGACACACAGGTGCCCAAGATGTGTCAATACCTGGCATGGACAATCAGGAGCTCACAACTCCGCAGGTGACCATGGCAGCCTCTGCCCAGCCCGTCTATGTGCACCTTCACACACATGCCCAGACATGCATGCACACAGACACACAGACACACACACAGAGACACCCATGCACAATGCCAAATCTATCTGCAGAGGCTCAGCTCTTCGTGAAAGAACCAGATTCCTCACGTCAAATAATCACAGGCACTTATTAAGTACCTACTGTGTGCCAGAAATCTTGCTGGGGATCCAAAAAGGAATAAACTCCATCTCTGACTTCTGGGCCAAAACAGAAATGGACCATTGCCTTCTACAGTCAAACAGGCTCTGCACGTGGTCACCTTCCTTTGTCAAATGGCTCCCATGGGGACAGTGTCATGCCACTTAGCTCGAGGCATTAGTGCTGGTCTGCTTCTAATAAAAATCTTCTCACCTATAGGTGATGCTATAAATGGTGCAGAGAGCAGGAGAGAGGCCCTGGGGATTAAGTATGTCATAGGTTAGGACAACTAAATGCAATACAGATCCTGGATTAGGTCAGGGAAAAATGCTATGTAGGACATTATTGGGACAACTGTCATCACTGAAATTTAGATTGCAGATTAGATGAACTGTGCCATATTGATGTGAAATTGCCTGATTTTGGTTGCTGTACTGTGGTTATATAAGACAATGTCCCTGTTCTTAGGAAAAAGACACTGAAATATCAAGGAGTAAAGGGCAGGACGTCTGAGACTGACTCCCAAATGGTTCAGAAATGAAAAGGGAAAGATAAAAAGAAAATAAGGCAAGTGTGACAAATGGTAAAAATTTATTAAGTTTTTATTAAGTTCTCAAAAAAATTTAAAAACCATAATAACTAGAATTTAAAATCCCACTGCAGGGTCAGAAGAAGTCAGATATTCCAGTAAGTTAAAAAAGATAAATAGATAGAAGAAAAATAAGACTATTAAAGGATTCAACTAGGAGATATGACCAGCCAATTAATAGAAATCCCCAAACAAAAGAACAGAAAAAAAATAAAACAGGAAAGAGGGAAATTATGAAAAAAATAACACAAGAAAATTCCCAAGAACTGAAGGACATTGAGGGCCTAGGGCCTAGAAGTGACCAAGACAAGAATGAGGTCTTCAACAGGGTACCCCAGAAATCTCAGATAGGCTGGAAAAAAGGGAAAAGCCCAAAAACCATGGACGCTGGATCGGGACTTAAATGACAACCATTTCCCAAGAGCAACTGTAGGAAGAGTCAGGGAGTCAAGCCTTCAAAGTCTGAGGGAACATGGGACTTCCCTGGTGGTCCTGTGGTTAAGACCCATTGTTTCCACTGCAGGGGGGCACAGGTTTGTTCCCCGGTTAGGGAACTAAGATCCTGCATGCTGCACGGTGCGGCCACACACACAAAAAAACCTACTAGAGAATGGACTTGAGGATATGGGGAGGGGGAGGGGTGAGATGTGACAAAGTGAGAGAGTGTCATGGACATATATACACTACCAAACATAAAATAGATAGCTAGTGGAAGCAGCTGCATAGCACAGGGAGATCAGCTCTGTGCTTTGTGACCACCTAGAGGGGTGGGATGGGGAGGGTGGGAGGGAGGGAGATGCAAGAGGGAAGAGAAATGGGAACATATTGTATATGTATAACTGATTCACTTTGTTATAAAGCAGAAGCTAACACACCATTGTAAGGCAATTATACTTCAATAAAGATGTTTAAAAAAAAAAAAAAATCTGAGGGAATATTATCATCTCTAAACTCCCCCCCTTGTTCCCAGGTAGGTAAAACACAGGCACCTGCAGATATGCAAACTCAACTCCTACTTACAGGCCCCAGGCCTGTCCCTTCCCAGCTGGGTGGCTCCCCGCCCCACCCCCCCATGCTTAGTCTGTGCCCGGGCAAACTGGGGAAGAGAGTGTTGTGAGCAGGAGTGGGTCTGTGAGTCTGCTCAGCACTGCTGACCTTGGCTGGCTCCTGTGGGTCAGGGCTGCTCCTGGGGGCTGGCTCCCTGAGACAATTCACTCACACAGGCCCTGGTAGACACACAGGTAGGGCCGACCCACCTGTCACCCAGGGAGGTAGAGGTACAGCTCTGGCCACCAGCCCATGGGCATCCTCTGTCCTTCCCCAGGAATGACCTAACCCCAACCTGGCTCTCTCTGCCCCCCACCCATCCACCTTCAGGGTGTTCCGTGTCTCTCTGCTGCCCTGGTGTGGCAATCCAGGTCCCCTGGAGGCTGCATCCCTGCCGGCCCCCTCTCCCACCTTCCTGGGGCTAGCCCAGTCCCAAATGACCTAGCCCCACAGCTCACAGCCCTTGGGCAGCCCCTGGAGAAGTGGAATGAACTCACACCCCTTTGTCCCCCAACCTCCGCCTCCCCACAGCCAGCAGGATGTGTATAGTTGGGGGAGGGGGCTCACAGTCCCACCCCCTCCAATCCTGCTGTGTGACCTGGAACGAACCTCAGCCTCTCTGAGCCTCCCTCTCCTCTCTGAATTGGTTATCTATGGCCATCTGCCCAGGTGGCCTAGCTGCTGAAATAACCCAGTGTGTCCAATGAGCAGACAGCATGGCAGCTGGCATCTAAACCCTCCCAGGGAACCAGCTGTGTATTCAACAGACACAGTCAGGTCCAGGGTCTGCCCTAGCTTTGGGGTCCCTCTGTGGGTCCTGTCTGCTCCCTGAACGGAAGGTACAGGGACATAGGTGTGGGCTGGCCCTGCCTGGCTGAGTGGAGGCCCTGGCCCTCCCCTCTTCCGTTGCCCTGGGTGCTGGCTGACCCCAATCCCACCTTGTCACCCTGTGTCAGCACCGGCTGAGGTCACCGGCCACTCCCAAGCCGCTCCCTGTCACCCTCGGGCGGCAGTGACTCAGGGGCCACTGGCAGCATCTTCCCCAGCCCGAGTCAATGGCTGCGGGGGTCGTCCGGGCGCTGGGGAGGACCAGGGTAGTTGGGATGGGGCGGCAGGTGCGGCCCCGACTCCTCTCCCGGCCCGGGGCGCTTAGCCGCGATAGCGGGACCCACCTGGCGGCCCACCTGGGAATGACAGCAGCCTGCTTCAGAGCTGGGCGCTCGGGGCCGCCGCGTCCGGCCAGAGCGCCATCTCCTGGCCCAGGCCGCCGAGCTCTCCCCGCGTCGCAGGGCCCCGGGTGCCGTGCGCTGCCGGCAAACCCCAGGGGCAGAGGAGATGCGGCTTGTGCGGTGCAGGGGAGGGGGCTCTGACCCCAGGTCTGAAACCAGCTAACAGAGGGGGCGCAGAATGGCCGCGGGTGGCAGGGCGCCCCAGGCCTCCGGCCCTGGTTGGCACTGCTTCGGTGGCAGCCTGTTCCGCACTCCCTCGGCCGCCCGCTGGACCTAGTCTCCCTGGGACTCCCGCGCTGACACCAAAGGGCTCAGAGAAAGCTGGTGCTGGGGTCAGGCTCCCGGAGGTGGAGGCGGGCCGGGGCGCAGGAAGGTGCACGCTAGGACTCGTGGCCCGGGAACCGCCCCGGGACCAAATTAGGACATGCGGCCCTGGGCCCAAGCCGGGTGTGAGTACCCGAAGTCCTGCCCCCAGCCCGCTAGGGCTGTAAGTCCCAAACCGGCTGGAGTGGGCGGGGCTGAGAGCAGCAGGGCCCGCCCCCTGGGCGCCGCTTCCCTGGGAAGTCCGAAACCCGGAAGGAGAGCGCCGGGAAGGCCTGGGTGACCCGTGCGGAGCCGGGGCTTGACCTCAGCCCTGACTTCACCTCCTTCCACTCTGCCCACTCCAGCTGCAGCCTTTGGAGCAGTGGCAGGGAGGACAGAGCACCCAGAGCGGCGGCTTCCTGTCCGTGTCTTACCCTGATCCACCTCCCGGTTTTCCGTGTGGCGCCAGGTGTCCCGGGGGTGGGGACACCTGTCGTGGCAGCCCTGACCTTGTCCAGCTCAAGAGAGTTTGGCTGGTCGGGCGAGCTCCCCGCAGCACCGTGCCAGAGCAGGAAGTGCAGGAGGGGTGCCCCACCCTTGTCCCCTGCAGCCCCCGTGAGCCTACCAGCTTGGGGGCTGGGAGAGGGTCCCTGAGGGCAGTCAGGCCTCTGCTCCCTTCCCTCTCAGCTCTAGAGCCATATCCTCTCTTTGAATATTGGAGTCAGGGTTGGGGGAACAGCTCGGCAGCTCCCCTGTCCCCCTTCTGACTCTCAGGGAAGGCCCTTCCCTCTTTCAGGGCTGGAGCCCTACTCTCTCCATTCCTTCTGCCTACATTCTTGCTTCCTTCCCCTGTATAGGTACCAGGGGACACCAGCTTCACCTTGTGTCCAGAGAACCTCCACTCTGGGGCAGAGGGCAGGGACAAACTGAATAACCAACATTCAGCTGGGAGGTGGGGACTTGCCCCAAGGCCAGGGGATGACCTGGAGGTCTGCAGGGAGGAGGTGGCCAACGGGAAAAACTTTCTGGGCAGGTGCTGGTCCTGGGCTGGAGGGCAGTGAGTGAGAGGTATAGTAGGTGAAAGGGTGGAGGGTCAGGCAGAGCTTGCCATGAAAGCCTCCAGCAACAGAGTAAGGGGCTCAGGTTCTATCTTGAGGCAGTGAGTGGCATGGGGAGCAGGGTGATGTGTTTTGTAATATTAATTGTGGGGAAGCAGGAGGCTGGCAGCTGGACTGGACACAGGTCAGGGATGTGCAGAGTGTGCCATGGTCTGGCGGGCACCCTGGTTTCTGACTTTTTTTTTTTTGGCCACACCGTGGGCCATGCGGGATCTTAGTTCCCCAACCAGGGATGAAACCCATGCCCCTTGCATTGGGAGTATGAAGCCTTAACCACTGGGCCACCAGGGGAGTCCCTGGTTTCTGGCTTTAGCCACATGCTGAGGTAGAACTGTCATGAAGCAGCTGGAGGCCTGGACTCCTGGGTTTAATCCTTAGTTTCCCTTTGCAATCTGTGGACACAGCTCACCAAGAGTAAGAACTATGCAGAGGTGAAAAGTGGTGACCTCCGGGGGCAGGGCCCACACAGGTGGGCAATGTGTGCTCTTGGCAGCGTGTGCAGCAAAGATGAAGAGCAGACTGTGCCCATCTCTGGACCACTGTGCCAGGTCCGGCAGCCTGCTCCGTGGTGTAGGCAGCGCTGTCACTGTCCCCCAAGGCCCAGTGGAACAAGGCCTGGGGGTGTGCCCTGGGAAGCAGAGTAAGGAGGCCGCTGCTCCTGGTAATCTCAGGTCTGACACACAGAGGCGCTGAGTGAGTACAGCTTAATCATCATCGAAACCTGAATGCCTGGGGACATTGAGGCCAGAGGTCTGGAAAACCTCAGTGGTGAGGCGTGGGGAAAGTTCACTGGGCCACCCAATGGTCTCCTGTCCCCAGACCTATCATCCAGTGCAGGAGGGGCACCAGCCTCAGAGCCTCTGGTGGGCCACACACCCCTCACATCATTGGCCCATCTTCTTTACAGAAGTTGAGGCTCAGAGCTCAGGTCCTGACTCCCAACCCAGTGTTCTTCCAAAGGCCTCCTTGGTTCCTGCTGCACCACAGTGGGGAGATGGGAACCTCCAATAAACTCCAGTGGGGCTTGTCTTCAAAATGCCTAGAGCCTTCCACTGCCGGAGCAGTGAAGCCTTGGCCTGGGTGTCTCTGTGTACCTGACACCCCAACTTCATGTGGGGGGTGCACACTGTGAGCCTCAGTTTCCCTGCCTTATGCAGTGAGGACTGGATGACACACGAAGAGGCCTGGCCCAGTGCATCCTGGCACAGAACAAATGGCAGGGTTGAGCACAGAGCACCTGACAACTCACCAATGCCTAAGTGCCCGAGCAGCTGGCCACCAGGGAGGCTCCGCAGGGCGTGGGGCTGGAGCCCTGGCCTCCAGGGTGCCTTGGGATATATGGACCTTCCATGACTGTCTGTAAAGTGCCGGCAGGAGAACAAGCCCCACTGGACACTTAGACCAGAGACAGAAATGTGTGGCCCTGACTCTGTTCATTGACCTGAAACTCAGAGGCAGGCTGGCCAAGCCAGCAGTAAGCTGACCTTGCCTACCAGGGCAGCCTGGGGACCCTTGTTCCAAGCAGACAGAGCCACTCCAGAGGCTGCCCCTGCCCCAGTGGGAGCCAGCCCAGTGCCCTGGAGAAGGCTTTAGGTGGCAGAACACTCATCTTGCATTTGATCCACAAGCCTGAGAGAATAGGACAGTGAGCTGAGGGTAGGGAAACTTTGGTTTTCCTTGGCTTTTTTTTTTTTTGGCTGCACCGCTCAGCACGTGGAACTTCCCTGACCAGGGATTGAACCCACACCCCCAGCAGTGGAAGCGCGGAGCCTTAACCACTGGACCACCAGGGAAGTCCCCCTTGGCATTTAAAAAATGAAGTTTTTATTAGGAGATAATTTTAGATTTACACAAATGTCACAAAGACAGTATTAGCATTTCTGCAGACTCTCTACCCGGTTTCCCCTAATGTTAACATCTTACACAGTCATGGTACAATTGTACTGAGAGATTGACTTTGGTACTTAATTAATTAAACTCCAGACTTTATTCGGATTTCACCAGTTCTTCCACTACCGTCTTCTTTTGTGTTCCAGGATCCAACCGAGGATCCCACGTTGTATTTGGAGGGAGGGGAAGGAAAGACATTCCTGGCAGAGGCAAAGGCCCGAAGGGGTACTCATGACCAAGTTCCCTACCCTGTCTGCCTGGCAAGTAACTGGCTAGTTGGGAGGTGGAGAGAGGCAGGAGGCAGGGGTGGGGTGATGGGCTGGGGGTCAGGCTACCAGGTGCAGAGGTGACCTGGATCCCGGGAAGCGTCCCTGGAGGCTGGAGCAAGGAGACGACAGGCTGGTGTGGGTGTCAGAGGGAGGGACAAGGGAAGGACCCTGAGCTGGGGTTGCCTGGCAGCGTCCAGGGCTGGGGAGGCCCGGGGCTAAGTCTCAGCTACGCCAGACTTCCTTGCAAGGTGATGCCACCTCCCTGCACCACTGTCTTCTCAGCCCTTAAATGGATGGACGATGAAACGAGATGCACCAAACCAGCACTGGGCTAAAAAACTCACATCATTTCTCTGAGCCCCAAGTCTCCATCCTCAAGATGGGAAGGACACACCCACTTTTGGGCAGAAGTGCAGCTGCTGACTCTCTCCCTCCTCCCAGGGCCTCCCTGCTCACCCAAGCCAGGGGCTGCCACATCCGTGTGGTCCCCTCCCAAGGGGCTCCAGGGCCTCTCCAGCTTCAGGAGGGGTGGGGGCGGCCGTGCGCTTCCATGAGCACAGCCCTGAAATGACCTTGGGCGAGGCTTCGCACTGCCCGGTTGCAAAACAGAAAAATCTCAGCGCAGAATGCGGCGTTCCCCAACCCCCTGTGCGGGGCTTGGAGGTCTTGCTCTATCTGGGGCCCGTTCCCTGGACCCACGGCGTCCACTTACTCCTGGTTCCAGATGGTGCTTCCCAGGAGGGTCGTCGCCCCCTGCCCGCCCCCCCACCGCCAAGCCTCCAGCTCCGCGTCCCCCCGCCCGGGCCACATGACCTCTGGGCCCGCGCGCATCCCCACCCTGCACTCTCGCGACCGGGCGTCACGCGATGCAGCGGGGTCTCCCGGACCCGCGGAGGCCCGCGGTGAGGGTGGGAGCGGCTGCCCGTCCCCTCCCCGCCCCGCCTCCTCGAAGGCGCCGGGGCCGCCCCGCCCCCCCGCCCCCGCCCCTTTGTTCGGCCGGCCAATCCGCGGCCTCCTTGACTAAATAAGGCTAGGAGCGCGCCCGGCGCCCTCAGTCCATTACTTCCGCCCCCCGCCCGGCTGGTGACTCAGGGCCGGCGGCGGGCGGGGACGGGGCTGCCCAGGCTGCGGCTTCCCGGGCGGCGGGCGGGGCTCCGTCGGCGCCGAAATGGCCAAATATGGCCGCGCCGCGCGCCACCGCCCCGCACCCGGACACCTGCGGCCGCACCTTGACCCCCGCCCCACCGCGCCGGGTGACACAGCCGCGGAACTGGAAGCTGCTCCCCCACCCCAGCCCGCGCCAGGCCGGCTGAGAGCGCCCCTTCCCCTCCCCCGCAGCCCGGCCCTGAGGGGGCAAGCCCTGGAAATCTCGGGGCTCCCAGGCCCCGCCTCACTTCCCCCCACAACACTTCGGCCGTGCCCCCAGCGCCCTGCGGACTGCAAGGTGGGAAAGAAGGAAGGGGGGACGGGGACAGAGGTCCAACGGCCTCTGCCCCCTCCCCATCTGTCCCACGAAGCAGCCTGGGCACACCAGACAAAGGAGTGCCAGAGGGAACTGGAGCCCGAGGAGGGGAGGCCCCCGCAGTCGAGGTAGCCTGAGTGGAATGCGGGGTGGGCAGACACAGGACGCGACTCCTTGGATACTGGATACTTCCCACTTCCCGTGTGTGACATCTTGGGACCCCCAAGTGTTGCAGTCTTCTTCGCACACTGACGCCCCCACCTGGGGGTAGAAGGCCGGTGGTTGTGCCCAGGAGCGCCTGTAAGGGTGGGTTTTCCGGAGGCCCAGCCCCAGGTTCTTCCATGGGTGGAGCACACACCTGATGGACAGCAGCCTTGCCCTACACCCTTGTAAAGTCTGGCGAGTCTGGGACCCAGCTAGGCCTGGTGGCATGGGTGGCCATAGGCATGGCCTTGGCATCTGGGTGACTGCAGTCCGCAGGTGGGCTGGGCGGCTGCTTTACCTGCCTAGCCCAAGGTAGATGTGGACACCAGCTGACCTTTCAGGGCTCTTGGGGCGCCCGGCCTCGCCCCCCATCAGACACCAGCCCGGGTAGAGCCCAGCGCACCCGGACCTTGGACGAGTCCCCAGACTCACTCGGTCCGGCACCACTGCCACCCCTCATGGCCAGTGTGCTCTTACACATGCCTCCTCTGATGTTTAATTCTGTACTGAGCAATCCCGAAAGCTTACAAGTAAGTCCAAGGAAACCGTAGTACCTGGTTCCCTCCGGGCATAACGAAAGCACTGGAAGCAGCAGGTGTGACCAGGACCCTGCCAGAAATGACAGGTCTTCAAGAGCAGGCTCCTGGGGAAAAGGGCGCGCCCTGGACCCAGGAAAACCACAGCCCCAGGGCTGCTGGGGTCCATTGGGTTTACTCCTAGTGTCATAAGCAGAAGAGAGGGTTCCCCTCCTCAAGTTTAGGGGTGAGTTGACCGTTCAGGCAGTCAAAACTACTCTTCCCTGCCTCAGTTTCCCTACGATGCCCAAAGATGATTAAAGTGAAACAAAGCTCCACCCTCTCCCCAACGGACAGGGAGGGGGTGGCCCCAAACCCGGAGTGGAGCCCCCGACTGGGGACAATCGGGCTTGCGGTTTGAGGGGCAGGATGTGTTGGGTGTGGTATAACGGGGCCAGTCTCTGCACCGTCAGGGACCCCGAGCGCCCCAACTCCGGCGGAGGGGACTACGCGGTCATGGCTGCGCTAGGGGACGGGCGGCTCCTTTCCATCGTGACAGGGGCGAGGTCACGGCTCCCCGGGACTCCCCCGGACCATGGGGCCCGCACTGCCGCATGGGCAGCCGGCGGGGACCACCACCCTCCCCTCCCCCAGCCCGGCGCCGGGAACCCGCCTTCGCGGCCTGCAGATCCTCGGGGAGAAAGCTCGAAGGGGGCGCCCGGGGAGCAAAGCCCCCTGCGGGGTCGGCCGCGGGCGCACACCCAGCTCCGAATGCCTCCCAGCCCCGGGCCAGGCAGTTTCGGGGTGCAGCCGGGCCCTCCCCAACAGCGCGCAGCAGTCCCGGGGCGGGGCCGGCGGGTCAGCTCCGCGGCATCCTCTGCACCCCGCCCTGCGATCCCCGGGGACGCCCACCCACCGCACCCCCGCGCCTGCCCGCTCATAGTCTCGCTCGCTGGTTCTCGGGCGCGCGGGGGCGGCGCGGGCGGGGCGGTTGGGGGCGGTGCGGGTGGGGGGCGGGACCGGGCGCGGGGCCCCACGTGCCCCTGCCGGGCGGGCCAATGGGCGCCCGGCGTTCGGAAAGATCGCCATATATGGACATGTTCTGGGGCCGCGCGCGCCGCCGGCCCGCGCGCGCGCCCCGCTCCGCTTAAATACGGGCGGGGGAGGCCGTGGTCGATCTCACTCGCTGCAGCCGGCTCGCGCTCAGTGTCTTCTCGTCGCTCGTCTGCTCGTTCCTCCGCGTCCTACGGCCGCTTCCTCTGCCGGTAAGTGACCAGGCCTGCGTGGCCCAGCCCGGTATCCGGGACCCCGCGCCCTTCCGCAGGCCCGCTTCTCGCTCCTGGCTCCAGAGGCCCGGCCGCGCCGACGCCGGGAACAAAGGGTGGCCGGGCGGGGTGGGGTGGGTGGGCTGGGACGCGCCCCGGCGGGTCCATGGAGGGTTCAGTGGGGGTGCTGCCGGCGGAGGGGGCAGGGCGGGGCCGGGCCCCGGCCGCAGTACTGAGAGCCCCCCGGCCGTGTCTCCGTGGAACGACGCTGCTGGGGGCGTTACATAAAAGGCGGACCCGGTTGTAGACGGTTACTGTGCTGCCGGGGCGGCGGGTCGGGGGGGAGGCGGAACGTCTCGCGGCGAGGGCCTTTGTGCAGGGGCCGTTCCTGGGCTCCAGGGCGCGCCTGAGTTGGTTGCATTTTTGAGTAGATCGCAATGGAAGAAGAAATCGCCGCGCTCGTCATCGACAATGGCTCTGGCATGTGCAAAGCGGGGTTTGCTGGGGATGACGCTCCCCGGGCCGTCTTCCCGTCCATCGTTGGGCGTCCCCGACACCAGGGCGTCATGGTGGGCATGGGGCAGAAGGACAGCTACGTGGGCGACGAGGCCCAGAGCAAGCGTGGCATCCTGACTCTCAAGTATCCCATTGAGCATGGCATCGTCACCAATTGGGACGACATGGAGAAGATCTGGCACCACACTTTCTATAACGAGCTGCGTGTGGCCCCCGAGGAGCACCCCGTGCTGCTGACGGAGGCCCCCCTGAACCCCAAGGCCAACCGTGAGAAGATGACCCAGGTAAGCGTGGCTGGGTCGATTGGGCTGTTCTATTTGTTTCACAAGTCATTTCATGCTCAGTTTTGTTTTTTGAAATTCAAGTTTTTCTTTCACTATTTTCAGGGTTCTGTTCTTCTCCTGGCATTTCCTCCCTGAAGTCTCAAGGTTTCTTGTTTGTGTTTCTGCTTGTTTCTTTTTCTTTTCTTCACACATCACATTTGTGGCATGCTGGCATGGTGTGTGAGCATGGGGTGGCCCTGGGCCCCTTCCTTTGACTAAGAAGGTGTTGCCTCTTGCAGATCATGTTCGAGACTTTCAACACTCCGGCCATGTACGTGGCCATCCAGGCTGTGCTGTCCCTGTACGCTTCTGGCCGCACCACTGGTATAGTCATGGACTCTGGGGATGGGGTCACCCACACGGTGCCCATCTACGAGGGGTATGCCCTCCCCCACGCCATCTTGCGTCTGGACCTGGCTGGCCGGGACCTGACAGACTACCTCATGAAGATCCTCACGGAGCGTGGTTACAGCTTCACCACCACGGCCGAGCGGGAAATCGTGCGTGATATCAAGGAGAAGCTCTGCTACGTTGCCCTGGACTTCGAGCAGGAGATGGCCACCGCCGCGTCCTCCTCCTCCTTGGAGAAGAGCTATGAGCTGCCTGATGGTCAGGTGATCACCATCGGCAACGAGCGGTTCCGGTGTCCAGAGGCGCTCTTCCAGCCCTCCTTCTTGGGTAGGTGTCAGGCAGGCAGCATGACCTCCGTCTGAGGCTGTTGAGAGCCGAGGTGCCTTTCACCTTGAACGTGACCGCTGAGAGTGAGCTTTGTCTCTTAGGTATGGAGTCCTGTGGCATCCACGAGACTACCTTCAACTCTATCATGAAGTGTGATGTCGACATCCGGAAGGACCTCTATGCCAACACAGTGCTGTCTGGTGGGACCACCATGTATCCCGGCATTGCTGACAGGATGCAGAAGGAGATCACGGCTCTGGCCCCCAGCACAATGAAGATCAAGGTGAGTCAGAGGTGGTTGTGGGCTTGGGCCTGGAGGCCTTGCTAGGAAGACAGTGCCGCTGACTAAAACCATGTTCTTGTTTTTCCAGATTATCGCTCCTCCCGAGCGCAAGTACTCGGTGTGGATCGGGGGCTCCATCCTGGCCTCGCTGTCCACCTTCCAGCAGATGTGGATCAGCAAGCAGGAGTACGACGAGTCGGGCCCCTCCATTGTCCACCGCAAATGCTTCTAAACGGACTGCGAGCAGATGCGTAGCATTTGCTGCATGAGTTAATTCAGAAGTATAAATTTGCCTTGGCAAATGTATACACCTCATGCTAGCCTCATGAAACTGGAATAAGCCTTTGAAAAGAAAATTGTCCTAGAAGCTTGTATCTGATATCAGCACTGGATTGTAGAACTTGTTGCTGATTTTGACCTTGTATTCAAGTTAACTCTTCCCTTGGTATATGTTTAATACCCTGTGCATATCTTTGATTTAAACCCCTAGTTACACGCGGCTCCGTCACTTTGTGGCTGAGGTGAGAGCACGTTTATGGAAGAGAAATCCAATGGCTTGATGAGAATCTGGGAGACCACGAGTCTCTCGATCTGTGCAGGGTATTAATGTGTCAGAGCTGCCTATTCCAGGATTTCTCTAGAGGCTGGCAGGAGTCCTGAACCAGTTGTCATTTCTGTTTTGCCGGTCTTACGGGGTTGGGAAGGTCTGAGCCTTAGGACTTGCTTTCCTTTCTTACCGAAGTTTTCCCGCCAGAACACCGTGGGTTGTTACTTACCTTGAGTTGGAAAACAGTTTGCATTCACACCTGTAAATTTATTCATTCTTTTAATTTATGTAAGGTTTTTGTACGCAATTCTCAATTCTCTAAGAGATGACAACAGATTTTGGTTTTCTACTGTCATGTGAGAACATTAGGCCCCAGCAATGCGTCATTGTGAGGAAATAAAAGTGCTGCAGTAAACTGATCAGTGTTTCCTGTTTTGGGGAATGGAAGGTTGGGTGAGGGTGGAACAACCTCGGCTCAGATTAGGCAACAGTTTGGTTTCTCCCAAACCAGAGGTGAACAATTGGTCCTAATGAGCATCTCTTCACAGCTGGAATCTGCCTCACCTTGTGGGCTTCTTAGGGAAAGGAGAACCTGTCCGGGATTGGCCCCCAAGCTGGTGGAAGGAGGGGTCTTTTTATACTTGGTGTCTTCAATTTAGCGTAAGGCTGTGCTGCCATAGAAGCACTTGGGGCCACGAAGGGCATGGCTTTCTCCACACACAGGTAGTGGTGGGGTGGGACTTGTTCTTTGGTCAGCATATCAAAGTGGAACAACTGGGGGGGTTAATAAAATAGAGCCTGACTGTTGAGCCATGGAACCTGCGATCTGATGATAGAAGTGTCACCTGGTGACATGAACATGACTCGCAGGCTCTGAGCTCCTTGACGGCTTCTGCCCCAAAACTTTCTGTAATGGCAGGCAGAGTCTTCCGCAGGTATTTCAGATTTTCAAACAATTCTTTGCAGGTTGGGTCAGAAAGGTAAGCTTTCTTCACTAGATTGAAAAAGCTTAAGGGTTTGGAAGAGCATGTTTTTGAAATCTGGAGATTTCATGCCTTTGCTGTTGGGAAGCAGGTTTCACCAGTGGGGGCTGGTGGTGCTTTCTAGCTTAACCTCCAGATGGTTGGAGAGAGGGCTTCAGGGTCCAGGGGAGGGAGGCCATGTTAGGCTGGGCTGGATTGGGAGTAAGGGGCCCCAAGAACATACAACTGAGGGAGATGTGGAGTCTCTCCTTTGGGGGCAGAAGGTGGACCCTGCCAATCTCACACCATCTGCTTTGCTGCTGTTCCCTTGCTCATAGCCTCCCTGTGACCACCTGTGGAACGCACAAGAGTGACAGGTCAGAAATTACTATTTTGCCCTGGGCAGCATTCCGCTTTCAGTCAGGACTAGAAAATCTGATTTGAAGCATGAGCAGATTCAGGGAACAGGATAGACTGGACTGAGGAGAGCCGGGGAGGACAACGACTTTAGGAACTGGGAGGAAAAAGGTGGCTGCCTGGGTGGCCACGATCCCAGCTCCATCCACTCTTGCATTGGGCCCGGTGGGCAAGGCCCTCTACTCCGGGCCTCCGTCCCCTCCGTCCCCTCTGCAAACTGGAGGGCGGTGCCTGCTCCACACGGAGGCCAGGACACCCTCCCTGTGCGTGGAAGGGGCATGTCAGCCCACCCTCCTGCTCCTGGGGGGTATAGCAGAATTTCGGCAGCACAGAAGACACTGGCCATTCTTTGTGGTGCTCTGGGGACAGTAACCGGATGTCAAACCCAATCAGTGTACCCACTGGATGACGGCCGTTGCCTGGCCGAGCCTATTGGAGAGCTTGGTACGCTGCCATCCATCAAAAGACACTTCAAAAAAAAAAAAAAAAAAAGACACTTCACTGCCAAAGGGAGGCCCTCACAGTGACCTCTCCCCTCGGGCCCCTCCTCCGGCCCCTGTGGAAAATCTCACCTTTTGTCAGCATCGTTTCTCTGGGTAGCTCTGTGTACTGAATGCACGAAAATGCTAGGCTTTGCAAAGGAGAGGGAGCTTGAGGAAAAGATTGACTGTAGCCACCATGACTTTCGACACGGAATCTACTCAAACCAAAGCAAGATGTGGCCAGCTCTGCCTACTTCTACAGAAAGAGAAAGGAGCTCTTCATGGGAGGACATCATCAACAGGCACTTGGGATGTAACAGCCTCAAAGTGGAAAATGGGGTTAATCTCCAGACCATGGAAGGACTGGAGATCTGCAAGGAAAAGTTGGGAGAACGTGTAGGCAAATGAGAGAAAAGCATTCAAATGGGCCACTTAGGGAAGATGAAACCTCAAAGGCTGATTGTCTTAATGTTAATCAGCTTAATGAATGGAAGCTTCTGGAAGGGCTGCCTCAGAGAAATGTCTCATATCCTGGGGCACTCCATGATGTGAACCCTCGAGAGGCCCCCTTCCCCCAGGGCCCCCAGGTGTCCTGATGCTGAGACAAGTGGAGGATGCCCTCTGAGTGGAACAGGAAGCTCGTGGGTGCCTCCTTCCTGCAGTGCAAGGAGCCTGTCCGCATGTCCAGTGGACGGTCAGCAACCACTCCAACTCGAAGTTACCATACCCTGGCAAGAGGTGGACGTTGTGTTTATTGGATGCAATTTCAAGTTCAAGGCCCTTTCATCCCAAATGGTCAGTGTCTGAGTAGAGGCCAGAAACCGTTTCAAGGAGGGAGTTCAAGGATTCACATTAGAAAGGCTGGTCTCTGGTGACTGAGAGATTGTGGCTTCCCAGGACCCTTTCCTGGTTAGAGGTCCCAAACATCAGACCTGGAGAGCTCCCCATGGGGTGTTCCCCCTGAGAAGTACATGAGCCGCCACTGCTGGGCCTGTGTGCTGCACACAGAGCCCCACATGGTCCCCTACAGCTGTGCCGGCCTGCACCGTCAACCCCCAGTGACCAGTGGCCATCCAGATGTTCTCTCCTGCAGGAAGCTCCCCCTCCCCTTTCAGCTCCCTGCTAGGGCCATGAGGGTGCCCTCCAGGGGGGCCTGCCTCAGTGCATGGTTCTCAGGCATCCTCTAACACTTGCAAGAGGCTGCCCCTCTCTGGTGGCCGTTCCACTTCCCGCCCCATTGATGGCGAGTTTGACCCTGGACACGTAGACAATGAAATAGGAGTGAAGGGGCTGTAGGAGCCAGTGTGGGAGCCAGCCTGCTCTCTTTTCCCTCTGCTCTGGGACCACAGTGTTCCAGAGAAGGGCTTTTCCATCAGCCTGGAGGCCTGAGAGATGCCATCAGAGCCAACATGGTCAGACATACAGCCTGAGCAAGAAAGAAATCCTTACTGCTGTAAGTTGATGAGATTGTAGAGTCACTTGTTATGCAGCATAATCAAGCCTCACCTGCTTGATACAGCATCATCGTATATATGAGTGGCAACCCCTAGAGTTGTGCAGTGCACCACCTGTGCAGCTGTCCATGGTATCCCTGCACAGCCCAGCCTTGCTCCCTGGTGCACCTATCCCACCACTTCAATGCCTGTGTTATTTGTCTCCCTCCCTGGTCTGTAAATTTTTTTAGTTTTCTTTTTTTTTAATTGTAAATATATACATAACATAAAATTTATCCTTTTTACAATAGCATCAAAAAGAATAAAATACTTAGGAATGAATTTCACCAAGGAGATGAAAGACTTGTACAATGAAAACTACAAAACATTGCTAAAAGAAATAAGAAGCCACAAACACATCCCATGTTCATGGATTGGAACACAATATTGTTAAAATGTCAGTATTACCCGAAACAATCTACAGATTCAATGCAATTCCTATCAACATCCCAATGACATATTTTTTTTTTTGCAGAAATAGAAAAATCCATCCTAAATTTCATATACAATCTCAGGCACCCTGCATAGCCAAAACAATTTGGAAAAAGCACAATGCTGGAGGGCAAACACTTCCTGATTTCAAAACTTACTACAAAGCACAAGTAATCAAAACAGTGTGGTCCTGGGACTTCCGTGGTGGCGCAGTGGTTAAGAATCTGCCTGCCAATGCAGGGGACACAGGTTCAATCCCTGGTCCGGGAAGATCCCACATGCTGCAGAACAACTAAGCCCATGCGCCACAACTACCGAGCCCATGCACCGCAACTACTGAAGCCTGCACTCCTAGAGCCCGTGCTCTGCAACAAGAGAAGCCACCGCAGTGAGAAGCCCATGCACCGCAACAAAGAGTAGCCCCCGCTTGCCACAACTAGAGAAAGCCTGTGCACAGCAACGAAGACCCAATGCAGCCAAAAATGAAGTAATTAATTAATTAAAACAAAAACAAAAAAACAGTGTAGTCCTAGCATGAAGACAGACATAAACCAATGGGACAGAACAGAGAACCCAGGGGCTTCCCTGGTGGCACGGTGGTTAAGAATCCACCTGCCAATGCAGGGGACACGGGTTCGAGCCCTGGTCTGCGAAGATCCCACATGCCGGGGAGCAACGAAGCCCATGTGCCACAACTACTGAGCCTGTGCTCTAGAGCCCGTGAGCCACAACTACTGAGCCCAAGTGCCACAACTACGGAAGCCCGCGAGCCTAGAGCCCGTCCTCCACAACAAGAGAAGCCACCGCAATGAGAAGACCACACACTGCAACAAAGAGTAGCCCCCGCTCGCCACAACTAGAGAAAGTCCGTGCACAGCAACAAAGACCCAATGCAGCCAATAAATAAATAAATAAATAAATAAATTTCTATATTAAAAAAGAAAGAACAGAGAACCCAGAAATACACCCATATATGGTCAAATGATTTTCAACAAGGTTGCTAAGACCTTTTTTTTTTTTAACTTTTTTTGGCCATGCCACGTGGCTTGTGGGATCATAGTTCCACAAGCAGGGATTGAACCCAGGCCCTTGGCAGTGAGAACGTGGAGTCCCATCAACTGGACTGCCCGGGAATTCCCAACTAAAACCTTTCAATGGAGAAAGGATAGTCCTGCCAACAAATGGTGCTGGGAAAACTGGATCTCCACACGCAAAAGAATGAAGTTGGACCCTTACCTAACACCATATACAAAAATTAACTCAAAATGGATTAAGAGACTTCTCTGGTGGTGCAGTGGTTAAAAATCTGCCTGCCAATGCAGGGGACACAGGTTCGAGCCTGGTCCGGGAAGATCCCGCATGCCGCAGAGCAACTAAGCCCGTGCACCACAACTACTGAAGCCCGGGTGCCTAGAGCCCATGCTCCGCAACAAGAGAAGCCACCGCAGTGAGAATCCCACGCACCACAACAAAGAGTAGCCCCTGCTCGCCGCAACTAGAGAAAGCCCGCGTGCAGCAACAAAGACCCAGTGCAGCCAAAAATAAATAAATAAATAAATAAATAATAAATAAATGAATTTATTTAAAAAAATGGATTAAGGACCTAAATGTAAAACCTAAAACTATAAAACTCTTAGAAGAAAACAGGACAAAAGCTTCATGACATTGGATTTGGTGTGCACACATACATATATATTTCTATATACAACCATCTGTATCTATATTAAGCTAAACCTGTGTTCCTACTCATGTCCCCAACTCTAATCATTACCATTAGATCAGTCTACACTTTCCCCTTCGTTTATCTGTAAACTCTCACTCTGACAGTGAGAAACCTAGCTCCCAGCATCCACCATGCGTTCACTTAATCTTTCAGTTCCAGTGTATATGTACAGGCAGAACTGAGATGTTGCAGGTTTGGGTCCAGACCACCAGAATAAAGCAAATATTGAAGTAAAGCGAGTCACATGAATGTTTTGGTTTCTGGTGCATATAAAAGTTATGTTTACACTATACTGTAGTTATTAAGTGTGCAGCAGCATTGTCTAAAAGAAATGTATGTACCTTAATTAAAAAATACTTTATTGCTAAAAAAGGCTAACCATCATCTGAGCCTTTAGTGAGTCCTAGTGGTAACATCAAAGATCACAGGTCACTGTAACACATATGATAATAATGAAAAAGTTTGAAATATTGTGAGAATTACCAAAATGTGACACAGAGACACGAAGTGAGCAAATGCTGTTGGAAAAGTGGGGCCGACAGACTTGCTCAACGCAGAATTGTCAACAAACCTTTGATTTGTAAAAATCGCAATAAAGTGAAGCTCAATAAAATGAGGTCTGCCTGTACAGCGGTTTCAGAATTAACCAGCACCAGCGGGAAACAATTTTACCAACTACAGTATGGGTCTGTGTACTGTTCTTTTGCCTTTAGTCTTAGGGATCCACTCATTCCTGAAGTTACTTAGGTCAGCACCTTTCCCCCACCCCATTTAGTGAGGCGGTTTCATCCATTTGTACAGTCTGCATTCCTTCCTGGGATCCCTTGATCTTCTAAATGGTTTTGTTTTTATAGCTTGCATACATCGTGGCTCATTTTTTCTGCTGTAAAGTTCTACGGGTTTTGACATTACACAGTGTCAGGTATCTACTATCACAGGACCATTAGGAATAGCCTCCCCACCCCCAAAAATGCCCTGTGCCCTCATCTGTTATATCCTCTTCTCCACCCCAAACCCTGGCAACCATGGATTTTTTTCACTGTTTCCAAAGTTTTGCTTTTCCCAAAATGTCGTATAAATATATGGAGGCTTTTCACACTGGCTTCTTTCTCTTGGTAAACATGCACTAAGATTCTTCCATATTTTTGTCCTGGATCAATAGCGCCTGCCTTTTTATCACTGAATAGTAGTCAATCGTCTGGATATTCCACAGCTTGTTTATCCATTCCCCTATTGAAGGACATCTTGGTTGTTTCCAGATTTTGGTAATTATGAATAAAGGTGCTATAAACATTTTTGTGGAGATTTTTGTGTGAACGTAAAGGTTTCAGATCCATCGGGCAAAAATCCTAGGAGCATAACCACTGGATTGTATGGTAAGATTGTGTTTATCTTTGTAAGAAACGGCCAAATTGTTTTCCAAAGCGGCTGTACCGTTCTGCATTCCTGCCAGCAATGAAAGAGAATTCCTGTTGTTCCACATCCTCGCCAGAATTTGGTGTTGTCAGTGTTTTAAAATTTTAGTCATTTGTTAGATGTTAGTGGTCTCTCAATGTGGTCTTAATTTGCATTTTCCTGATGAATAATGATGTTGAGCATCTCTTTATGTGTTTATCGGCCTATTTTATATCTTCTTTTGTGAAGCATATATTCTAATCTTTTGCCCATTTTTATTGAGTTAGTCTTCTTTTTTTTTGGCAGTGCTGCATGGCATGCAGGATCTTAATTCCCCTAGCAGGGAATCTAACCTGCGCCCCCTGCAGTGGAAGCCCTGAGTCTTAACCACTTGACCGCCAGGGAATTCCCCCATTTTTCCGTTTATCATTAGTGTATTTTTTTTAAATTAATTAATTAATTTATTTTTGGCTGTGTTGGGTCTTCATTGCTGCGCATGGGCTTTCTCTAGTTGTGGCCAGTGGGGGCTACTCTTCATTGCGGTGCGCAGGCTTCTGATTGCAGTGGCTTCTCTTGTTGCGGAGCACCGGCTCTAGGCGTGTGGGCTTCGGTAGTTGTGGCACACGGGCTCAGCAGTTGTGGCGCACGGGCTTAGTTGCTCCGCGGCATGTGAGATCTTCCCGGACCCGTGTCCCCTGCATTGGCAGGCGGATTCTCAACCACCGTGCCACCAGGGATGTCCCTCATTAGTGTTTTTTGCGTCCTATTGTAAGGTCATCAAGATTTTCTCCTATGTTTTTTTCCAGAAGTTCTACGGTTCTAACTTTTACATTCAGATCTATGATTAATTTAAAGCTGATTTTTGTGAATGGTGTGAGGTAAGAGTTCATTTTTTCCCTCAGCTGTTTCAGCACCATTTGTTGAAAAAACTTTCTTAAGGTCCGCACCTGCTCGTCAGCACGATTTTTTTTTTTAATTAATTAATTAATTAATTTGTTTTTTGGCTGTGTTGGGTCTTCGTTTCTGTGCGAGGGCTTTCTCCAGTTGCGGTGAGCTGGGGCCACTCTTCATCGCGGTGCGCAGGCCTCTCACTATCGCGGCCTCTCTTGTTTCGGAGCACAGGCTCCAGATGCGCAGGCTCAGTAGTTGTGGCTCACGGGCCTAGTAGCTCCGCGGCATGTGGGACCTTCCCAGACCAGGGCTCGAACCCGTGCCGCCTGAATTGGCAGGCAGATTCTCAACCACTGCGCCACCAGGGAAGCCCAAAAAGACTTTCTTTATTGAATTGTCTTGAAACTTGTGTCAGAAATCAACTGACTATATGTGTGGGTCTATTTCTGACCTCTTTCTCCTGACCCACTGACCTATATATACGTCCTCGTGCTCTTACCACACTCTTGATTACTTCAGCTTTATATTAAGTCTTGAAATCAAGCGGTGTGTGTCCTCCACCTTGTTCTTTTATTCTTAAAATTGATTTGGCCAGTCTAAGTCCTTTTCATTCCATATCCATTTTAGAATCAGGTTGTCATTTTCTACAAACAAAAGCCTCCTGTGATTTTGATTAGGACTGCATTAAATCTACAGTTCAATTTGAGAAGAACTGACATCTTAACAACACTGTCTTCCAAATTATGAACATTTTCTATCCCTCCATCTATTTAGTTCTTTCACTTCTCTCAGTAAGATTTTAGAGTTTTCAGTTGAGGGGTGGTACATAGATTTTATTCTATTTATTCTTAGATATTTGATGTTTGGGGCTATCCTGGTAAATGGTCTTGTTCTTTTCACTTTCCAGTCGCTCATTGCTAGTTCGAGAAATAGTAACAACTGATTTTTGCATCTGCCCTGGCATCCTGCGGTCTTGCTAATTCACCTGTTAATTCCAGAAGCAGGTTTTCTACATGCATGACCAGATCCTGTGAATAAGGAATGTTTTACTTTTATTCTTTCAGATGTATTTGCCTTTAATTTAATTATTATTTTTGTCTTATTGTACTTGCTAGCATCTCCTGTGTGATAATTCAACAGACTGGACAGGAGTGATGAGAACAGTACATTATCTTAGGGGGAAAGCTCTCTGTCTTTCATCATTCAATGTGGTCAGCTGTGGGTTTTTCATAGATACTTTTTATCAGGTTCAGGAATTTCCTTTCTATTTTTATTTTGATATGAGGTTATTTTAAAAATCATAAATGGGTATTGACTTTTGTCAAATAATTTTTCTGCCTCATTGAGAAGACCTTGTGTTCTTCCCCTTTATTCTGTTATCATGGTGAATTACAGCGATTGATGAGTACTTTTTTTTAAATAAATTTATTTATTTATTTATGGCTGCGTTGGGTCTTCATTTATGCACGCGGGCTTTCTCTAGTTGTGGTGAGCAGGGGCTACTCTTTGTTGCGGTGTGCAGGCTTCTTTTGTTGCAGAGCACGGCCTTCAGTAGTTGTGGCACGTGGGCTCAGTAGTTGTGGCTCACAGGCTCAGTAGTTGTGGCACACGGGCTTAGTTGCTCCGCGGCAAGTGGGATCTTCCCGGGCCAGGGCTCGAACCCGTGTCCCCTGCATTGGCAGGCAGATTCTTAACCACTGTGCCACAAGGGAGGTCCTGATTGTTGAGTGTTAAACCAATCTTGTATTCCTGGGTTAAATCCCAGTTTGTCATGATTCTTTCATGTATTGCTGATTTGGTCTGCTAGTATGTTAAGTGTTTCTGAATCCGTGTTTTTGAGTGACATTCATTTGTATACAGTATTCTTTTCTTGTAGTATCTTTGCCAACTTTTGGTGTCAGGGTTTGTGATTTTTCTCTTTTTTTTTTTTTTGACCAGTTTTATTAGTTTGCTAGAGCTGCCATAGCAGATTACCACAGACCAGGGGGGCTTAACCAATAAACATTTATTTTCTCACAATTCTGGAGGCTAATAGTCTGAGATCAAGGTGCCGGCAGGGTTGTTTCTCCTGAGGCCTCTCTCCTAGGCCGTTTCCTCCCTGGGTCCTCACAAGGTTGTCCTTTGTGTGTGTGTCTGTGTCTTCATCTCTTCTCATAAGGACACCAGTCATGTGGGATTAGGGCCCATTCACATGACCTCATTTTAACTTAATTACCTCTTTAAAGACCCCCATTTCCAAATACAATCACATTCTGAGGTACTGGGGGTTAAGACTTCAACACACGAATTTTGGGGGGGACACAATTCAGCCCATAACACCCAGTGTAGCTAAAGTTTTCTCAAAGTTATTCAAGTTCTCAAAGAACTAGCTTTTGCTTTCATTGATTTTTCTCTCCTGCATATTCATTTTCTATATCATTTCCATTGGTTTTTCCTATTTTCTTTGTCCTTCCTTCTATTTTGGGTTTAATATTCTCTTTTCTAGGTCTTAACCACAGAAGCATAGATCATTGATTTGGGGCCTTCTTTTTTTAATATAAACATTTAAAACTATGTATACCTTCTAATCACTGTTTTAGCTGCATCCCCCAAATGTTGATATATTGTGTTTTTTCTTCTCTGTGATTTAGTCTGGATAGTTTCTATTGTTGTGTCCTCCAGCTCTTTGGTATTTTGTTTTGCTTGTCTATCTAACTGCTGTTAAGTCCATGTGGTTCATTCTTAATTTCAGGTATTGTATTTTTCAGCTTTAGAAGTTCCATTTGCCTTCTTTTAGATCATCTCTTTCTCTTTATTAGGTTTGTGTTTTGTTTTACATTTGTGAACAAATATGTAATATCTCTTTTAAAATCCTTGTCTGCTAATTCCACCATCTCTCTCATACCTGGGCCTGTTTCTATTGACTGATTTTTCTCTGGTACGGGTCACATCTGCCTGCCTCTACATGTCCAGTAGTTTTTCATCAAATGTTGGACATTGTAAGTGTTATATTGTTGAGTCTCTGAATTTTATTGTCCTTTTTGTAGAGTGTTGAAGTTTGTTCTCACAGGAAGTCAACTTACTTGCAGAGAAGTTTGATCTTTTTGAGGCAATTTTAAAGCTTTGTTAGACTGAGTCTAGATTAGCCTTTGATTCTGGTTTAGCACTGCTACTAGTATGACTCTTCCGGAATCTCCATGAAGTGCCCCGGGTGCTTAATGAGGTCTGTTGGGAACCCAAATGTCTCTGAGCTCTGGGAATTGTTCAGCTTCACACCTCTCCAGGAGTTGTTCTTTGCTGAGTCTCATGGGGTTTCCTGTACATGTGCACAGTTTAACATTCATAATTAAGGAGACCTCTATATAGATTTCCAGAGCCCACTGTCTGCACAGCTACCTCCTTAGGCACCCTGCTTTGCAAATCCCAACCGTTTCAGCAGCTCTAAACTCCAGTCTCTGTCTCAGCTCACAAGACCTCTGTGTTCTGTACCTCAGCCCAGAAACTACCTCCAGACAGAAAGCCAAGGTAATTGTAGGGCTCACATCTGATGTTTCCCTTCTCTTAGGAATCACAGTCCTGGGCTGCCTCTTGTCCAATGTCTAAAAACAGTTGCCTCATGTTTTTTCTTTCCAGTTTTCTAGTTGTTAATGTCAGGAGGGCTAATTCCATACCATTTATCCCATGATGGACAGAAGTAGAAGTCCCTGCTATACTTTGTAATGTATATATTGATATATTTTTATGCATAAAGTTATATTTTTCCATGACCTGATTTTTCTTTTCTTTTTTTTGGCTGTGCTGTGTGGCATGTGGGATGTTAGTTCCCAACCAGGGATCAAACCCATGCCCCCTGCAGTGGAAGCATGGAGTCTTAACCACTGGACCACCAGGGAATTCCCTGATTTTTCTTTTCCTGACATGTTAGTGACATCTTTCCATGTCAATACATTTAAATGTACCTTCCTCACAGCTACGTAGTATTCCGCTGTGGAAATTTACCATCAGTTAACTACCTCTCTACTGATGGTTACTGAGGTGGCTTTAAATTTCTTACTAATTCACATAACACAGTGACAGGCTTTCTTATTTATGCATCTTTGTGAACTTGTCTGGAAATGCTCACTTTTGCAAACCTCTCAGCCAACCAACCTTGAGCTTTCTTCAAGGGCATTTGCTTTTTAAGACTTTTCCTAATTTTCACGGGGAAATTTCTGTTTAAATGTGGAGACTCTTCCAAATCTTTCTGCCAACTAAGTTCAAATCAGGCAGGCCCGTGCAACTGGTTTCTTGCTTTCAGTAAATAATACTTTATCAGACTTTGCCAAGACAACCACAGGCCCATCCTGCTCTTTTTATTTGCCATTTTAAGCCAAGCATCTACCCAGATTATTAAATATTCTTTGTAGGGAGGGCTGGGCCGGGATTCACCTACTCTCCTCATTGGACAAGGTGGCTTTGCGGTTCTAATCCACCCTGCTGTGATGACACAAGTGTTAGCGCTTCCCCACCGTTCCTACCACCATCCTGGAGAGAGATTACCTAACGTGAAAGCACTGGGCCTAACCCTAACCCCAACGCATAGTGGCTAATGGGGGGGCCGTGGATGATGGGAGGCCACCCCAACAGGCAGGAAGCAGCGAAGGCAGGGGTTAGGGGCACGGCTTCAAAGCCAGCCTGAGGGTCTGAATCCTGGCTCTGCCACGTGACAGCTGTGTGATCTTAGATGAGTTCCTTGGCCTCTCTGAGCCTCAGTCTCAGTAGTAACATTGGAGCACCTACCTTGTGGGGGTTGCAGGGACTATCGCGTGACCTGAACCTGTGTAAGTGCTATTATCCTCCTCACCACATCCGCCTTCTGATGAAAAATAGACTGCAAGTTGATGCTGCCTGCCCCGAGTCAGCAACATTTATTAAGCACCCACTGTATGCCAGGTGCGGTTCAAGCAGATCCTTGAACTTGGGTAATGCCTGCTGTGAGCGGGGGTGGGGGGGCAGGGGGATGACTTCATGGCGGAGGGAATGCCTGTGCAGGCAGAACCTTCCTGGAAGGTGGGCAGGAGAGGGCCTTCCAGTGCACAGGAGGGCCGAGAACTTTCTGGGCAGAAGGAACTCTATGTGCAAGAATGCCAGGATGGGGAATTCCCTGGTGGTCCAGTGGTTAGGGCTCTGCGCTTCCACTGTAGGGGGCACGGGTTCGATCCCTGGTCAGGGAACTAAGATCCCACAAGCCTGGAGGCATGGCCAAAAAAGAATGCCAGGGTGGATAGCTGACCACAGAGTTGGCCAGCAGCCCCCAGGGAATGGGGACCTGCAGGGCCTGGGCCAGGACTCCACCCCAGGGCTCTGACCCCAAATCCAGGCTCCACCCGCTGTCCCTTGTCAGGAAAAGAAAACCATGTAGCCACGGGGTCCCTTCCCTTCTGTCCTCTTCCGTTTTCATAACCCGCTCATCGAGGATGCCGGGCTCTGTCTATGCTGTCTGCTGCTTTTGGTGGTGGGTGGGTCTTCTCTTTGTGTAACCAACTGCCCCAAAACTCAGAGTCTTAAAACAACCATATCCGAGGGTCAGGAAGCGGCCTCCCTGGGTGGTCCTGGCTCAGGGTCTCCCACAAGGTTGTGGTCAGGCTGTGGGCTGGGCCCATGGTATCTGAAAACTCAACGGGGACCGGCTCACGTGACTATTGGCAGGAGACCTGTGTTCCACGCCCAAAGGAGGAGGTGATGGAGAGAGCCGCGGTCTCACAACCTGCTCTCAGAAGTGCCATCGCTCCGCCCTCCTCTGCTGGCCACCAGACCTGCCCTGGTCCAGTGTGGGAGGGGATGGGGGCTTGAGGACCAGGAGGCAGGGCCACTAGGCCACCTTGGAGGCGGTCACCACAGTTGGCTGCTGTTGCGTGTCTGTGTGTCTGCCTATCTATGTATTTGGTTGTTTTTTTTTTCTTTTGGCTGCACCTCGTGGCTTGTGGGATCTTAGTTCCCTGACCAGGGATCGAACCCAGGCCCCCCTGGCAGTGGAAGCAGGGAGTCCTAACCACTGGACTGCCAGGGAATCCTCTATGTGTTTCTTTTAAAAGCTAATTAGCCAGTTTTATTCTTAAGACACCTAAAGTCCATCTGAAGCAGGTTGATGCTCTCCTGCTGGCATTATTCCAGAATCCTTTCTTGGGAGGTCCTATGGGCTCAGATGGCCTCAGCCTGTCCAGTGTAGACAAAGAATTACCTTGGATTCCTTCTCCAGTTTCTTTTTGCTGAAAACACTCATTTGCTGCAAATAAATCCCTTTTTGTGATGCTCACAGATCTTGCCTGTCTTGGTGATTTAGGCAAAGAAGTAATCCAAACTGTCCCTGCAGCTTTGTCAGGCCCAAGGAGGGGTCCACACCCCCATCCCTACCCCAGCCCCAAGATCGCCTATCTCCCTGGGAGGCATGGATGAGAGAGGCCCGGTCCAGGACTGCCGGCTGACAGGGGTCTCCTGGACTTTATGGGTGTCCACAGCTATGCGGAAATGAGCCAGTTGCCAAGCACAGCACCAGCTCTGATGTCACTGCACGGGGAGTGGCTCAGAGCCAAACTGCGAAGCGTCCAGGGGAAGGGGACGGGGCCTTCAGCACAGGGGACCCATTACATCAGCCATCCAGGGTCAGGAGATGATTTATCAGCTTTCTGCCCCACATGGCCCCTGTGGAAATCAAACAAGCAGTCTTGCCCATTTTTAAAGATAAATTAAATGCATCAATATAAAACACGTCAGGCAGCAACATGGAAGGGAGAGGGTAGGGAGGTGGATGGAGCTGCGTGATTTATCGGCCCTTTAATAAGCATTTCTGGGGCTGCTCTGGCAGCCTCCCACCAACCACACAGTGCCCGAGGGCCCCTTCACTGAAGTTGTGAACAGAGCCAACCCCTGGTCTTGGCACCCACTGGCCAGGCCAGAGAGGTGTGTGTTCTCTCAGCTGGTGTCTGGGAACATCGAATACAAACTGCATTGGGGAAGAGATGAGAAGGAGCAAGGGGTGGGCAGGCGGGGGGCCATACTGGCTGGGGAAGGTCTCACCAGCTACCTTGGGGCCAGGCCAGGCTCTCCTGTGTGGTTACACTTTGGGGGCCTTAGCACAGCTGAGCGCCTGTCGGAGCTGGAGCAGAGCGGGCCCCCGCTGGCTGTGCTCTCTGGGGTCCTCAGTGAACCTGCGAGGGCCCTTCGAGAGCTTCTGCCCTCCCTTCTCCTCTCTCCCACCATGGGCACCTTTTCCTCGCATCACACCAACACCAGCTACAACCACCCAGAAAATGTTCGCCAGTCTGGTAGGTGACAAATGACACCTCCTTGTGCATGACTGATTTTTGGAGGGCTACAGCATCTTTTCATTTGTTTGGGGCTGTCGTGGAATGTCTTATCATAACTGTTGCCTATTTTCTATTGAAGTACTGCTGTTGTTCCTCGATGGTTAATAAAGACCCTCTGCTGTGTGGAGAATGTTAATGTTACTCTGTGTATGTTATACACAGTGGCCTGGCCTATTGCCACAGCACTGGCTCTGGTGTGTAGCTGGGAGGAGGGTCGACCTTGATCTGAAAGGTGGTCTGCAGACTTTCTGGGTTTATATTCACTACTTTATTGTCAACAAATACTTAGAGAGGGCCTCCTGGGAGCCAGGCAGGATACAGCCGGAAACGCAACCGGCAGAAAAAACTCACATCCTAGTGGGGTGGGGGTGGGGGTGGGGGTGGGGGGGAAACAGACTTAAAACAAGGAAACTGCAGTGCATTGGAGGGGATGCTAGCTGCAGGGAAGCAAAGCTGGGGGACTGGGGAGGGGGTGAAAACTTTAAGTGGGGGTTAGAGGAGGCCCCTCTGAGAAGACAGCATTTGAACAAAGGAGGAGATGGGGGGGCAAAAGAGCAGTCTCCAGAGAGATGGACAGTGCAAATGCCCTGGGATAAGCGCAGGCCTGGGTGTATTCCAGGAACTACAGGGAGGTCAGTGCATCTGGAGGCCTAAGAGTCTGGGGTCATGAGATGCTGGTGGACAAAGCAGGGAGTTCAGATTAGGCAGGGCCTGTGGGTTCTCTCTGGTGGGTGGGCAGGCTGTCAATCCTCTAGCAGGGCACTACAGGCAGCAAAACAGGATTCCCAGTTTGGGTGAGGCCACTGAGGCTGGGAGCAGAGTGACTTACAGAGGTTTACAGAGACAGAGGAAAAGCCCCGCCCAGCCCTGAGTCCACAGGCCCCTCTGAGGACCTCCTGGTCTGCCCTGTCCTCCTCCTCTCTGGGAGTTGGGGTTTCTGATCCGTACCCAGGCAGCTCTTGGGGAGCAAAGGCCCAGGCCTGGTGACAGGAAGGGTAGGGAGATGAGGGTGATGGATTTCCCCACTCACATGTCCCTACAGCTGGGGGAGGGGGCATTGTGCACAGGGGCGAGGGGCTGCCGGCCCTGCCACCCATGTCCTTCTCCACAGGGCTCCCCAACCAAGCTGGGCTCCCCGGAAGGAGTGGGGGAGGGCACCTGCTCGCCAGCCCTCTCACTCAGCCCATTCTCCTTTCTGGAGGCGCCACTGGCCTGGAGGGCCCCCTGTGGGCTGCCCTGGGGCCTCACTCTCAATCATCTGGGGCCAGGTCACACGGGAGGGCCTGAGGCAGCCGGTCCCAGCGGCCTTTGTGCAGAGCCCCGCCCCGGCCACCTGGGCTGGCCTGAGGCGGAAGCAGTGGTGCCCTCCGCCCCAAGACCGAGCCAGCCGGACGGGTGGAGAGGGGGCGGGGGCCCGCGAGGGGCCAGGCTCCCAAGGGAAGGGAGAAGAGCCTATCCAGGAAGTGCCCTGTTTCCCGAGGGCCCTTCAGAACCCCTGATAAGTTATCTTCACAGAAGGGGCGGGGGGGGGGTCGCGGCCGCCCTTGATTCTACTAGTTATTCCCCGAATCAGAGCTGACTTAACGAAAATTCTCCTGAAGCTTTTTCTCTTAACCTTACCGCTCGGCTGCGGGGCTGGGGGAGGGAAGGGAGGCGAGCGGAGGGAGGGGAGGAAAAGAGGGAGGGGAGGAAAAGAGGGAGGGGAGAAGGGGGGAAAGGGCGGGAGAGGCGGAAAGGACCTGGAAGGAATGGGAGGGGGAGGGGGAGGGGGAGGGGAAGGGGGAGGAAGGAGGGGAAGCAAAACGCGGGGGTGGGGGCAAGCCCGCCCTGAAGTCGGGGTGGGGGAGGGGTGGGACGCGATCCACCACCAAGAGCCCCCGCCGCCCCCAGGTGCCGCCTCCCCGCTCCCGCCCGCAGGGCTGACAGGGGACCCCCGCCGCTGCGGCCTCGCGGGCCCGGGGGCTCCTTTGTCTCTGGATAAAGGGACACCTCTCGCAGCCAGATGTCGCCCACGGGCTCTGAGGGGGCCAGCTCATAAATTCTGCGTCTCCCTTTTGTACTGAAGCGTTTATTCTTTTACAATTACGACAGTTCTGCAGCAAAAGAGGCTTCCACCTCCTGGTCCTGGTTAGAGGGTCCGGGGGATGCGTGGGATGCGGGACCCCCGGAAGGGGAAGGGAGCACCGACTCTCGGTCAGGGCGGGGGCCTCCATACGGCCAGGGAGGGGCGGCGCATCTGCAAGACTCCCTGCCCGCGCCCCCCAGGTCTAAAGCCGGGAGGAAGAACTGGTTAACACGCGGCGCGAGGACCTTAACGGGGCGACCCCCGAGAGGCGGGGGCGAGGCCGCGCTCAGGGCCCAGTGCGCACGCGCCCGCTGCCGCCCGCCAGCCTCGCCCGCAGTGGGCGAGCCGGGCCGCCGTCCCCGTGATTGGCTCGGGTGGCCGCACTCTCCGCCAATAGGCGCGCGGCTCCCGGAAATCGGCCGCAGAAGAGATGGCGGCGGGTCCGGGCTGGCGGTTCAGTTAGGGGCCACCTGCCCGGGTTCTCGGGTCTCTCCTTAACCTTTCTCCGCCGCCCTTCAGTAAGGGAAATGAGGCTGCGAGCGAGCTCTCGATCCTAGTCGCCTCCCAAATAATGGACCTTTGCACAGAACTGCAGTCTGCCGGATGTGAAGCCCCATCCCACGCTGGCCGCGGGTTGCCCTCGGCCTTAGAAAATTAGCAAACGAGCCTACACTTGTAAAAACCGACAGTATCACCCAAAGTTAGCCGTGGTCTTCTCTAGGTGGTGGGGTTGGAGATGAATACAAAGTGTTTTTCTTCTCTGTATTTTATAAGTTATTTTCAACAAATAGATATTTTGTAATGAAAACATTACTTTAAAAATTCATTTGTTTAGGGGCTTCCCTGGTGGCGCAGTGGTTGAGAATCTGCCTGCCAATGCAGGGGACACGGGTTCGAGCCCTGGTCTGGGAAGATCCCACATGCCGCGGAGCAACTGGGCCCGTGAGCCACAACTACTGAGCCTGCGCGTCTGGAGCCTGTGCACCACAACGAGAGGCCGCGATAGTGAGAGGCCCGCGCACCGCGATGAAGAGTGGCCCCCGCTCGCCGCAACTGGAGAAAGCCCTCGCACAGAAACGAAGACCCAACACAGCCATAAATAAATAAATAAATTTATTAAAAAAAAAAATTCATTTGTTTAATGATGAAAGTAACAAGTGTTGGTGAGATTGTAGAGAAATTCGGACCCTCATACAATGCTGGTGCAGCCTTACGGAAAACAATTTGCTCACCCTCAAAGAACTAAAGATAGATTTCCTTTCACTCCTAAGTACACACTCCTGAGCAGGGGCTGGAACAGATACTTGTAGGCCAGTGTTCCTTGTAACATTATTCACAATGGGGAAAATGTCCATAACAGATGAATGGATAAACAAAATGTGGTCTATCCAGACTAAGGAATACTATTCAGCCATGACAAGGAATGAAGTTCCGACATACGCTGCAACATGGATGGACCTTGAAGACATTATGCTGAGTGACATAAGCCAGACATAAAAGCACAAATATTGTATCATTTCACTTATATGACATCTAAAATAGGCAAATTCATAGAGACAGACAAATTAGAGGTTATGAGGTACGGGGGGAGGGAGGAATGGGAAGTTATTGCTTAATTGGTACAGAGTTTCTCTTTGGGATGATGAGAAAGCTCTGGAAATGGATAGCGGTGGTGGTTGCTGAACACTGAATGTATTTAATGCCACTGACCTGTACACTTGATAATGGTTTTATTTTTTTAATTATTATTTTTAAAAATTAATTTATTATTTATTTTTGGCTGTGTTGGGTCTTTGTTGCTGCGCACGGGCTTTCTTTAGTGGCAGCGAGTGGGGGCTACTCTTCGTTGGGGTGCGCAGGCTTCTCATTGTGGTGGCTTCTCTTGCTGCTGAGCTCGGGCTCTAGCTGCGCGGGCTTCAGTAGTTGTGATGCGAGGAACTCTAGAGCGCAGGCTCAGTAGTTGTGGTGCAGGGGCTTAGTTGCTCCACGGCATGTGGGATCTTCCCCGACCAGGGCTCGAACCCGTGTCCCCTGCATTGGCAGGAGGATTCTTAACCTCTGCGCCACCAGGGGAAGTCCCGATAATGGTTTTTAAATGACATATTTTGTTATACACATTTACCACAATTTAAAAAATTAATGTAATATACCAAAACCATGGAACTGTACACTTTAAACGGGCGAATTGTATGGGGTGTGTGAGTTATATTGGAAACAGTGTTCACCGTCTCTTTGCTCCGAAAGTGCTCTGGGCCTGGGTGTGGCAGGATTTGAGTTCGGAGGTGTTGATTACTCCTGGCTGTGCTAGGACCCGCTGCTTTACTAGGTGTGCGTGCTACTCTTCTCCACTCCACCTGGTGAGCTGCGAAGGGCAGAGTGCCTCATGGGGCAGCTCCCTTTTTGGTTACCAAGTTACCTGCGATCCAGTCAAGAATACTGGGCGCCGAGAGGGGCGGGGGCGCTGGGGTGCGGAGGGGCTCCTCAGGCTGGATCCGCGAGGGCCGCCAGCTTCCCCCGCAACCGGCACCGCTCCCTGAGCCGCCCGCTCTTCGGGTCCTTAGGTCGGCCGCCGTCCCGGCCGCAGCCGCTGGAGGGCGCCCCCGCACCGCCCCTGCCGGCCGCCTGCTCCCCCGGGGAGAGCCCTTGGGGGCGCCGGAGACTGATCTCTTGGTTCACACGAGGATGGTAGACCGAGGGTGGGAGCGGGCGGGCTGCGACTTCCCGCCCCGAGGCTGCACCGCAGCTGGCGAGATCGGGGCCTAAAATGCAGAAAAGGCTCAGTGGAGTAAGCAACCGCAGTTCCTTCCTTCCAGGGCCCCGTGCCTCCCTGTTAACTGCTCCTCTGCAAGCAAACCTGCACTAATCCCACCCTCCTGAGGGGGTGCCTGCCAGGAGGGCTGAACACTCACTTCCCTTAAGACAAGGCACTAGATGGCCAAGATCTGATATCCCTCTCGGGTCCCTGTGGCCCATCCTCAACACCTCCATGCCTCAGAACTCTACCCACGGGGGAGGTGACGGGGGTCTGAGTTTGGGGGTCCTCAGCAGGTGACATGCAAGCAAAAACCAGGAAATCGATGCCACCTTCTCCCCACCTCTCCTCCCCTGGCAGGACCCTTGGCTATAGCATTTGGGCCCAGGATTCAGGCTGTGTCCCTGTGGCCTCACCGCAAAAGGGCAGCATCCACACTGACAGCCCTGGCTAGGGGCTGTGGCAGCTGCAAGGGTCTCCTCTTCATCTCCCAGTGAATTAACCCTGGTCCCAGGCTAATTTATGGAAGTGGGACTCTCAGCCAGTGCCCGGCCCAGACACTGGTCAGTGCCCTTTCTCAGCCTCTGCCCCGTGAAGGTCTCCCAATGACCAACCACTCTGTCCTCCGTGGAAGTTTGCTGATGAGACACCGTCTGCCTCAGGTGGCCCAGTAATGGTCATTTGACATCAAGGGACAGATGTGGTCTGGCTGTCCAGAGTGACAGTGAGATCATCACCACCGTGGCATCTGAAGAGCAGGGCAAACGTACTTTGGAGAGTGCCTGTGCCAGGGTGGCAGCTGGGGGTGGGTGGGTCCTGTCCCAACTCACAGAAACCCTGCCCCTGCAACAGCAGCCAGAGGAGACAGCACCCGCCCCAGGACTCTGGGGAAGGGCATCTGAGGAGATGGCTCTGCTGCCCTTGCTAGAGTCAGCGAACGGTGCAGCACTGGCAGGGGGACGCTCCAGCAGCTGCTTGGCCTCCCAAGCAGTGGCCAGCCCTGGGTCAGCTGGGTCACAGAGCAGCCGGCTCCTAAATCATTCTGGGCCTGCCCGAGGGGAGGCTTCCGCTCCAGGTGGGTGACCAGCCGCCCTTGCTATCACCTCCAAAGTCTGTTTCCTCTTCCCTCTGCTGGCTCCTCCAACCTCCCTGGGCAGCCTCCTCTCTCTTGGGTAGAGCCTCCAGCTTCCGGAGGCCTCCATGTGAGAGCAACAAAATGCCATTGAAAGGAGCCTATGGTGTTGGGGAGCTCTGGTGCCCCAAGGATCTGTAGGGCAGATGGCTGAGAAGCCCAGAGGGCCTGCATCCTGGATGGAGAAATGGGCCAGTCCCTGCTGAGTTTCCTCCCTGTCACCCCCCCGTAACTTGCCCCAGCACCCCTGGCTGGCTTTTGCTTTTGCCCCATGACCCTCCCTCCCTGTGGTCTGCATAGAGGGTCCCTGCCCCCAAACAGCCAGAAAGGGGGTGTGTTCCACTTGCCTCTTCACCCTGAACCCTCACTGGCGAGATGCCCCTGAGACAGGCCGTGTTGCCCCCTTGCCTCTGCTCCTCCCTCCTTCCCATTCACTGGGCTCCCGGCCACCCCGATGGGGCCTGTTTAATTGATTCAATTTGTCCAACAGTAAAAAACAGTCCGCAGATGTCAGGCTCCCAGCACCCCACCCCCAGGGAGCCAGCAGACACCTGCCAAGGCCCTGAGGCTGGGAGTCCTTCCAGGGGCCACTATAGCCAGGCTGCAGGGGAGGCCTCTGACCCCCACGCTGCTTGCTAGGAGCTGGAGTGGGTGGCCCAGCACACCAGAGAAGAGGAGTCACAGTGGCTGAGGGACTGCTCCATTGATGGCATGAAGAGGCATTCTGACCCTGATCAGATTCGAATCTGTCTTCCTCAGGGAATTACATTTTTACAGACTCTTAGGTCCGGGGTGATCTTGGAGGTGACTCTCATTTTGGTCAAGCTGCTATCCCTGAGCCACCATCAGGGCTCCATCTTCTCCATCAACACTGGTTTGGGGGCTTTTCCAGGTCAATGGGGGTTGGGAAGGGTGCTGAGGAATCCCCGGGGCCTGACCTCCTCCCTTGCAGGGGCCCTGTTCCTCCTGTCGTCTCAGTGGTCTCCTTGGTTACCACCTCATGGAAGGAAAGGGGCTGAGACTCCGGGCTCCCAGGGGTGGGTGGGGGACTCGGAGCAGGAGGGGCCCTCAGGCCCCAGTCTAGAGATCGGGGCCCTGTGTCCACAGCCTGGGCAGCATTGCAGCCTGGCTGCCTCCAGAGATTTGAATGTGGCCACCATCTCACTGGGAATTGCCTCCAGGCACTTTCTGGGGGAAGGTGGTGGGCTGGGTGAAAGGGACCAGACCTGAACCCCTGACCCCCTAGCCAAGCCAGGGCCCTCTCTCCCTGCAAGGGCTCCTGGCTCCTGGGGCCACCACTTTCCACCCCAGAGGGAGGCCACTGTGAAGTGATGGAAGAGGGAGGTTGATTTAGGGAGAGTTTGCACAGCTGGCCAGGCTGAGGCAGGGGCTTCTGCCCCATCCCCCACCCAGCCCCTCTGATTAGGAAAGGACTGTCACTCTGAATACGGTCTCAAGTTAGCAACATCCGGACACTTAGTCTCCTCTCTTCGACCATCTTCCCCTCAGAAAAAATCGGAGACTTTCTATCACTCGCTGGGTACATTTTAGCGAGAGCCTGAGATCATTTTTTATGGGCTCTCCTTGTCCACAAGTCCTAGGAGACAGGCAGAAAGCAAGGGTAAGGGAACCGAGGGACAGAACTGAAAGGGCTTGTCCAAGGTCAGCCCCTGGGCAGGCCGCGCGTTTCAGGCGGCTGGTTCTTTCTCCTGTGTATGAGCAAGTTGGGGGTGGGGTGGGGGCTGAAGCGGGGCCGGCCCCCGGAGCGGTCAGCTAGGAGGGGCCTCGGCTGCGGCCTGCAGCCCCGCAGCGGCTCCCGGCGGCCCCAACCCCGGCTCTGGGGTGGGGGCACCCGCGGCGTGCAGCCCAGGCGGCAGGGGACCCCGAGGCGGGGCCCGTGGTGCCGCGGAGGAAAGAACAAAAGGAAGCCCCACCCCTCCCTGGCCGGCTCCCCTCAGCCAATTGGCGAGGCAGCTGCTGACAACGCCCTCTGATTGGCTGCGCCTCGGCCAATCGGGCGCCGGGGCCACGAGCCCGTACGGCCCCACGTGGGGCGCCGCGCCCGGCGGTTCTCTGACCGAGATGGGAGGGGCGCGTACACTTTGGTGCGCCGGGGAGATAGGAGAGTGACTCGCCCCCCCCGCGCCGCGCCGCGCTGGGGACCCCCGCCCCGAGGACCCCCGGCCATCCCCGAGGGTCCCCGAGGGTCCCCGAGTGCCCTTTGTGCGCAAAGAGCTGTGCCATCTTCTGGGTCATCTGCTGTGCGGGGCCGGGGTCGTGGCTGCTCCCTTGGCACACGTGAAGTGACAGCCTCAAAGCCACCCAGCTTGTTAGGGTGAAGGCCCCTGGAGACCCGGTTCCCGATTCCGCTGCTCGGCCGCGGGCCCTCGTCTTCCCTGGGGGCTTGGGCACAGGGCTTCTCCACACTCACCCACCGCTGTATCCTGCCCCCTGCCCTCAGGAGATGAGGAAGGAAGGGGCGTTCCATCTGGGCTTGGCCGTGGAGGCTGAAGCAGGTCGGGTGGAAGGAAGGAAGAGGCAATCTGCTGTTGGTGGTGGAGGGGCCAGGTGGAATCAATTCATTCATTCATTGAGTCAGTTATTGACACCTCCTACTGTTATCCTGGGGATACAAACAGCGGTGGCCCCAGGGGAGGCTTGGAGGCTAACCTCCCCCTAGTTTCCATTAGTCTCCCCTCCAAGCTACTCCAAGTGGAACATACGGAAGTGTTCTTTATGGGCAATTGACGTGGTCTTACATTTTTATGGCACCCTCAGACAGGGTATTTGAGGAGAGTTGAATAAATGGAAAATGAATGAATTAAAGGAGAGATGGTGCAGCCCAGGGCCAGCAACAAAGGGGAGCTATTACCACTTTGACCTGAAGGGCAGCTGTAGCCATAGGAGGGGCCCATCCAGCATGAGTTCTGACCTTGGAAGGAGGGACACAGCAACCTGGTTGGGAGGAGCCTGGTGATATATATACCGACCTCACTTTCCTCCTGCCTGCTCCTCTCACCTGCAGGCTCCTTTTTGGCTGAATTCCTATTAACACTGTGCCCACAGGTCAGCCTCAAGCCACAAGGTAGGGCAGCTGGGGCAGAGAAATGAGGAGGTGTCCAGCACCTGTTCTGAAGTGTGAATAAAAGCATCTTAGAAACATTGCTGTTTTGTAGGCAGTGACATAGGATGTAAGTGAAACCTCTGTGCAATCCTGTGCAGAGGTAGTTGAGAAATGATGGGGGCAGGGTTGGGCTGAGCCCCTCCCTCCCTGGTGCAGAACCATTCCAAGCCTCTCCAGGAGTGGGAAGACAACGTGCAAGTGGTGAGTTGAACACAGAGGCAGAGCAGTGGATGTGGAGCATGCCTGTCAGCGCACGTGGGCCATGCAGTTCAAGCGCCTCCTCCTCCTCCAGGAGCTCTCCCTGATGCTTCGTTTTCATAAGCAGCTGTCACAGGGCCCTGTTGGGACCATAAGTCCCAGGGGCAGGGACTGGTCTTGCTCACTGTTGTCTCCTCCTGGTGCCTGCACCCATCCACAGGTGCTCAGCACACACTGGAGATGGATGGACCATGCGTTTTGCCTTGGAGAGGTCTGACAGGCTTCCCTCTGAGGCAGGGAGCGTTTATTCACTCAACACATCTTTTCAGGGGGACTTTCTCTGCCAGGCCATGTCTCAGCCCCAGGAGGCTCCAAGGAGGAAAGGATGTGTTCCAGGTGTGAAGTTCATGGTCCAACAAGTACAGCCAGAACAAGTTCAGGATGAGGCACCCTGAGCCAAGGACCCCTGGGAGGTTCGGGAGGGAGGGGACTCCTTGCAGAATGGAGATGAGGGAAGGAGGTGGCACTTGAGGTGGCTTTGAAGGGCAGGTAGGAGTTGAAGCACTGGAGAAGGTGAAGAAAGGCACAGGGCACAGAGGTGAAACCTCGAGGTCCAAGGATGTGGCTCTGGGGAGTCTGGCTGTGTGCACACCCCACTATGTGGGAGTCAGGGGACCTGGACCAGGTACCCCACCTTGGTTTCCCACCTGTCATGTGGTGATAATAACAGGATTATCAGGCAGGTTGAAAGAGAATCTACGTGATGTGCTTAGCAGTCTTGTACTTGGTAATTATGGGCTCAATAAATACACGTGAGCTGTCATTATAAGCATTCGTTGTAGTCAGGGAGGTGGTGGGTTTGGTGGGATTCGAGGAGCCTGTATGGGGGCAGTGGGAGTTTTAGAGTGAAGATGGCCCTCAGGGACAGCAAGGTTGCCTTGCATTCCTCCATCACATATGGCAGATGTCACTAATCCATCAGCCACTCTTTTCTGAGGAGCCCAGAGGTGGCCTCAGAATCCTTCTCAGCACATTCTCCAGGCAGCCCTCTAATCAATTGCAGCTGGCCCATAAGATGACCAATTTGCCATCCCTGACTTGGCCAAGATCAGAAGTTGGGATTTGATGGCCTGGAATCAGGAGTGCCAATCTCAGACCTGGGTTCTCCCGCTGTGTGGAAGGAAGCCAGGGCAGGCGGACGGCATGCTGCTCAGGAGTGGGGAGGGCGTGTCCGTAAGAGCACGAGCACCTTCTGGCGTAGAGGGTCAGGATGTGCAGGTGCCCTTGGCGCTGTCAGAACAGCCCCGACCCAAGGCCAGGGAGGCCAGTGTGGTGATGCCTGTCAAGGTCAAAGAGAGAGAACGGATCAGAAGGAGCATGAGAGCACAGAAGCACATGGCTGCTGGGAGTGTGCGGTTTGGCTGGGGGGCTGTGCAGAGCCCGGAGCCTCAGGGCGGGAGACCAGCGAGTCCTGAATCGAAGAGGGGATAGAGGAGGAGGAATGAGGGCTGGTCTGGGGGGTTACAGTGACAAGACTGTCCTGTGGACCCATGTTCTGTGTCCCCAGACCATGCCTCCTCTTTTTAAAAATTCATCTATGGACTTCCCTGGTGGTCCAGTGGTTAAGACTCCACACTTCCACTGCAGGGGCACGGGTTCGATCCCTGGTCTGGGAATTTCTGCATGCCGCGTGGTGTGGCCAAAAAAAGAAAATTAAAACTCAATCAGGGGGGCTTCCCTGGTGGCGCAGTGGTTGAGAGTCTGCCTGCCAATGCAGGGGACACGGGTTCGAGCCCTGGTCTGGGAGGATCCCACATGCCGCGGAGCAACTAAGCCCGTGAGCCACAACTACTGAGCCTGCGCGTCTGGAGCCTGTGCTCCGCAACAAGAGAGGCCGCGACAGTGAGAAGCCCGCGCACCGCGATGAAGAGTGGCCCCCACTTGCCGCAACTAGAGGAAGCCCTCGCACAGAAACGAAGACCCAACACAGCCAAAAAAAAAAAAAAAAAAAATCAATCAGGGACTTCCCTGGTGGTGCAGTGGTTAAGAATCCTCCTGCCAATGCAGGGGACACAGATTCGAGCCCTGGTCTGGGAGGATCCCACATGCTGCGGAGCAACTAAGCCCGTGCGCCACAACTACTGAGCCCACACGCCACAACTACTGAAGCCCTCACGCCTAGAGCCCGTGCTCTGCAACAAGAGAAGCCACCGCAGTGAGAAGCCAGCACACCGCAATGAAGAGTAGCCCCAGCTCGCCACAACTAGAGAAAGCCCACGAGCAGGGACGAAGACCCAACACAGCCAAAAATAAACAAATTTATTTTTAAAAAATCAATCAATCAATCAATCAGTTCATCTAAAAATCTTGAGGGGAGAGCACCAATCTCAGATTTACAGGTGGATGGAGTTTCCATTTGTGTTCACCATGCAACCACCATCCCACCCAGATAACTGCCCACCAGAGGCTCCCTGGTGCCCCCTCTCATCCCAAACCCCAGAAGTGCTCCCTAGAGATTAGTTTTGCCTGATCTTTATATTCCTATTAATGGAGCCACACCGCCTGTCCTGAGGCTGGCCTTGTTCCTTAACGTGAGCTATGTGATTTCTCCCATGCTGTGTGTGTCCGTGCTGTGTTCTTTTGCGTTGCCGGGTTGTATCCTGTTGTATGGGCATGCCAGTTTATTCGCCCAGTCTCCTGTTAATGGACATGCAAGTAATCTCCAAAGTTTACAAACAGTGCTGCTATGAACATTCTAGTGCATGTCTTCTGAGTTTGTGCCTGGCAGCGGGGTTGCTGAGGAGGCAATATTTAGCTTTAGTAGATGCCACCAGTTCTCTAAATGTCAGTCCTGACCGCCTCTCTTACCAGTGGTGTGGGTGATTTCTGGTGGCCCCATGCCTATGTCAGCACTTGAGATTGTCTGTCTTTTACTGTTAGCCATTGGGGGTTGGGGGAACATGTTCCACCTCCTGATCTTCCTAATGCCCCTGTAAATAGGATGCTTACCTGGATGGGGGTGGTATTATCCCCATTGATAGGACAGGAAGAGGGGGAGGGCCTGAGAAGTGAAGCCACACCACCAGTAAGCACTGGAGCTGCTTCTGGAGTTCCAGTGTCAATTCTTTCCTCACCTCTGAAACCAGAACTCAGAAACTGAAATGTGGCTGGTGTGGATAGCTGGAAGGCCCTGGGGCTTGGAGATCCAGTGCAAGATCAGGACTGGTGCAGAGCAAGGAGAGCTGTGGAGGAAACTCTGGGCACTGGCGGAGGGAGGGCAAGGGAGGAGGGTGGGAAGCAGTAGGGGCTGTGGGAGCTGAGGAGTGGGGGTGGGGAGGACAGTGGTGTCAGCAGGGCCAGCACCCACCTGGTGCACACTTGTGCCCAGGTCCTGAGCTGGGCACAGGGACATAATGGTGAACCCACACAGGCAGGGGCCCTGCCCTCACATTAATGACAGTCCTGGGAAGCAGGCAGTCAAGGAAATCCACAATAAATACATAATTACAGGCTGTGATGAGCGCTCTGTGCTGTGAGAGGGCCCGACCTGGTAGTGACATCAGGACTGAGAATGAACCACATCAGAGATCACATTGCCCCAGAGACTCTTAAAAGAGGTGTCCCAGCAGAATGGGGGTGGGGGGTCTGGGAGGGAATGGCAGGAGGTGGAAGTGGAAGTCCTCAGCACCGACAGACAAGCAGCAAGATAAGGAGAGCCTGAGAGATGGGTGGTGGAGTGAACCAGATCCAACACTCAGTGAGGATTAGATTTCATTTCCACAGAAACTCCAAAATAACAGTGACTTAAACAAGAGAGAGATTTCTTTCTCTTTCACATAAAGCCTCCAGGGCAGCTTTGGAGGCTCCACAGTCATCAGGAACCCAGGCTCCTTCTCCTTCTGTCTTGTTGCTCTACTGTTCTCAAATGTGGCTTCCTCCTCATGATCCAAGACGGCTGCTCAAGCTCCAGCCATCACATGTACATTCTAACCAGCAGGAAAGGAGAAAGGACAAAGAAGAGCACAGCCCCTATGTTAAGGACACATCCCATTGCACATGATGTTGCTGTTCACCCTCATTGCCCAGAACTCAGAATAGCTGCAAGGGAAGCTGGGAAATGTGATCTTGACTCTGGACAGCCAGGTGCCCAGTTACAAGTTGTGGTTCTATTACTGAGGAAAAAGGGAAAGACAAATATTGGAGCAACACAGTCTCTGCCTCTCCTGGTAACTTGAAACGAGGAGATGATGCTGAAGACAAGAAATGACCAGTGGACTGTATCTCTGTCCCTCCCTGCAGATAGTGTCATTGTTTAGGCGCAGCAGCTCAGAGACCATGGGGTACACAGAGCATGCAGGAGTCTCCACCAGTGAGCTGTTCTGTTGGCCTCACATTTCATCTCATTTTCACAGAGAAAGCAGGTCTCAGGCAGGCAAGTGGCTTGTCCAAGGGCCCATAGCTGGGACACAAGCCAAGAGAAACAGACCCTGCTAAGAACTTTGCAAACTTCCACCCATCTGGTGGAGGGGGCTCAAGACTATGAAGCTCCCATCACTCCCTTCCCCGAGATGCCCAAGGCTGTCCCCCTACTCTTTAAGCAGGACACAGGAGTGGCCATAACCACACCCCTTGCCCCCATTTTCCCAGAGCATAGGAGGCAAGGCAGGGACTGGAGGCAGGTGGCCAAGCTCTGGATGACTGATGTGCCCTTGGTGCTGGAGAGGAGCACAGGCAGAGAGGGGAGGACCTGGGAGCTACCCCTCTTAGTCCCAGCATACCCCCCAACCCTGGCATTAGCCCCTCCTTTGGGCTGGAGGGCAGTGTCCTCCCCCTGCCAGAACTGGGCTGCTTCTTCCTTAGTCAGCAGATCACAGGGCTCCACGGAGGCCATGGGTTTTAGGCAGAAGCAGGCTCCAGTGGCCTCCTGTTCCTTCAGGGCTTTCTCGGCCTCCTCTGTGTGCACCCTTCCTGTCCCATGAGGGACAGCTGCTGGGTACACCTGCTTATGGCCAGGTGGGCTGGGGAGCACCCAGTTTATATTGAACAGTTGGGTTTCAAGTTCAACGCGTTGTCCCGCAGTAGCAAATAACTATATGATGTCGGGTTAAATTTATTATTTATTTATTAAAAAAAATTTTTTTTTTTTGACGGTGACACACGGTATGCGGGACCTTAGTTCCCTGACCGGCGATCCAACTTGTGCCCCCTGCAGTGGAAGCACGGAGTCTTAACCACTGGACCGCCAGGGAAGTCCCAGGATGTTGGGTTAAATTTAAATCTCAAACGTTGAATAATTTTTAGTATAAGTATATCCCTATTACTGCACGGACCATACTTCTACTAGAAGTTATTTGTTTATCTGAAAGTCGAATTAAACTGGGCGTCCTGTATCTTATCTAGTGACCTGATCGGGTCAGGGCTTGGTTCTGCAGGAGGCCGGTACCAAGCCAGGAGATAGAGGCTTCACCTGCGTTACCGTGGGCTCATGCACCCTACCTGGCTTTCCAAGCAGGGCTGTGCTTACATCTCCAGCTCACCTGAGAATCCCAGGATTAGACCCTGATTGGCTCAGCTTGGGTCACATACACACTTCGAAACCAATCACAGTGGCAGAGGCACCCTGATTGGCTAGGCTGAGGTTATATGACTAGAGTGTGGCCTGGCTGCCCGCATGGCCTCATATGTGCTGTGTGAAGCAGTTCTCCCTGGTCATCTGGGTGTGGACTGCAGAGGAGGCTGTTCCTGCTGGGCCAGGGGCTTCTGGGCCACTGGGACAGTGGCCTTGGGCAGCCTTCAAGCGCTTTGGCTTTCCGCATGCACGGGTGGCCTCAGGAGGGAGTCCCGTGGGGCTGGGGCGGCGTGGTTTCCCTGCTGATCCCACGGAATTTTTGGTGGCTTGAGCAGAGGCTGCCCTGGCGCCGTCCTGTCCTTGGCAGTGGGCTAGTGTCCCCTTCTTACTGGGTCCCTCCACACCCACTTCCAGCCTGCATCCAATGTGCACCCCAAGAAGGGAGCCATTGCAGGAACCTCGGGGAGCCCCAGGCCTGGGATGCTTTGCCCAGGATCAGAGGGGTCGGCTGAAGGACCTGGTGGAGAAAAATGTAATTACCCTGTCAGTGCGGAGTCTCCTGACACTCCCCCTGTTCACCGGCGGCCCCCGAGTCTGTTTTTTATAAGTGAAAACAGATTTCCTGACAAGGGGCAAGATCTTAAACTTGTTCAAAAGCTCCCAAATACAGACTTCCTTGGTGGCTCAGTGGTTAAGAATCCGCCTGCCAATGCAGGGGACACGGGTTCGAGCCCTGGTCCAGGATGATCCCACATGCTGCGGAGCAACTAAGCCCATGCGCCACAACTACTGAAGCCCGCATGCCTAAAGCCCGAGCTCCACAACAAGAGAAGCCACCACAATGAGAAACCTGCGCACCGCAATGAAGAGTAGCCCCCACTCACCCTGCGACTAGAGAAAGCCCGTGTGCAGCAAGGAAGACCCAGCACGGCCAAAAATAAATAAATGAATAAGTAAATTTATTTAAAAAAAAAAAGCTCCCAAATAAAAAGGGCGGTTTTGGGCTTCCCTGGTGGTGCAGTGGTTAAGAATCCGCCTGCCAATGCAGGGGACACGGGTTCGAGCCCTGGTCGGGGAAGATCCCACATGCCACGGAGCAACTAAGCCCATGCGCCACAACTACTGAAGCCTGCGCGCCTAGAGCCCGTGCTCCGCAACAAGAGAAGCCACCGCAGTGAGAAGCACGCACACCGCAACGAAGAGTAGCCCCCGCTCGCCACAACTAGAGAAAGCCCACATTCAGCAACGAAGACCCAACGCAGCCAAAAAAAATAATAAATAAAATAAATAAATAAAAAGTACTCTGCCCATTTAAAAAAAAAAGGGTGGTTTTAACTTTCCCCTCTTAGCAAACCAAATTGTGGGGAGGCCTCTGGACCATTCCATCACTGCGGGTAGGATTGGGGAGCCTGAGGCTGCTGACTGCTGGGAACCTTGGGGCAGAGGGGCTGTGGGAGGCCTCGGGTTTAGCCACCCCACTGCCATCTGGAGCGCTTTTTCTCAGTGGAGCCCCAGTCTCCACTCCCAGGCTCAGGAAGAGCAGAGTTCCTGCTGGCCTCAGGGCCAGCCTGCCCCAGAGCTGAGAACTCAGGCCTAGAGTTTTTCTCCGCGTCACTGTTTTCTGAGGTGATGCCAGTGGAAGACGGTTCCTACCCAGCAAACCCCTAGTCCTGCCGTCCTCTGAAAGCTGCTTCAGCTGTAATTTTTTTCTTCAGATTAAACCGGTTAAAGGAAGCAGCTGTGGATGCCCCTAGAAGTGCTTCTGTCAGGGGCTGAGTTTCCTGGGAGAGGAGCTCCCCTCCCCCGCACCGGGTCCTTGACCTGGATTTCTCGGCCTGCAGCTGCTCTGTGCTAAGGAGGGCCCTGCACAGCTTCTGGGTTCACTAGATGCCATGGTTTCTGTGCCAGCCTTCTTCCCTGTTGAGCTCAAGCTCTTGGAGGGCGGGGACTTTGGGTAATGCCCTCGACGCTTCATTCTGGTGCCTGGCACAGGGCCCAGCACACAGTAGGTCTTCAGCACATACTTGTTGAAATAATAGACGGATGGATGGATGAGTAGACAGATGGAAACAAGTTGTGCTCTTGCCAGGAACAGATCACATCTGCGGGAGTTGAGAAAAGATGTAGGCCATGTCCTTCTCTGATGGGCAGGATGGCTGATTCTAGGATGTTTGGAAAGGGCGGGAGGCGTTGGCTGCTTTCCCGCTAGCCCTGGGTATCACCAGGGGCCCCTGTCCTTCTCCATCGAGGGAGACAGGACTGGTGAAGTTTTTCCCAGAACAATAGGCATTGGCCCAGCAAGCGTAGGGTGCTGGGTCAGTCTCTTGCCTTTTCTTTGTGAAGATGGATGCAGTCTGCCTCCGGAGCCCCACAGTCAGGCGGGAAACACTCATTCGAGTAGGCCCCGCTGACCCTGAGGCTGGGGTGGCTTGCGATGGAGAGCATCTGAAAGCTCAGTTTAAGGAGAGGACGGGGGCAAAGGATTCGGTCAGGGGAACTTGGAACCTAAGAAAATAAAAGCTTTGCCAAGCTCTGCAGTGGCATTAGGTGCCCACAGCTGTGTGGCAAGCTTGTTCCAAGCCCTTCTCTCGGTTCTGAGCGGCTCACTCTCGGTCAGCAAAGTAACAGGACAATTCTTTGGCTGCTCTTCCGAGATGGCTGCTTCTAGACGCTGCTTCTTCCTCTTGGGGAGGGCCTTCTCCCCAGCCGTCGAGATTCGAGTAGGCTGAAGAGAAGTTGAAACGTGTCTGAACTTCAGAACTGATGTAAATGCCCGGAGAGCTCTGGCTCCAGACTCGATCCCTTCAATATGGCACCAAACACAGAGGAGTAGTTTGGAGGCCAGCCTGTCCTCTTTCTGCCTGAACTGGGCCCTCCCACGTCTCGTGAGGGTGTGGGGCGGGGACAGGAACCTCTGAGGAGGGGGTGTTAAGACAGCAGAATGTGGAGTCAGGGAGCGGAACAACTCAGGGGGCCTGCCCCTCCCAGACTGTTCGGTTTATGGCCTTGGTTCCCATGTCCTGCAGCGGCCTCGCGCTGTGCTGGCCAGGCTATCTAGGTGTGACCGAATCTGCCATGCCTTGAGTAACTGACCTGCTTTCTGTTCTCATCAGAGCTGGTCTGGGCTCCTGGAGAGGGGGGTGAAGGAAGGGGCCCCAGTGCTGTCCGTCGGGGCCCACACCACCCCATCCAGCACCACAGCTCCCGGGGGGCTGGTCCCTGGCAGGTCTGGTGGAGACTGTCCCTGGGGCCTGGGCTGGCCTCAGAAGGACACAGAGCTTGACAAATGAGCAGCGCACCTGTCAGGCCGAGTTCTGGGAGCTGGAGCCTGGCGAAGGGGCAGCCGGTAGGCGGAAGGGGGGCAGGCAGGAAGGAGGAACATTGGCCCCCAGCCCAGTTTGCCGCTCAGAGCGCTCCCACCCTCGGTCCCTCTGCTCACCCCGTTTCTCTCCCTCGGGTCCTCTTTGTCCCAGAGCGCTGTCCCCAGCAGCCCCCACGCTCCTGCCATCTTCAGGGCTGGGCCGGGGGCTGCATGGGGGCCCTGGGGTCCCAGGATAGCGTGGAGGGAGGGAGGTGTGGCTTTGGGGACCCGCCAGGCATCCCCTCTCACATAGGGGCAGCAAGTGGATGCATATGTGACATCTAGATGGCTCCGTGAATATTCGTTGGGGAGGGTAAGCAGTGCCCCCAGTGCACCCAGAGGGAAGCCCCATCAATCCCCGGCCAAGCCCCTGGGGAGGCCAGGGGGCTCCTTGGTGGAGTTGCTGGGGCAGCTTCCTGGGTGCTGAGGCATCCCCAAGTGGGGGAGAGTCGGGCCCCTGAGGCAGACAGTGGGGTGGAATCCAGCTCCACTATGTCCAGCCCGGGGCCTGCGCATGTCCCCACACTCTGAGCCTTGTCACTGCCAGGCAGGAGGGCGTAGAGGGGGTGGCGTGGTGGACATTGTGAGGCGCCCGGACCAGGGCTCTGACGGTCACTCTCTTCCTACCTGGGCAGTGGCGTGTGGCCCATAGAAAGGGCTCTGCCCACATGTGGGTCCAGAAATCCCTTGCTACCTCCCATGAACCTCACCCCGTTCCCATAAGTGGGCAAGCGTCAGGGACCCGGTTCACAGACTAGGACTCTGTGGTCCCGGGCTGCGCTCCCACCGGCCACCTCGCCCAGCCCACTTCCTCCCGTCCTTCTCTCCAGAGGCCCGAGTCACTCGGGCCTCTTCTCGCCCCTGCCAGTGGCACTCTGGCCCCGGGGGCCGCACTGAGTGGGGCCTCACCTTGGTGATCCCTAGCCTGTCTGTCTGCCTGGACCTTGTGCTCCGAGCAGCCCTGCTCTTGTCACGGTCCTGGATCTCAGCAGGTGGCCTGACTTTTAGAGCAGAAATGGCTTGGGAGGGGTGCTGGCTTGTCACCAGGAGCCCTGGGGAATGGGGTGGGTGGCAGCAGAGGGCAGGGGGCATGGAGGTTGGAGGTCTGGAACCCAGCTTCTCTCTGGGAGCCAGGGAGCCCTTAGGGTCACCCTATTTGGTGCTGCCCTGGTCCACTTCCTCACTCAGGGGCCCCAGAGGTGGGTCCCTCCTAACCTGGTAGGGCCTCTGCGCAGACTCAGGAGGCCGCCAAGGGCCTGGCTGGTCATCGGCCTTTGGCTGGCTAAGTGCCCAGGTGACCTCTCAATGGCTAGGCTGCAGAGCCGAGCTCCCCCATCCCTGGCCTGGGTCTGAGCTCCCCACCCAGCCCCCAGCCACCTCGCCCCAGCCGGGCACGAACATTTAAACCCCTGTCCCCAGTTGGTTTGTGGTATTAAAAACAAATTGTGATCAGCCAGATTGTCATTTCTACCTGATAAAACATCACTTTTATTGATCTCACTCACCCAATGCCATCACTTAATCTTGCTTCAGCATTTCACATAATGGCTCGTTTGTCTTGATCCAAGCGTAGTCCCGTGTGTTTAACCCTTGGGGCTCTGCAGCCTCACGTGCCCACCCCCGTCCCTTGCCCAGGCCCTATTCTGGGAGGCAGGAGGTTCTGGAAGGCAAGGGCCACCCTGTCTGAGTTAAGGTGGGAAGAGGGGGTGGGTGGGGGAGGGGAGGAGGAGATGGGGCTGCTGGGGACGGACCCCTGGGGGCTCACCTAATCCTGCTGTGGTCCTCACTTGCTGTGACCCAGTATTCACCTGCCCCCCAGCTCACCCCCACCTGCCCACATTCCTGGGCCCATTGGCGCCCCTCCCTGGTTTCTGGCCCTTAGGGCCCCCTCACCCTCCAGCCCAAACCTGTGCTCCTGCCCCCACCCCAGGCCCTTAGTCTTTCTCTGGTGTCAACTCCTCCCTCAGATGCTGGACAAGCCTCTGTAACTGTGACTCTGGGGTCACAGAGGGAGTGGTCTCAATCTGATTTCGGACTCTCTGCCTAGAGCCTTCGGTGTGTCCCATCGTCCAGCAGACAGTGCAGACCCTGTCTTGCACTGAGGGCCCCTCAGGGTCTAGCCTCTGCCACAGTCCGGCTCCAGCTTCCGGCCCTCCTGGCCACCTGCTGTGTTCCTCACCTACCCTCTCCCCTGCTCTGGCCCAGGTCCTGCGTGGACTCTGCTGCAGCACGTAACCGAAGGTACTGAAGATGGGTCTTCCAGGCTCACAGGGGGTCTCTGCCCCCTTCTCCCCCGACAGAAGGGCTCTGAGCCAGAAACCCTGATCAGCAGGCATTCCTTTCTCAGACCTCTTCTGTCACTCGTCCTGGTCCCAAGGCCTCCTCTGGACCCACTCGCTCCCTCTCCCTGCTGAAGCCCTTGGAATTGGGCTTCCCTTCTGAGCAGCTGGAAACCCAACTCACCTGCACAAAGTGGGGGCTGCTGACTCATGGACTCGGAGAATCCAAGGGCTAGGGCGCCTGCCTTCAGGCACAGCTGAACCTGGGCACTCAGACTGTTTGTCCCAACTCCTTGCGGCCCCAGGCCGCCGGCTCAGGAGTCCCACTCTAACCACTCTTGCTTGCTGGGCTCGGAAGGGGCCAAGGGAAGAGCTTGTCAGGCCTCGCCTGGCCTCGGTCTCCATGCTCTGGGCCGGGCCGGTCCTTTTGCATCCCAGGGAGGGGTCTTGCCCCTCTGCTCCCCCGGAGGAAAGGGGCGTGGTCAGGGCTGGCCCGGGGCAGCCCCAGAGTGGGTGGGCTGGCAGTGTGTCTGTGCATATGTGCAAATGGCCCGCGGGGGCGGGGGGCGGGGGCGCGCTGGGGGGGAGGGGAGTGCTGGTCACAGTGGTCACAGCCCCATGCCCCATGCTTATCTGCCCTGACCTGGGGTTCCCTCATCAGGGTCCCCAATCCCAGCTGAGGGGGTCCCTCCCCAGGGGGTCCTAGAGGTGGAGGAAAAACAGCACCCCCCCAAATTGGTAGGGTTCCTGGAAAGCCCTCGGGGTTGCAGCCTCACTGGCTGGGGCTCTGTGGCCGGGGGATGCATTGAGATGTACCCCCGCCCAACACCCCTCAGGCCCTGGGGGGCCAACCCGCTGTTGAATGATCAGGACTGCTGTTTATTACTCCTGCACAGCTGAAAATGTTTGTCAAATGAGTAAATTCATGCCTTCCTTGAGGAGGGCGTCTGCTGTCTGGTCTGCGCAGACCCCTCCCCTGCACTTTGGGGACCACCCTTCCTCCTGTGTCTGTGCCCTCCACTCCTCCCCTCCCGGCCTGGCCACATGGACTGGTTCAGGCTGAACATCTCACTCACCATGGGGGAGATCTCCTAAGATAAGGGACCCTCATCCTGGGGGGTTTCAAAGGCCAAGGCCACCCCAAAATCATCCTGGTTGCATGTGCCTCTCACGGGCCCAGCACCCCAAGGGGCTCTGCTCGGCTGCCGCAGCCGAGGTAGGCCTGACCCAGATGTCCCAGTCCCTCATCTGCTGAGACCCTAGCCTCTGGGGCCTCCAGGGAGTCCCCATGGGACACGCACACGGACACTGGGGTGCAGTTAGGATTCCGGACCATTGAAAACCTGCACAATAGTTCATATATTTATTCTTAAGCAAGTTATCAATAAAAAATTTAATACTAAAATGCCTTTACATAGAGTTTGCTGTTCATAAAACCTTTGTATTTTTTTTTGTTTGTTTTTAGTGTTTACATTGAAAAAAAAATTCAACCATCCTCTTAGTTTACACATTTACAAGAGTCGTGCTTTTGCCAGGTTTAACCATGGTGGGAGGGGCCACGCTGTCCGCACGCACACGGACAGAGGGGGACGGGAAGAGAAAAGCAAAAGACAAAAATCCATGGACTAGGGAGAAGAACCAATGGGAGGGCAGGAGGGCCAAGAAAAGGCTGCCTGTTCGTTCGCTCCTGCCTCGGTGCTTGGGGCTGGAAGTAGCCTCAGGTTCTCATTTCTGTGCTTGGGCCTTCCCCGCACACGCCTTGGCACTGGCCGCGTCGCTTCACAGCATCTTCCCACTTCCCCAGCCGCCAGCAGGACCTCAGCCGCCTCTCCAGGACGACCACCAGGAATGAAATATTGCACTCGAGCCGAGACAAAGGGGAGAGTTGGGGTGGGAGAAGAAAGCTGGGGTGCAGGGGAACCCCTCCCTGTCCCTATACTTCCCGTGAAGCCACCAGGAGCGGCGGAGGGGTGATTTCCTGGTTGGAAAGAAAAAGGGGCCTGGGCACCCACTGACATCCCTTATTTCCCAGGTACCTGGCCTGTGTCTGTGGGTCACACAAGAGCCCGTCCTAAGGAGCAGTGGCTAACTTGGGGGGCTTTCCTGGGGCTCCCAGTGTGGCCAGGGGAGACTTAGTGTGGTGAGACATAGGAGCACGTGGCCCTCAGTGCGTATTTTCGGGGACAAGGGCTGCTGGGCCACGGGTCTGGCTTGCCCTGCTTGTCCCTCTTGGCCTCAGGAGAAGTGAAGGTGTGATGAGTTCTCCAGGGTTACAGGGGTGGTGCTGAGGGTCTGGGACACCCACACGGCACACGGTAGCCAGGGCGCTGGGCGAAGGGCTGCTCCATGCACCCGAGGCTGGGTTGTGGGCAGGAGGAACCCTGCTCTGTGCCCCAAGCACTAGCCTGCCAGGCCAGCGGCCCTGCCAAGTGGCCACAGAAAAGTCCCAGAAACCTCCACATGAGCTGGCGGGGGCCAGTTCCTTCCTTGCTCTGAGTGGAGGCTGGACAAGCTGGCCATTGAGACGGAAATCAGAAATAACTTGGAGCATTCAGGAAATAAAATCAAAACATCACTTTTTCTTATCGATAGTTTAAAATATTTGTTCATTTTTGCTTTGTCTTAAACAGAGGTAAGATACATATATGGCTGCTGTCACACTCTCGGGCTGGGGGGCCTGCTTCTGGCATCCCTTCTCTCCCCGAGGGACCCTCATCGTCAAACCCGCCCCCCCAGTCCTTTTTTTCCCAGGAGATGAATTAAAAGGAAATAAACTTGAGTGTGACTTCCATCTTAGACAGTCCCCCCAAGATATCAACAGGTGTAACCTAGGGTCCTGTCCGACCTCTCCTGTGCCCTCTGGCCCCCCTGCCCCCGCCCCCAGCTGCCTCTGTCGTCACAGACGCCCCAGTTGGAACTCAGCTAGGCTGAGGAAAACAGTGCATTTTCAAAGAAAACCCCCCCCAGAACAAAATCTCTACACACACACATACATAGACACACACACACACTCACGCACGCATACCCTCGTTACGCGTGTGAGGAAAAAAAAATCCTTTTCGGCTTTTTTTCCATAAAACTTTCCCGCAGAAATACAATATTTACATAGAGAAATAAATAGACAACACACCTGATTTCTGCTTTCCCTGGTGGGAGACAGTCGGAGGTACTAGGGAAAATATGGCTTGGATTCTAATCTCTCGTGAACTGCCGATGTGGGAAAACAGAGAGGGCCGGTAGGTCCCAGTCGGGGCACAGCTGACCCTCCGCAGCAGACGGATGGAACTGGGTTCTGATGCCCAAAAGCTCTCTCTCTTTCCAGGGAAAATAATAAAAAAGCCTGGATCTTGCCTTGGTGGGTTTGCATATTTGCTCAGACCTGCCCCTCCGAGGTGTGGGCCAGCCTCCCGCTTGGAGGCGTGGGGCTGGGTCCTCACGTCCTCACGTCCCCGTGGCTCTGGCGCTGGGCATGGCGGGGCGGGTGGGTCACCTGCAGCCGGTCTGTGCAGGCTCAGCACAGGATGGGCACACCATCGGCCGTCACCAGGCGCCCGGTGGTGGGGTCGTAGGTGCCCGCCAGGTAGTAGAGGTCCCGCCGGTCCTGGTACTTGCGGCTCCGTGTCATCTGCTCGTACTGCTCGCGCCCCACTACCTGGCACTTGTGGGAGATGGTCTGCACGTCGTTCTCGTCCTCGTGGCAGGACTGGTACAGCGCGTTCTGCTGGGGAAGGGGGGCGAGGAGTGCTCGGCGTCAGGTCTGGCCTTGGCCAGCGCACCCCACCCGACCCGGGACCCTCAGTTCTGGCTAAGCTCTTGTGTGGCCAGGGTCTGCACCCGGAACCCCAGCGGGCTGGCAGAATTGGAAAAACACTTGTTTCTGCACCGTCTGCAAACATGGTTCTCAGGGAAGACTGGAGAGTGAGCTGGGGGCATTTTCTGTCTTGGGTTGACCTTGGGAGGCAGGGATCAGCGGGCCCGTGGTGGGGGACATGGGCTGCTGAGGGCAGGACCTGTTTGGTGCTACAGGCTGCTGTGGGCCACAGTCTCCCACAAGGTGAAACTGTCACCCATTGCATGGGGAGCCACAAAGGCCCAGCTGGGGAGGGATCCAGGTGGCCTGGCTCTGGGGCCTGAGCCCTCAGCCGTTTTACTCCCTGTGGGGCCCACAGCACCCTTGGGCCGGGAGGCCTTGAGGTGTGGGAACTGGGGGTGAGGGATGTCCATAGATGACCACTCCCCTTCTGGCTGCTGGTGCCAGTTGCTGAGATACCCCTTCCCAGGCCCCCCAGTCTGAGCCTGCCCACACCCTCGGATCCCCTGCCCCCCCCAGGCCCCACCTTCCCGTCGCTCTGCCGCTTCCCCAGCTTGGTCTCCTCTGGGTGGTAGAACCACTTGACCTTCACCACCATGTTGCTGCCCCACGACTCCCACATGCTCTCGATGCGGCCGATGTAGGGCAGGTTGGGCCGCCCAGCCGACAGGAAGACGGCACAGTCCCCGATGCGAAGCGTCTCCTTGCCCCGGACGATGGCCTTGTAGAACAGCTTCCTGGCCTTCCCCTTCATGCCACGTCTCTGTAGGAGACAGCCAGGGGCAGAGGGCGGTGAGGACCCAGGAGCCTCGGGGACAGGCGGCGGGCAGGGGACACAGGACAGGATGACAGAGAGAGACGCAGAGAGTGTGTAGGAGAGACAGATGGTGTGTCTTGTGTGTAAGTGTGCATGGTTGGGCCCACCTACCTGTGTGGGGTTCCCCGACCACTTCCAGAGCTGCCGGGCGGGCAGGAAGGCTGAGATCTTTGGCCGGTTTTCCACGGAGGGCAGCCGCTGCCTCCGGGACAGCTCTTTGGCTTTGGAGAAGCTCAGGGCCTCCTTGCGCTTGAGCCTGGGTCTGCCACCGCTGGGGCCCGCGCCCACGCCCCCACCGGCCACCGCGGCCCTGGAAAGGAAGCAGCGCTGGGCGTGCGGGTGTGGGCCAGCCCCCTTGGCGCGCAGGGCCTCGGGCTGGGCCAGGAGGGCGGGCACCGGGTGGGTGAGGCAGGTCTGCAGCAGCAGGGCTGGGTCCTCCTCGTCTGAGCTGTAGGAGGAGCCCTCGTCATCCGAGGAGCAGAGGCTGGAGGTGGACAGGGAGCCCGAGGAGGAGGAGGTGGACGAGCCCGAGGAGGAGGAGGACACGGAAAGGCGGGCGAGGAAGCGGGAGGGCACGCCGGGGGCCAGGCCAGGCCCGTCCTCCTCCTCGTCCGAGTAGGAGCTGTGGCAGTCACTGTCGCAGGGCAGCGGGTACTCGGCCTGGCCTGCGAACTTGCGCAGCGCCAGCCCCATGGGCAGCGGGTGGACAGGCGACCGCCCCTTCCTGTCCTTGCCCACGAGGGCCGGGTGCCCATAGCTGGGGCTGGGCAGGGGCCTCCCTGGCCTGGGCCCCACGTCCTTGTCACCCGCGTGCAGCGCCTTGCAGTTCTTGCTCTTGGGGGAGGTCACGCCCTCATGGTCCAGCTTGACCAGGAACTCGCCGCCAGCCCGCCGCCGCCCACCCTTCTCGGCCTCCGCCCGCTCGGCCTTCTTGGCCCGCAGCAGCTTGTGGGCACCCCCGGGCAGGCCGGGCCCGGCCCCGCCGACAAAGGGCGCGTAGGAGCTGGCCAGGCTGCTGAAGGAGTCGGCGCGGAAGCCGTTGCCAAACACGGGAGCAGCCACGCTGTGGACGGGGAACAGCGCCTCGCGGGCCCGCAGCTTCTTGGTGCTGCCGTTGAGCTGGAAGAGGTTCTGCAGCACACCCGGCCCCTTGCCACCTGCCGCGGCCGCGGCCACCGCCTTCCGCTTGGTCTGCGCCACCGCTGACCAGCTCAGCAGCGGGCTGCCCCGGCGGCCCAGGAAGTGGTCTGAGGCCCCCGCGGAGGGCTTGGTACCGGAGGCCAGGAGCTCCGCTTTGCCTGGGGAGAGGCCAGGGAGAGTCAGAGGAACTACCTGCCCGCCCCTTCTGGCCCCCCCACTCCCGAGGGTGCCTCCCCACCCGAGGTCCCCGCAGTCCCGCGAGTACCAGCTTTGTCTTTGCCTACGGATTTCTTCCCGGAGGTCTTTGAGGCTTCAGGGCCATCATGTGCCTTGGGAGACAGGCTGGGAGCAGTGGCCTCACCAGGCGGGGGTGCCTCGCAGGAAGATTTCTTGGTCCTTCGGCAGCTGCTGGACACCAGCAGGGCTGGTGAGGGCTCTGTGCCTGCAGAGTGGACCAGTGGCCTCAGCGCTTGCTGTCGGGGTGACTGCCTCCCCTTGCTCCCTCCTTGGGAGACTGTCTGGGCCCAGGGGAGGCCCAGCCCAACTCCAGCCATAGGGGCTGACCCAGAAAGGTAAGGACCCCACGCTGGAGGGCCCTGGGGCTCACACTGGATCTTGAAGTCCGGAGGCAGCAGCCTGATGTTGGAGACGGCGATGTGGCCAGTATCCCCATCGTCAAACTCCACCACCACGGAGTCCAGGTCCTCTTCCTCATCACTGGAGGCGCCTGGAGACAGGGCCCACCTGAGCACGGGGCCCTCTGCTCGGGGCCCACGGGGTTCTCCCTGGTGGCCAGGTGGCCGGGATGGGAGGATGACAGCATGGGCTCCGGAGCGCCTGACAGATGATGCTGGGATATTCTGCTCCCTGATCACATTTGACCTTGGAGCTGCCGTGGCAGCTGGGAGCAGCCTGCCTCCCCTCCACCTCCCGGAGTGTGGCCGGAGAGGCAATATTACCGCCATCCATCACCCGCATCCCAGGGCACACTCACAGGGATGCGGGGCCCCGACCTCTCCCTACGCACACGCGCGTGTGTGCAAACACATGCCTGGTTGAGGCCTGCCCGCCCACCTGCCCCCGCACCTGTCAGACCGCAGGGCCCCCACATCCTGTGCCTGGGGGAGGGGGCAGAAGGATTTACCCCAGGAAAGCTGGTGCCCAGGTGACCAGTTTATAACCCTCAGGTCTGGGGCTCTGGGGCCCCTTCTCTGCTAGGCCTTCTGGACAGCCAGAGGCTCCACCCTGTCCTCACCCCAGGTCCCCCCTCGCCTTTTCCTGGCGACCAGGGAGCTGATGCTATCGTCTGCTCTGTCTGACCGGCTCAGGCTTGGGAAGCAGGGCTGGCGGAAGGCCCTCCTTGAGAGACAGGGTCCCCTCCCTGGCACTCGGGTGGGGGCTCGGAGGGGCCTCTCATCTGCAGCTTCGTCTAAGGGGAGGGGCTGATGGGCCTCCCTGGGGGTCCTTGGGCGGGGCTCACCTCGCACTACGCTGCCTGGGTAGAGGCAGCGGGACTTCTGGCTCCAGTAGGCACAGACCCTCGTGCCGGGCGGGAGGTACCTGCTGGACTGTGGCCGGACATCAAGAACCTGCGGGACCAGTCGGGGTGGCGGCCGTGAGTGGGCAGGGCTGGCCAAGGGGTGCCCGGGAGGGGCTGGGTGCAGCCAGGCCCACCTCCCTGGGGTGGTGAGCCGAGCAGGGGCTGTCCCCTCACCGCCTCCTGCAGCAGCTGCTCCAGTGAGTAGATCCTCTGCCGGTTGCCTCTCTCACCCTCGATGACGATGCTGTAGCTGAGGGGCACGGGCAGGGGAGCATGAGACAGGCCTGCGCATCCACCACCTCCCGCTCAGGCCTCAGCCCACGTCCCTCCCCGAGCACGCCCGGGCCTTACATGTCGGGGGGCTGCAGGGTCCTGACGCTGCCCGCGTAGAGCAGACTGTCCTCTTTGGGGATGAGCACGGGCAGCCCGTCCTGTAGGTCCTCCTTGTGGATGGTGCATGAGCGTGCTGGGGAGATGGGGGTGTCAGCACCTGGCCCCCACCCGCCCACTGCTGGCCCCAGACGCTCAGCGTCCCCTCCCGGCCGCTCACCCAAGGCGGCGCTCTGCTCGGCGCTCAGGGGGCCACTGGCCTCCTCCTCTTCCTCCTCCTCCTCCTCTGAGAGGCTGCTGCTGTCTTCAAACTCAAAGTCGTCCTCCACTGCGAAGCTCTCCAGCAGCCGGCTCACCGCCCGGCCCTTGCCCTGGGGGGTCAGAAGTGTCAGCTCTCTTGGGAGGGGCAGGAGGGGTCAGGGTTGGCTGGGCCCCAAGGTCGGGGTGGGGATGCTACCTGTTTGCTGACAGCCTTGGTTTTCACCTTGCCCGCTTTCCTGCCCCTCCCCAGGATGGCCTTGGCGTTGCGGGGCGACAGGGCGATGGACAGGGCCCCGTTCTTCCGCTGTCGGAGGGGAGGGGCTGAGGTGAGGGTGGCCCCAGCCTTCCTGCCCCCAGCCTGACCATGGTGTGACTCAGGCTGACCCTGAGTGTGACCCTGAATATGAGTCCCAGAGTGTGACTTGGTGTAGCAAGTAGAGAAAAAGAGTGGAGTAAATGTCCCCGAAGGCCTTTCACATCTGGCACCCACCCTGCTGGGCCCAGGACCCTGGGGTGCCCACTGGCCCTCACCCGCAGCCCTGGCTGGAGCACCGTGCTCTTGCGCGTGGCTCTCTTGAGGCGCTCACTGGCCAGCCTGCTGCCCTCCTCGTGGCAGGTGAAGGCCCGGGTGGGGCTGCAGAGGGCTTCCCTGCCGGGTGCGGCCCCCGGCTCTGCCCGCAGGCTGCCCTTGGCCTTGCCCTTGGCTTTCTTCTTGCCGGGCCCACCTGGGGGTCTGCGCCCCGGGGCCTGCTCCAGCTTGCTGCCCACCTTGGCCTTCACCGTCCTCCTCTTGACCTTGACCTCACTCTCGGGGCTGGACAGGCGGCAGGCCCCTGGGGAGGGAGGGAGGGAGGCCGTCGCAGGAGCCCCAGCTGCCTGCTGGGGCCCTCACGGGCCAGGCCTGCCCCAGCCCGCCCTCGCCCCCTGGGTACCTAGCAAGCCCTGCCTCTCCTTCTTCTTCTTGGCCTTCTGGTTGGCCTCCATCTTGACCACGGAGGAGGGCGAGGGCCCCAGCACGGCCACGCGGGCCCCGGCGTGCAGTGCCAGCCCGGGCTCCTTGGCGGGTGCCTCTGTTTCCAATAGACCCTTGCAGTTTTCACTGTCCGAGCCGCTGCCTGGGGAGAGGCGGGTGGTCCAGGTGATTTCGCATCAGAGCAGTGCCATTTTGGGGTGGGGTCGGGGGAGCGGATCATTCGCATGTACGGATGGGTTGGGGGCTGAGTGGAGCCCGTCATTGTCATCCTGGGGCTGCTTCGAGGGCAGGCACCTGGGCCAGGTGTCCAGGTGAGGGTGTTTGGACCAGAAAGGAAAAGGGGCTGCCTCTCTGACCTCCCTTTTTCTGCCTCAGTTTTCCTTTCTTATGCGCTGGGCAGTGGTGCACCCACCTTGCAGGGCTGGGGATCCCCTTCCCCAGGGCAGCCCCTTCTCCTCCCTCGTCCCCCTGCCAGATGCCCTCCTGTTTCCTGCTTCCTCTTCCCTCCCTTTGTTCTTTCTCAGGCGGGACCTGGGGGAGAGGGCAGGGGCTGGCAGTGAGGAAGCATCTATTTTTCCAGGCTCCTGTTTCTGGACATGTGCGTTTGCTGGGGGCCAGATAACCCCTCCAGGTCACCCGGCCGGACACTGCAGGAAGGCGGGCTGGAGCAGGCAGAAGGGCTATTTTTAGCCCCTCTTTCCAGGATGCATCCAGCAGCCTCTTTTCTCCCTGTGGCGCCCCGTAAGGGGGTGGGGCACGGAGAACCCATCCTGGGCCAGTGAGAGGTTCTCCCTGTGTCCGGCATACGCAGTGAGCCCTGACCAGGCTCTGATGGCTGTTCCAGCTCCCGCCCACCCACTCCCCCAGCCCCCAGTGACCATGGAGGTCCTGCTGCGCTGCTCAGACCAACTACTTGCCTGCCTCATGTGTTGCGGCCGCTGCCGGCTGGGCTGGGAACTTAGGTGTCTCCCTGCCAGCAATGCCACCATCCGGCTGTGGGTGCCTGGCTGCCCCAGACACCTTGGCGCTCTTGGTTCGTGACAGCTTCTTCCGGATGCGACCCCCTGGGGTGGCCTCCTTCCGCCGGAAGGGGCTGAGGCTGGTGGGCAGCCCCTTGCTCTTGACCTTCGGCTTCAGCTGGGCCACCTTGTGGGCCACTGCAGATGCCAGGTCACCCTGACCACTGCTCTTCTTGCACCGAACCTTCTCCTGTAAGCGGGCAGGTGGAGGCTGCAGTCACCGGGTCCCCCACCCTGAGCCACGGCCCTGCGACCTTCGGCCTCCCCTCTGCCAGTGCTGGGCTTGAAAGGTGGCACTTCGCTGGCCCTGCCCTCCAAAATGCCTGAGAGGGAGTCTGGCCCCGGGGCACAGGACCTGCCCACTGGAGCCTAAATTTGTGCCTGTCTTGTCCCCCATTTCACAGCCGCCTTGGACGGCCCAGCCTACTCAGCTTGGCAGAGGGAGGCCAAGGGCCCAAGTGTTTGTCGTGTCCTAGAGAGAGGGACCAGCCTCCTGCTCTGGGAGGGACAGGCAAAGTGACAACAGACTCAAACCCACCTCTCACCTGTCCCTCCCAGGACCCTAGAATAGGTGAGGGGTGGGAGGCACCCACTGCACTGAGAAGGAATGGGGTGCTGGCACCCCTGGGGGAGCCTGTCCCAAGGGAGGGGCAGTGCCCTTGATCCACCCACTACACCAGGTATGCACCTGACATGGTGGACATCGTGGGCCCTCCCTCCCGAAAAGCCTTCCTGTGACCTATGATAACTGTGTGTTCCTTTCCTCCCGCTGGAGTGAGCAGAGGGAGGGGAGGTGTCACAGAGCATAACCGGCCCCTGGTCATACCTGCAGCTTCAGAGGCCGCCTCTGTGTGAGGCACATGAAGCTCGCTAGGCCTGGTCTGCTCATCTGAGCAGTGGGGCCCCAGCTGGATGGTGGCACGGGGCAGGGCGGGGTGGCAGTGTTTGGCCTGGGGCTGGTCTACCGCCTGCCCCCTGTCCTGTCCATCTGACATCCTGCACCTGGGCTTGAGGGTGAGGTTGCTGTGGGACTCACCGCAGATGCGGGTTGCAGGCCCACGTAGGCACCCTTCTCCAGCCGGCCTCGCTTCTTCGAGGGCTCATCATCGCCGCCCCGCAGCTCGGTGCACAGCAGGCTCAGGCTGGACCGCACTGCCCTGGGAGCACGGGGGGTGCAGGTCACACCTGGGCGCCTGGGCCTTGTCCCCGAGACAGTCCCTGTGGCGGCAGCCAGGGCGCCGTGGTGGGTCATGTGGTGCAGCTGTATGTCTGGGAGACCCACTTGCCCCTGTAAGGGCCCTGCGTCTTTCCCGGCCAGTCTCCTCTAAGCACACAGAGCTGCTGGGAGGCCAGGGGGGCCAAGCCAGTGCTGAGACACCTGGGCACCCGCTACCTAGCTAGCCCCCTCTGCCCACTGGGGAGGGGCAGCCCAGTGCTCAGGGGCCAGGGGTCTGTGGCCAGCTGGGCCACTGTGTGACCTGTGCTGTGGCCTCAGTCTATCTACCTGGAAAATGGGGATGCTTTAAATTGTGCCTCTCTGCAAGGCTGGGGTGGGATCATGCTGGCCTTTGCACTCACTAAGGTCACTTAGTGAGTGCAAAGACCAGCAGCTACCGTAGTTAGGAACAAAGAGGGCATCAGGAGAGGCCCCTGAGAAAGGGGTCCACCCCGAGCATCTTTGCCACTGCCAGGAAGAGGATGTGGGGGGCAGCAGCCAGAGAAACTCGTGCCCAGGCTCTGCCTCCTAGCCCCCAGGGACCCCCAGTGCTGGGCTCAGATCCCTCAGAGCTTTGTTCCCTGCCCTCAATTCTCCGTCTCAAAGGAGGAACTCTGCACCCCCCACCCAGCTCCCAGATGGGGCCCTGGAAGCTGCTGACTCTGAGCCTGTTTCCCTGTGTCCCACAGGTGTGAGGCTGGGAGCTTGGCTGCCTGTCCTTTGCCAGACAGGGGCTGGGGGCTGGGCCTCTCACCTACTCCCTCCCTTACCCACATAGCATTAATGAAAATGAGTCACAGATGGAGGCTGAGGGCCCTGGCCCGGCCCTGGCCTTGTGCGGCCAGACGTCAACTTTTACCTTCCTGCCCAGAGAGGCCGGGCAGGAAGCCGGCCCGGAACCATGCTTGGCCCCGGGGCCTCGGCCCTCCCACTTCCTGCCTGGGCCCAACTGTCAGCAGCTACTGAAGGGCAGGGGCCCCACAGAGGGATGGAGAGTGGGTAGGAGCCTGAGATGGGGAGAGGGTAGGAGGGAACCCCGACCCTTAGGAAGGGAGGGCCCTGGTCTTGGTTTCCTTCCCCGTCCAGCCAGGGCCTGTTTTCTCAGGTCAGTGGAGAAAGTGGCCACAATACAAGCACCAGGATGGGGCTTCCAGGGTCAGGCAGGGGCTTGGCGCCAGGCGGGCTCGAGCAAAGCATGGGGCAGCCTCGCCAGGGGCTCCCCAGCAGGGCCCCCTGCCAGGCTCTGGTCTTAGCCAGCAGCCCCTACAGTTCTGGCTGGTCCTCAAAGGGAGGCCCCTGGAGCCCCCACCGGGTGACACCTGGGCAGGGCGGAGGGACAGCCTGGGGAGGCCCCACAGCCATATGGTGCATCCCCTCCCCGCCCACAGCAGCCTACGCGAACTCCCCTCCCTGTAACCTTCTCCGCGTTTGCTAATGTTTTGTGACATAAAGCCCTGAGATTAATTTTTTGCCTCTGTCTTAATTGAAGGAACCATTTAGTGCCGATTTAACTATTATTACCAAATCATCAGGATTGATGCAGTGCGCACACGCCGCGCCAATCGTGTTTGGAGGAGCTCGAGGATTTATGCAAATGGGCCTGCCGGGAGAGGCAATTTGTAGCCGAGAAGGACAATTATACCAGGCCCCGGAGTGCGCCAATGACTGCGCCGGGCGGGTAATGGATAATAACCGCGCGCCGGCAGCCGTGCGCAGCACCGCAGCGTGACCAACGACTCTATACGGTGCAGATAAAGAGGCTTTTACGCAACGCCGCCTCGCACTCGTGGGGCCGGGTGGGGGCTGGGGCTTGGCAGGAGGGATGCCACGGCCCCGGCCACGGCCAGGTGCATGGAGCTGGTGTGGCCACGCCCCAGGCCCAGGGGGAGGGGCTTGTCTGCTAGGGGTTCAGTGCCCCAGACGCTCCCCACCGCGGCTGGCCTGGGGTTCTGGGTCTTCAGGAGAAGCTGTGAGGGAGGCCCAGCGGCCACGGAAGCCAGAGAGGAGCCCAGCCCCCACTGCCCGGGCCTCAAGGGCAACCTGGGCCAGCCCAGCGCCACTGAGTAACCTCCGGCCCCAGGCACCCCTTGGGGCCCATGCATGCAAGACTCACTTGACCTTCTTGCCTTCGCTGGGTCGCAGGCCAGGCAGCAAGCTGGAGTATTTGCGCTTCCGCGGCCGGCCGGGCCCTCGCCTGGCAGGGCTCCGTGAGCTCTCGTCTCTCCTGGGAGCCACAGGAGGGGTGGTCAGAGGCTGATGCCCGTCCTGGCTCCCTGACAGGGGTCCAGGAGAGGGCAATGCCCTTGGGGACTGTGTCAGGGGGCGGGGGCGGGGGCGGGGGCGGGGGCGGGCCCTCCCAAGATTTGGCCTGGGGAGCCTGGTCCCCAAACAGAGAGCAAGGCTGAGCCAGCGTCCCTGCTGCCCCCACCATCCCTGCTTCCCAGTTCCAGCCGTCCTGCACACTCCAGTCAGGTGGGCTCCCCCCACTGCTACGGCAACTTTAGGGGTTCCCTCCGCCCTCCCACACCCCAATCCTGCCCCGGCCTCCCAGCCCCCTCAGACACCACTATTCTCACCCTTTGCCCTCCTATCATGAGGACTGGCCTCTGCCTTGCACCAGTCTCTGTTGGGTGGTTCTTCCACCCCCCCACTCTCCCTTGGTTTCTCTGCTGAGTGAACGCCTCAACCTTCCACCACTTCTGGGGACCCTCCCAGGCCCCCACTTCTGGTCCAACTCAGCCCAGCACACACAGGTTGACCTCTGCCCACAAGGCGGTGGCCCTGGGCTGGGCTGTGCCCAATCTGCCCCAGTGCCTGAACTGGGGGTGTCTCCCCGCCCCACCGCCAGCCTGGGCCATACTCATGGTCACGCCTGCGCTGCAGCCGGGCCAGCTCCCGCTGCTTCTCCTTGTAGCGCCTCTGCAACTCCGCCAGCTGCACGCGCATCTCTACCTCCTGCGTGTCCAGCCGGTCGATGGCAGCCTTCAGTGGGCATACCTAGTGGGCAGGGGCACAGGGGCTTGTGAGCCCCGCTAGGGGACCAAGATGGGGTGGGTAAGGTGGCCAGCCTGGGCACTCGAGGCCTCCCCCAGGTCACGGCACTGGGCAATGGGGGCGACCAGGGCCCCCCACTCACAGGCTTGGTCTTGGGGGTCCAGGTGTCCTTGCGCTGCAGGATCTGCATACGGGGGGTGAGCGTGGGAGCCCTGCAGGAGTCGGCAGTGGGGGGCTGGGCCAAGGAGGCAGGGCTGTCCAGGCCAGCAGCCTCTACCAGGGACCAGGCTGAGGCCAGCGTGGCCAGGCGCTGCAGGTTGAAGGCCAGCACATCCTCCTCCTCTGCGGGGGACATGAGGGTCAGTGTGTGTGCAAGAGGCTCTTGATGTCAGCCTGCATCTCAGCACAGCCCAGACTACTCCTTCCTACCCCGTTTACCCACCCCCCACCCCCAGACGCCCGGAGGCAGCCGGACTCCCTGAGACATGCAGAGTGAGGCGGCCTGGAACAATGAGATGGGCACCTAGCACTCGCCTCCGTTCTGGGTGGGAGAGATGTCACCCTTGGTTACCGTGGGCCAGGCCAGTTGGGATGGCACAAGTCCTCAGGACAATGCCCAAACCATTTAGGCACGTGGCTTGTTACGCCCTTAACAGAAACTGCCTTGCATTTTTGCCCTCTTCCAGATCCATGAAAACCCGGAGTGTCATAGCCCTAGTGGGTGGGGAGGGATGGCCCAGTGCAGGGTCAGAGCCGAGCCAGTGGAGGGCAGTGTCCATTCAGGGACAGGCCTGGAGTGGAGACTTGGGACTGAGTGCAACCACGGGGAGAGGGTGGTGGCAGAAATGGGGGTTGGGCATGCACAGGTGGGCTGATCTTACGAGGAGTTGAAGCTGGGGAAGGAACCAGCCAGGATGAGCCCTGTGGGGTCAGACAGGGTGCCTAGAGCTGGAGGTGTCAGTGGGCTGTCGTGATTTCTAGAACACACAGCCAGCTCTGCCCTCTGAGAAGGCCTGAGAGCAGCAACACCCCAGTAGCAACGAGCACACCTAGCACCCTGAACTTGGCTTCTAAAATTCTCTGAGGAAAGGAACTGGGCTCCTTGGAGAAATGGCTGATTCCAGGGACTGGGAGGTTCGGGGTGAGCTGGGAACACAGGAAGTTCTCAGAGGATGATCCAGCTGAAGGGGCCAAATCTGAGACAATTCAATCACCAAAATTAAACAGTGACAGTGACAAATTATAACGGATTGAAGCGAATAAAAATCCACAAGTCACACTGATATAGATAAATGAATCCAATGTTTGAAGAGGAAGGGGATATCACACCATTTCAAAGTCCCTCCCCACGAAATACTTAGTAACTACAAAAGGGGAAGTGCCCAGCCATAGCCTTGATGGAGTCATCAGGGTGACCCACCCTCAGTAATGGGACAAAGCACAGGTGGACACTGGAAGTTCAACCCTCTGTACACAGTGCTGGGTCAAGGCCAGAGGTGGGTTGCTGGGTCAAAGGTGCCCTGGGAAGGTGGGGGAGGCGCTGAGGGGGCTTTCTCCTCCCATCTCCAGCTGGGGCAGGGATATCTGCAAGCCCCATTTCAGCTAAAAGTTCCACAGGGTCTCCTCGTCTCTTGGGGTCACTGTGACTGCTAGGAAGCCCCTCTGTTCCTCCCTGAAGCCCCCACCCCCGCCCCCACTCTTTAGGCTAAGCCTGCTGAGACTGCAAAGTCCTGCAGGGTGAGCTCTGCGGGGGGATGGTGGGCTCGGGGAGACGGCAGGGGTGGCGGTGCTGCTAGGCTCTTCTCTGGCCTCCAAACAACAGCCTGCCTTGCTCTCTGGTTCAGGGAGTTGTGCAGCAGACAATAACGGCCCCACCCCCAAGCCTCCGGGGTCTGTAATCCCTGTCCCGGGAGAGATGTAGGGCTGGGCTGTCCAGGCAGATTGAGGGCTCCACAGGCACAGAAGAGGGCCAAGGCTTGGACTTCCCCCAACCAGCCAGGCTGGCAGAAGCTGTCGGGGCCAGGAGAAGGTGGGAGGAGGGGTGCAGGTCAGCAGGGTAGTTCAAAAGTGGGGTCTGGGATCTTGACTCACCTGAGTGAGGTGGGTCACTCAGGAACAAGGGGCAGCCATACTCCGGAAGGGACAGGGCCTGGCCTTCCCAAAATTCCAGGGTGGATGGGAAGCCCAGTGGGCACCGTGCCCCCCAGTGGCCCCTCCAAATGCAGAGTGGGGCATTTTGGGTGTCTTGGGGATGGGTCCTTGCAGGCAGGCCCCACCATCCACACCAGCCAAGTGAATGGCCAGAGAAGTGTCCGACTCCCTCCCATCCCAGGGCTCCATCTGGGGCCTGAGTCCCTGCCCCCTGCGATGGAGGTCCACAGGCTGCGCAGCCTGCCCACTGAGCTCCCTGGACTTGAGCCCAGGTGGGGGATAAGCCAGGGTCCTGCGGCCAAGTCCTACTGGTGGGGGGTGTGAGGGCTCTGGACGCCCACATCAGTGAGGGTGGGGCTGGCCCCAGCCTGGGAGCAAAGAGCCTGGGGCCCGAACACCAGCGCCACTCGGCCCGGCTATGGGAGTTGGGGGCCACGTCACCTTTCAGAACCTGGTTACCTCCTCACCCCCACTTCTCAGGGGCTCCCACCTGGCCTTTCACCAGCTCTGCCTGGCCTGGGAGGTACTTCAGGGGGTCTCCTCCGGGAGGAGGGGGCAGGAGGCCCCCATGTCCCTCTGGATCTCTACCCCTCCCTCTCCCCTCTGTACCCTGGCCTGTTCCCGAGATGGTCTTCTCCCGCCTTCTCCGTGAGTCCTGCCTTTTGCTCAGAAAATGAGCTGATTTCCTAAGTAATTTCAGGCAAAGCAGTCACTGAGCTTGTAGGGAACGGCTCTAGAGCTGAGAGGCTGTGCAGACGGGCCAATTAACTGGGACAGAGGGAGGGTGGGGGCCTGGGAGCAGCAGGAGGGGAGGGTGAAGGCCTGAGGGCTCCAAGAGGGGAGGGCGGGGGTCTTGGGAGAAACAGGAGGGGAGAGGGGGGTTTGAAGGTTCCAGAAGGGAAGGGTGGGGTGGAGACCCAGCAGTGGCAGCAGGGCCTGGCCTGGGCTGGCAGCTGCAATACCCACAATGGGACACACGTGGTCTACACGTGAGCATCCATTCAATGAGTGGGCACGGGTCCAGTAGGCATTCACATGCACAGACTGGTGGCCACACACGTGGCGCCCGGCGTCCCGCTCAGTGCACCCTCACGCCAGCCGCACTCACACGGTGGCTCTGGGCAGCAAGGCCCTGACCGGGGCAGCCCCGCCTCACGCTACAGCTCCAAGCGAGGCCCTCCCAGGGTTCCTGACAGGCAAGGGCTCCCCGGCTTACTCTCCTCAGCACAGTCGTGGCCCCTCTGGTCAGACAAGAGAGGAGTGACACAGAGACCTTCAGGGAAATTAACTTTACAAGAACCTTCCCATATCTCCACGCAGCACAAGAGGTGCTGGCGGCTGGCAGTGGGCAGTGGAGAGCTTCACGCGGTGGGAAAACGAGTGGGCCAGCTGAGGACTTTGTTGGGTTCTTTCTATAAACATCAACGGGGCACAAAGCCTGGCTGGGGGTGCCTGCTGAACCGAGGGGTTCCAGCAGGGAGGGCCTGGGAGGGGTCCCTGTCAGGGACATAAGTGCTAGAGAGGCCTAAGCAAACGCCTGGCCCTTGGGCTCTGGTCCGAGTCAGGGCGGCACCAGCCTTGGGCTGGCACCCTGGGGCCCTTGGGCGGGGTGCAGGGAGGCCAGGAGCATCTTGTCACACAGGTCAGCCCCAAGGCCTAGTGAGGCTGAGGGGGACGTGGGGGGTGCCACCTCCCCGGGGCCTGGGAGGCAAGGGCTGCCACATCCTGAGCTGGGCCCCGTGTAGGCTAGGTTCGGAAGCTGCAGAACCCAAGGAGGTGAAAGCTTATAGCAAGAGCGCCATCTTTCCTACCCGCTTCCTGGCTGTGAGCCCGTAGTTTAGTGACCTGACCCCCCCCGCCACCCCCACCCCTGTGGGCCTTGGCATCCTTGTGTGTAAACTGGAGACACCCTCAAGCCCCTTCAGGGCATCGTGAACAGACACCTTTCTGACACCATCCTCAGGGTGCAGTCTTGGCCCTGAGGCCCTACCCCATGGCTCATCCTGCAGCCAGGGGTGGGGGTAACACCGTGTGGGCACACCTGCCTGGTTTCCTGACAAGGGGCCACATTGTGGGGACAACGGAGCAGGGCTGAAGGCCACTGTCTGGCCGGCTGACCCTGAGCCTATGCCCAAGGGTCCAGCTCCTAGGGCTCCGGAGGGATGGGGCTTACCTTGCAGGTCTGGCTCAGTCCTCTGCTGCTGGATTTCCAGGTCGGCCAGCTCGCTGAGCAGGGCAATGCCATGAATCCCTGAGCTACGGGGCAGGGGAGCTGTGCTGGGTGGCCCAGGGACAGTGGGGGGCTGAGGGTCCAGTGGGCTGACAGCGGGCAGATCCCCCAGGTTGATGGTGGCTGCCACCAGGGCGTCCAGACCCGGCAGCTCCCTGGGCGGCTGGCTGTTGTCGGGAGTCAACCCCCAGTCCTCCTCCTCCTCCAGCTCGGCCTCCTTGAACCTGGCCGCCTCCTCTGCCTCTGCTTCTGCAGGGGGCTGCTGCTTGCCCGGCTTGGCCTGATCCAGGGCACCCAGGCTCCTTGCTTGCTGCTCCATGGCCTGGGGGCTGGCCCCCAACGAGGGCCCCTGCTCTCCCTCCTCCCGCCCCTCCTCTGTGGTCCTCTCCTCTTGGGCCCCTCCCTGAGTAGAATCAGCCTGGCCAGTGGCCTCAGGGCCCCCTCCCTCGAGGAGGGCCCCGCACCGCAGTTCTCGCAGCCCCTCCAGCGGGCTGGGGTCCGCTGCCTTCCCCGGGGGTCCCCGCTCGGCAGGGTGGGGGTGTGCGGCAAGGTCCTGGGTGGCCTCCCTGGCCCCTGAGGGCAGCCCAGGCTCCTCCAGGTTCTGGGGGCTGTGTGGGCCCAGCTCCCCGGGTGGGAACGTCCTGGCCAGCTCAGGCTGGGCCCCCGGCGGGGCGGTTTGCATAGTTTCGGGGTCCGAGAGGTCAGATGAGTGCACAATGCGGGGCAGGGAGAAGCCCGAGCCGGCCGCAGGGCACGTGTATCCGGGAGGCAGGTCTGCAAAAGAGGGCGTTGTCAGGAGAGAGCAGCTGGGGGTGAGGGTGACCTCAGACACCTCAGACCCACACCTGGCGGGGAGGGTCCCCAGCCAACCCTCTGCCTGTGATATGTGTGAGGCAGGAACGGGGAACGTGGTATGTTGAGGGGGGCAGCAGGGGAGCACCGGGTGCAAGAGGGGAAGCCCCCAGGCCCTCCTCCTTGGCCAGGACAGCTGTGCGTTCCCCAGCTCCTGCCACTGCCTCGGGGTGGGGGTGGGGGGTCCATGGGGGTCCCTGGAGGCCATCTCTGGTATGTGTGGTGTGGCTAACCAGAAAAGGGGGATTTTAAAACAAGATACTTGAATCAGGGCTTTCCCTGAACCAGAACGAGCTGGCAGCCTGTCGGAGGCATTATGCCCCATTAACTACAATAAAAGAAAAAAAAAAGGAAAAAAAACTCTAAAAAAAAAACCCAACAACCTCGGATGGCTTCAGCCTCCTTCTTGTGGAACTGGGACAAATTTTATGTTCGCCACACGGGCTTCCAGTGTACACTCTCAGCCTAATTCAGAGAGAATCAAATAGCTGTGGAGGAGCTGGGGGGCGGAGGGTGGGAGGGCGGCTGCAGAGGCCGAGGCCGGGCCTGGACCCTCCACCACAGGCTGCCTCTCCTTGCCTTGGGCCCAAGTGGTGGCATTTCGGGCCCTGACAGTGAGACGAGCTCCCTTGCCCAGATTCGTGGCTGCTGCCCTGTGGTCCTGCCACCGTCCCCGGCAGGCCAGGCGCTTCCTTATCCACAAGGCTCCAGTACCAGCCGGCTGGGCCTGACCTTCATCCTGCCCCATCTGCCAGGGGCGGGGTCCCTGAGTGCCTCCCCTATGGGTCCCCCAGAAGGACTGTGGAGAAGAAGGAAGAGAAAGAGCAGGGGGACAGGCGACCTTGCCCCAGGCGCTATCGGGGGGACTGGGTCGGTGAGGGCATCCCTGAAGGTGCCAAGCCAGGCAGCCCTGCCCCCCATTCAGCTCTGCCCACCAGACAGGTGACAGGCCTGAGTGGAGGGGGGCAGGCCAAGGCCAGCCCAGTGCCGCCCGATCTCACCTGGTTCCAACGTGTTGAGGTCGGCTCCGGGCCGCTGGCCCTCCCCACTCTTCTCCTCGGCGCTGGGCAGCTTGGAGCCTGGCCCGGGGCTGCCGGTGGGGCAGACGGATAAAGTGCACGGGGCGCCGGGATGCGGCGGTGGTGTAGGGCAGCTGGCGGGGGGCTTCGGGGCGGGAGAGTGGCAGCAGGGTAACAGCTTGGCAGGGCCTGTGGTGGCGGGTGAGGGGGTGCCCTTGGCCGTGGGGGTTAAGGCAACTGGCTTGTGGGTGGACTTCAAGGCCTTCTCCTGGGCGGGCTCCTCTAGCTCCAGGTGGTGGTCCTCAGGCTTCTGCTGTTGGGTTGGGGCAGAGGCTCAGCCCGGCTGGGCCCCCTGCTCAGGGCATCACATCAGTGTGGGGCAGGGGTGGGGGGAGTGTGCAGTGGGGACTCCTGGGCCAGGCCAGGTGGCAGCAGAGAGGCAGCCAGCAGTGCCCTGGGTCCCAGCTGGGCGTGGCCGAGGGGGCAGGTACCTGGAATTGGGTGGCCCGCTGCAGCTCCAGAGCCTGAGTGGCCCGCTGCTGCTGCTGCTGCTGCTGCAGGGCGTAGAGCTCCTGCTGCCGTAGGAACTGGGACCGAGAGTAGACGGGGAGCTGGCCTGGGTGCTGCATGTGGGAGGCAGGGCCCCGGCCCCCGTACATGGGGGGCCACAGTGAAGCCTGGTCCATGACATCAGCTGTGGGCCGGGCCAAAGGGGTCGTCAGCCCCGGCGGGGACAGGGCGCTGGGCTGCATCCCAGCCACCGAGCTGGCCTCTGCCAGCCCTAACCTCCCGCTCGACCGCCTCGCACCTGCCTCCCGGGCTCTGGCCGGGTGCCTGCCTCCCTGTCCCTTCCCCAACGCCCATGGGGGGCTGCTCCCTTCCTCAGACCCACTTCTGACACCCGTACATGCAAACAGCCTGGCCCGGGAGGCCCTTACCAAGCGCATGGGGGGCGGCGTGGGGCGTGGGCTCAGAAGGCAGGATGACGAGCTGTGTGGGGGCGTCCTGGGAGAGGGGGAAGACGGGGGGCATGGAGCCGGGCACGGACGCAGGGAAGCCGGGGGGCAGGTTCTGGTGCAGGGCAGGGTGCCCGAGGCCTGGGGAGACAGGGCACTGAGGTCAGGCAGTGCGGGGCAGGAAGCAGGGCTCCAGGCTGAGGGCTGTCAGCCCCAGGCCAGCAATGACCACCACGCCCGGCCAGGACTCTTGTCCTGCCCCATGCACCCCTACCTGCCCTCAGAGCACTGACCGTAGGAATGTCCCCCCATCCACAGGGAGGGGCTGCGGGTGCGGGGCAGCCAGGGGGGGTGGGCAGGGTGGGGATGGGGGGCCGGGTCCCCGCCCAGCTGGCTGCTCTGCAGGGAGGAGCCCCCGGCGATCATGAGATGGGGGGCCAGGTCTCCAGGGCAGCCGCTTGACGGGTGGATCCGGGCGAACTCCACGAGGTCCTTGCTGTCCCTGTACGTCACGGGGGATGGGTGGGGGCTCAGCACAGCTGCCACCCCTGGCCCAGCTCCTCCACCTCACCCCTCGGGGTCACGCTCAGCGCCAGTATCTGTCCCAGCAGCGGTCCCCCAGCACAGGGTGAGTTAGCAGAGGAGGGAGGGGGAGTTAGCAGAACTCCCTCCAACAGAGACAGAAACCCCAGCAAAGCCTGGGGTGGGTGCACAGCTGTGCCCGAGACAGGCCACAAAACCTGACACAGCGGCCACTTAATCCCACACGGCACTATCGGGGGAGCCCAGAGGTGCGGCCTGGACCCCAACCCGAAGGATGCAGCCCGGTTCTTACTGCAGCAGCAGCTCACGGCCGGCGAGCCCCAGGCGGTCCTCACACAGGCGCACCCTTTCCTCCTCGGCCTCCAGGTCCAGAGCGTGGGTGGAGCGGGGCCCACTGCCAGCTGCACAGGTTAGAGATGGTAGAAAGGGGTGAGGGTTGGGGCGGCCGGGAGGCAGCAGCTAAAGCAAGCAGGAACCCTACTTCGAGCCGGGGGGCTGACGAACTAAGAGAGGGTCTCCTGCCCCATGGGCCTCACAGGGGAGGGGCAGGGCAGGGCAGCCCTGGGAGGGCCTGGAGACATGGGGAGGTGATGGGCACAAAGGCCCAGGGCTGCGTGGATGAGGGCAGGTCAGCAACATGGCCCCACGCCTCCCTCTCTGTGGAGGGGCCATACCTTTGAAGGCGGGGGCTGCCCGGCCCTGCCGCCCTGTGTTGGCACTGTAGGCTGACTCCGCCCGGCTCACCGTGTCCTTCTGCCGGGCCAAGGCCACCGCAATGCCCACAGGCGGCTGCCGCACCTCCCCATCGCCATGCGGAGCGTCGTGCTCTCGGCTTCGGGCACAGTCGGGCCTTTCCACGTCGCCGGGGGCCTGGCCCGTGCCCTTGGAGGCTGGGAACTTCCCGTCCTGCTGGGCACAGCTGGCCTTCAGGCCCCCCAGGCCCACAAAGGGCACCTTCTGGCCAACGACCAGTGCTTGGTTGCTGTACTTGAGCAGGTTCTTCATGGCCGAGACCTCGTCAGGCGGGGCAGGCAGGTCCTGAGGCAGGAGGGCGGCCTGCTGCAGGGTGCCGCCAAAGGGGTCCAGGTAGGCGCCAGCCTTGCACTCCTCGCTAATGGCCACGGCGGCCCCCTGGCCCGACTGGACACTCCACGGGGGCGGGGGCGGCCCGCCGTAGCCCAGAGACGCCAGCTCCAGAGACTTGCGCTTGGCCTCGGCCCCGCTGCTCCCCGGCTCTACCTCGGGGCCCACCGAGTGCTGCTGATGCCGGATGCGAGCCACCTTCTGGGCCCCGGGGGCACCCACAGGGGTCTCCTTGCTGGCAGTCTTGTCTAAAGTGCAGCAGGCCTGGGTGACTTTCCCGCCCAACGGGTCCTGGTGACTTGGCCGGGCACAGTCCTGTGAGGGGGCGGGTAACTCAAAGTAGCCGCTTTTGTCCAGACCTGCTTTGGGGAGCCCCGGGAAGGGGGCCTCAGGGCCTGCGCTGTCCAGGTACTCCAGGCCCTTCAGCCGGGGGTTGAGGGCCGCCTCGAAGCTCCCGGGCCGCCGCTCGCCCTTGCCCTCGGCCTTCAGGTGGGCATAGGAGACCCCATAAAGCGCAGCATGGTCAGGCGCTGCAGCCCCATCCAGGTGCCGGTCCTTGCCCTCACCTGCCACGGCACAGGCCTCAGCCACCTGGAAGGGGCGGCTCTTGTCGGCCAGGTGTCCCACGGAAGGCACGAAGGTGGGCCCGCTGGCCTTCGGGTCCCGGGGGACTTTGTCCTGCAGGGGGCAGAGCCCATCCGGGCCCCCATGCAGCTGTAGGCAGGGGAAGGAGCCGGTGGCCGTGCTGAGGGGTGGGGGTGGCCCGGCGGGCAGGCCAGACGGCACCGTGTAGGGCACGGCGTGGTGCAGCATCTGCCTCCGCTCCAGGCACTCGCCGAAGGCTGGCCCAGGCTCCACGGGGCCGGCTGCCTCCTTGGTGCAGCGTCCAGAGGCCGGCACGCCCACACCCGGCCGCCCCAGCATGCCCCCCGCGCAGCTGGCCAGCGCAGACCTGCCTAGCTCACCGTCGAGCACCTTGGTGTTGAGAAGGCAGGAGGCCAGGTGTTTGGGGCGCCCCTCGCAGGCACCCCGGGCCACGCCACCCTCCTTGCAGTGCGAGTCCCCCGGTACGGGCAGCACCAGCTTGTGCCGCCCCCTGACGACGTCCTCCTCCACCGCCAGCCGCTCCTTGCCCTCGGCCGCCTTGCCGGCTTTCTCTTTGCCCATGAGGAAGCGGTCGAACTCCTTGGCGCCCTTCTGCAGGTGGCCGGCCTCGCCCCGGTCGCGGCTGCAGGAGCCGATGGGGTGGCCGGGGGCGGCCCGGGCCACGCTGGGGAAGTTGTGGTTGGCGGGCAGGAGCGTGGGCTGGGGTGGCAGGTTGCGCAGGTAGAAGTTATCTGTGTGCCGAGAGAGCTGAGGTCACCGGGAAGCCTGGGGCAGGGGCTGGAGGGCTCAGTGCCCCCAAGACACTGTGCCAAGTGCCTCCCCACTGCCAGCTGACACTGACCCACTGGTACTTTCTGAGGAAGGTTTATAATTGTAAAATACACGTGAGGTAAACATCACCACTTTAACCATTTTTAAGTGTGCCGTTCAGTGGTAATTAGTACACTTGTGTGATGCAGCCTTCACCACTGTCCATCTCCAGAATACTTCATCGTCCCAATCTGAAGCTCTGTCCCCATTAAACACTGACTCCCCATGCCCCAGAGATTTTGACTTATGTTCAGTCCCTAGGAGATGGGAGCTGCAAAGAGCCCAGCCCCTGTGCCCAGCTGTACCCGTGGAGATTAGTGAAGGGAAGGCAGGAGCGGGCGGCAGTGTGCCCTGACCAGAGCCAGGGGGTGAGGTCTGGGGCCACGGGCATCTCCCCCAACCCCACATGATGCTGGGGGAGTGTAAACTGGTTGAGTCTTTACAAACAGCCGTCAGAACCTTAAAAGCTACGGAGGCTGTGGGCTCATAGTTGGGGAATGGCTAAGTGGACAGCATGTGGTGTGATGTGGTCACTAGACAGCTCAGGATGCCCAGCCACGTGGAGACTTGCCTGAGAGACGCCCCTGCAAGCAGGACCGTGCACTGTGGACAGCAAAGTGGACAGCATTTAGTAGCCCCCTGTAAGTGCTAAGACCCCCAGGAGGAAGTGAGGCCCAGGGCAGATATGTGTCTGAGAATGGGCCGGGTGTGAAGGACCTGGCCCACCTACCTCCTGAATACCCTGGGAGGCCCCCAGCCAGGCTGGGGGACTAGGATGATCATTTAAAGAAAGGAAAATGGCCCCAGATGGCCGTCCCCACCTAGTCCACTATGGGCTCTCAATGCCTCTGCAGCTCTGGGCCCATCCAGCTTGGGTGGGTGGTAGGTGTATCCCCAGCTCCCTGCGCTGGGCCATGGCTTGCTGTCCAGACTGGGCCCTCAACCTGGGGTGCCTTGCTCTCTACCTGGGTCCCCAGCCAGCCCTGGGGACACCCACAGCTCCCTAAGCCTGTCTCTGGGGACCCTGGGGGGCCAACCCCGTCTACACCCAGCTGGTGTGGGGCAGGGCAGCCACCCTGGATGGTGTGGAGCAGAGAGGGAACAAAAGAAACATTTGGAACTTGTAAAACTGTCCTGAGTCATGTAAATTACTTGTCAATTTCCTGCTAATTAAAGCAAGGGGGAAGAGTGTAGCTAAACCTAATTAGCTCAATTTCCAAAACCAAAGTGTTCTTGGGTGGGGCTCCACCACAACACTGTGAAAGCCGGAGGCCACCAGCCAGTGCTCCTGGAAGCCAGTGGCCCACACCCTGGAGGGGGTCCCAAGCTCTGGGTCGGATTTCTGGGGCTGGGACCACCTGCCTGCTCCTGACAAGCACTGTCAAAATAGCACACAGTTGAGGCTGATGTGGGAGTTTGAGGTACTCAGCCAGAGGCCTGCGGGGGGCTGTCCTCTGGGCAGTAGTGCACCTGGCCTCCAACCCCGAGGAGACTTGGTTCCCTGGGAGTGTCCAGCGTCTGTCCATACCCTTGATGGGGCTGGGAAGCTCTCCTGGCCCTGTCTGTAGGCAGGGTCTTACTTGCACCCATCAAAGCTGGCCAGCCCTGGGCTGGGCCAAGGCCTTCCATAGCTTCCACTGCCCTGCCTGGACAAAGATGCAAGATGGGCTCCAGGACACAGACAAGCTGAGGTCACAGAGTGGGAGGCTGTGAGGAGAAGGGGCTGGGGACAGTGGTGGAAGGGCAGGAGGGCTGGCCACAGGCCTGCCCCCAACCTGCCTCGCAGGGTCACCTCTCTGGGGTCCCCTCCCTTCCGTGAGACCCTTCAGGACTCTCTCCTGCTTAGCTGCTGCCACCTGAAGCCTACCCCCACTCAGAGCCCTGATCTTGGGGCTCCTTGGGCTCCCCGGAGCTGCTTCTGTCCTTATCCACCCTCCTTACTCGGGTGGTCCCTCTCCTTGGGCTGGGTCAACCTCTTAACCCTCCCCTCTGGCACTGACCCCCCACCATGAATGTCCAGCCACCTCCTGGGAAGGCAGGTCCCCCAGTTCCTCTGCATGGAAGCTGAACTCACCCCTCCCCTCTGAACTGCTCCTCTGCAGGTGCGCCACCCTCCTACAGCCTGGGCCATAAATGGGGGTTTATCTGGGACCTCCCTGACCCTCATGCCCATTCCAGGTCTCCCATGAGATGCCATGTCCCCATTCAAGTCCATTATTTGTCATCTAAACACAGTAACTAACCCAAAAGTCTCTCTGCCCCAGCTTCTTGGGCACCACCCCCGGAAGATCTTTATAAAATGCAAACGAGACGTCACCCCACCAAGAAAAATCCTGGAGACAGGGCACCAAGGCCTCAGGCCACTCCCCACACCTGTCTCATCTCCAGGTGGCTACATCTCCCACAGGCTCCTTGAGGCTGGGCCTTTGCACGCAGATGTGTGAGTGTGTGTGTGTGCATGGCGTGAGCATGCCCTCCTGACGGAATGCCCCCCCCCATGGCTCCACCAACTCCGCCTTCTCATCAGCAAAGCCTCAACCTCAGCATCCCCTCTCCAGAGACACCTCCTGCCAACAGGGTAGAAGACGTTCCTCTGTCTGCTGGGGGCACACTATTGGCCCCTTTCCCTGCTGCTGCCCCCAACCCCCCGCCACCCCTCCCCTGCCCTGTCTTGACCTCAGGCCCTGGTGTGTGGTGGGGCCTGGGCCTCATGTTGCCTAGCTCGGTGAGGCAGGAAGTACAGGTTTCTGGGGGCCTTCCCTACCCCCCCCCCGATGTCCCTGGAACGCCTGAGCTGCTGGGGCGGGGCGGGGGGTGCTACAGCGCAAGGCCAGGTGCTGAGGGACGTGGGTGCCACCCCTCAGGGCCACGGTTGTTTGCGATGCTTCCATCTGAGCCATGAGAGCTCAGGGAGCATGGCTCTGTTTTTAGCGAGCTCGCCTGACCCCGGCATGTAACCTGCTGCTGGGCTGTGGTCCTGGGCCCCGCAGTTCAGTCTCCAGGGGCCTGAGAAGCAGGCCCACCCTCCTCCAGCCCCTATCCCTGCCGTGGCCTGAGACCTGGAGGTGAGGGTTCACCCAGGCTGGCCACCTTTACCTGGCACCCCAGAAGCCCCCAGCTCTGCCCTCCACCCCTCCAGGATGACCTGTGCCCCAGGCCCCACGCGATCCCTCACGGCCCCACGCCGGCACTTGCCTTTTTGGGTTCCATAGAAACGATGTTGCCCATAGAGAACATTGCTGTTTCCATGGTGATCCAAGTGGCTCATGGGTAGGAAGGTGGATGCCAGACTTCCTGAAAATCTGGGGTACCCTGGAGCTAGAGAAGCAAGGAGACAGCTGTAGAGGCACCTCCAGGCCCCAGGCTCACACCCGCCTTGACCCCAGGGAGGTGAGAAGCTGGCGGGTGGCCCGGGAGCGACGCCCTGTGGAGCCCGGTGCGCGCAGCCCGCCGGTGGGAAATCAACCCATCAATACATCATATTAACTCTGACTCGACTAATACCATCCCTCCGGTGTGGCACAAATTGAATTGCTGATGGGCTGGGGAGAGAGTGGAGGATGGAGGAGGGAGCCTTTGATTTCTCACCCAGCAGCACTTAGCAGTGCGGGAGCTTTGAGGCAGGGCAACAAAAGGGGCTCTGGAGAGCGTCTTGGGAGGAGGGAGACACGGTGGTCACATGCAGGGGACAGAGGCCCTTGCAGCCCTGGCTGAGCTTCTGGCCGGGAGGGGCAGGGCTGGACACCACCTGGGCCTGTACCATCCATAGCCGCCAGGTGAGCAAGCAGCTCTGGGGTCAGTGACCCACACCCTGGGGCTGACTTAGTTGGGTGTGACAGGCTTCTGCCTTGCTGGAGGCCGCAGGTATGGGGCTCTCCAGCAGCCGAGCCTCCTCTGTGCTCTGAGATCTGCACAAGGAGCTGGTCTCCAGCCGTGGCAGCATCGCCCCCAGGAGAGTTCCCTGCATTGGTCCCCAGCCTGAGACCCTCCCTGGAGCTTCCCAGTCACGTCAAGCAGGCCCCTCTCTGTCCCTCTGAGGGGCCTGGACTGTCCTCCTGGCCTGGCCCTGCCCAGCACAGGAACACCAGCCACACCCTGGACCTCGCTCTGGCCACCTGGGACACACACCCTGCCCCCCAGAAGGGATGAAGACAGACAGAAGTAACACTTGGCCGGGGAGGCCCATCCAGGCACTGGCATCCTGGCCAGGCACATCCAGGGGAGGTGTGTCTGCTGGATGCCCAGGGCTACCAGCCACTTGCAATGTGGCTCCTCACAGCTGGTCCTTCCCCACCAGGCCCAGCAGTGAGGGGGCGGGGGTGGGCGGAGGGCCTGCAGCTGGCATGGCTGAGTCGGTTGGGCTGGGGTGGGCAGGACGCTGTCTTACTCCAAAACTCATGCTTTGAGCTAATGTTCTGAACATTTTTCCCATGGAAAATGAGTCCCAGAAGAGTCTGTCTTGGGGACCCCATGATTGTCCCAAGAGTGACCGGCTGCTGGGAGCGGCTTCCCACCTGACTTCTGGGGCTCCTGGGCTTTGACGAGGGAGTAGGAATCACCGGGTCTCCCCAGGGAGCAGTGGCCTCAGGGACAGGGAGAGGGAGGGGCTGGAGCAGGGCCCTGAGGCAGCAGTCCCCGCAGGGAAGGCACGGGTCGCAGGGTAAGCGTTTGAACAAGGTCATAACTGTGCCTTGAAACAAGGGAGCTGCGAGCCCCATGCCTGGGGAGCAGGGGTGCCAGCACCCCACTTGGTGCGTCGTGATGAAGTTACGGACGAGCCTGAGTCAGGGGGCTCCGTGTGATCCTGCTCATTAGTTGTTTGCCAAACTCCTCTTAGGACAGAAACCCTTTGCTGTTTCAGTGGAACTCCTTGTGGCAACTCGTGGCCGCACGCTCTGCTCCACTCCACAGAATACACGAGACAAACACCTTTCCAGAAGGGGAGGCTCAGAGCCATAGGACAGACCTCCAGGCCCCTAGGCCCCCAGAGGCCCGGAGGCTGGCCTGCCATGTTGCTGCAGCTGTTGAGATGGAGAGTGAAGGCCGGCTCTGTCTCAGCACTGGGGGCATCTGTGGGGGCATGGGGGGCAGCCCTGGAGCTCACCGTGAGTATGGGGGTGCCCAGGAGGCCCCTTGGCAGGTCTGAGGCTGAGGGGGAGCTATGCCAGCGTGGGTGGGGCTGTGGAACCCAGCTCAGAGGTAGGGATGGCCGAGGAGCCGCAGGAGTACCACTCAGAATGGGAAATGGGCAGGCATCAAACAGGGACAGTCTGGGATGCCCCAGGATCAAGGCCCCCAGTTCAAATGGCGCACCCCGCACCCTGATCCTGGCAGCCCCCTCAGCAGTAGCCCCTGTTCATCCCTAATGACGCAGCGTCATGTTCTCTGGCCCAGGGGGTCTGAGGTCAAGCTGTGGAACACTAACCCCAAGAGGTGCTCCACGCAGAACACGGCCCATGCCAGCCCCATTCGGAGGCTCTCCACCAGCATGCACGTTGTGAAAGCTCTGAGAAGTCCCAAGACGTCTCCCCACTGGGGGCTCACATCCAGGCCCATCTGAGGACTCAGGGAAGGTGCCCTCCGCCCCCCAGGCCTGTCCCCCTGCAGCCCCCTCCTGCGAGGGCACGGCTGAGTTCGGAGAGCCTGGCCAACTGGCCTGGTTTGTGTGCAGAGACACATCTGGAGCAGATGTTGCCTAGATTAAACGCAGCTCCTGGAAGACTTGACAAAAGCCGAGAGCCGGACGGGGGTGGGGGCGGGCCGGGGCAGGGGGGCAGAGGCCTGTGTGTGTAGTATGGGGAGTGGTTAAACCACCACAGCTGTCCCCCTTTAATTGGCTGCTGTTAAATGTTTTACGGGGCCTCGTTTTGGTAAACAGAAGTCTGTAAATTCCTCCTTCCCAGACGCCGTTTCCCAGGCACAGACCCCCGTGACCCCTCGGGAGGTCTGGGCCTCCCGCCCACCCGCCCTCCGGGGAGCAGGCATTCAGCTGGCCAAGTGGTGGGCTCCTTCCTGCCGCACCCTTTGGGGGCAGTGGGAGGGCGATGGCCATGCACGTCCTTCCACTTCTGACCCTGAGATGGTGGCCAGGGATGAGGGGACAGAAATCTACCAGGGGCCCTTCCCCCATCTCCAGCCTGCCTGAAGCCCCACCCTCTGGGACCCCAGAAGGGGAATTAAGGTTCAGGGAGGAAGGAGGGAGCAGCTGGGGGAGACGGAAGAAGAAGCAGAGGGGGCATGGGCCAGGGCTGAGTGGGGCGGCCGGGGCGAGTGTGAGGAAAGAGGCCCGGACGGGTGGGTATCTGGGGTGGGGGGGCAGAGAGGGAGGAAGGGGAGAAGTCCTTCCAGCCCAGCCACAGAAAGGACCCTTTCTTTTCCCAACAAGACTGTACTCTCTGAACTGAAGAAGAAAATAAAAAATGATTTCCATGAATCAGAGCAGCTGTTCTGAAACAAGAAGCCAGAAGCCAGAAGCCAGCGCCGCTGCGTCCAGCCTGGGAGATGCCTGGTTCTCGAAGGGACTTCGGCAGAGGAGAATGTGGTGGTAGTGCGGGGCTCTGGAGAGGGCTCAGGGAGCAGGGGATGGGTGTCAGAGTTCCTCTACCCAGCACTCTTTCAGGGGTGGTGTGGTCCAGAACCCCCTCATTCCTAGGCCCTCACACCCTCTGAGGTTGGGCTACTGTGATCACCCCAACTGACACGCGAGCCCACGCTGTATCCCTGGGCCCCGCTGCCCTCGGAGCCCTGGAGGCCCCTGGTGAGCTGTGGGGAGAGGCCCTGGGCCTCAGGGGACACCTCACTGAGGATGCCCCCCATCCTGGCCCCACGCTCTGAGTCGCCAGGAGACAACCCAATCCTGTGACACAAGTGGCAACGGAGGACAAAAGGTTGACGCCATCAGCACCTAATGAGGTGCAATGAAGTAGAAGCAGTCTTGAACTGGGCAGGGGCAGCACAGACCAGGTCCTTGGGCTGCTGGGACACCCCGGCACCCCGCCCACAGCATCCCTCGGGGCCTTTGCTGGCCACATCCGGGAAGGTCAGGGGTGTTGGTGGGAAGTGTGCTAAGTGGGCAGGAGGAGAGGGGTCAGCGGGCAGCCTGCCCCTGGTGGGGGCTGCCCAGAGGACAGGGTCTGAAGGACAGAGGGGTGAGAAGGAGGGTGGGGACGCTTTACAGGGGAAATAGGTGAGGGGGGCTGTGGGGGGGGTGGGGCTCCTCTTATCCCCCCCCAGAGAAGGGGTGGGTGCCTGGGAGGACCCAAGGCCCACTGCAAGCCTCTCAGATGGAGAGGAAGGAAGGGCAGCCTCGGCATCCCCACATCTGCCCTCCTCTTCTGGTGGGGTCAGTCCCCACCCCACCTGCACAGCACCTCACCTCTCCTGGGTTTTGCTGTAGAACTTTCCCAGCAGCCCAAGGTGCCCCCGAGACCCCACCTGCCCCAGGCCAGGCCCAGAACCTCCTCTTCTTACCAAGGCTGGGGAGGTGGCAACACTTCCCCAAGGCCCTTGCAGGGTCCACCCTCCCGGGGGAAGTTGCTGCTCTTGCATCCCTCAGAAGGCTATGGTGGGAGTGCTCCTGGCCAAGTCCTGGGGGAGGGGTGCATGGCCAGCCAACAGAGGACCAGAATCCCCTGGGGGGGGGGTCAGGGGACCTCCCACCACAGGGTCCCTCGAGACCCCCACCCCCAGGCCCATAGAGCTCAGTGCAGACACTGCAGGCTTAGCAAACTCTTCCAGGTGTCTGACACACAGGGCTCTAATCACCCCCATGCTACCAGGGTCCTGCCCCAGCTCCCTGCTAGCTGTCCACACACCCACGAGGGCAAGGCCTTCTGCAACGGACACCCCCTGCCCCCCATGCCACCTTGACAAAGGTATTGCCACCTCCCTGGAGGCTCAAGTTGCTAGAAAGTTCTCCCCACCACTGAGCCCTGAGTTAAGGCCAGGGGCTGCCAGAAAGGTTCTGGCATCAGGTCCCAAGGGCAGCTGCCCGCAACATGACTGGCTGAGCCCCCAACCCCTGGGGTCAGGAACCATCCTTTTACATAGCCAGCCATACTGGGCAGGCTCTGGGAAACCCGGATCGGACCATCTCAACTACCCATCTCCTCTGGGTCAGGGCCACCCTCCAGGGCTCAGCAGAGGCGAAAGCCTCTCTGGATAGAGCACCACCAGACCACGCCATCCCCCCACCCGTGTCCTGCCAGCCCTGACAGATCCCATCCTTTCTCTACCCACAGCAATCCCCACAGACACCTAGGCAAACCACTCTTGCTCCTGGGGCCCTGCACACTCCTGTCATTTTGAATTCTGCCACACGTGCCAGGCTAGGGGCCCCGACCCAATGCCCAACACTAACTGGGTGCTGGCTCTCTCCCATGTGACACCCCTTTCACTCAGGGTGCCAATGGGTTTCGACTGTGGTGCGAAAGACTACTAAACGATAGTGACCACCCAGAATGCTGGATTAAGAAGGATTCTGAGGCTGCATCCACATGCAGTTTAGAAAGTGCTACGATTGACTAATAATGTGTGCCCTGGGTACAGGAGGGGCATTGGCAGCAAGTTGGGAGGATGCTTGCCACCACCCCTGCTCTAGTATCTGAAGTGGGTAACCTTGCAACAGCCCCCTCCCCATGTCCTCCCTGTTCCTTGCCAAACACTCCAGCTTCTGTCCATAAGCCCCCTCAGGCTCACACTCAGTGGTCAGAACCCGTGGGTGTCCAGGCTGTGCATCAAAGTGCAGCTCCCGGGATCAACCACCCTGGGCTTTCCTGGGAGGAGCCTAGTGAGACCCCTTCTGGGGCTGAAGGTGGCTTTGGAAGCTGGGCCCCTCAGGGAGTGGCCAGGCCTCAGCCTCTCGCAGCTGGGGGCTGGGGTGGGGGCCTGAGGGTGGCACAGGATGATTCCTGTTCCACTCCATCCCATCAGAGTTGGCCCACCATGCACACACACTGACCCTCAGTCACCCCAGGTTTGGGCCTGGCAGCCTCGGTCTGTTCCCAGGCCGGGAGGAGTGGCTCAGAGCCGGGGGAAGGTGCCAGGCTGCCGCGGGCACCTCTGGAACAAAAGCAGCGGGCAGCTAGCCCAGGAGCCAGGCGGTTGTGGACAGTCCTGGGCTCCTGGCACGTGCTGCGCAGGGAGAAGCTGGGCTCAGGCCGCACAGAGCAGAGATGCAGGGCTCGGCAGCGGCCCCTGCGAGGGAGCAGGGCCTGCGGGCTGGGGAGGGCTGGGGCCCAGGGCTCACTGCAGGACTAAAGCTGGAGAAGATAACAGACTCTCAGAGCTTGGGGCTGGGAACAAGCTGGCATGACCCCCCCAAACCCTCACAAACACCCCACTCAGCAGCTCTGACTGCCAGGGAGCTCAGCTAGAGGGAACCCTTACGCCGCCCCTCCCCAGACCTCCTGCCCCTGGCTCCGCACCCTGCCTTCTTGCGCACTCCAAGCCCCGCCTCCCCCCCACCACCACGGGGTGTCTAAGACACGGGGCTTGGGGCCACAGGAACAATGCAAGCCAGCCCCACACCCAGATGTGACACCAGGCCTCTCCCCAGCCCTGTTAGACCCAGGGCTGCCCACACACACCCCTGCTGCAAATGTCAGCCCAGGAAGGCACCAAGGCCCCCGGCCCAGCAGTGGACAGTTGCTACAGGGGACCTGCAAGGACAGAGGGGTCACTGGAGGCTGGGACCCTGATGAGGAGGCGGGCTGAGGCAAGGCCAAGTGAGGGGCCAAGGTCACAGGGAGGGGGCAGGGAGGGCTGGCCCGAGAAGGCTCTGGAGGGGATCAGAGGTCCAGACGGGACAGGCCTCCTTCTGGCTAAGATGAAGCTGGCGGGAGAGGGCCTGTCTGGCAGGGCAGCCCTGATCCCCACATCTGGATCTGGGGAGCTTGGGCCCTTCCCCCATGCTGTCCCAAGATCTCAGAGGAGCCGGCTGCTCCCACTGACCCAGCTCCTCGCCTCCAGCATGGGCAGGGACAGGTGGGCAGAGTGAGGGGTGCCGCTTAGACGTGGGGGCATCTTCACTGGGCTGGTGGGAGTGATCGTCAGTGGTCCTGTGGGGGCAGATTCAGAGGCCATTTTGGCCACCAAGAAAACTGAGGCCAGGAGAAGGGGTTGGAGCTGCCAGGGTCTGGGGGAAAAGGACCAGGTCCAGGGCAGGGACCTGCCTCAGAGAAGGGCTGGTGGCGGGCTCCTCTAGATGGTGTCACCACACACAGGTGGTGACACTGGCTGGGACCTTTGTCCCTCACACAGACATGCTCCCAGAAGCCCTGGTGAGCCCTGAAGCCTCAGAGGGGACAGAGGGGGACAGAAGGACAGCTGACAGGGCTCAGGGAAGCTGGGGGGCCGGGAACAGCAGGGAGTGCCCAGTGGCTCTTTGGTGCAGCCCCTGCCCCCACTGGAGGTCAGCCCGGCCTTGGATGGAGAAGTGGCTGCCGGGGCGGGTGCGGCTCTGACAAATAGGCCAGCCAGGCTAACGGCCAGCGCTGGCACATGTGCCTGCTGCCTCTCGAGGCTCCCCCTCCAGGTGGCACAAGAGACCATGAGTGGCCCAGGCTGTGGGAGCACAGCAGCTCCGGCCCCCATCCCTCCCCAGCTGAACCCCCAGGAACAGAATCCCCTTTCATGGCCCTGTGGGTGGTCCCACCAGGCCGCCGGGGGTGGGGTAGGGAGGGAGGAGGCCAGGCTTGCTGACAATAGGACCAGCTGTGCTGCACCCCACCCCCGCTAGGACCCACCCAGGGCAGGCTGGCTGGACACTAGTTCACCCCTGCCTTGGGCCAGTTCCGCCGCCCACCCCTACCCTAGGCCCCAGAAGGGAAAGTCTAGTCTCTGGCAGGACCCCTCACTTGGGTGAACCAGGGGGCCAGGAGGCCCAAGGGCTGGACAGACAAGCTCTGCCCCAGGCCAGATGTTCTGGGGCGGCTCCTCCAGCTCCGGGGTGCTTCTCCTGCACCCCAGCTGCTCCACCAGGGAAGCAGGAAGCTCTGGCCCCTGCTCTGGCAGTTGTCCCCCAGATGGTGGGTTGGGTCCACCCACGGAGAGCTGGGGGGCCCTGCCTGGAGTGGAAAGGCGCCTGGGCCCATCCCCCCTCCTGGCCCCCACTGACATCCCCCCAGCCCATCCTGGCCTCCTTGCCCTTAAGCTAAGAACCCCTTCAAGGGCCTAGCCCTGACCCGCCCCAGACTGGGGAGGGGGCGGCAAGCGGGCTTTGCCAGGCACCTGTCTTCCCACCCATCCTGGGGGTGGTGAAGGGATGAGGGTGAGGTCAGACCTCTGAGCAGCCCGCCCAGGTAGCCCACCGTGCCTGCCGGCCCCCACTTTCCAGCCATGTCGCGTGCCCCCCGCCCACCTCTCCCCCCTTTCCCCTGAACACACACGGCAGAGAAACAGGCCCCGGCACGCAGGGAGCCAGCTGGCACCCAGTCAAACTAGCAGCCAGGCAAGCTGCCAGGGCAGCCAGCCAGCAAGCGCTGCCACTCGCCCCAGCCCCGCCTGCCCGCCCGCCGGCCTTTACGCTGCGAGCTCACAGCGAGGCAGCCACACCACGTGGCCTGTCGGAGCGAGGCTGCAGAGGGCGGAGGGCAGGGGAACCCCGTAGGAAGGGGATCCCAGGCGGGGCAGCCTAACCGGAGGCAGAGAAGGGGAGACAGTGAGGGGGAGACCGAGGCACAGGCCTGGGAGGTGGTGTGGTCCCCAGGACAGATGCACTAGCTACCTCAGGTGGGACCCGGCAGGCTGGGGTGCTCTCCCCCGGGGCTGCTGCTCTCCCACACTCATCTTTAGCCCTGGATGGGCCCTGCTCCCCACCCACCCTGTGTTCCAGAGCCTGTGTTGAGGTGGGAGGCTCGGAGGCCCCATCTGCTTCCCCTTGTCCTGCATCCACCAGTGTTTGCCCACTGAGCCCAGCGCCCCACACGCGTGCCCTCCCCCGTGAGACCGTGGGCACGTCCAGCCTGAGGAGGCCCCGGGGCTGTTTCAGGGCTGCTCAGGCTGCCCTCGCCTCGAAGCAGCTGCCTCCCCAACGTGCAGGATGGGTAGGGTGGGTAGGGGGTCAGCACAGCCAGGGTGCTACCCCCACGCTGGTCCCACCCCACTGGGTGGTGACAACTGTCACTGCCAGGTGGCTCTGAGGCTGTGGCTGCGGGCGGCGGGGTGCCCCACAAGCAGCTCCGCCAAGGCAGCCGTTGGCCGGGGGAAGTGAGTGTCTGGAGGCCGTTGAGGGCGCTATCTGCAGGCTGCCTCCCACCCGCCTCTCCCCAGCAGCCCCCAGAGGGGCAAGACAGGGGCACCTTCTCCCCGGGCCCCAGGGCAGGTGGCATTGCCCACAAACTGCCCTCCTTGCCGGCAAGGTCCCCAAGGGTGGGCCGGAGTGGCGGGGGATATATGCCTCCTGACGCAGAGCTCTGCCATCCCGACCCTGACCAGGGGCCACCGCTGCAGCCAGCCTGGCTGTGCCCACACACCTGTGGCTGGGCCGGGGCAGGGCAGCGGCCGTTAGTTCGGTTGAGGTGGTTCCACATGGCTGCTGTGGGCATCCCCTGCCCTCGCCACAGCATTTGGCCCTCTCCACCCTCCCACAGACGTCCTGGGGGCCAGATGCTCCCACCAGGGCCAGGAGTTTGCCCGGCAGCCACAGAAGGCGGAAGGGCTGGAAGGAGCAGGGGAGCGAGGGGTGCCACGAGCTTGTGGGGTCCACCCATGGCCGGCCCAGGAAGCCCCGAACCAGGGCCTGGCACTGTTGCACCAGGTCTCCCCCGGGGAGGCTGCTAAGAGGCAGGGGTGGGAAGCAGGCAGCAGAGGTGTCTGGGCCAGGGAGCCTGCTCTGCCCACCTGGGTCCTCAGGGCCAGCCCGGCCTCCCCTCCACCGGGGAGGAGAACTGCTCCTTATCGCCTGCCCAACATGTGCGCTCCACACGGCGCTTAAAGCCCAGATTATTTTAACAACTGTCCCTCACTCGTCACCTGTCCTGTTTGGAAAACAGCCCCTTTCTTGTTGCACAAAGAGAAGTTTCTCTCGCTCTCCAGCAGCACTGGGCGCTAATCTCCCCGCCTGGAACGCGGGCGGCAGCGGGCGCGGTGTGTGGGTCCACGTGCTCTGCAAACACAACGCCCGCTGCTCAGCAGTCATTGAGTTACGGCGGTGCCGGTGCCAGGAGCGGAGAGCCCTCTGTGCCCGCTGCCAACTGCAATTACCTCTCCGTGTGCCAGCCGCTGTCGGGTTTAACCCTTCCCACGCTGTGGTGGCCGAGCCAATACCAGCAACCTCGGGCGGGGGACACTGGGGCCCAGGGCCTCTGCCCAGGTCACAGTGCCCAGGGGCTGAGCAGACAGTGGGGAGCTGGGCGGTGGGGAGCTCTGTCCCTCCCTGGGAAAGCCAAGGGGAGCCCCAATGTCCTAGAAGGGTCTGCAGGGGCCCTTCTGCCAGCTACGAGGCCTGAGACACGTATGAGGCACCTACTGTGTGTACGAGGCTGCAACTGAGGGGGAGGAAGGGGCCGGGAAGGGCTCTGTTCTCGGCCAGGCCCCCAGGGTGGCAGCCGGAGTCTGCTGACAGCTCTCTCCTCCCCACCCCTCCCTCCCTCCCAGCTGACACATCTGGAGCCCATGCCTCCCCGAGTCTAGGAGGTGGGCGCAGCCCTGCCCGGCCAGCCCAGCTGTGTTCCACATTTCCTCGGCTCCCCAGAGCCTTCCTGGCCCCACCCCCTTCTTCCCTCTCTGCCCATCTCTGGTGCACATCTGGCCAGGATCACTGACTGGCGAGACTGGCCCCCTGTTTCCAACCAATTACCACCTCCCCCGTGGGGGCTTCCTCAACAGGGAGGCAGCCCCTCGCCAGAGTGCTTGGCATGGTCTGCCGGCTGGCTCTTGCCAGCCACAGCGGGGGAGCTCTTTGCCTCACCACTGGCCTTGGGCACCACAGTCAGTGGCTTCAGCCGCGGGGTGCGGCTGGGAGTCCCGGCCCCGACTTACCTTCGTGGGAGTGGGAGAACCAGATCTGGGAGGTGGTGGGGTGGGAGCCACGGTAGGCCTGATCCGAGGGGGAGGGGTTGGGGCCACTGGGGTGCGCGGAGGCCGCTGAGCCCAGACTGCTGGTGAGGAAACTGCCCATGAAAGAGGAGGCCGGAGAGTTCCCCATCAGGCGGCTGCTGGCTGTGGACACAGGGAGCAAGAGTGAGTCCGGGCAGGGACAGCACTGAGGAGCCCTTCTCCAGGGCTGACTATCAGGTCCCAAGTTCCCTGGGCTTTTGTCTTCAAACAGCCAAGAAGCCAAGGTGGGAGAAGCTGCCCACTTGGGCCCCTGAGGCCCTGACACCCTCTTGTTACTGCAAAACCCCCAAGAATGGCACTTTTGCCGAATCATCCACCTTCACCCCCACCCCCATCAACCAGGTGCCACGCACTGTGGGGCCCAGGGCCTGTAGGAAACAGGCGGCCCTGTGGGCGGGTCTTCGACTCGGATGCTCTGACTCTGACTCTCCCAGGCCAAGGCCTCTTAGCTGCCGGCAGACCTGCTAGAGTACACCTCCTGGAAAGGTCCAGGATCAGCAGGTCCCAGCAGTCTCTGCCTACCCCCTGGGTGGCACTGGGAGGGCCGGCCTTTCCCCCAGGCAGCGTCTTCAACCTTCTCCCCAGGTCCAGTTAACCACCTCATCAGACTGGGGTGCCCTCTCCCAGGTGAGCAAGAAAAGAAACCAAGGCAGAGGAAGAGAGACACGCGAGAGGAGCCTGAGGATGGAAGCGTCAGGATCTGCTTTAGTGCCCCCAGGGTTTCTCAGGGTCAGGCCCTGACCGGCGGCATCGGATGCAGGCAGTCACTTATGGTCCAGGACACTCTTGGCATTTCCCCTGGCAGCCAGCCTCCGTAGCCTGCCCACCTGCACCCTCCGACACCGTATACCCTATCTGCCCAAGTCCGGTGGCCAAGGCCAGGATGATCAAGCCTCCCCAGGTTACCATGGCGACCAGTGTATTGCATAGGAAGGATGTACACAGAGCACTCTGCGCAGAGCAGCACCCGGTGCCCGGTGGGTGGTCTGGGCTGCACTGCTCAGCCCCCACCCCAGCAGGGCCCCCGGCACCTTGTCACCTCCACTCCATGGGCAGAGAGCCTAGCTTGGGACCATCCCAGGGGATGGGGTACAGGAACCTGGGGGCTCACCATCCCATTAGGCTGAGTGTAGGGGCCTGGCGGGGTTTGCAAGGGTTCTGGGGGCCCCAGGAGGCTGCAGGCCCGGCCCAAGGTGAGTCAGGGCAGCTGTTTCCCTGCCCGGGAGGCAGGGGGAATTTGTGAATTTGTGATGCCTCATCCAGCCTGGCTTGGCCCTGGGAGCTTCCCAGACACGGGGTGACTCAGCAGAGAGGCGGCACGGCCCTGAAGCTGGGGAGAGGGAGGGGCTGCCCCGCCGGGACCCTGGCAGCTCCCCTCCCCTTCCCTCCACTCCCCTGCGGGAATGAGACATGTGGACGAGAGAGGCCTCTCCTGGCCACGGGCCTCAGAGGAAGGGTCTGTGAGCGCTGCCAGGCACCAAGGTGTGAACTGACCTCTGTGGTGGGTATCAGGCCAAAGGGAGACCGTGAGAGGACCCAGGGGCAGGGGGCGAAGGTGCCCAGGAGCCAGGGACTTCCCAGACCGCAAGACTGGGACTGCCATGGGCCCCGGCCAGACCACAGGCATGTCCAGCCAGGGGAGGGGACTCTGGGCTGGGAAGGGAAGTACTGGCCTCCCAGGCGGGCGGGTAGAGCATGCAGGAGATGGAGGGCGGCCCCTGCTGTGCTCCAGGGACCCTGGAGGCAAGGGCCCATGCCTGTGGGATGACTGAGGCCTCTTCCTGCCTCGCCCAGGCCCACCCCATGTCCCCCAGGCCTTCCCACCCCCGCACCCTCCCAGGGAAGTCCCTCCACCCTGCTCTTCCTGGGGACAGTGGGAAGCAACTGAGTCCAGGAGTCGGTCTGGATAAAGGATTTCTCCAGGAGCTTGGCCTGAGAACCTTGAGTTCTCCCACACCACGGCGGGCGGGGGCAGTGGGCAGGCCCCAGGCTGGGTGGAAGAAGTGGCCTGGCGTCCCATGGGGCCCCTCCGGTTTGAGGATCCAGGGAAACCGAGGCTCAGAGGCGGCCCCCTCACAGGGTCTCCCACACCTGGGGGCCCTGCACGGGCAGCAGGCCACCTCTGCAGACCCACCACCCACACCCCCAAGGGCCACCTACCTGGGGCAGGGGCAGGTAGGGAGCAGGCCTGAGGCCCAGAGGGGTGTCTGACCTGACTGGTCCCCTAAGCTGGAATTGGGGTGGGGGTGGGGGAGGCATGGGACTTCATGCCCTCCTCCCCCGGGAGACCGATCCTGGCCCTGGGTGGGGACTCTCAAGGGTGCCTGTTTCGACACCATCCCAGAAGGGGGTCCCACTGCACGGGAGATTTGCGGGGGTGTGCTGCAGCTCAGCCAGCCCCAGTCCCGGCTCTACGGGGCAGGGGACAAACCAGTAACAGGCAGAGCTTCCTGCTGTGTGCCTACCTCGCCCCATGCCAGCCAGTCTCCCAATTTGGGGGACCCTCTTGGGCCCTTCCTGAGTCCATGATGAAGGGACCTCTGTCCCAGAGTGTGGGAAGTGAGCAAATGGGACAGCGCTCCAGCCCCACCCTCTGGCCTCGGTCCTGGGCTCCCCAGGGCCCCCCTTTGCTCCGAGCCTTCTGGGCTGCTCCTGCCGCTCCACCTCTCCCAGCCTCGTGGGCAGCTTGCAGCCCCCTGTGTCCCGCCTCAGGCTGGGCCATTTATCTGGGGGGTCTTTTCCCTCCTTTTTCCTTTCACGTTGAAAACGGAAGAGGCTTGTCACGTGAATATTATGTCTTTATATCTTCACTATAAGACGTTCAAGTGATAGACACAGCAAGGAAGGAAACAGAGGTCACAGGAGACCCCACTGCCCTGGGGCAGAGCCACACACGTGTCCCAGGGACCACCTTCTGGGCACTCACCCACTCGCCCTGGTGGGAGACCTGTGCAGGTACCCAGGTGGCCTCTCCTCCGAAAACCCCAGCCCACGGCAGCAGGTCCTGCCAAGGGCTCTCAATACTCTCTGACCAGCAGGCCAGCCCTGGGGGATGCACGCTGGGCAGGTGCAAAGACAACTCCCTGACAGGCCCTCCAGCCTGGGCCCTGCACGATGGGGCTTCATGAGCCTTGCTCTGAAGGGGTCCGTCTCTCCCCCGCCATCCTGGGCTAGAAGTTTGGAAGCAGACAAAGTACTACAGGCTTTGCTGGGCGGGCACTGCCATGGTGGGTGTGGGGGAGGGGACTGCTGGTACCCAGAGTCCCCCCACCACCCCCAGCTGGCTCCTGACCCTGACAGAGCGTGCGGGCTCCCGTGTCACTTCCACCTCCAAGGAGTTTGGCCATGGCACCGTGCCCAGCCAGCAGAGGCGTGGGCAGACCTGGCTGCCACCTCCCCAGCCCCCGCCCGCCGACCAGTAGCCAGGCCCAGACAGAGCCTGAGCAGAGGCGGCCTGGGCCCTGGCCAGGGCTGGAGCTGCATGGCCAAGTCTGGCCGGGAACTAGGCTGGAGGCTTCTTTCCTCTTGGCAAGGTCCTTGCCCACGGAGTGCTGTGGTTAGCAACCTGGGAGGGGATGGTGGGAGCCCCGAGCAGCAGGGAGGGCCAGAGGGGCTTTCAGCTCAGAGCCCCCGGGCTGGGAGCTCTGATCCTGGCACCATCTGCACTAGCCCTTCTCACGGCAAGGGCTTTATGAACCTTGTATCAATTCAGGTCTTCGTGATCCCAGGTGGCGGTCCCACCACGGGGCTGACAAAGGAATGGGCACCATCAGTGTTGGCCCCACGGCCCCAAGTGCTCGGGCTGGGGTTTGGATGAGGCTTGTCCATTTCAAGGCTGCCCTGGCCCTTCCAGTGAGCATGGTCACAGTGGCCAGTGCCCTGCGTCCTCTGCAGGCTCTCATCACAGCGATCTGGCCAAGTTTAGCATCATCTTGGGACAGGGACCCGAATGCTGTGTGAGGTGTCAGCAGGGCCACTGAGGCAGGCCATTCTGTACTACGCACCAGCCCCCAGCTGGCCATCCCCACTGCCCGGCTGGCCCAATCCAGGGTTTGCAGCCCCAGACACAGGGCTCCAGCCCCAACTCCAGCGCCGCCTCAGCTCTGCCTAGGACACCACGGAGGCCTGGCCCGGGTGCCGGGCTGGCTGAGAAAACCACTCCGGAAGCCAGAATGCCCAGGAGGGCTGGTTGACACCCCACACCCACTGCCATGGCCCAGCTCCTCAGGCCAGGCCCCCACCCCCAGAGGCCCATCCTTTCCCACGCTCCAAGGCCCAGACAACCTGGACCAGGAGACAGGCCGTACCTGGGCCCTGACTATGTGGCTACTTCCCTCCCAGCTGCCCCAGCTGGATGGAGCCGGGCGGGAATGCCCTGACCACTAAGTCCAGCCTTTGCTCACAGGGCCTCTATGTGCTGGCCGTGGTAGAGGTGACCGCACATGCCCAGGCAAAACCAGGGGGAGGGGCCTTCCTCTGTCAACCTGTGCCAGGCCCACCTGTTGCAGCCAAGACGGTCAACAGATGTTGGGCAGGCCCGAGGGGTGCTGAGGGTGTTCCTGCCTTGGAGCCCAGGTGCTACCCTGGGGAGCCTCCAGTCTAGGGAGGGGCTGACTGGCAGCAAAGCCCCCAGAGCGCGAGGGGCTGGCACACCAGAGGCCAGGCCCGGAGCCCTGGACAGCCAGGTGCGCACTGGGCCTGCTCACCCCCTCTCCCTCCAGCCTCCACCTTCCCGCCAGGCTGACAGAGGGACAGAGAAGGGCCTTGGAGAGCTGGGGAGAGCGAGCGGGAGCACACAGCTACAGCAGAACGAGCATTTGTTTTGACTTAAGTGAGCTACCTTTTCTGGAAACGGTGAAATGGGTTGTAAAAAACAAAAACCAAAAAGGGCCTCGTTGCGACGGCTGGCGGCCGCTGCTGAGAAGCAAGCCCCTTCCCAGGCTCTCCTGCTGCTTCTGGAGGCCCAGCTGACAGGCTGCTGGCACCGGGCTCCCCAGCTCTGCGTCTGGCGGCTGCATCCGCCGCCCCCGCCCAGAACAGCTCCCACCCTCCTGCTCACACCTGCTCAGGCTCCCCACTGCCTCCAGCCCCCTGCAGAGCCTGTCTGGGCGCGGGGACACCCAGCTCCCCTGAGGCCATCCCTGGGTCTCCCTCAGAACACCAGGGGCGGCTGAGACACTGGAGGGATGGGTGGCCTGCCTAGGAGGCCAAAGTGCCCCTCCGGTGCTGGGCCAGGCTCCAGAGGGAGCGGACTGGAGAAGAGGAGGCAGGAAGGATAACAGCCCACTGCGTGGACCCGGCCCACATTCCTCTCATTCCAGGAGAGGGAAGGGGAGGGAGGATGTCCACCCTGGGTGTCCGCGTGGACTGGGGGTGGAGAGGCTTCAGTCCAGCCTGCTCGCAGGCAGGTGGGCGTCCATCTGTCTGACCACCCAGGAGAGGAATGGGGGGAGGGGGACAGGGATGGGGATACGAGGCCCTGGTGGGAGGGGCCGCTTTGGACTGCCCCACAGGAAACCCAAAGCGGCCGCAGCAGGGGCCATAGAGGCTGCACCACACCACCGGCCACCAGACCCACTCTAGGTGTACACGAGTTTGCAAGCTCAATTCCTGATGCCACCAGGGACACTCCCTGCTGGGCTGGAACCCACCAGTGGCCCAGGCATGAGATAATGTGTGTGCCTGTGTATGTGTCCGTGCACAGGGGCACAGAGGCAGCGAAGGGACTATGTGTGGGCACTCAGGGTGTGTCTGGGTGTGTGTGCATGGCTGAGTGTGCATGTGGGCAATGGCCGTGCACACAGGCACAGATGTGCATGCAGGTCTGGGGCAGAGGCTCTGAGGGTGCACTCTGGACGTGGGTGTGCACGCCTGGCTCCGAGTGTGCGCAAGGTGGTGACTTGTTCTTGTGTGAGGGAGTCACACACGGGCTGGGCTGGCCCTGAGGGATGCTGCGTCCCAGGGTCACGCTGCCACCAAACCAGTCTCCTTCCTGGCCCAGACTCTGAAAAATGCTCCTGGCCTTTAATTTTGTCTGATGCCTGTGGTGGCAGGCGAGAGACACCAGGACACCCCCCCTTTCTCCACCCTGGGGGGCATATCCAGCTTACTCACGGTGGAAGGGGAACGCTAGCCTCAAGCCTGTACCAAACTGCAGCACCAAGACCCCCGACCCCCTCCTGCCTGGGAGTCGGCCCCCTCCCCAACCCAGCTGCTCAGCCCCCAGCCACCTGGACCTGAAAGTGGGTCCAGCAGTTGTGTGGATTCTGGGGGCAGCTGGCAGGTCACGTGGCTGGGGCCATCTCCCCACAGACAGCCCGATTCCTCTGTGGTGGAGAAGCAGCTCAGAAGCCCCCTCTGATCTGGGACCCCCTCTGGGCAGGGCCAGCCTCACCAGGCAGGCTCTCCGGGACCCAGAAATTATTGGAATCTGGGGCAGTCCCCTCCAGCCGCAAACCGGTGGCCTCCAGATGTCGGCCTGTTTGACCCCCCTCACTCACTTGGTGAAGCCACCACCTGCTGCCACAGCCCCAGAGTCCCTGAGGATGCCACCCAATGACCCCAGCTGCCATCCACAGCCCCGAGAAGACAGAGGAACAAGAAGAGGAGGCCGAGACAGGCACGGGGAGGAAGGAAGGACAGAAGAGAAGGAAGAGGCTGGAGGCAGGAAGAGACAGCTGCAGCCGTGGGAGAGGGGTCCTGGTGGGGGAGGGGCGTGGGGCGGCAGCAGTGGGGGCAGAATGCGAGCCTCCGCCAGCCCAGCCCTGGGACGCGGGGGCAGCCCCGGTGAGGGGTGCCCGCCCAGAAACATGAGTGCGTCACAGGGGAAGCCCCTCTCTGCTGGTCCAGGAGAACCTTCCAGAAGACCCGGTTGGCCCAAAGGCAGTGTCTCACAGGCCATAATAGGAAAACTCTGTGGTTGTTGAGCCACCAGGCCCACAAATATAGAGGCAATGATGACAGGGGACAGGCCCAACCACCAACAGCCCAGAACTAATAAAAGCAAAGGAAAACCGGATATAAGTCTGGTTCTTATTAAAAGGGTAAATTTAGCCTTTTGGCGAGGCGGGGAGTGCGGGGTGGCCAACACTCCCCACCGGGGCCGCCTCGGACTCTGGCCGAGAGTGACTCAGAGGGCTGCCCCCCACCCCCTCCTGTTCTTCACACCTTCTGGGGTCTCCGCCTCCCTTCCCTCTCACACCCTCCCTGGCGAACGACCAGCACTCCCCCTCCAGGACGCCCCTGAAGGCCGGCAAACAGGAGGGGGGGCGTGGGGGGGCGTGGGGAGGTGACCAGGGCTGGTCGGCGCCACCCCCTCCAAACCCCGCCAGCTGGAGGAGCAGCCTCAGCCAAAGCAAGGCTTCCCTTCACACCATCTTGAAATAAGCCAGCTGCAAGGAGACAAACGCCCTAGTGGTTTAGTTCAGTGTAGACATCAGGGTGCACACTCACGCCCTAGCCCCACTGGTCCCCTCAGAGGGAGAGCCCATCTGGACAGGGTCGGAGGTGCCCACCCCGCTCTCCTACACCCCATCCCCTGGACCCAGGCACTCAGTGCCTCGAGCTGGCCTGAACACGCCTCTTTCTCAGCTGTGGGAAGGCAGGGAAAGAGGGCAGCCAACACTCCCAATTCATTCCCAGCAGATGGGGGGGTGGTGCCCTGTGCTTCTCCAGGCAGAGACCTCCAGGGAGCCCACATTCTGGAATTTCTGACAGGCCACCCTCTGCACCCCATCCCTGCCTTCTGAGGCTCTCAGCAGACCTGCCCTCCCAACCCGACTCTAATGTCTGTGACCAGAAGCAGGAAAAGGCCTGGCACCGGGGCTGCCCATGGCTCCTAGAGGGAGGAGCACTGGGGGGGGCAGCCCGCTGGGGAGCAGGGATCCCCCACAGTGTGCTCCTGGGGGCAGCGCTGCGCCCCCATGAGAAGGGAGATGGAGTGGGGGCAGGATGCACCCAGGGCTCTGTATCCTTGTAGTTTCTTCTAACAGTGCTGCTTTGACAAATCACCCCACTTCCTTCAAAGAACGGAGATAAAATATTTTAATTTCTAAAGACGGTGAGTATAAGTAGAGAGAAAACCTCAATTCTCTGACGTAAAACTACGGTGTTTCTGGGAACTCTTGAAGTGAACAGGGCAAGGAGAACTGTTTCTGGGGTGAAGTGCACTCCACTGGTCTGGGGGTCCCAAATGGGGATGGAGTGCCAGCCAGCCCAGGGGAGCTAGCGGGGAACCAGCCTTGGGGCGGCCCAGCAAGAGCTCCCAACGGAGAGAAGACCCCTGCCCCGTGCAGCTCACCCACAGCCTGGGCACCCAGCCCTATGCTCCCCCAGCCCCACCCCATGCCAGGGGCTGGGGGCTCAGGCAGAGAACCAGCCTTGGACCTCCAGCCCAGAAGCCTGTGCTCCTGGGTGGCTCCCGATGTGACCACAGAGCAAGCAAGTGGTCTTGCTGAGCCTCCACCTGGACCCCACCTGCCTCAGGGCCAGGGGGCAGCAGGGGACTCGGCCCTGAGCCTGAGGACTGACCCCTCGCCCGATTCACATGCTGGGCTCCGACCAAGTGTCGTGTGTGGAAAAGGCTCTGCTGCCAGAGCAGGGGAGGGGGCTCTGGGCTGGGCTGCCCGGGTGGAATGAGGTCTCCAAAGGGTGCCCCACACACAGTCTAGAGACCTCAAGATGCACCATGCCCTCCGGCCACCTGGTCCAGCGGCCAGGCCCCAGTCCAGCTGACTGCTCCCGAGAGGGACCCAGGGCCTGGTGGGGATGCCCTGAATCTCCATCAGCTCCAGGCAGTCCAGGAGGAGTGCCCAGGTAAGCCCGGGGCACCTGCTGACCTCACTAGGGCAGGCAGCTGGCGTGGGAACATCGGAAGAAAGTGCTGCCCAGACCGGACAGCACAAACGTCCTTGTCACCCAAGCCACAGACTGGGCCCTGAGCTCCGTCCAGAGAATGAAAATTCTAACCCAGCTCATTCGTTAGACAAACAGTTACTGAGTGGCTGCAGTGTGCAGGGTCACTCACCCTCACCCTGGAATCCGAGGAAGTCACAGGCTGCCCGGGCACCCTGGCCTCCAACAATGGCCCTCGGACCTCTTGGTGACCCACACTGCCTTGCGCAGCTGCCTGGGGCTATCTCACTGGCCTGTATCTTGGAGCAGACGTTTGACAGGTGGAAAGATGACGCTGCTCGTGTGCACCTTCCCAACTTTTCTTGATTTTATCTGTATTCATACTCGTTAAGGGCTTTTTAAGAGTTCGCCTAAAGATGCATTGCAATTTAATTTAGATTTAATTTTAATATTAATTTAAAACAAATTAAAAGCTTATTTTTAGGAGACCCAAAGGGATGCAAAATGTCTCAAAAAGGGGACTGGCTTCAGGCAAACTGCCCTCAAGTGACCTGCTGGCCAGGCCTGTGGAAGCCCAGTTGAACAGGGCAGCTGCCTCACCAGGCAAACGGGCAAGTCCTGGGGGACCACAGGTCCGGCTCCTTCCCCTGCATCCTGTGTAGGGTGAGGAGGGCTGTGCACACAGGCCAGGGACAGAGGGATCTGCTGGCACCCTTCTGCACGGCACTGCTGAGGCCAGGAGGCGGGTGGGAGCTCCGGTCCTGCCCTCACCGCGTCCATGTCCAAGACTGGGTCCTGAATCCCCACCTGCCGGCCGCCAGGACCCTATAGGGAGTGATGGGACGAGGCATCAAGGGCCTGTGCCCCACTGAGTGCGAAGTGCAGGGAGGTGAGCGCTGCCTGGGGGAGAGAAGCGACCAGGATCTGGAGAGGCAGGGCTTGTGGGAAAGAGCCTCCACGAGATGTGCAGGCGGGGGTGTGCCACTAGCTGCCACCAGCCTCGGGCAGCCACGCACTCCTCCCAGGCTGGGCACTGAGGCCAAAACCAGGAGCGGCTCCTAAGCCTCCTGGTGTGTAAATGCTGCAAAGCAGAGTGGTGCAGCGAGCGGGCCCCACCTGGCAACACAATGCTCCAGTGCCTGCAGCCCCTCGCTGCCATGCCTGCCTGCCCGGGATGGAGATGCAGCGACGGCGAGGGGCCACAGCCCTGCTCCCTCATCTCTCCTGTGCCCTCATTTCCCTTTTGTTGGTTGCCCCCCCCAGCCACCACAGGAGGGAGGGGAGGGGAGCGGGCAGCTCTCCCCCAGCATCTGTCCCCCCTCGCCCACCAGGCCCTAAGGCTCAGGTGAAGCCGCTGGCTTCTGCCCTCCAATCTATCGTAGGTGCCCCACCACACATGTTGACGGTGAGGGAGTCACCTGCAGGGGCCAGTCAAGGGACAGACAGAAAGTGGTCCCACCCGGTGCCCAGCTCCTGCTCCACCAGGTCCCTCCTTTACTGCAGGGGGGGGGGGGCAGCGGTGTCTCCGCAGGGACAGTCCCATCCTGAGCCTTGTTCTATCTCCACTGGTCCCCCTCTCCACTGCACAACCTCACATGTGCGCCCAGAGGCCAGCCCGCATGCCGCAAGGATGACGCTGGGCTGCACTGCCCAGTGGACCTCTCGCTGCCACCCTCTCACCCCGTCACTGGGTGTGACACTAAGAAGGAGGGGACTGTCCTCTCTGCCAATCTTTTTAGCTCTGACACCTCTTTTAAATGGAGTGCACACAGTCTGGGAGCCTCTGCGGACGACAGAAGATGCTTCTGGAAGGTAAGGAGATGCTGACCTGGCCCCTGGAAGGTGGCCACACAGGCTGGAGACACTGCCCACGTGAATGTCCCCATGTATGTGTGGTCGGGTGTCGGGCGGGCACCTTGGTTTTTAGTGAAGAGACCAGGGCCAATTCAGGCTCCGGTGTCTCCTGCCCTTCTCTTCCTCACGAGGTTCTCCCAGAGGGTTATCATCTCGATTTTCCAGTGTGGGGTCAAAATTGCAAGAGGAAAAAAAATGAACAGGGCTTTTTTCATGTCCACAGGCACGTGCGTGCTTTACCAAAGTGGGGACAGGCACGCACACCCCGTCTGGGCCCCAGCCATCCTGCAGGGGAGGGAGGCCAGCAACGGCCAGGCCCAGCTCCGGGGGAACAAAGGGATGGAGGGCACAGACACCCAGACTCAGGACGCTGTGTTCCCACGGGGAAGGTGGCCCCGGGTGGAGAAGGACTGGGGTGCTGCAAGGCCTGGGGGGACAGACTGCCAAGGGTGGTCAGGGCCGGAAGTCACGGACCATGCGGGTTGGAGCCTGGGCACTGGTGGCTGTAGGGGCTGCCCAGGTGGGGAGACTCCAGGAGGGACAGGGGAAGGGGAGCAGACAAGGTACCTGGGGCAGCAAAGAGGGGAGTACAGGTGACCAGAGCCTGTGGGTGGCTTGGCACCTGTGCTGAGTGTTGGGAACACCTTCGGGGACAGTGGTATGACAAGGGTGGTAGGTGGGAGCTGACCTACGGTGTAGGGGGCTTGGGCAAGGGAGGCCCTGAGGGAAGGAGAAGCAGGGCTGAAGGCTCAGACAGGCTTGGGGCTGACCTGCAGGTAGAGGCAGGGCAGGGAAGCTGACCGGCACCTCCTGGAGGAATTGGACGTGGGGATAGCTGCATCTGAAGCAGAAACCTGGGGCGGGTGCTGGGAAAGGACCAGCTCCAGTTCAGCAGAAGCCAGAGGATGGGTTCCACAGTGACACAGTGAAGAAGGGGGCTGAAGCAGGGGCGGGCAGCTCACCAGCACCAAGCCCTGCACATCAGGCCCTGAGCCTCCCACCGAGGGTCACTGGGGACCTTCAGGCTCCATCCCCGGCAGGTGGCCAGGAGCTGAAGGATGGAGCAGGTGGCGGGAAGTGGAGACAGATCAGAACGCACATTCCGATCGCGGGGCGGGCTGGCTCTCCCAGGGGCCAACTGGGATGTGACTCCTTGAAGGCCAGTTGTGAGTGTCTGTGAGCAAGTGTCTGCATGAGTGTGAGCAGGTGTGGGTGTAAGGACATGCCTGGGGGTGTGAGCACACATGAGCAGGTGTGACGTGTGTCCATTCACTGTGGGCTCATGTGAGCTCGGCCAGTTAATGCACTGGATGGCCTGTGGGGACATTGGGGTCTGCAGGGTAGGTCTGTGCCTCTGCCCCCAAAGGGGACACGGGCTGAGCCAGGCAGCAATGCCTGTGCTGAGACGGAGCCTGCCACCGGGTGCTGTGAGATGCTCGTGAGATGCTGGTGGACAGCAGCCTGGCAGTGCAGCCCCTTCCCCACACCCCCACCGCGTCCCCACCCTGGGTTCCGCCCCTTGGTTGTCCCCAAACTGCCTTCTTTTCACCCCCATCCAGCTGTGCTCCCAGCATGCCTGCCTTGATGGTGGGGGGCCCTGCCTGGTCTGGCTCTGTGATGATGGGACCATGGTGCCCTCCCCAGAGTTGCCTTCAGAAGGAAGTCCCAGGGAAGAAAGGCTCTGGCTTCCCTGAAGGAGTAGCAAAGGGATCCAGCCAAGACTGCCTTTTCCCAAGAAGATGGCAGAGGGTGGTTTAGTTATTAAATGTGGCTGATGAGTCTCTCTTACTTGGCGAGGTTCCCCAAGAAGACACCGCCCCAGGCCACCCTTGGGGACCCCAGCCTACTGCTCAGAGGTCTCTCTCAGCAGCACACCTATCCTCTGCCCCTCCCCTGCATTTCTGGTAATTTCTAGAGGAAACCAAGTTCCTATACTTGGATGAAGCAGGGCTGCTTTAATTTTCCTTCCGGTTCCAGGCACACAGTGGGTCCCCCCTTCCCCAGCCTCAAAAGTCTTTGGATCTAAAGACACTGGACTCTTTGTTGGGGGCCCTGGGGGAGGGGAGAGGGGGCAGGGAACCCAACCCACCTGTTCATTCCCTCCTCCCCCTCCCCCACCCTAGGTCAGAAAGAAAAAAAAAAAAAAAGCTTCCTGGCTGATCCAATCTGGAACCTAATCGTCTGGACAGCTGCAGCAGCCCTCAGATGCCAGCCCGGCTGGCTCCCAGCTTGGGCACTGGATGCCTCTCCGCCAGGCCCGCAGCCTGCTGCAAACCCACACCAATCCCATAAGCGGGGAGGGGGCAACCCCCACCCGGCGCCCCCCTACCTCCTCTAAGCCCACACCCAGTTCCCACCGACCGGTCCCCATCCTCCAGTGGCAGCTGCTGGCAGGGCCACAGGAGGCAGTAATATTATATATTACAACAAACAGGGGCGGCCCACTGACAAATAGGCCTGCATGATCTAAATGGTATATTATCCCATAAAAACGTCATCGGGCAGGGCGTCAAAGCCGAGACGGAGCAGCAGCCTTGGAGTGCGGGCTGCAAAACCCGAACCTTCCTTGGCGTGGCCCGGGGCTTTGGGGATATGTTCTAGACAGTGCATGCTGCTTGTAATTTTGTTTGCTTTTAATCTGGAGTCTTTGGTGGGAGAAAGGAGGCCCCAGAGGTTAATGGGGACAGGGGAACCCCGGGGAGCCGTCCCCTGGCGGGCAAGGCAGGAGGAAGCCCTGCAGTGCAAGTCACCTACTGCCAAACAGACAGGGCACATGCTGCACCCCAAAGCCCTGAGGTCGGCCTCAGCTCGAGAGCTGTGGCGCAAGTTCCAGCAAAGACCTCTGACGAGGGTCTTTCCCAAGGGGTGCCCACCTCTCCAGGAGGCTGTCGGCAGTGGCAGGAGTGAGAACTTTCTCTGGATGGGTGATGATGGGCTAGGCCTTCCTTCCAGAGGGGCTAAGGCAGCACCCCCGTCCTGGGGGGATGGTTTCTATTCATCAGAAGTCATCCAGGGTGGATGCTGGTCAATACGGCATTGATAGGGCTTACTGCCGCCTGTCAGTGGGAGGCTGGGGAGTGGGGCGCTGCCCCAAAGTCTGTGCAGGGTTTTCTCATGGGACTCTCTAGGCAGAGATCAGCCCTGATGCCTCCCAGGTGGAGTCCCCACATCCCTTCCAAGCTGACCCTTTGCCAGTGTGACCAGGGCCCCTCTGAGAAGGCCACGTGCAATGGGCTGAGATCAGGGCATCTGGTGGGAATCCCCCTGGGACTCTGGCCACGCCAATCAAGGCAGCTGCCCTCTGCACAGGGTGTCCCTGGGGCAGAGGGGCAGCTCCCATCTTTTGGGGCCTATATGCAGATATTTATGGTAGGGAGGAAGCCAGGCAGGGCCCAGAGGCCTCTTTCAGGAGAAAGGGCAAGGGGTTACTGGAGGTGGCAACCAAGGCCCCCTTCCGCCCAGAAAGCACTCATTCCCAGTGGCACTGGCTGAACTCTATCTGAGCTTGGGAATTCCCAGCTCAGGGCCGGTCCCAGGCTCAGATCCTGGAGCTAGACCAGGAGCATTCTGGGAAGTGTAGTCCTTTGGGAGTTGGGAGGGCCTGCTGGGATTTCCGGGGGCGTCTCATCAAGAGCAAGCAAGAGGACAGAGCAAAGGAGGTTACCCTGACCCTAATCCCAAGGTGGAAGTTTGACATTCCTGGGAAATGGCTGAACTTAAGACATCTGCTCCCTGAAAAGATACCAGCCAATGCTGGATTCCAGCCTCAGATCACACCCACAGTGGTCTCTCTGAGCAAGCCGTCTGGAGCTCTTATTTTGGTGGGAAGACCTGGGAATTCCCCAGAGGGAAAAAACCGGCCTGAAGTGCCCCGACTCCCGTCCTCCTCTGGCAGCTGCCCCCAGACAGCAGGAGAGACAGGGGTGATACCTGCCGGGCTCCTGGAGAGGCGGCAGCGCATCCCGCACACTCTCGCACATTATTTATGCTCACAGCCCCCGCTGATGACATATGCAAGTTGACAGCGAACATCCTATCAACTTGCTGGAGTGTATCTTGATTGTTAAAACACACTCTTAAAGGTATACGATCATTTATCAAATTAAAATAGCGGCGCCTTGCCTGTCCCTTTTCTGCCTTCCCTGACCACTCCCCTGCAGCCTCCCTCCTTCTCTGGCCTCCTCGGCATCCTGCCCTTGCACCCAGGCCCTGCTCCTCGGGTTGGCGGGGAGAGACACTGCCCTGCTTCCAGGGACCCAGACTCAGCACCCCATCCCCACCCTACCCCAGGCCAGGGCAAGCCCACTAATCGCCAGGAAGTGACAAACGCCAGAAGCCCCACCAATTAAATCTAAACTCAAGCAAAGCTCAGTGGCCAGTAAATTATTATTTTTATTAGCTTGAACCAAGTTCCCGTAAGAGAGAAAGTCAACTTGCTCCCATGAATGGCTCTTGTATAATTTATTTAACTCTGTGCTCTTTGCCAAAGCCTGGAATATTTTTAGCTCGTTCTGTTGTTGGATTTGGCTTTTTTATGTGTGTTTCTGAGGGGTATTTTTAGCTCCCTCCATGTTATTCTAACAGCCTCCTGTGCGTTTTGTCCTGTCTGTGCGGGCTGTTGAACCCAGTCTCACAGCAGACGAGGGAAATTTCTAAGAATACACGGGAGCGTTTGGGGGTGATGAGGGATGGCACAAGGCCGCTCCCTGCCTCGCTGGCTAATTTGCCTTAGTGCTCACGTGACCTGGATATTCCTATAGGAATATCCTTGTAGGAAAAATCAGACATGGGGGCAGTACAAGCCCCACTGAGAAAAAACCCACATTCCAAAAATGGCTTCGCTGGGGTGGGCGAGGCGGCCACAGCCTGGCCGATCCACGAGGCCACTGGATTCCTGGCTCCGCAGGGCAGCCTTGGCTTTGATGTCTGCTTCTGTCACTTACAGAGCAGGATGGGTAGAGTCTTCGGAAAGTAACTCTTTTCACACCTACTTAATGTTGGTAACTGTTGCAGAAACACTCCACCATGTCATTGAGTTAATGAGGTATTTACAAAAATGTATTTTTTTTCCTTTACAAAAAAAATCACATGAGGAGGGAGGGGGACCCTTTGATGGGGTCTTTTCACACCCAGAAATTATCTTTTTTTCCTCTACTGCATTTTTCTTTTCTTTTCTTTTTTGAGATTGGTAATCAGAAGCACTGTTAGCAGGAGAGAAGTTTGTGGTTCTCCCACCAGAAGGAACGTGCCGCCCTGTTTACTCCCAACAACTGCAGGCCCAGGGCACCTGGCTTCCAGGCCCGGCCATTTACACCCCAAAGAAGCCGGGAGAAGGGGCGGAGAGGAGAACCCACCCGCTGTCACATTGCTGAAACCAAGACTTGATCGGCTCCTCTGCCTTCCTCGGGTGGAGACCTGGTGATTCTCGAAAGTTCAGCCCTGAGGGGGACGTACAGAGAAGGATGGAGGGCAGGAGCTGACCGGCTAGAAGAGGGGGCGGGGACTGGGCTTCTCCCAGGCCCGGCTGCCTCCTACTAAACGCGCTCGGAGGAGAGGCACGATCCCCAATCGCTCCAGGCAGTAGCGCTGATGAAAAATCTTGGGTTGGTGCGCTGTTGATTTTCCTTTTTTTTCCCCTAGATTTCACAGCTTTGCCTCCGGACCATCTGTATTAGAGACAAAATCTAACACTGCACTAAAAATAACGATTCCAAACATTCTAATTGCACCTTTTGGTGACAAGGTTACTGGAACAGCACTTTACCATAAAACCCTTCAGCCCGATGATAAAGCTATCGGCACTTTCAGTTTTAGAAAAACAATGGAAGAAGCCCTGGAGCCCAATATCCCATCGGGGTCCCCCAAGCTGACATTTTGAAAGCACTGGGTGGGGATGAGAAAGGGCAGCACTGGTGGAGGGCAGGGAGGGAGACTCTTGGCCAGGCTGTGTGTCTGTGCCAGGGACGAGCAATCCTAAGAAGCCAGGGACTCGATCTCCGGTGGCTGGATCCTACTCCCATGTTAGAGCCGGACAAATAGGAAGAAGCTCGGAGCAATTTTCCTTTCAGCAGGGTAGTCAGTGCAGGGAGGGGCGGGATGGGCTGCTGCAGCCGTGGCCTGTGGACCTGAGGCCATCCGTGAAAATGGGAAGAAAGTCCGCCAAACTGGCCATTTTGAAATCCATACAAGAGATGCAAAAAAAAATTTAACTTAATTATACCTTTTTCTTTTTAAACTAGATCATATACAGATACAGACCAAAGCAAAGTAGTCTGGGGTATAATTCCTTTAAAAAAAATTGATGTAGCTATATTTTAAAACCAATACAAGATACTGGCTTTCAGCAATTTCAAAAGGCTTTCAGCGGCAGATGTTTCTAGCTGGACGCCCTGTAGGCCAGCCTTCCCATCACAAATGGGTTGAACATCTCCAAGCACAATAGGTCTCTCTGGTCCCCCGGGAGGTGGAAACAGCCTCCAGGAGCAGGGGACACGTGGCCCTCCAGCTCCCCCCCCCGCCAGGGTGCCCTGGGGGCCTCCAGCTCCCTCTAGAGCACCCTGCAAATGGGGGAGGTGGGTAGGGTCTGGGTCAAGGACACAGACCAAGCCAGAACCCACCCAATTTCTCCAAACCCTCCATGGCCTACGATCCAAGAACCACGTGGTCAAACTTGGAATGAACAAGACAATGGTTTGGGCCACCCAGACCACGTTCCCACCTGACTTGGTGGTGCCGGCATCTGGATATAAGAACAGAAAGGGGAAATGGCGGCTGACCAGGACCTGGCGAGAGCCGTGGGCTGTTGAATGGGGATGAGGGAGACAGCAGTGACCTGAACTGATGGGGAATCTGGTCTGGTCCTGCCCCCCCCCAAAGGGGGGCACAGCCCCAGCCTGTCTGTGCACTACTGGGAGAGCCTTGGTGTCAGGGGTCCTTCTGGACCCTTGTTTCTGCACCCTCCAGGCTAGAGGGTATGGTATATGTGGGGGAGGTGCCCAATTGCCCAGGCAAGTACTTTTGCTCTTTTGAGTTATAAATCTATAAGAGGAAAAAAGCAAGGGAGAGGAAGAAGGAAGAGCAAGGAAGAGAAAAAAGCAGCCTTGCAGAAGGCTCGCACTGGAACAGGAAACGCGGGCGAAGGGCTGATTCCAGGAGAGTGCTGAGTCCAGCCCCTCCACTCTCAGCGTGCTCGAACTTTTCGTATCTCATGTTGTAAATGCTAAACGCCCGTTAGTAATCTAGCAATTTCTCGTATTTTTTTTCTTTTTAGGTAATTTATGTTTTTCTTTCTGACTGCCCTCCCTTCTGACATTTTCCCTTCTAGCCTGACTCTGCCATCCGTTTTAATCCACACACTAATTGTAATCCCATTAAAGCAGATATAATTTTATTAGTATTCACAGTTCATCAAGCTAGCAATAAGTGTTACTGCCAAATTAACAACAACAAAAAAAGCGGCAAACAACATTTCTGATGTTTAGAACAAACTGTAAACAAAAGCAAGCCAACCTTTCAGGGTGACCAGCGGGTCCCCACACGCGCAGCCCCTCCAGCTTCCTGCAAACTCAGCCGGCGCTGGCCAGTGACCTCCAGGGTCTCAGGCGAGATAGCGGCCCCTTCGCCACCCTCTGCCTGGCCCTGCTTCTCCTCTGACCTGGCTCGACAGTAATATCAAAGCCACCCGAGACGGCGACTGCTCTGGAGGCCTGGGTCAGCTCTGCCAAGGAACAGCTCTCTCCGGGAGAGAACTGGAGAAGACCCGAGTGCAGGGCGGCCCCAGCTCTCTCCTCCTGGAGCAAATTTGCTGCGAACTCGCCTGCACCGAAATCCGTCGGCGGCCCCCGCGCCGCCCCCAGCCGAGCCGGCGCCGGCGCTGCGCTCCCCCAGGGCGCAGGCCGCAGGGCTGGGCCGCGATCTGGCCACGCTTTGTCCGGCTTTAGCAGGATACCAGAGGCACTTGTTAAAGCAAATGCATCCCCTGCAAACCCATTCTCGCCCTGACACTTCAAGGCTTTATATAGAAACAGGATTTGCTCGTCTTACACCAGCAGCCCCTATTAACGCTCACCCCGCGCACACACCGCCCTAATCCGAGAGGCCACGGCAACCCCCCCCCCCACCTTCACAACGGCCGTTTTGTTTCCGCAGAATGTGCCTCGTTGTCCCAGCCCCGGAATGTTTTAAGGATGTGAATACAGAATGCAGAATGCAGAAATGAGGTTTCCGCGGAATTTAGTTCTTTAGCAGGAAGGGGTGGGGGAGGGTGGCAGGAGGGGAAAGGCTTTATTTTTAGCCGGCTCCGAGGCTGCCCCTCCGAGACGCTGGGGGACCCTGGGGAAGGCCGCTCTAAACCGCGATGATCCGGCTCGGGGCGCCCGCAGGATGCGCGGGCCGCCACCGGTGCCGGAGCAGGGAAATGAAACCGAAGGCTTCTCCGCAAATGCTCCAAGGAGAGGAGGGGCAGGATCCCTTTCGACCCTCGACCGTGCCCACCTCGCGGCAGGGCCTCCTCTCCCGCGCCCGCCCGGCCGGCACTGACCTGTGTGCGAAGCCATGGGCAGCGGCGACGGGAAGTACTTTCCGGGCTGGAAGTGCGCCGGGGGCTGCGCAGCGGGCCCGGCCGGGGCGAGGCGCGCGGCAGCGGCGGCGCTGCGGTGGCCCAGGCTCCCGCGGTCCGACAGCAAATGAGGCGGCGGTGCGAAATCGCGGCCATCCATGCCGGGCCCCGGCCCCGGCCCCGGCCCGCCGCCGCCTCCCGGGAGCAGCGCGGCCGGGGCCCGGGGGCGGCTCGGCGCGCGGACGGCGCGCGGGCGGCGCGGAGGAGGCGGCGTCCGGGGTCACTGGCGGCGGCGGCGGGGCCGGTCAGCACGCCGGCGGACTGGGCTCCTCGGCGGGCGGCCGCGTGCCAAGCCGGCGGCCGCCGTGCGGGTCCATAGTCTGCGGAGGCAAGCAGAGAAGACTTGGTGACTCTGGGGCTCGGCTCGCCCGGGGGTCTCCGCCCCGCCCGCCCCCCACCCCCCCACCCCGTCGGCCCGAGCCGCGGCCAGGCCCGGCGGCCGGGCCCGGAGAGCTCCGCGCGTCTCCCCGCTGCACGCGCGCGCGCTGGCCACCCGGGCCGCCCCGATCCCCGCGCGCACACGCACCGTCCCGGCCACGCTCCGCCCGGAGGAGCCTTAGGGAACCCGGCCGTACAGTTCGACGCTTCCCCTTCGCGGATCCCTGCGGCGAGGGCGCCTCGGCGAAAGGCTGCTGGCTCCGCTGGGTGATAAAAACCCAAATCTGCGAAGCCATCACGCACACACACACACACACACACACACACACACTCACACGCACACCCTCTCCCCTCCCCCGCTGCCCAAAGGTGTCTCTGAGGAAAGGCCTGGGGTCGACGCTAGCTTTTTTCCTCTCCCCCCATTCTGAGGTTCAGCTTTTACTGCATTCTGCTTAACCGAATGACCATGCTAATTAAGCGAGTAATTTTATTGATTGTAACTCAAGAGTTTTTTTTTTTTTTAATAACCTTCCTTTTCTCCCCTCTCCCCATCCCCCTCATGCGTCTTTCGGCACATTCTTTTGAACCCGCCGCGCCCCCCCCACAACATCCCTAAGGGGACCAGGCCCCCACTCCGCATTGCCGAGCCAGGACCCCGGGCCAGCTCCCCGGAGCCCCAGGGGTCTACGTCCGCCGGCGGCGTCACCTGGGCCGCCACGCCGCAGTGCCCGGTCGGCCGTCCCGGAGCCGGGAGCTTCCTGGAGAGGCTGCAACAATCACCCCGCCCCCCAGTCAAATTCGCCCAGGATCTTCCTCTGAGGATTGGAGGTTTGGAGGGGAGCGATTTGAGAGTCAGAAATTGTTTTCTCTTAACGCCTCATATCGGCCACGTTATTTCTCCCTTCAGCGCCTGCCCCCGGGTCGCCGAGCCGAGGCCTGTCTCTGCATGGCCGGGGGACGTGGGGTTTGCGACGCCGGGCTGGGCCCTGGGGAGGCGGACAAGTGCCCGGGCCCAGCGCAACCTTCACCGCTGCCCAGGTCCCAGCAGACCCCCGGCCTCCGTCGTCCACCTCCACCTCCCAGCTGGGCACTTAATGCCCCCCACCTCCCTTCTCTTCCACCCCCACCCAACGCCGAGAGTCCACTCGGAAGCGAAATTGGGGGTAATTTCAGACGCTGAGTGCGGAACGGCGGAGCAACACATAAACTGGACGGCTGTGCGCCCGCGTGGAGGACCGCTTTCATTCGACACATTTCTCCTCATTTCCTAAATCTGCATTGTTTTAATGTTTGATATCACCTCAACAACAGGGAGATGGGTAGGCTTAATATTCTTAACTGTGAACTTTGCAGAAAGTCTTCTGATTTTTTTTAGCCGTCCCACCGTGACAATAAAGCGATTAAGATGCTTTCCATTTTGTGAATACCATTTTAAATTGCTATATTTAATGCTACAGGTTCTACACGTCTTATTTGCAGACTATTTTGTGTTTGATTTAATCTACAACCGAAAACATAATGTATTAAGTGAATACATATTTGCTCAGCTGATAAGCTTTTTAATATTTATTCGGAGAGCTTTTGCATTGTAAATAAACGGGACCTACACAAAGAGTTCTCTTTGTCTCTCAACTTTATACAGAGGGGTTTGGGGCTTCCTCCCTCTGGGGATCGTCAGCTGTCTACCCCGGTCTAACAAATAACTCGGCTCGCCGCCGCTCCGGCCTGCAGAGCGAGCGCCCGGCCTCCAGGGCCGGGGGAGCGCCGGGCGAGGGGGCTGCCCGCGCCGGGGTCAGGGGAGGGAGGGGCTGCCCGCGCCGGGCTAGGGGCCGGGGGGCGCGGGGAGGGACAAAGGGAAAGGAGGGGAGGGAGGTCGGGAACCTGCGGCTTCAAAGGCGCGGAGGGCCCGGGGCTGCGCGCGCGGGGGGTGGGGGGCTTCCCGGCGGCCTCCGGGGAGCCGTGTATGCTATGCTTTTGTTTTGTGGGGTTTCTTTTTTCCCCAAAAATTCCAAAATTGTCGAGAAAGAGAGAGTTGCTCTCGATTCTCGGGACGCGGGCTTGGCTACCAGCGGCAATTTTAATCTTCACCTTCTGCGGGCAGATCGCGGGCTGGATTGATCCTTCCCCACCAGCCCGCTAGACTTTTTACGCGGAAGGAGGTGGGTTATTGTCGCTCGTCTGTGCCGCAGAGATTCTTACCAGGTCGGAGGGAGCTTTTCTTTGTGTTCTTTGCTCCCGGGGAGAGGCCGCGCTGCGCCTCACTGCCCGCCAGAGAGCGGCTCCTGGGGGCCTGCGGAACACGAGCCAGGCAGGGAGCGGGGCGGCGACGCGCGGCCGCCCCGGCCTGGGCCCGGAGCCCCGAGCCCGGAGCCCAGGCGCCGCCATTCGCGAGTCCTAGGGCTCCGAGCCCCCTTCCCCCAGCTCCAGGAGAGGCCGCAGTAAAGGACAGCTCCAGCCTCGGATCGGGCCGGACCCAAAGAGAAAACGGAGCGAAAATGGTGGCGGGCACGGGGCCCCACGCCGGCTGGAAAATCGCTGACAAGGGTATTTTGGAAAGAGCCGAACCTCGGAAAGCCGGGCTCCTCCCCAGGACCCCGCGGCGCGGTCCCCGGAGCCGCCCGTCCCTCTGCGCGTGGCTCAAGCGCTCCAGGATGTGGGGCTCCTTCGGGTTTGCTTCGGTTTTAACATACACGGAAAACCCTGCCCTTATTTCGGCCGCCCGCATCCCCCGGCGCCGTCTCCGAGTGCGCTGGCGTTGTGGGACCTGCAGGCTGGGCTGGGGCCCGGCGCGCGCGGGGCGCGGGCTGCTCGGGCGCCGCCACAGAACCCGCTCCCTGCGAAACGGTCGCGCCCGACACCACCCCCCCCCCCACGCCGGGAGACGACCGAGGCCCGGGGCCGCGCCGGACCCCCGCACCCCAGGGCGCATCCGCCCGCAGACCCCGCCTCGCGGGCGGTGGCCTGAGCCCCGCACACCGCCCAGAATGCGCGCGGGGAGAAAGCCCCGCTGCGCTAGCCTCGCTTGGCCACCTCCTCCACCCTCACCCCCCCCCCGGAAAAAATTTTCTGACATGTCCTGAAATGAATTAGGCTCTGGGAAACGAACCCCCCAAAACCTCGCGGTTACCCCTTCCCGCCCGGTCCCTCGCCCCGCACGCGGCCGGCGGCCGGCAAGCCCCTCTGGTAGGCGGCTCGGGCCGCCTCGGCCAACGCGAGCCAGCCGGTTCCCGGCGCCGCGGAGCGACCGGGCGGGGCTGACCCGAGGCTGCTCGGGGGAGGGAAGCAGGGTGTGTGGGGGGGCGAACAACTGGGGTTCGTTCGTGGTGCCGCCAGAGCCGGGAGCGCGTTGGCTGCGTCGGGGACCTCGCCGACTGTCCACCCGGAGCCGCCCGCGCGGCTTGCGCCAGACGCAGCCTGGCGGTCCCTGTCCTGTCGCGATCATTTATTTTTAATGCTGGGTGTCGATCGAGACAACAAGCGCTCAGAGCAAAGCAAGGACGCATTACGGGGGGAATTTTAAAGCGATCGATAAGATTTTTCAAAGGGAGAAAAAATCGCTCTTATATATAGTCCATCTTAAAAAAAAGCCTGCTCGACATTATAACGGATTTTTTAAAAGGGAAGATATATACGTCTTAACATCGCAACCCTGAATTTCTCTTACTAAAAAAATTGTAAATCCCCAAAGCCAAAATAAAAAATAAAATAATAATAAAAATACAAAAACAAAAAAATGAAAGCAATTTCAGTTACTTACTGGAGGCTGTTTCCTGGATACAATTGAATGCAATACAATTAAACCAGTAAATGTGACTTTGTTTTGTATTCCTATTGGTATTTTCAATGTGCTGACTGTTGCACTGTAAATGCACCGCTTCCACAACAACGACTCTAGCGAGCCCATCCAGAGCGGCTCTCAAACCTGCAGCCCGGCGCGGCAAGCCACGGGCCCTGCATACTAATAAGCTCGTGCCACTCAGCCCCGAGCAGCCTGCGCGCTGATTGGCCGCGCGGCCCTCCTCGGCCGGGAGCTCGTGCCACTCATTCGGCGTAAACAGGCCTCCCAATAGGCTGGCGCCGGGCCAGGGAGCTGCCAATCAGGGAGCAGCAGGGCTACTACTGAGCCCGATGGCGCCTAATTCAAGCCCGGCGACTGCGCAGCTCCTTTGCGCAGATCGTTGCTGCTGAATGGGAATGTGTTGGCGCAGGGCGGGAGAGGGAGCAGGGGCGAGTGGGAGCGCGTGTCCACGCCGAGGAGAAGGCGTTCGCTTTTTTTTTTTTTTTTTTTTAATTTAACCCAGCAGGTATAAAGTTTGGCGTCTGGAGCACAGAGGCCAGGAGAAGAAACAGCAACACGCGTTGAAGCAGATGCTTTTTAAAATACCTGGGATCTGTCTGGCAGGTGGCTGAACCCGGCACAGGTAGGCCCGAGTCCCAAGCATGGAGGCCTCCCCGGGTTGCCCGGCCCTTCCACCACTCCGAGGCCTCCGCCTGCTCTGACCGAGCTCAGGAATGTCCCATGCCCACAGCAGCCTGGGTACCACGGGCTCTAGAGTCGCCTGCCTGGTCCTCTCCTCTCCCTGCCCCAGGGATCAGACCCTGGGGAGAAGGTCCTGTATCTCTGGCCACCTATCCGCGGAACCTCAGTTTTTATCTCTCTTAGCTACATTTTGCAACGGAGCACCGATCAAAATGAAAATCGGGGATTTATGGCCATGACAAAGATTTCCCCTCCTTCATCTGCAACTAGATTTTTTAAATATGTTCACCTTGATACCCACGGTGTGGAAACCATGCATGGTATTTTTCAGTGTTGCTTTCCTGCATATCTGCTAAATTCTCGCCTCAATTACAAGAGCCACTGAACGAATATCTTCATCGTAATCAGATGCAAACTACTTTTAAAGATATTCTCCAAATATTTGTTAGAATTTGGTTTCCCAACAAAATGCTATTTATTCTCTGGAGTCAAGGCGATGTCTTAGTGGCGATGGATACATTATTTTTACTTCTCTTTCTCCACGTGAAGGTCTGCCTGCCCCTCTGGGGGACAAAAAAAAAAGGTATTTATACTAGATGCCAACCAACACAGGCACACGCGTTAGAAATTCTCCGCCGGCTCATTCCGGTAGGGACACGAAGGGGTTAAGCCGGAGGCTTTCTGTTGTCACCTTCCTTTCCCCGCTCCCCCCGCCCTCTCCCGCGGGACCTCCGGGATTGGCTGGCACTCCGCCAGTAGGCTGTCAATCACCGAGTGTAAACAAGGCGCTGATTGGCTGTTGTCTAGTCCGCACAGGGCCTCCTGAAAAAAGCAATTACTGGCTCCGCGGTTTCAAGGCGGCCCGAGGCCGCTTGATGAAAGGAGATAAGCTGGGGACCGTTTCCAGGACCCCCGCGGGCCGACCCGGGCAGCCCCGGAGCCGAGGTGCTGCCGAGAGCCCGCGGATCAAAGGAATCCAGAGAGAAAGGGGAAGCGGGCGCAAGGCCCCGGCCGGCCTTCCCCCGCGGGCATCTCTGACCTGGGTGGGGGCTCGGGCCGCGGGCGGGGCTCCGGAATTGGGAGCCCGCTTCGGGCGGCGCGGCCGGCGGGGCAGCTCCGGAGAGCCCGGGGCTGGCAGGTAAGCGCCGGGCTCCGCGGGCCCGGGCCGGGGACTCAGGACAGGGCGCGCGGCCCCGAGTCCCGGCTCCAGCGACACCCCTACCGGGCGATGAGGACCCCCGCCCCCCATGGCCCGAGCTCCTGGCCAGTCCCAAGACTGGTGCCTTCGGAAGCGATCCAGGGTGGCGCGCGTCGGCCGCGAGAGGAGAGGCGGCACGCATAAATTCATAAGCGTTCGGAGATCTGATTAGCGCAAGGCTATTCATTAGGCCGGGGGCGATTGAATTAGGTCCCGGGTGCGGGCCCGGGGGGGCCGGCGCGGGCTGGGCGCAGCCTTCAGGGCAAGGGGAATGCGGTTATGGCGCGGACCGCCGGGCTTGGGCCGTGGCTTCCGGAGGAAAAAGTCAAAGCATCGGCCCCGGAGTGAGTGTTGAGGGGACGGGCTCCTCCGGGTCCTGCCCTAGCGGGTGCGTGCGGAGGCCGCCCGCTTCCCACGCACACCAAGGAAAGTCAGCCTGAGCCTGGCCCGGCTCCGGAGAAATCGCGCCCTCGGAGGGGTGGGTGAGTGGCTGGCTGGCTGGCTGGCTGGGGGGGGGGGGGGCGGCCTCGGCTCCTGGACCCAGCGCAGGACCAGGCGGGGCCGGAGCTAGGCCTGGGAGCAGCTAGCTGTGCCGTCCCTGAGCTCGCTGGGCTCCCACCGCCCCTGATCCGGTGGCCTGGCGCGCCGAGGCTGCCGGGTCCGTACGCCCAGGGGCCCCGCCAGCTTCCCTCAGCCCTCGGAGTTCCGGCCCCCAGCAGGGCGCCCCTAGCCCCCGCACGTTTCCCACTCTCGTTTGGAAACGGAATCCCTCATTACTGTCTCCGATGAGCTTGTTTTCTGGCCCAGAAACTTTTTTTTAACTTGTTTTAAAGCTCCATTTGAAATTTTAAAAAATGATAAAAAGTATATAAGAGAAAAATCCTCCATCCAAGAGAAAACACCTTGGCAACCCGCGGCGTCCCTGGAGTTATTCCGAGTTCCCGGAGCGCGCGCCGCTGCTATCCCGCCGGCGCGCATGAGTCAGGAAGGGGCTCCAGCCTGTGACTGCCAGGTGGGGGCGGGGCCTCCAGACTCCCACTCTCCTTCCGAGTGTGTGAGGAGGGGCATCCGCTGCGAGGCCCCTCCGGGGCCCTCACCCTGTCGCCATCCCCCGCGGGCAGAATATTGTCTGAGGGTCCTGGAGCCTGGCTGATGGGCCCCACCCCAGACACAACCCTAGACATGCAGGGTGCCAGCGAGATGGGAGGACAGAGGACGGCAGGGGGTCGGGTCCTCCCTCCCCTGCGAAGGCTGTCTCAGATCCTTCCAGCTCGCCTTTGCCACATTCCTAATTCAAGGGGTGAGAACTCGCTTTCAGAACCCCCAGTGCTGTCCTCTGCCCCTCCTGTCGCATCCTGAGAGAGAGGCTGCCCGCTTGGGGAGGGCGAAGCACAGCCCCCTGTTCACCTGGCTTCCCCCCTTCTCTCCCCAGTGTCACTTGAAAACAAATCTAATGGGATTTTTTTTTTTTTTTTAAATACTGTTTCAAAACAGTTGTTACAGCAAATAGCTGCAGACGGGCCTGCTGGATGCGGCAGGGGCTGGCAGCTGCCCAGCGCAGGCGCCTGGCCGCTCGGCAGCTCCCGCAGTACCAAAATAAGCTCCCCGTGTTCCCCCTCGGAAGACGCGGCCTACCGAGGCTCCGGCCGGCCGGGGCATGTTTGGCTGGGCGCACTATCAGGTCAGAGAAAACCTCCCCGGTTTCCTTTTTTACTCTCCCTGCTGTCCAGAACTAACAAATGTTTTTAATTTTAGAGGAACATGGTGTAGGGATCTGCAGACCAGCCTTCCACTGGGGAGGGAGAGAGAACCAGGGAGAGGGCGGGGAAGGAGAAAGGAGAGGGGATAGAAATGTGAGGTCAGGGGTGAGCTGGGGTGTCCAGGTTTCTGCAGTTGCCCACAGTTTCACAAATGAATGCGCTCCCAGTCAGGCGAGGCCCACCCACCCTGGCACACTACCCGGGGTGTCCTTGAACCCCCAGCTCTCTTTTTCTCTGGCAGGGGCACAGGCCTGGCAGGTACCCGAGCTTGGCCTATGGCCCCACGCAGCCAGCTGTACCCTGACACCTGGGCATGCACCCTTGCACATCACCCATCCACACTCCACTCTCTCACACACACACACGTGTGCACACACATGCACACACATACATACACAAACAGATCACATGGGCACACACTTCAGCATCGTACAGCACATCACACACCAACACGTTCACAGCACACACTGGCACCAGTGCTCTGGAGAACCTGCCTTCCCTCGCCCTTGTCACCCCAGAACCTATCCCCAGGCCTAGGGCCCCACCCCGAACTTGCCCCCACACACTGTTCCCCTGAGAGCAGCAGGACACTGTTCCCCTGAGAGCAGCAGCAAATCCAGGGCTCCTCGCTCCTGCTCCTGAAAGACCACCATCCCGCTCTGTCTGAAATCATGAAATTAATCATTTTTTAACACAAGGGGGTGGAGGTGTTGGGTGAGTTACATAAAATTGTGAATTAGTCGCTGCTCCGAATAAATGCCTGCTTGGGCCAGAGAGCAGCAGAGCTGCGCGCTGGGTAATTGTGTGTCGGGTGTCTCTCCATTGTTCCCTGGGCCATTAGTCAAAGGGCAAATTAGAAACAATTTCTTGACAAAGATTGACTCTTAATTTTTCCCACCAGAGGCACAGGGGGCCAGGTCCAGAGGCTGGGCCAGGGCGCAGGCAGGCCCATCCGGAGGGGCTCCGGGATCACCGGTTTGCACTTGCCCAGCCTGCAGCACGGGGAACTGGGGCCCCAGTGTGGTTCATGGTACCCCCCCACCCTCCCTCAGCTGGAGGGCAGCGTTGCCCCACCCCCACATGGCATCTGGTGCAGGGATTAGGGGTTTGCATCCTTCCTCTCAAGTAAGTGGGGTAGAAGAAAAAATCAAATACACTCCCAGAGGTGCCTGGGCTGGAGGAGCTCAGCCTCAGCACCACTCCAGCCCCAGGAAGCAGGGCTGGGCCCCACCCCACCCCCTGAAGGAGGTCTTCTGCCACCAGATGTGGGAGGTGGTTCTTTTCACCAAGGCCTTTGGCTGATGGACTGAAGGGGGCAGGGGTGTGGGGGGAAGGTCTGAGGGCGCCAGCCCAGCCCAGGCCCCAGAAGCCCCCACGTCCCACCCTGGCTCCCACTCACTAGGCACTCATCAGAGTAGCCTGCACCCCCGCCTGCCCAGGTGCCCTCAGCTTTGGCTATGAGTGGGGTTGAGAAGCCCCCACCCCATACCCGAGGGTCCTCCCCAAGGTGCTGCAGGGGGAATTTGTGCCTAGACTCGGGGGGGGGGCCTTCTTTTCGGCCCATCTTCTGTCTGCGGGCTTAAGCTTTGTTGGGGCAGGCCTATGTTGGAGGGGAGAGGAAGGCAAAGATCTCCCAGACACCCCCTACCAAGGGAAGGGGGCTGTCCCCACCAAAAACAAAGCCTCCAGTCACAGCCTCTTCATTATCTAGCAGGGCCTGCAGGGGCCCAGGGGGCTAGGTGGCAGGGGAGGGGGCCACTCTGAGGCCCAGGGTCAAGGGGAAGCAGCCGACAGAGGATGAAGAGTTGTCAGGAGCCAGGCCAGGCAGGAGGGTCCTCCAGTCACGCTGCCCGCCCACGAGGCCTTCCTCCAACATTTCCCAGGCCCTGTGCGCTGGGCTGAATCCCTTCCTAGAGGTCCCAGCTCAGGCCTGAGCAAGGGGCCTGCACGCTGAGGCCTGAGCCCTGCTCAGTTGGAGCCCCCGAATGTCAGGGAGGCACAGCTGGTATCTGCAGGCCACAGACAGGCTCCAAGACAGACTTGGGGATGTGGCTGGAAGTTTTAAAAGGCAACAAGAGCAGCAGGGGAGCCAGACTTTGAAGGCAGATGAACAGCTTTCCCCCGGCCCCGCCCTCCTGGGGGGGTGTAATTCTGTTGCTGGTTTGTCCAACCAGGTCAGGAGGCTGCCCAGCCCCCTCCGCTCAGGAAAGGTGCTTGTTAAACACAGAGTCGTAACTTGCGGCTGCTGCTAAATATAAGCCGGTGTGTTCACACGGAAAGTATAATTCAGGGTGCTGGTTGTGTGAGGTTATCAACCAGGAGGCCCATCTGGGTTAAATTGAAGTGATTTTCATAAATGGGTAGGAGCATCCCATTGCCAGGCTCCTCCCAGACTTTTTATTAGTAACAGGGTGATTGTTAATAGCGTTAAAGGGGATAATGGGAGTGAGGGACTCCTGAGACCCCAGGGGAGGGGGGAAGGGGAGCCTCCCCATTGCCCTCCCTACTCCCCTCTGTCCTGCCCTTCCAGCCTCCCAGTCACTTTCTCATCTAGGCCGGAGGAAGGCAGGGGACTCGTCAGGGAGTCTTGAAAAGAAATCAGTAGTGCCAGGCTACCCTCCCCAAAGGCCAGCCCTGCTCCTTCCCCACAGGAAGTCTGGGGGTGGCCGCGGAAGGCAGTGGGAGGGAGAGGGAAGCAGGTTCTCTGGGGACCTATACTCACCCTCTAAAGCTGAAATTGGGGGTGATGCACTGAGGTGTCTCCTCGCAGGAGGCTGACCCAAACTGGGCCTCTGTCTTCCTGCTTGTAAGGAAGGAGCCTAATGACCGGAGCCCAGACCCGGTCTGCGGGCATAGGGGCAGATGGCTTAGTGGCTGGAACTGCCCCTCCTGGGGACAAAAGCTCTGCAGGGCCTAATGAGGGGTGGGTTACAGGTTACTTGGTGCTTCCAGGCACACCCCCAACCAGAGCCTGGCTGCGCCCTCCCTGGAAAGACACCTGCCTCCCTCCAGACCCGTCCTCGGAGCCCAGCCGCAGGAAGTGCCGAGTAAGCAGTTGCTGCCCGGGCTGCTCTGCTCATTCACGGCTGTGTTTGGGTGTGTTTACACGTGTCACTGTCAGAGTATGTCTGGACAGGGCCTCCAGGGCCGGACTTCCCAGGCCTGGTCTCACACTGGCGGGAGGGCCCTGGGAGAGGGGCGCAGGCTGGGTGTCAGGGTCTCCCCTGATAAAATCCAGCTGGCCCAGGCAGAGCCAGAGCGGGCCAACCAGGCCAGGAGTAGAACCTAAAGGACAGGGACTGGGACTGGCAACCCCTAATCTGCTGGGCCACAGCTCATCAGCTCCCACCCCCACCACACGTGTCCAGCAAATTCCTCTGAGCACCAATTTCAGAGCCCAGGCAGCAGGAGCGGCACCTGCCCCTTCCACCCCACCCACGATGGGCAGGAACCTCAAAGCCAGCTTCCCCACTGGATTTCTTCAAATTCCCAGACTTGGAAAAGCCCCAGCCCCCACCAGACTCCCCCTCCCAAATCTGCTCCAGCAGAGGGCTCCAGAGGGTAAGGGGCTGCCCATTCAGACTTGCTTCTGACACACAAAACGGAGGCCTGGGCGGTTCCTGTCTCAGGGGCCACACACCCCACCCTCCAGTTCTCTTCCTGCTCTAAAGTTGTGCCTGCCAAGCTCCCCACTCACACCCGGGCCCAGCAATCTGGGCCCCCACCCCACAAACCTCCTGCCCTTGGGCTGAGTCACACCCCCATCCTGTCCTGTAGCCCTAGGACTTTCTCCTGTGTCTGATGACCAAGTCTGGGGGCTCCCTCCCCAGGCTGCCTTTGGGAAGAACCCAGGGCTGGGCATGAGGGCTGGGAAGGCGACAAACACACCTTTTCCTCCTGTTTCTTATTTCTGGGGAAGGTGGGTGTTGAGTCCTTGGCCTGGTTACCTGCGGCATATATAGACCAAAAATAAATTACTCCCATCAAAATTCCCACAGAGCAGCCAGGGCCTGCAGCAAAGCCCTTTCCTCCCAGTCCTCAGAGGCAGGTAGCTGGTCTGGCGGGCTCAGCTACACCACCACTGATCAGGCCTGGCCTAAGCACGGCCACCGCCTCTTTTGTTAACAGGACAGTCAAACCATTTAATTAAAAATCACTCAATAGGTCTGTTTTCTTCTGACCTGTACAAATACATATTCCACCCCAATTCATGATTCATCAATACCCTCTACAGGCGGTAATGGGGGGGGGCAGGAAAGTGTCCCAAAGGGTGACTCCCCAGAAAACTCCCTCTTCCAATGATTCAAACCAGGATGGCCAGAGGAGCCTACTCTGGGGCCAGCACCAAGCCGGGCTCTGTGCTGCCTGCCGCCCCCCCCCCCCAACCCGGCCACTTCTGCCAGAGCCTTTTCGAGCACATTCCACCAAGACTGGGTCTCTGGCAGGCTCTGGGCCCAGGTCCATTTCAATAAGCACACCCCAAGGCTGACCGGCCGATTTCCGCTCTTGCGGGTGGAAGCGCAGACGCAAATATGGGTTTTTCTTTCCACCAGAATTGATTTTGTTTGGTTTTTGCATTTGTATTTTTTAATAGGAGGAATTTTCGATGCAAAAACCCTCCCGAGGCGGGTGAGGAAAAATCAGCGTCCCTACATCCCAGCCAGAAACAAAAGCCTTTTGGAACCGCGCCGCAGGGCGGGCGGAGCCGGGCGCCCCTGACCCGCGTCAGGAGAAGCGGCGCACAGCACCTACCGCTCGGCGGCTTCAAAGCGGCTCCGGCTCCGGTCCGGGCAGCCGGTGTCCGACCTGCTCGCCCGAGTCCGCCCGGTCCCTAGAACGGGGAGGCGGCCGGAGGCGCCATAATCGCAAATTTATGGCCTGGGTGACGTGCTTCCCTCTCCCACAATGGGGCCCGGTGACATTAAACAGAAAATTGATGAGAGCGGAGCGAAATCTAATCTCTCTCCCCCACGCCGGCTCTCCGCGCCTTCGGGGAGGGGCTGGGGGACGAGAGGCCGAGTGGCCGCGTTAGTTGGTGCGCTCGGAAGCCCCGCGCCAATGCTTCCTCCCGAATTCAGGCTCCTGGCCGGCGTACTGGGGGAGGGACCGCGACCCTCGCCCTGGCCCCCATCCCCCGCGGCCCGCCGACTCTCCGCCGGGTTTCGGGCGGAATCTCCGCTCCTTTCCACGCGCCCCGGGCAGAGAGGAGAGCGAAGCACCTCGTTCTCTCCTGCTCGGAGGGCCCCGGGCCGGGATAGGGGCGCCAACGCGCCCCCCGCCCTCCCCACCCCTCGCATCCAGCGCGGAGCTCCCCGCCCCCACCAAGACGAACCGGCGCCGGGAGAAGAGGGGAGGACCCCGGCCACCCCGCCCCCACCCCAAGGAAGTGGGGAAAAGAGGGCAAGCGACCACGCAGGGCACTCCTGGGGCCTCTGGCTGAGAGAGTCCGCTCTCCTCCGCCCGAGGCAAGGTTCCCCCCGGGGCGCCCCGGGCCCTTTCAGTCACTGACCCCCGCCGCGCCACGTCCTTAAAGGCGCCACCAGTCCTGGCGGCCTTTGTCCCCTTGGCTGGGAAGGTCACGCCAGGGACTCTGGGCAGCCGCATGGCCCCTCGAAGCACTTGCTCCCCACCCTCCTCCACCTTCAAAATTTACACTATGGCCCTCCCTGCCCTGCCCGCTGGCCTGGAGGAGGTCCCCACTTAGCAACCACCTGGCCACGTGCTGCCTGAGACCTCCAGGCTTGGACAAGATATTGTTCTGCTGGGGTACACAGCTGGGGCTGAGGAGCGGCCTTTTAACAAGTGGGGGTTGAGGGGGGTGCTTCTCAGAGAGACAATGAATGAGGGACCCCCAGTGGGGCCGCTGGGAGAAAGAACTGCCCATATTCCCAAGAGAGAACACAGCCCCACCAACCAACCAGGTAGCCTGGCTGTCTCGCCGCCCCCCCCCCCCCCAATAAGGGGCAGCCCCAGGGGATGGACAAAGTCCTGGTTGGGGGCCCAGACTTGGATTCAGAGGGCAGACTTTGGGCGACTCTACTGGTCTACCTCTTTGGCCTAGATGACAACATGTGCATCGGGGTGCCAGATGGTGTCCTTAACACCCACTTAATCCTCCGGACAGACTGGGACGCAGATGTAATGATGATCATGCCCATTTTAGAGATGGGCAAACAGACTGAGACAGTGAATAACTCTCCTATGTTCTCACCCAAGGGCTAGGTACCTGTGCCCCAGGTTCTTCTGTAAAGTCAGGACATGGTTGGCTGGCCTTGGGTCCCTGACAGCCCCAAGACTCATGGGGACAGACTTGTGTCCTGACTTCCACATGCCTCCTACCCTTGTAGATGGAGAACAGAAAAATGTGGGCCTCATGACCACAGTTGGGTGCTTTGGGCCGCAGCACACACAGAAGGGTGCCACCAGGGCCCCGTTTTCCCTGGAAAGCCCCCTCTACAGGCTCTGCCAGGCTAGCCTGTCTGAGTCACTGGGATGAAGGCACAGCAAGGCAGGTCACCATTGCTGCAGCTGGGAAGAACTGCTGATATATGGCAAGAATCTGGAAGCCAGATTCCAGAAGGTCACATTGGACTGAAACCAACAAGATTACGTTTAACAGGCTGGATGTGAACCTCCACTTTTAGGTTCAAAAATCAGTTGTAAAAATGCGGGCAGCTTCCCACTGAAGACGTGATGAGCCGACCTGCAGCTGTCTCTACCATTCAGGCAGAACGGGCTCCCCAGTGCAGGCCCCTTGTGAATTTCCTGGAGCCCCAGCAGCTGAGCCTGCACCCTCAGGGGCCCTCCCGGGATGTCAGGCTCGCTGGGGAGGGAATGCAGCTGGGGACAGCAGAGAATGGGGTCCTTGTGCTGCTATCATCAAACCCAGGGCTGGATGAACACAGCTTTGTCTGCACCCACACTCCCGTGGTGACCACGGGACCAGGGATCAGCGCCTGTGGCTGGGGGCGCTTCAGAACTAGAGTGGCTGCTTTTTGGCCTCCGTTAACCCTGGAGTGGGTGTTGGATGCACTGTCTTTCCCCAACTCTGTGGCTGGGGTCCAGGGGGCACACAGGACAAGGGTTAAAAATCCGTGTCAAGTCCCAAGGTTCAAAACAGCGTTGTTAAACCCAATATTTTCCCGATTTAAATAGCGGCAGCCTTTGGGAGAGATGAGAGGGCGGCCCAGGGTGAGGGGGACCCAGGTGGGGGTAAGGCTGAGAAATAGCCTTCGCCACAGAATCCCCTTCCCACACCAGGTCCAGCTGGGAACAGGAGCTGGACACGGCAGCATCCCAGTCCTGGCCTGGCTCTGGCATGTGCTCTGCTTCGGAGGAGTTTTTGGTCATCCAGAGGTGGACGCCGCATACTAGGCATCCGTTGGCCAGGATCGGATCTCAGCCCCGCAGGGGAGAGCGGGGAGACCCAACTACAGAGGGGAGAATTGCTGGAGAGCCTCCCCTGGAAGCCGGAGGACCTTGCAGTGACTCCACAGCAAGTGAAGGCGTGGGTCGGGAGAGAATTCCAAGAGGCAGGAAGGGCAGATGGAGGTGGGGAGGGCCGAGGGTTATTTGTGGGCCTGGTGGCTTGAATTTGCTGCAGTGGGTCTGGGCTAGGAAGTGACTAAGCATTGTTCCCTCTCAGTGAGCAGTGGAGGTGACAGTGGGGCCCACAGAATGCCGCCCTGCAGCCACTCTGTTGAGGAGACCTGGGGCGCCCAGTCCCTCACTGGCTGCCCTGTGAATCTGCCCTGGCTCAGTGGTCACGGTTCTCCCGAGGCCCCAGCTTCGCCCCGCAGGTCATAGGCCCTGGGGTGCCTCAGTTTGCCCTACCTCTTCCCCCAGGCCCTGTGGAGGCCACCAGCTGGACTCAGGGAGGGTGCCATCTGCTCTAGCTCTTGCCCCTCAGTCCACAGCATCCAGGGGAAACGCAGACCCGCCCCTAGAAGTCCTTCCCACTCCCCCAAAGCTGGGGTGCGGCTGGTGACTGAGCACTTGTCTCCTGAGCGCCCACAGTATGCTGAGCCCTGGGCGGCTAGGCCCCTGCCCACCAGAGGCCCACACCCTGAACATGCTATGCCATGGCCGAGGGCACTGGGTGCCCAGTGATGGTGGGCTTTGTGGGACCCACTCCCCTGGGCTGAGACCAGGCTCCCCCGCAGGGTCAGGGGCCACTGGAAAGGCTCACCCAGGGGTCAGGATCCACCGCAGAGAGGCATGCAGGGCACAGCGTCCCCCCAGCCATCTGGTTGGGTTGGTTGCTTCCCCCCATCCCCATCCCCATCCCCATCCCCATCCCTATCCCCCGCTCCGCTCCGGCTCACACAGGCAGAAAGGAGGGGAGCCAGGACTCGGACGCAGGCCATCCGCCCCAGCCTGAGCTAAGGCTGCTGCCCACCTGCCCCCCAACCCAACCCCACAAACCTCAAGAAATGCAGGATTTGGGTTCTGGTGGACGAGCCTCATAGAGGGCTGCTAGTGGCCTCTGGTTCAGGACAAACAGAGTGGACCAGACGTCCACATGGCCAAGGGGGGCTCTAAGAAGTGTTAGGGGGCTGTCCCCCTCCTCACTGGGCCCAGCCCTTAGAAGCAGGTAGGGTGGGCCGGGGGGTGGGCTCTCACCTTCCATCTACCTTGGCTCCAGGTGCCCACGGCCTTCCTCACCTGGGAAGGCCTCTAGTGGGGAGGCCAAGGCTGAGCAATGGGGTCCCTGGGGAGTGGGCTGAGCCAGAGGCAAGGGTGCCTGGGAGAGAACAGGCTTGGGGTCCCGCCCTAGGGTGGGGTCAAGCAGATGGCACACCTGGCAGGCCAGGCCCAGCCCAGTTCCTGCTTCTTTCTCCTGTTGGGTGATTTACATTATTAATGAACCCAAGGTCCAAAGTTCAAAGGTTTGAGTGGCATATCTGCAGCAAAAAGGCCGGTGGCCCCCAAGCCTTGCCTGCTCCATCCATCCCTCGCTGATCAAGGAGAGAGGCTGCCCCAGGCCCCAGCCAACCCTGCCCTCCTCTGTGTGGCCAGGAGGTTGACCCCATACACCCCTCATGTCTCAAGCTGTCCGGGCCATATGTGGCCCCCGTGGGCACCCACACCTGTGCCCCTGTCCCCCATCGAACATCGTGCAAGACCACACCCAGGGTCCACACCACACCAGACACCCACAGGCCTGCCGTGTGCCCTGGATCCCATTCCTGCTGCGACACTCCTGAGGCCCTTCCTGCTCTAGTTTCTAAGGAGCAGCCTAGCATTCACAGGGCCCAAGCCCTCCAATGACATGGGAAGGGACCCTTCACTTCCTGTGTGCCCAGCGGGAGCTGCAGGGCCTCCACCCCCAGACAAATGCCTCTTTGGTGTCAGGAGGCAGCAGGGCCCCGGGCTCAGACAGACCCAGGCCCAAACCCAGGTCTGCCAGGTACTGGCTGGGTGAGCCGGGCAGCTCACTTCACCTCCCTGAGTTCACCTGTCCCCTCACGATCACGGGGAAGACTCTCTCTTGGTGGGGATTAGAGGAGCCAGGTGGATGTTGGGGCGGCCCTGGTGACACAGGGAAGCCCAGAGGGGAGTGTCTGTGGACGAGGGCCACCCATGTGCTCATTCTCCTCACTCTCCTTCTCCGTCAGAACCACAGTCATGGTCGCTGAAGGACCCCCTGGGCCAGGCCCAGCCCTCACTGCAGGCTTGTTCACGCCTGGCATTTTGGTTAAGGAATTTGGTGGCTTGCCCACAGTTCTCAGACCCCACACCACACATTCTTTTTTTTTTTTTTAATTAATTAATTAATTTATTTATCTTTGGCTGCGTTGGGTCTTCATTGCTGTGTGTGGGCTTTCTCTAGTTGCAGCGAGCGGGGGCTACTCTTCATCGAGGTGCACGGGCTTCCCATTGCTGTGGCTTCTCTTGTTGCGGAGCACGGGCTCTAGGCACGTGAGCTTCAGTAGTTGTGGCGCGTGGGCTTAGTTGCTCCACGACATGTAGGATCTTCCCAGACCAGGGCTCAAACCCGTGTCCCCTGCATTGGCAGGTGGATCCTTAACCACTGAGCCACCAGGGAAGTCCCCACACCACACATTCTTAACCATATAGCCAGGAGCAGCTCTGTTCCTGAGCCTGTGATATCTTGGTAATCCCACTGCAGTGGGTTGGATGGGGGCACCCCGAAGATGTGTCCACCCAGATCCTGTGAATGGCACCTTGTTTGGAAAAAGGGTCTTTGCAGATGTAACTGAGGTGGAGCTCTCAGGACAAGATCATCCTTCATTAGGAGGGTCCCTAAATCCAATGACACGTGTCCTTTCAAGAAAGAAGCAAAGAGGGACTTCCCTGGTGGTCCAGTGGTTAAGAATCCGCCTTCCAATGCAGAGGATGTGGGTTCTATCCCTGGTCAGGGAACCAAGATCCCACGTGCCACGGGGCAACAAAGTCCACGCCCTCTGGAGCCTACGTGCCACAACTAGAGAGCCCTAGTGCCGCAACTAAGACCGGATGCAGCCAAAAAAATAAAATTAATTAATTAATTAATAAAAAATAAAGAAGCAGAGGGAGATTTGGGAGGCAGGAGAAAAAGGCCACGGGAAGATGGGGGCAGAGGTTGGGGTGATGTGGCCACAAGCCAAGGGACTTGTGGGGCCCCCAGAACCTGGACGAGATGAGGAAGGGCATGCCCTCGAGCCTTCAGAGCGAGGTGGCCCTGCGGACACCTGGATTTTGGACTCCCAGCCTCCAGGACTGAGAGAATCAATTTCTGCTATTTTAAGCCACCCAGTTTTTGGTCATTTATTATGGCAGCACCTGGACACCAACTCCCTCACTGGCCCTGGTAAGTGGGCAGCTCTCCCCATCTTGGGTGGAAGGCGAGGGCGCGGTCTGAGAGGGCTCATGGAGGCAGAGGGGAACACACGCTGTTGGGGGAGCGACCACCAGCCAGTCAGGGAGGATGAGGGGCTCTGAATTGTGGTGAGGTCTGGTTGGGTTTGGGGCAATTCAAATTGGGCTCTGACAGCAGTTGATTTTCTCCCTGGAGAAGGGCTGTTCTCTCCTCTGGTCACATCCTCATCCTGTCCTCCTGCAGCTGGTCTCCTCCCTGACTCATCTTTTAGAGCTGTGCCAACTGACAGAAATATTACGTGACCCACACCTAGGGAATTTAAGCATTTCTAGTGGCCACAGGCCTCCATCTCCCCCTCCCCAACATTAATTTCCAGTTAAAATATTCACGCATGTGCACACATGAACACGCGTGCTTATGCATGCACACTCATGCATGCACACTTGCAAATGCTGGTTTCAGCCTCCTGCCTTAACCTGGCCCTGGTCCCTTCCCCGAAGCAGATGGAGTTAGAGGCAAACACTCTGTGTGCACCTGTGGGAGCTGCCATCTATGAGGCAGGGCTCACACGCCCATTTGACTGATGGGGAGACTGATGTTTGAGAGGTAGAGGGAAGTGTCTGAGACCAAGCTTTGAACAGCAGAGTCACTGACTCTCCCCCCCTCCCCTGCATGCTCAGCTCCTGTCCAGTCTTAGGGGCTGTGAATGTCCTTGCTCTACATCCGGGCTCCTGGTGGGCTGAGCTACTGGGAAAATCTCTGGAAGCAGAGTTGCTAGTTAAAAGCACTCCCATTTTGGGGACAACTGTTGCTAAATGACTCTCTAAGAAGGCTGTCCCAATTCTCAGTCTCTCCAGCAAACCCTGAGGGTGCCTCACATCTGGGCCACTTCTCAGGAAAGTTTGGAGAAGGGGGCTCTGGAGCACGATGGGCCATGAGGTGTGGCTCTCTGGGGTGTGGACATGGCTGGGGAGCTCACACAGCTGAGCCACCAGGGCTGGCCCAGCCTCCCCACACCAAGGCTAGGCCCGCGTGTGAGCTCGAGCCACATGGTAGGGAGGCCACCTCCCCAGGGGGCTTGATGGACGTGCAATTAACCTGCCTGTGGTTATGTTGGCAACTGAGCTGGAACAGGAAGTTAGTGTTATAAACCAGAGCCTTTCAAGTTATGACAAATTCATCAAACAAATGAACCCATGAGCACAGAGGGCAGGCGCCTCCATGTGTCGGGGATGAGGAGTGCTCCAGCCACTTCTAGTCCCTTCCCCAAAATCCAGGCCCCAGAAAGAACCATGAAGGGGGCAGAACCTGGGGCTGGTCCTAGTGTCCAGACTGGCAGTGATCTCGCTCTGAGTCCCATCTCTTTGGTGAGAGCCCACTCCGCCACAAATGGCTCAGCACCGTCTGGTTTCCTTCTTGAAGTCCAGATGCTGCTAACACCTGAACACAATCCCCAACCCCGACACACACGTGAGAGCAAGTTCTCTTGTTCCGGAACCCCCAGTCTCTCCAGGGGCTGGCAGTGCTTAGCAGTGCCTCTGGGGAGCACCCCTGCTTGACCTCCAGACATACGGTCCTCTCATCCCCAACAGGCCTGAGCAGCCGACATCTTTCTGCTCAGAGCACGTGCTCATTTGGCCAGGGCTACCTTTTAAGTTTTAGGCCCAGGATGGGTTTCAAAATGGCCCTGATGCCACCGCAGAGCCTGAATGTGGGGGGAGGGGGACATGGCAGCCATCCAGGTTAGGGGCCTCAGGTCCAGCGCCTCATCTTACAGGTAGGAATCTGAGCCAGGGAGCGTTTGGCTCTTGTCCAAGGCCACTCAGCTGTCACACCTGGGGGCAGACCTAGGACTGAGAGAACCTGCAGAGACCCCCTCGGCCAGCATGCTGCCTACCTCTCCCCCAGCCCAGGAAGAACCTCTCGGGCCTGCCCTGGCCCATCCAGACCCCAAACCTTAGGCCTCTGCAGCGCCGAGGCTGAAAGAACCAAGACAAAACTTCCCTCCTGGGGCTTGGGGCTCAAGGCGGGCTGCGGAGTGGAGGGTCCCCGAGCCAGCACTTCCCAGGCTACAGGTAGAGTGATCCAACGTTGTCCCAGACGGGGCTCCCACACCCTGCCCGTCCTGACCACAGCCTACCTCATTCGTCTCCAGCGCTCCAGGTGGGCGCTGCCCGTGGTTCCTCTGGCTCCTCCCAAAGCCCTGCCCCAAGGCTGCCCCTCTGCCCTCTGGTTCCAGGGCCTCCTCCTACTGAACTTGGACACCAAGCCCAGGGGTCCTGCGAGACTGTGCAGCAGTGAGCCCCTGGGCTTCTCACAAATACAGGTTCCACCGTGCTGTGGGCTGAACTGTCGAAGTCCTAAACTCCCATACCTGTGAATGTGACCCTACTTGGAAATAGGGCCTTTGCAGGTGTGATCGAGTTAAGATTAGTTAACCTGCCTGTGATTATGTTGGCGACTGAACTAGAACAGGAAGTCAGTGTTATAAACCAGGGCCCTAATCCAGTGACTGGTGTCCTTATAGGAAGAGGGATTCTGCATGCAGACACACAGAGGGGAGAAGCCACATGATGATGGAGGCAGAGACTGGAGTGACATAGCCACAAGCCAAGGAACACCAAGGGTTGTCAGCAGCCAGCAGAGCCGGAAAAGGTACGGAACAGACAGATTCTCCCTCAGAGCCTCCAGAAGGAAACAACCCTGCTGACACCTTGATTTTGGACTTCTGGCCTCCAGACTGTGAGAGAATAGACTCCTGTTGTCCTAAGCCACCCAGTTTGTGGTAATTTGTTACAGCAGCAGCAGAAAGGTAATACACTCTCCTCTGCTTTGCTCTTCACTTTTTCTTTTCCATTCCTTTTAGTAGAGGCCGAGGAACTGGCCCACGCAGGCATGTGGTTGGAGAGCTAGACACAGGGCAGAGCAGTCATTGGTACGTGTCTTGAAGATGAGAAGCCAGGCTTCTCACCTTTGGAGAAGGGAATTTCAAATGTGGGAAGGAGGAAGCCTAGAATCAGTTCTATGGAGCTAGACTACAATTGTGGTATTGGTATGAACTCATGTTTTTTAACATAGAAATAGATGTAGGGGTGTGTGTGTGTGTGTGTGTGTGTGTGTGAGTGTGTATGTGTTTCTTGGCTCTGTTTGCCAAAAGGACCCAGAAACAATGAAATCACAATAGCAACGAGCACACCTAGTGCCCAGATCTTGGTTTCTAAATGCCCTTATCCACTACAAGGAACCAGGACTTTTTGGAGAAATGGCTGATTCCAGGGCTGGGGCAGGGAATCTCCAAATGGAATGTCTTGGGGTGGCAGAAGGTAAGGAAGCTTCAAAGAACGATGGAGGTGTCAAAAGGTGGGAAGTAGTTTGAAAGGGCTCCTGCTGCCCAAATCCAGAACAATCTGAGCAACAAAATAAAGATAGTAATGGATTGTTATCTTTATTTATGATATAAAGAATTCATGATATAAATAAATGAATGAATACATAAACGGGAGAAAAAGCTGACTCTTAAATGCAGAAGGAATAGTGGAATTAGAAAAACTTCCATTTGGCAAGCAGCGCATTAATAACTGATTCAGGGAAGAATCAATGACAAAGGCTCAAACTGCTGGTGAAAGGCTGATGGGAAACAGGATATTTACATAGACTCCACTTTTCTCCTCACCGAGTGTTTACTAATTATCCCTTATTCACTAGTGAGTTCAAATTCTTATCGATTAGCTTTACAGTGGAGAAACCTGTCAGACGCGACCTTACCTGAGTGATGAACGTTACTGCCACCAGCGCTGGAACTTCAGATGTTGCGTGCCTCCATATACGATGCACAGAGGAGAGCGCGTCATCACTTCTGATATAGTCCTGCCAAAAGTGCAGAAGCAGAATCTAGGCACCGACCCAAACTAAGGGATATTTTACAAAGGCACTTCAAAAATATCATACTCATGAAATATAAAGAAAGACCAATTCTAAAGGTAAAGATTTTTAAGATCAGATTTTTAAAAATAAATTTATTTATTTAGTTATGGCCGCACTGGGTCTTCGTTGCTGCGCATGGGCTTTCTCTAGTTGCGGCAAGCAGGGGCTACTCTTCACTGCGGTGCACGGGCTTCTCATTGGGTGGCTTCTCTTGCTGCGGAGCACAGGCTCTAGGCGCGCGGGCTTCAGTAGTTGTGGCACTTGGGTTCAGTAGCTGTGGCTCGTGGGCTCTAGAGTGCAGGCTCAGTAGTTGTAGTGCACGGGCTTAGTTGCTCCGCGGCATGTGGGATCTTCCCGGACCAGGGCTCAAACCCGTGTCCCGTGAATTGGCAGATGGATTCTTAATCACTGCGCCACCAGGGAAGCCCTAAAATCAGATTTTAAATTAGATTTTTCAAAAGTGATCCTCTCGTCTTCTGACTTTCTGGGTTGCCTTATCAGCTGACAGAGATATTCAGAGTCCTAGCTTGGGATCTATGTGGTCTTGGGAAGGGGCTAGTGAGCCTGGAAACCGCACTGTTGACCAGTTGTACCATTCTGACTGAGCCCCTCCACCTGCCCAACTCAGTTTGCCCATCTGCTACGCATGTTTTGTTTGCTCTGTCTTCCTCCCTGAATTCCAAGGTGCTGACCCTGACCGTCAAACCAAAGTGTGGAACAAAAGCTTTCTCGAGCCTAAGTGACAAAACCACAAAGAAAGACTTTGATTCTGAAATTAAGTAGACTAAGGAAAAGTGACAACAATCCAACTGTAATCCTAGATTGGCTTCTGGATAAGACATTATTGAGGCAACCTGTGAAACTCTTCTGGGGTCTGTGAGTAAAGGGCAGTATCATATCAATATGAACGTCCTGATTTTGAACATTATGTGGGTGCTTGTTTCGGGAAACACGCAGGTGAGCATTAAGTGATAATGGGCATCGTGTCTGTAACTTGCTCTCAAATGGTTCCAAAAATTAAAAACAAAAAATAGAATAAGAAAACGTGGTAAAACGTTAATACTTGGGGAATCTGGGTGAGCAATATCTAGGGACTCTTTGTACTATTCTAGCAACTTCTGTAAGTTGGAAATTATTCGGAAGTAAAAAGTTTAAAAAGAGAAAACAAACCCAAAACCCACCCTGTTCAGAGGCCGAAAAGATGAGCTGCAGGCTGGGGGAAGATCTCTGCAAACCGCAAATCCAACCAAAGACTAGTATCTAAAATATGTAAAGAATTCTTAAAGCTCAGTAGTAGAAAAGCAAACAATTGAATTAGAAAATGGGCAAAAGACATGAGCAGACATTCCCTGAAGAGGCCACACAGATGGCAACTGAACACAGGAGGGGATGGTCCACATCCTTGTCAGAGATGCAAATTAAAACCGCAGTGAGAGGGACTTCCCTGGTGGCACAGTGGTTAAGAATCCGCTTGCCAATGCAGGAGACACGGGTTCAAGCCTGGTCTGGGAAGATTCCACATGTCACGGAGCAACTAAGCCTGTGCACCACAACTACTGAGCCTGTGCTCTAGAGCCTGCGAACCACAACTACTGAGCCCGCGTGCCTAGAGCCTGTGCTCTGCAACAAGAGAAGCCACTGCAGTGAGAAGCCCACGCACCGCAACCAAGAGTAACCCCCACTTGCCACAACTAGAGAAAGCCCGCGCACAGCAACAAAGACCCAATGCAGCCAAAATAAATAAATAAATTTATATATTAAAAAAACCACCACCATGAGACATTGGTACACACCTATCCAAATAACTAAAATAAAAAACAGTCACAAAAGCAAATGCTGGTGAGGATGTGGAGAAATTGCATCACACGTGCATTACTGGTGGGAACATGACATATACAGCCTCCCTGGAAAACGGTCTGGCAGCTTCCTTACAAACTAAATATAAGGGACTTCCCTGGTGATGCAGTGGTTAAGAGTCCGCCTGCCAATGCAGGGGACATGGGTTTGAGCCCCGGTCTGGGAAGATCCCACATACCGCGGAGCAACTAAGCCCGTGTGCCACAACTAATGAACCTGTGCTCTAGAACCCGCGAGCTACAACTACTGAGCCCGCGTGCCACAACTACTGAAGCCCACGTGCCTAGAGCCTGTGCTCCGCAACAAGAGAAGCCACCACAATGAGAAGACTGCGCGCCGCAATGAAGAGTAGCCCCTGCTTGCCACAACCAGAGAAAGCCCACGCACAGCAACAAAGACCCCATCCAGCCAAAGATAAATAAATAAATAAATAGATAGATAAATATACAGCTACCTTAAATCCTGCAGTTGCATTCCTGGGCCTTTGTCTCAGAGAAGTGAAAACTTGTGTTCACACAAAATCCTGAACTTGAGCAGCTTTATTTGTAAGGGCCAAACACGGGAAACAACCCAGATGAACTCCCAGGGGTGAATGGTTAAACAAACTGATCTGTCCACACTGGGGACCGAATCCTTCTTGGCAATAAAGAGGAAGAGCTGTCCACACGCGCAGCAACCCGGATGAATCTCGTGAGAAAAGCCAGTCCCAAAGGTCACATTCTGTAGGAGCCATATACCTAACATTCATGATATGACAGAATTATAGAATGGGGGAGAGGATGGTGGGGGGAGACTAAGGTGGGGGAAAGAGGGGAGTGGATGTGGCTATAAAAAGGTAACTAGGGGATCCTTATCTTGATGGAATGTTCTGTATCTTGACTGTATTGATGCCAAAATCCTGGTTGTGATATTGTAGTATAATTTTGCAAGATGTACCATGGGAGGAAACCGGGTGAAGGGTATGTTGGATCCTTCTGTGTGTTATTTCTGACAACTGCATATGAATCTATAATTATTTCAAAATAAAAAGCTTAACCAAGAAAAATCCTGATTTTTTGTTTGTACATATAATGTTTATGTATAGTATAATATTATATATAATAATATAATGTGATTTTATATGATTGCTAAATATATATTGCTGTATTTATTACATACATTTGCATACACTTAAATAAAATTACAAATGTTTAGAAAAAAGGGCTGGTTCCCCATCCTCCAGAGCCTCTAGACTGGAATCTCCAAAGATCTGGACTCTGTGTGTCAGCAAGTTCCCAAGTCGATTCTGATTCGCACTCAGACAGAACCATGAGAGCTCCAGGGTCTGCAGAAAAGAAAAATGTCTTCCCAAGCCCTCAACCTCCGTTAAGTCACAGGCCACCATTCCAGTCCACTCATATTACTTGAGAATGTGCTATGAGCAGGCACTGGGCTAGAGCTGGGGTCCAGAAACCTGCCCTTGGCTCACAGGCTAGGAGGGGAGGTAGGTGAGGTTAATTCACAAAGACAACCAGGAAGTAAGGCCAGTAGCCAAGGACCAACGGCCCTCTGCCCCAGCTGCCATGTCTCCCATCTCACACCTATGCTCTGTACTCTCATGGACCCCTTGTTCACACTCCACTCATCAGCCCACCCTACCCAGCCAGGTCCTGGGGGCCACCCCTCAATCACTCATTCGCCCAGCACTGCATGAGGGTTGGTGTGGCGATCTTGACAACTCACGGATTGGGAAAAAACAGGAGAAAACGCTGATGTTTCTCAAAGCGAGGTTCCTCTGGGAATCTTCATCAGAATCACTAAGGGAGCATATTACGTAAGCTTCCCGGATCCCACCCCAAATCCATAGACCAAATTTTAAATGCATTTTACATGAACTCTCTTGGGGATCCTTCCGCACATGGACTAAATCTCAGCAGTTAGACTCTTACTCCCTGGAATTTTGCCTCTTGTGCAATGACTGAAATTTGGACATTTCCCTCATGTGTTGGTTTGAAAAAAAAAACATGTCCACAAATTCTCTGATACTCCTTCCATGGGTCTCTGTCCCTTTGCCCCCTCAATCAGGGCTGACTCTGCAGACAGCCTTTGCTCATTCAGAAAAGCCTTGTTGCTTCTACCCAGTTCTCTTGGGATACTAGCTTTTAGAGCCCTGAGCTAGGATGTAGGAACTCTGACACCCCTGAGGCTGCCATGCTGTGAGGAAGCCCAGGCCATAAGGAGAGAGCACAGCCAACAGTGGGCATCAACCACCAGACGTGTGACTGAAGGTGTTTCCAGATGATTCCAGTCTCCAGGCCCTTCAAGTCACGCCCAGCTGTTTTCTCAGCTGGCCTGAGACATCATGGAACAGAGACAAGCCATCCCCACTGTGTCCAGTCCAAGTTCCTAACTCACAGAATGTGTGGGCGTCATGAAATGGTGGTTTTAGCCGCTGAGTTGAGGATTGTTTGTTATGCAGCACTAGTAGCTGGAAAACAGATGATACGTCCTGTGATGAAGCCCAAGCAGAAGACCCACAGGTTCCCGCTACTTGGATTTCAGGAACACCCCTGCTTCCTGTTCTGTTGGAAGCCTGGGTGTACAGCTCTCCGCTCCTGTCTGTCAACCAACCTACATCCTTCCAAGTTAGGCCCAAGAATTCTAACGATGCAGCCATGCTGACCACGAGGTGCTGTGAACATCCGAGTGGAGGCGACCAACAGACCAGGTGGTAGTGAAAGTGGTGGGAGTACAAATTTGGGGATTCTCAGCTCATAGGTGTGGTCAAAAATGCAACCTGCAATGTGAAGATCCAGAAAAAGCGTGTGGAGAGAGAGAGAAGAAATGGGTCCATGGCACCACATTTCAAAGGGTGGGCGGAGGAAGAAGGACCCATGAAGGACATCAAGATGGGGAGACAGGAGAGAACAGTTCGTGAAGAAAGGGAGCCCAAATGGTCAGGGAGTTGTCCGGGGAGATAAGGGCTGAGAAGCCACAGGAAGTATTTGGAGACTTTTGCCTGAGCAAGGAGGGCGGAAGCAGAAGCCAGCTGGTAGTGGACCCGAGAGCCTGTGGGTAGTGGCTGAGTGGGCAGCACCCTCCACGTGTGGCCGCAAACCAGGGCCCCACGTGAGCTGCATCCACGTTGAGATAAGTACAGAAATCGAGAGGGAGCGTTTAGCAACATTTATAGCGGTCGGACAATAATTTATGTCTGTTGAATCCAATAGTAAAAAATTAGGGCCTGCCTTTTGGATGACTTTGGGGTTTTAATTTCATTTTTCTAGTAATTCATTTTATTATATTTTACGGAAGTATTAGTCTGCATAGGATTGGGAAAACAAAACAAAACAAAACGAAGCACTGGCATAGAAAATTCTTGCCAGATGTTTTGCCGGTAAGAGAGGGAAAGAACATCAGCTGAAGGGCATTCAGTGTTAAAGGAGGGGTTTTGGTTGGCTGGTTTGTTGTTGATGATGAAGTTTACTTTTAGGATGAGAGAAACTTGAGCACGTTTACACACTGAAGATAAAAAGCCAGCTGAGAAAGAAAGAGATGACAGGATATAACCTCTATGACAGGAGAAGATATAATTGATGGAGTGAGGTCACCTCTTGAGCTAGTGGGAAGAAGAGAAATCAAGAGTGCGCACACACACACACACACACACACACACACACATACACACACACACACACAGAGTAAGAAAAGGGACCAAAAATACAAGTGCAGAATTTATTTTATTTTATTTTTATTATTATTGTTATTATTATTTGCCACACCACTCAGCTTGTGGGACCTTAGTTCCCTGACCAGGGATTGAACCCAGGCCCTCAGCAGTGAAAGCGTGGAGTCCTAACCACTGGACCGCCAGGGAAGTCCCCAGAATTTTTTTTAAATTATGATAATGCTAAGTACACCTCTGCACCAACAAGATAAAAAGAAATCTAGATTAGATTATTTTCTAGGGGAAAAAAAAGCTAAAATTGACTCAAGAAGAAGTAGAAACAACCATTGGAAGTTGGAAAGGTGGTCAAGAATCAATCCATTAAAATGTGACCAGGCCAAGATGGTCGTAAGGCAAGGCCTACCAAATTCTCAAGGAATAGACAATCACCATGTATGTAAACGCCTCCAAAGCATACAACAAGACAGGATATTTCCCAACTCTTCTACAGACCCAAAGTGGAAGCATGAAAAGAAATCTGTATCTCAACTTCCTTTATGATCATAGACAGAAAAATTCTAACTAAAATGTTGGAATTTGTCATTTTGTTCACAAACTTCACCAGTTGAAAGCTCGGTTTGTTGCTCTTCAATTTTTCTTGATTTCCAGTAAATGTACTTAATGGTATACATTTTCAATTCTCACTTTGGGATATCCCACGGGTTTTCTTTTTTTTTAATTTCTTTTTTTAAAATTAATTAATTAATTAGATTATTTTTGGCTGCGTTGGGTCTTTGTTGCTGCACATGGGCTTTCTCTAGTTGTGGCGAGTGGGGGCTACTCTTCCTTCTGTTGCGAGGGCTTCTCATTGCAGTGGCTTCTCTTGTTGAGGAGCACAGGCTCTAGGTGCACAGGCTTCAGTAGTTGTGGTGCGTGGGCTCAGTAATTGTGGCTCGTGGGCTTAGTTGCTCCATGGCATGTGGGATCTTCCCAGACCAGGGATGGAACCCGTGACCCCTGCATTGGCAGGTGGATGCTTAACCACTACGCCACCAAGGAAGTCCCCCCACAGGTTTTCGGATACAGTATTCTCATTGTTTCTTCATTTATAAACAGTTGGCAGTTTCTGTTTTGATTTCCTTCTTTTTTTTTTTTTAAATATTTATTTATTTATTTATTTGGTTGCACCGGGTCTGTTGCAGCAGGCAGGCTCCTTAGTTGCGGCATGCGTGTGGGATCTAGTTCCCTGACCAGGGATCAAACCTGGGCCCCCTGCAATGGGAATGCGGAGTCTTCTTATCCACTGCGCCACCAGGGAAGCTCCTGATTTCCTTCTTTGGCCAAGAGTTACTTAGAAGGGTGTCCTTAAATGTGCAAATGACTAATTTTTATGTTATCTTCTTCCTCTTAATTTCTAAATGATTTCATTGCAGTCAAGGAATGTGAATTGTATGATTTTTGCTCTGTTAATCTATTAGATTTCTGTCGCCAAGTGAATGGTCAACTTTTTGTGATTGGTCCACATGTATGAAAATAATAGAGTCTCTGTTCATTGATTACAAGGTTCTACTATATGGATCTGTTGGATCAAGTTTGTTAATTGTGCTTTTGGAATCTGCTATATCCTTATTTGTTTTTTGTCCACTTGGTCTCTCAGCTTCTGAAACTGATGTGTTAAGGTCTTCTACTAAATGTGGATTTGTTAATATAGGCAGGTTGTCATTTTTTGCTCTATACATTCTGAAGATATATGTTGGTTGGTCCATAGCAGTTCACAATTGGTGTGACAGGCTATAGAAAGAGGTTCGTCACCTATTGCAACCCCTTCTCTTTTGCCTTCCTCTCCTCTATTGAAAGGAAATACCCAGATTCCTGGTCTCGCTGTAAGACAAAGGGTGACCATATGACCTAGTCCTGGCCAAGGAGATGTAGGCGGAAATCTCTGAGGACTTCTCTTCCTAAAAATGAAGGAGCAGATTTGTGGAGATAAGGCTTAGGCTTTATCCCTTGGCCCTTCCCCCTTCATTTTTTTGAAACAGGACATAACTAGAGGTGCAGCAGCCATCTTGCAACCATGAGGACAAAAGCCAGATGCCAGCAAAAGCCAGACTCTATATCTCTGATGAGTTCCTCCAACAGCTGTATTAATATTGGACTGCACCTTCTATACTTCTTCCTGCTTGAGACAAACAAACTCTGCTTGTGCCGCTCATTATCTGTTGTCTGGTCTCTGCAACTGAAGCTACAGAAACAGCTACTACAGAGGGCCACATATCTCTGTGATGGCTGCAAATGAAATACAATGGGGTGTTTTTGGGGGAGGGTCTCTTTAAATGCTTTTTGCCTTGAGTTATTTTTGTCTGCTCTTTTTTTCTTAGCATTGTCTGATATAGCATGTCTTTTGTAATCCTACAAATTTTGTTTGCTTTTTGTTGTGGTAAAATATACATACAAAATTTATCATTGTAACCATTTTAAAGTATGCAATGCAGTGACATTCAGAACATTCACACTGCTGTGCAACCGTTGCCACTGATACAACACTTGAAAACTTTGTATTGAAGTACAACATACACATATGTAAAAATGCACCTACGTTAAATGTGCAGCCCTACGGATTCTGGAATAATGAACACACTTGTGCAATCAACACCCAGACCAAGAAACAGAAGCTTCCCCTGGTGTCACCTTTTCCCCTTTTTCTGTGGTGCTTTCTTTTGGGTGGGTGTGCTGGTAGCAGAAACTCTGCCTCAAACTGGAATTGACACTAATGGAGTTGAATGTTTTGCAGGACAGAGGTGGGCAAGTGCCGGACTTGGCAACTCAGAATCCAGCAGTGTCTCCCAGAACCAGGGCCCTGCTCCGACTCAGGGAAGTGGGGAGGCGTCGGTTCTGGTCTTGGCCTGGGCGAGGTGCCTGGAGTTGCAGGCTTCCTGCCCAGGTCGGACAGGATCCGGGGAAGGCCAAGGCATCTCCTCCTGCAGCGCGTGCAAAAACCAGGAGCTTGTGCTGGAGTCCTAGCACACGTCCCCTTACACGTGCTGTGCTTCCCCGCCCACCCAGCCCGGCTCTGGCTTCAGCAGTGGAATCACCATGATGGGCCTGGGCCCTTCCTGGCACATGGTGAAGTCTATGGACCCCTTCTTTGAATAAGTTTTTTTTTTTTTTAATATCTATTTATTTATTTATTTGGTTGCACTGGGTCTTAGTTGCTGCAGGCGGGCCCCTTAGTTGCAGCACGCAGGCTTCTCAGTTGTGGCATGAGAACTCTTAGTTGCGGCATGCATGTGGGATCTAGTTCCCTGACCAGCGATCAAACCCGGGCCCCCTGCATTGGGAGCGCAGAGTCCTAACCACTGCGCCACCAGGGAAGTCCCTAGAATAAGGTTTTTAAATACGTAAAATGCATAGGATTATAAAGGAAGCCAACTATATGATAAGACAATAATCAAAGTCTTTACATGACTTGTGTATGTTTTGTACACATGTATTACTATATCACAAAAACTGTGATATTTGTGCTTCCTCGTTAACACATTAAATAACTACCAAAATTTTGAAGTACTGATGACAGAAACAGTACTTTAAGATACCTGGAATCATTGCAGTGTGATTTGAAAATAACTGTCATTTCAGTTGAGCCATGGATTCATGATAGAAGGAAATGCCAAACTGCAGAGATCAGAGAAAAGAAAGGTGTGAGAATGTGGTTCTATCCAAGGTCATGGACGCGCCCAGTCTCTGTCCATGAGCCCAGATTAGGGACCCCTGGCCCAGACCAGTCATTGTTGGGGGTCAGCCTCATTGACAGCACCCTCTAGATGTCAAATTTTAATCTATCCCAAGTGTCTCTGTCTTTTAATACAAGACTTTTAACTCATTAGTATTTATCGTGATTACTGATATACTTAAACCTATTCCTGTGACCTGGTTTCAGGTTTTTGTTACATGTTTTCTGCTGTTCCTAGGCCCTCTGCCCCCATTTCCTGCTCTTGTTAGACAAGTCAAGATGTCTTCCTTCCAATTTTTTCTTCTTATGGTTCAGAAGTTTTACTTTATATTTCTATTTATCTAGTAGTTACTTAAAAATTTTAACATGCATATTTGAACTTAGCTTTCCCCACCCATGTCTGTCCCCATGAACAAGACACACCACTTCTCAGTTTTATTTCCCTCCCTCCTTTTCCCTCCACTGCCCAGGATGAGATCATTTGGATTTTCCTCCCAGACTGTTGAGTGTATTTTCCAGCCTGCATCCCCTGATAAAAATAGTTTCACTGGCTCCCAGAGCCTGTGTCTTCCTCTCGGATTTATTTTTCGTTTTGCTAGAGTCTATAAGCTAGTAATTATTTTGGATGGTATTTGTTGGAAATAAACTCTCCTAACACTTGGCACGACCCAAAAAAGTGTTTGTTTTCTCTCCCAACTGAATGGCTGTTAGGCCTGGCGGAGAATTACAGGCTCAAATCATTTTCCCTCCGAACTGCGAAGGTACCCCTCCATTGTTTGGAAACAGAAGTTATCTGATGTCAGGCTTATCTTCTTCTTTTTCTTTTTTTTTTTTTTTTTTTTTTGCAGGTAAGGTGTTTTTTCCCCACTGGGACCTTTTCTTTGATCCCTCTCTCTGCTGTGTTCTAAAGTGTCCTCCTGTGTCCTCTTCAGCCCAGGGCTATTCCTGAGTATTCTTTCCTGAATCATTCCTTTCCTTCTTGTCCTGTCCTTCGGAATTCCTTTTCAATAACTGAATGCAGAAAACTGTGGGCTTATGTCCCATGTTTCTTAACGTTTCCTTCCTACATTATAACTTTTTGTCTCTGACTCTGTGTTCTGGAGAATTCCACAGCTTGACCTTCCAGCTCACTAGTTTACCACTCAGCTGTGTCCATTCTACCTTTCAGCCCACCTATTTTTTTTTTTTTAAACATCTTTATTGAAGTATAATTGCCTTACAATGGTGTGTTAGCTTCTGCTTTATAACAAAGTGAATCAGTTATTCAGCCCACCTATTGAGTAGTTTTTATTTCAGTGTCCAAATTTTTTTATGTCCTAAGATATCTAGTTGACTTTTGGAAAGTATCTTTTTAATTTTTTTTTTTCACTTCTGGCTCTTTCCTATCACCTCCCCAGTTTTCCCAAATGTTTAGCCATGGCATAACAAGGGAAGCACGTTATTATTTCCAGCTCACCATATCCGTTTCCCTGCCATCCACAAGCCAACCACTAAGCTAACGCCACATATTTTAGGGTTTTGTCACTCCCTGGGTACACATTTCTGCATTAGTTAGGCTGGGCGTATTAGTCAGCTGTTGCCACAACAATGCTGCATAACAAACCACTCCAAAGTTCCGTGGCTTAAGCAACAGTCACTGATGCTCACACTCGTGGCTCTGAGAGTGGATGCGGGTGGGTTCAGGTCTGCTTCGGGGCTCCCTCATCCTCCTTGGACCACTGGCTTCCCATTAGCACATGGGAAGGAATTTGGGAGGAAGCGGGGTGGACAGCTGCAATCTTGGCCCCACCTCATGGGAAGTCCTTCACGCGTGGTGTTTGGTGCTGCTTCCTCTTCATATGCAAGGTTTTCTATTTGTCCATCAACAAGTGGTCAGTGGCCTTGAGACTGTGGAGGGTCCAGCCGACTGCTAGGGGCATCAGTGACCGCTCTGGGGACATGGGGCTCCCTGCTCTTCTAGGTGTTGTTCATCAGTGGGATTTCCCCTCTGTCCACTGCCTACTGCTTGGCACAGCCAGGGTGGGGCTGACCCTGGATACCCCTGTGCATCAACCTGACAGTCGCCCAGGGCCCTTCAGCTGCTGCCTACGAGCCACCATCACCTGCCAACAGTTTCTTCCCTCAAGCCAGAGCAACAACCCTCCACCCTCAGGATTCCTCGGGATTTCTGGTCCCCAAGGGCACCCTTCTTGTTCTCCTGGTTATAGTGGGTCTTTAAATTTTTCTGTCATTTCCAGGCATTGAGGGTGGGAGTATAGGCTGTTAGGAGACACCTGGATCATCATCTTGATTTAATCTCTTTGAGGCATCTAAACCTGTCCAGTTCTCAGGCCTTGGATGCTTAGTCCCTGGGAGTAGAATTTCCAAGGACCTGTTGATGGGGGCTGGCGGCTACAACCTGGCCCGGACCAGGGCAGGCTGCTGGGAGGGGATACCTGCTCCCACCTGGCTGCTGCTGGCCTCCTGGGGCCTAGCTCAGGATCCCCATGAGCCCTGCCCGTAGGGAGTAACCTCAAGGTGGAGCCTTGGAGGTCACTGTCTAGTGGCTTTAGCAATGGGGAATTGGATCGTGACTTCCGTGGCAGCAGCTCCAGTGATGTGGACATTGAGAATCCTCAGGCAAAACCCGGTAGGCCCCAGGACGTTTGTAACATGGCAGGTCCCTCTGCCATTGGCACCTTACTCATGTACAAGGTTCAGCTCAACCCTGGATGGACAGGATCCTGCAGGGAGGTCCTTTCCTCATCTTTATGTCCAGTGCTTTCACTGACTGTTTTGTTAGGGTTTCTACTTCATTTGTGATCAAAATTTGAGTGGAGGTTTGGAAACCAATGAAAGTTTGTAAGCCACCCTCCCTAGGCCTGGGACCACGTGCTGTGGTTCCTCCTCCTCATGTAATAAGACGGACCCTGTCTGCTGCTTTCAAGGAAAGTGCAGGACTGGGGTGGGCACAAATTCTCCTCCAGAAGCAAGCCAACCTGCTTTTTGTGAAAAGATGGGAACTAGCAATTTGGGGTCCAAAAGAAGATTTATCACCTTCCCTCTTCCTGGGGAGGCAGCAATGAATTAAAGGGTCAGAACCCTGCTCATCTCCACAAGGCTGAGGTGAAGGCACCTCTGGGCAGGGTGCAAAGAGCAGCAGAAGTGCAGCCCCAGCCGCGGAGGCTCCATATCTCAGAGCCCCTGGGGGCCGGCTTTTCCCCCTCAGTATGACTCAGCCCAGGGGGAAAGGGGGCCACTCCTCATTCGGGGTGACCCTGAGACAGTCACCAGGCAATGAGTGCGGCCACGACTGGCTCCTGGGCCCCAATCCCATCCCAAGGGAGTGTTGAGGGCGAAGACGCCCCTGAGCAGCGCCTCCCTCCGGGGCTCCGGAAAGCTCCCAGGGCATCCTGCTTCCCTTCCGGAGTGCTGCGTTTCTCTGCAAGTCCCAGGAGAGATGCGCGGGGCGGCCCCAGGCGCTGGACGCGACGGGCGGTTCTTAACCAAATCCCCAGGGTCCCTGGGGTCCCACTCCGCCGCCGCCGCCACGAGGTGTTATCCCCACCCCCTCCACACTCCGGGGCGTTTTTCCGGACAGCGGAGGGCGGTTTCCGACAGGGGAGAAAGCGCGGGGGGCTGGGGCGGTGAGTCACCCGCTTCCCAAGATCGTGTAGTCCGCGTGAGCGGGCCCGCCCGAAGGCGCCCGGCAGCGCATAACTCCGGGGCCGCAGCGTCTTCCCTCTCGGCCCGCCCGACCCGCCCATTGGCCCAGATGCGCACCGCCCGCGACTCCTTGAGATCCCATTGGCCTGCGGCTGCGGCCTAGACAAAGGAAGCGGCGGCGGCGGGCGGCGATTGGGCAGGGCTCAGCATTGGGGGGGGGGAAAGGCGAGAAAGGGGCGGGGTGGGAGGGGAGAAAGAAAGCCGGGGCGGAGGCGCGGGTGGCGGGGGAAGACACGCACTGGAGGGGGCGGGGTCGCGGAGTGGGGGCCGGACTGAGGGGAGGGCGGGAGGAGAGCGAGTGGGGGAGGGGTGAAAGAGAGCGGGGAGTTGCGAGAGCAGCGAGGGAGGGGCGGGGGTGCGGAGCCTCACAGGCGGGGTAGGACGCTGGGGCTCTAGGTCCCGGGTAGAGGCGAGGGGTTTAACGAGGGGTGGGGTGAGAGTGCGGGTGTTCGAGAGGGAGGACTCCAGTGCGGGGCGGAGGCGGGGTGGTGGGGGCGGGGCCCGTCCTCGGGGGCGGGGCCGGGCGCCCCTGGAGGGCGGTGGCCGTGGGGTGCTGGGCGACTGGAGCCCGCCCGCCCCTCCGCCTAGCACCCCTCCCGCCCCGGGGCTCCTGCCCGGACCACGGTCGCCGCCGCCTCATCGTCTTCCCCGAGGGCTCCGCGTCCGTCTCCGCAGCTCGGCCGGGAACGTGGGAAGGCAGGATCCCGGGCCGAGAAGGACGCGCCCGGGCCCAGGACTGGACCTGCAGCCGGACCCGCAGCCCAGCGGCGGAACGCGCCGCCCCTCGGCCTCGGAGCCACTCTCCGGGACTGCCGGGCCGCGGGGATCCTCTGCGCGTCCACGCATAGGGAGGAGACGCGGGCCTTGGCGCTGGAAGACGTACCCGGCGCCCGGACAGGAAGCTCCTTGCGCTTCCTGGAGAGTTGGCTCGGCGGGGCGCGTCGCCGGGGAGGGAGGGACGGGCCGTGGGGCGACCGGCCGGGCGGGGAGTGGCTTCTGGGGGCCCCCTCGCCAGCGGCGGGCCCGCGAGGCCGCCCTCGGAGCGCCGCCAGGTACGTGCGTTTTCCTTTTTTCCCGCTCCGCCAAAGCACACTCCGGGTAGGGAACGAATAAAAACCCGGCTGGTGTGTAAGAGCCTTTCGCTGCAAACGTGTCTTTCTGCAGGGCTCAGGGAGGGCCGCTAAACGCGGGGTGGACACTGGCCCAGGATGTGCCTGCGGCCTGGGCCGGAGGACTGTCCTCCACTCCATCTCGGGGCTCGGTGCAAATGCCCCTTTGGAAAAGCTTGTCCCTTTTCTCCAGGTTCCGTTTAATTTGCCGAGGAGTCCATGCGCCCTTCCTCCGCCCCAGAGCTGGGACGATAGGGCTTTGTTCGCGCAGTCTCTCCCACCCCTACTCTTTGGAACCCCGGGGATTTTCGAGCCGGGACGCTCAGTACTGAGGGAGGATCGCAGGAAACTCGGTATGGGGAAACCAGACCTTGGTCCCGCGGTGGGTGGGCAGCTCCCCTTGTCCTGTAGTTAGCCCCACGAGCCCCGGACTTGCCCGTTAGGGGAGGCCCTTAGGCTTTGTTTTTTGGGGGTGGTTTGGGGAGGCCCGGTAGCCAGCCTGGAGCGGGCTCCTTCCCCTCCCCCATGACCACTTCAAACAAAAGAAGTCCTCGGAGAATCGTTTCCTGGGGAGAACTCTTCTGAATGTGAACCTGTAGTTCCCCCCGCTCCAGTTCTTAGGATGGGACAGTCTTTACAACAAAGGGGAAGGTTGGAGAGAGTTGACGGAAAGGGCGCGCTTTTATTTAGGGAGACTTTGAGAGAGAGAATGCACATTCACTTTCTCCCCATTTTCTTACTTGATTAATGGGGCTTTAGGTGATGTTTGCATTTGGGGTGTTTTTGTTTGGAGACTTTTTCCGGAAAGGAAGAGTGCCAGATAGGTGGGAAATTGGTAATTTGGTCTCCAGCCGGTAGGGAAAAATCCCCTATGGAGTGAAATATATTCCTTGCCATTTTGGGGGAGACTGAAAATTAGGGATTTGGTGGTTAAAGGGGAGGGGGTGATTTTGTGTAATTTTCTACCGCCTCCCCCCCGCAAGTCAGAACAAAGGGCCGAGGTGGAAGGGGCAGAATGGGGTCGGGGTTCAAATAGGGCACGCTGTAAAAACCTCCCAGTCCCCGCGCACCCCCGAATATTCTCATTAGAGTTTGGGTTGGAAAGAAAAGGAGTCAACCCTCCAGAGTCGGGATCTGTACATACCCAGCTCCCGAGAGCCTCCCCATCTTTTCCCGAGTCCTGGTTACCGGGCTGGGGAGCAGGGGCCCCGAGGGCGGGAAAGGTCTCTCCTTGGGATAAAGCGCGCAGTTTCGGTTTCCACCTTCCCGGGACGAGCCGAGAGGTTCGCGGTATCCTGGTTGCGCTTGTACCCGCTCGCCCCAGCGTGGCGCTCCCGACGCAGACCCGCATCCACCAAAGCCCCGGACCTCATTTCTCTCGAAATAAAACTCAACAAGCCATAAAAGGCTCCCGATTCCAGTGGAAAAGGCGCCGAAGATTTATGGTCCCCCGAATTACCCACACTCTAATTATCCCTGTTTTTAGTTGACTTATGGGTGGGTGACCACTAAAATCATTTTCCACTTTGGATTCTTTTTTTTTTTTAAACGTGAAAAATGCAAGCTTCACCCTTTCTTACCCGCTTGGGCGGGCCTTTTCCGTGCGGGAAGAAAAATCCGGCCTCCCTCTGCCTTCTCTGCCGCTTCCGGCTGGGCGTAGCGGACCTGTCGAACTCCTCCACTGCCCCCTTAATTGCAATTTAGGGAAAAGTATTTTTTCTTTCTCCCTCCGCCCAAGGGCGTTAACAAGGATTCTTCCCTAGAAGCACTGCCCTGTGGCGCGCTAGGTTCGGTGTGGGGACTACTCGGGCCTCAGAACCCCACTCCCGAGCATCCGCTCCCACCCTGGCCCAGCAGCTGGGGGTGAGCCAAGCCGGAGAGCGAGTCCCCCCGTGGCCCCAGCTCCAGTCTGGTCACCCTCATCCTTCACCCTCTTGGGAGCCCGCGCAGGACATGAGCTTGGGGCGTTGAAGGATCCCCCCCCACACACACAATGTTCTGGGGGGCGATCCCAGACCAATTCCATGCCACTGACTGGCGGCCCCATCCCCCATCTTCTTCCCTTTGTTCGCCTCTCCGGACTCTTGAGTTGAAAGTGGCAGGAAAAAAATAATTACATGGAAATCAAAGATTAGTCGGGGTGCGCTTGCGGCCTCCACGAGGCCTGGCCCACACTCCGACCGACAGCGCCTGCGCCTCATAAATCTTCGCGGGACTGACAAAAGCTGCGTCCTCCGGTTACCTGGGAATTTGGGAACTATGGAACGTCTCCTCCCAGTCCCCCAACACGCCTCTTCAGGGGCGAGAGTGAAGAGTCCTTGGGGCCCTCAATTTCTGGCCAGTGCAGAGGCTTAGTTCTCAGAAATGGATGAAGGTGTTGTAGGGGGAAGGGGTGGTCTGGCCAGGGAGGGACTAGGGCCCAAGACCCCCATCCAAGAAAGGGCCACAAATACCCTCACCCAGTTTGCTAACCAAATAAATATTACTAGGGTGCTGCATTTCCCTGTCCAAACTGCCTTAGGAGGGTGTGGTGGGGAGGACGAAGAAGGGTGTGTGGGGGGGGCGGGTGGCAGCGGCCGTTAACCCCTCGTTGGCGACTCCTTTGTCTGGCCACTGCTGAAGCAAGCGGCGTCCTGGCCTGAGGGCGGGGTACCGAAGCTAGAGAGCCAGCCTGGCTTCCGAGGACCCCTTCCCTGGCTCAGGTGTGCAGGCTGTGGGTGGCGACCTCTGATGCAGGTTCAGCTGAGCCAGGAGGTCTCTGCGCCCTTCTCCAGAGGTCCTGGGGCCCACCTGCGATCCACCCAGGAGCTGCACCCCAGACCAGCCTGGGCAGGAGAGAAAGTGAAAGAAGTCTTGGCTCGTTTAGATTGTTTTAAAAACTCGCATTAATTGGGAAAATAGTAACTGCGCTTCCCAACACAGAGAAGAGGTTGAGAGGGGTGTCTTTTTTTAATTATACCCCCTTGTTGTGGCGGTTGTTTCTGACCCTTTCATAGAGTTAGAAGAAATGTTGCCACATTTAATTTCTGTTGCCGTGAGATATGGAGGGGGTAGTCCAACATTTTGAAGTAATTTGATAAGGCTTCGAGTAGCAAATCCGAAAGGGAGGCTGGCGGCCCAGGTATAGTTTCTTTATAACCTGAATTTACAATGAAAGCATTCTCCTTTATGGATATAATAGATTAGATTTAACAACTTAATTCACCGGAATGGCTCCGTTTAAGGGAGCTCCGGCTGATTTTATTACGCCAAGCCAAACTGGATGTTTGTGGTCTTAACGAAAAGCGATTGTGACATAAAATATAAAATTTTTAAAGTAAAAAAAACAACGGGTTCGGCCCTGTCCCCTCCTCTCTCCGTCCTTCTTCCTCGCCCCCGGTTCCCCAGTTTGGGAAATACCGAGAATTATTTGTTAATTTCTGCGGGAGAGACAGGAACTCACACCCGGGAGGGGGTGGTCCGGGAAGAGCCACTCGGGCCGGGCGGGGAGCTCCGCGGAGCAGCGGGCCTTATCTCCCCGGCGCCGGCCCGTTGGCGGCCCTCACCACGCCGCGCAGGCCCCGGCAGCGGCGCGCACGCGGTGCCATTTCCCCGAGAAGCCTTGCGGTCCTACTCCTCGGGGTCTTTGGAAAAGTCGAAATGCCCAGCCAGGCTCCGGAGTCTCGGGGCCGTCGGAGTACCCACAGGGGCCGAAGCCTTTGACCGCCCTCGGCGCCGGACAGCTTCCCCCGACAGCGCGGGTGGGATGGAGAAGGCGCCCCTCTGAAAGCCAGGCGCGCGTTCCCCTGGTAGGGCCCTCGGCAGGACACCGGGTATGGAGCAGGCTGGCGCTACTTTGTGCAAAACAACTGCGCTCCCGCTGGGCGTGCTCCGCGCCCGCCTCGACCACGAGGGCTCGCCCCGACAGCGAGGGCTCGCCCAGGGCGACCGCAGGAGCTGGCCCCAGGACCCGCCTTGTCCTCCACTTCGTGGCCCGTGGGGAGTGGGCATCACGCGCGGAACTGTCCAGGGCCGGTCAACCCCCCGCCTCTGAGCGTATCCCGGAGGCCGCCCTCTCCACGCTCAGCGGTTGACAGTCCCTCCCGGCGGCGGAGAAAGGCGCGGCCCGCTAGGCCAGCGGAAGACCGAGGGGGGATGGGGGACTCAGTGGCCCTGCCCGGGCCTGGCCCGCCAGCGCCCGCGGCCCATTCTACTGTCACTTCTGATTAAGGTCGGGCTCTATTCTCCCGACTGCGACGTCCTCCTCTTTCTCCTCTCTCGCCCCTCCCCCATTTAGTGGGCGGTTTGTTGAAGTCAGATTTAGCCCCCAACCCCTCCCCGAGCATCCGGGGGCGGTAGGCAGCCCCAAGTGCGGTCCACCCTTTCCCAGGTAGGACTCCGACCCGAGAGCCAGCCTGCGACGTGGGAGCCAGGCGCGAGCCCAGGACCCCGGAGCTGAAAGGCCAGCCGGACGCTCCACGTGGCGCCCGCGCGGCCGGGAACCCCGCACCCCACACTGGGAGGACCGCATGCGTTCCAGTGGGCGGCTGGCGGGCTGCGGGTGCGCTCCTTAAATTAAATCTTCGCAGCGCCTGACCTTGTTTTTTTCGCGGCCCGATAGCGGCAGCAGCTGTTTTTTCCAGAATTCCTGCTGCTGGGGGAGGGGCGTTATTATTATTATTTTTGGTTGTTACAACCTCCTGGAAAAATTCCCTGGTCTCGGAAAGCATAACAATAGCCCAGCGGATTTCTGGAGGAAGCGCCCCCTGCCCTGCTTTCTCCTGGGACGCTTCTGCCCTCAGGCAGCTGGGGGCACCTCTGTGGGGAGTGGGGACCACCTCCCCTGCTCTGGCCCCAGCCCCCTCCTCGGCCTTCAGAACCTTCCAAATCTACCTCTGGTCTGGATCCCAAACCTACCTCGCCTTTGGGGTCTTGCCCGTGCCCCCATCACCCCTGGGAGAGGTCGCGGCTCTCTGAACTGGGGAGAAGTAGTTTCCTCCAGTATCGGTGGGGGTGGGGCAAGAGGTAGACCTTTCCAGCACCACCTCACCCCCACCCCCAGCCCCTCCAGGCGACCCCTCACCGGGGTGTCCCTTCCCCTGGAATCCTACCCCTGTTTGCTTTGGGTGTCAGCTCTATACCAGAGACAGTTAAAGATTAATGGGCCTGGGCCCTGGGGGATGGGATGAGGGGGCTGGAGAGGGAGGCTGGCCCCTCCCTGGGCAGTCAGACCCCTGCTGGCTTCCTCAGTCTCTCTGTTGGGCACATAGTCCTGTTCCCTAATGCTGCCCCCCCACCCACAGGGCTGAACAGTGGCTTCGAGCCGGCAGCAGTGGTGGGCCCACCTGTCTGGCCGGGGAAGAGGTCGGGTGACTCTGGCGGCCAACTACATGCGTGACCTGGCTTCCAGCTTCTGCCCTGGGGACTCCTGCTGAGGAGGGGACGCTGGCCCTCCTGGCCCCCTCCCCCTGTGGCGCGAGAAGCCCAGAAAATTGGCCATGGCTGCGCCCAGGAGGGGGCCAGGGAAAGCCAGGCTGACCAGCTGGTCTTGCAGCGTGTGACTGGTCTGGGCCTCCCTGTGTCAGCTTCACCAGTCTTCTCTGTCCCTGGGGAAGTGGTGGTGAATGTACAGGGGCTGCTGAGGGCCTTCACACAGCCCAGCCTGGGCCTGCCTCTCCTCGCCCGCCCTCTGTGCGCCCTCCTCGGTTAGGAAGGGGAGGGGGGCAGGCAAAGAGGCCTCTTCGCGTCCAGTGGTCCCCAGGAACCCCTGACCCCTCAGGAGGCAGGGCCTCCACCACGGAGTCCTCGGGACCTTCCCTGAAGCTCCTCATCCTGCCTGTAAATGTATTTACACTTGTGTTACGCCAGTGCGTGGCTGTGACGCACAGGTCCCGGGCCTGCACTACAACAGGAATTGAACTTTAGTCTCCAGGCAATTAAGGTGGCAGGGACTATACTTCATTAATGGTTGTTATGCAATAAAAATGATAAAATGGCCCCTATTTTGTGATTTACAAATGCAATTTATTTTAATTTACGTTTCTAAGTACTTCTGGGGTTTGATGGGGGGGGCAGCTAGGGCATAAATTGAGGGGGTTAGGGGCCGCAGCTCCTCCATTTGGAGGGATAGGGAGTGGCCGAGGTGAAATGGGACGTGGAGCAGCAGGAAATGCAGAGGACACGGCCATGGCCTTAGGCTGGCAAGAGATGGACGTTCTGGGCTGCCTTTTAAAAAGCAATGAAAAGTCACTCCAAGGCCTTGCTCTTCTGTCCCTGGCTGCTGCAGAGTGGGCCGGGGAAGCATTCCTGAGCCGGCTATCCGGAAGCCTGCTGGGCAGGACTGTCTCCTAGGACCCTGGGACCTTTGGCACAGCGGCTTCCCTTACCCCACCCCACCCCACGGTCAGTTGGGCAGGTTCCTCAGGTCCCGAAGCAGCCTGTCTTTGGAGACTCTCTGTGTCAGGATCCCTGCTGTAGCTCTGTCCCCCTTTTCCTGGCCTTGTGTGTGGATCAGATGTCCATTTCTACAGCCTCTGGAGGGTCCAGCTGTCCCGTTGTCCCAGCGCTGTGTGCTTAACCGGGACACCATATGCACTGCCAAGGCCTGAGGGCCCAGACAGCCTCGCAGGTGTGTCTCCCTGGTTTCCTTCTGCACCCCTCCCCCTCTCCTCCCCCTCCCCAGCCCACAGACAGACCTCGGGCACTTGGAGAACCCAGGATCAGGACAGCAACATTCCAAGCCCAGCCACAGCCCACAGCGGGCACTTGAGAGGTCGGGTTGCCTGCGGGAGAGTTTAGAATCCAGCCTCGAAGGTGGAGGGGTCTGGCTTCGGACAAAGAAGGGAAAGAAAGTGCGGGAAGGACCAGGGCTGGGGACTGTTGTGCAGGCGGAACATCGGAAAGCCTGAAACACACTCCAGCCCTGGTTGTCACAGGATCCTTGGCCACCAGCTCCTGCCTTTCAGACCCAGCGTTAACTTTGTCAGGCACTGTCAAAGCCAGGGCTCCCAGCCCAGCCTGTCACCCTTCCCCCAACAACACACAACACCCCTCCCCACCGACACACACACCCTGACATCTTGCAGCCCCAGCCAGAAAGACCAGGACTGAGGCAGCCTTGACCTCTGCTGCGCTTGCTGCCACGGGTGGGCGGGGCTGGGGAGCAGCCTCCTAATTCCTCCTCACCCTCCAAACTCCTGAGGATCATGGAATCTACACCTGATGCCCCCCTCACTTCCCAAAAGGACTGTCCCAGGCCTCCTCCCTGTCCCTTTTATTCTGGGCACCTTGGCATGCTGAGTTAATTGGCAAACTTTCCCAGAAGTAAACTTGATGGATGGAAATTAATAATTTTCCCAACGATGCACTCATTGCTAATCATGCCGGCTGGGAGGAGGGGGCAGGGGGTGCCTCACTCAATTTAGGAGCTCTGCAGCCCCAGTGCTGGGTGCAGCAATGGCGGGATAAGGGTGTTTTGCGGGGGGTTGAGCCACCCCTGCACTCCCACTTGGGTCTCTTGCCATGTGACCTGGGCCCCACGGAGTCCACTGGGGTGCTTCCAGCTGGGGTCTCTTACACAGTAGAGGTGAGGGAAGGGGGAGCCCTGACTGCATACATGGAGACCTGTGGGGGGACGGGGCCCTTGGGATCCTTAAAGGAGGGGCAGGAGAGGATGGCCGTGGGGGCCCCATGCGTCATCAGGGCCACCTTCCCGGCTTTGGAGCTCTTCTTCTGGAAATGAGTGACCAGGGTCTTGCTGGTCCACCCAAGGCAGAGGGTACCTCGTGCTTGGGGACCTTGCTCCCGGGACTCCTGTCCTATAAAGAGGCACAGCCCCCCATCCCCATCATTCTAGAACTCTGGTCCCGTTGGGGCTGAGTGGAGAATCAGCGCTTAGGCAAAACAGGCCTCTGCTCAGGCCTTTGCGTCCCCGGGAGCAGCAAGGGCACAGCGCACAATGGCTGGGTCCCCAACAGCACTTCACCACAGTGCAGGGGTACTCAGGGGCCCCCAGCAAAAACCCATGCTGGAGAGTGGCCTGGGAGGTATGGGCGTGACCAACACGTACCCCAGATGGTTCTGACTCAGGCAGCCCAACTACTGCCCAGGAGACCTAGACCAGCTACAGGGTCAGGGATGGGAGGCAGGCGGAGTGGGGCAGGGGGGAGGGGTGGGCGGTCTTCACGAAGGAAATGTTTTGTTGAATGAATGGTGGATGGATAGATGGATGATGATGTTTCAGTAGGTGCAAAGATGATTTCCTTGGCCCTTTTAGTGTCCGCAGCCCGTTTGTGGCAGAGCTGACCTCAGTGGCTCCACCCAGAAATTTTCTTTGGAAGATGAGATTAGATCAGCCCCCCAGGGAGACAGACAGGGGTGGGAGGAGAGGTGAGAGGGCTTCCTGGCCTCTTCCCTGCAGTGACCAAGCTCACAAGGGACACAAGAAAGACCTTGCCTTGACAAGGGCAGGGGCATGTAGCGGGGCCTGGGATGCAGTCCAAGCCAATCTAGCACCCCTCCCCACCCCACTACCCCAGCGTTCCCATGCTGGTGAAATGTGACCAAAATGAAGCTGGAGGAGCCGGGATATGACTAAGGAGGGAGGGGTGGTGAAGATTAGGGGCTGATGAAAGGAGGAGAGGCAGGTAGGACCCACTTGTTCTGGTGGAATCGGCTCCTGGCTGACTGCCATAGCTGGACAGGGCCTTTCTGCCCACCTGGCAGGTGCAGACCCCTCCTTGGGCTTGGTGGACTTGTGCTGGCCTACACTGCCAGCCCCAGGCACCATATGGGGATTGCCAAACAACTTTGTCCTGAGGCCGCAGGAACATGGGGGAGGAGGGAGAGGAGAAGGAAGAGAAAGAAGCTGACTCTGCTGGCACCCGTACTCAGGACACTTACAGCCTTAGCATGTTAAAGATGAAAACAAGAGGCACAGAGAGGTTCACTCACTTGCCCAAGGCCACACAGCAGGATTTGAACCACGCCTGTCTGGCTGGGAAGCCCGCCTTTGTCCAAAACATGACATATTGCAGATTAATTAAAGTGGTCACCCCAGCCGGGCACCTAATGGTGCCCCACCCCACCCCACCCCCACCTGAGACCGTGCCCATGGCCCCGAGCCAGACAACTGACCCAGCTTCCTGGGCTGGGCAGCTTCTGAGGGTGAGGGGCTCACGCCTCACCACACAGCTCTGGGGCCTGGAGCTGGCCAGGGCCTTGGGGTGGGGGAAGGTGGGAGGCTCCACCTTGAGGACAGCCCTAGGAAAGGGGGTGCCTCCCCTCCAGGACCATATCTCCCTCTTCACACTGACCACCTCCCATCCTGCGGAGCCTCGTTGGGTGCCTGGGTTAGATTAGCACGGGACTCACTGGTCTGATGCTTCCTTCGCACCCTTAACTTGGGAACGTGGCCCTTTGGAGCACAGACACACTCAAGCTCTGGCGTTCCAGCTCTGGTTGAGGTCACATCGGACCTGTTGTTTGCTTTCTAAGTTTTGCCGCGACCCTTTGGCCATTCGGCTCTGATCTGGGTCCCCTCCGCTCCCCTCCCTGCCACCACCAGCATGACTGGAGGCCTTGAGCACCTGTGCTGGGCCCCTGTCCTGGTCCCTGCAGGTAATGGTGTCCTGGCCTCGGGAAAGCTGAGGGAAGTTTCTATGGACTTAGGGATATGTTGCAGATGCAGCCATCCTGGCGTGGTCCCTGGTCCTGAAGACATGCCCTCCCGGGCGCCATGGGGGTGTGGAGCAAAAGCATGGAAGCAGAGGGGTGTCGGCTCTCTCTGGAGTTGTGGTGGCCCCCCTCTCCTCGCCCCTGACCTTGGGTTTCACTGAGTCCTGCCCATCCTGTCCCCTGATGTCTTGTCTCTAGCTCAAGGTCTCTCTCTCAGCCTGGTCCCTTATGTGTCACAAGGTCACTGCCCTCCCCCCACCCCGGCTTCCTTCACCCAGCCTTTCTCTCCAGTGGTCCTTATCCAGCCAGAGCACCTTGACAACCCACAAACCACTCCCAAGCTCCTGACCCAGAGGTCCTCTGTCCTCCCTGGCCTTACCTGCCCAGCCCAGCCTAGGATAGCTGTTCCTACGTTGCAGCACCGTGGGACACTCAGAGGGTGCTGCTGGCCTGGTGGGAAGGCCTGGGACCGGGGTGGACAGTGGAAGACACAGGCTTCTCTCCTTCCCATCAGCCAGGATCCTAATAGGGGTGTAAGTGGCCCCAGGTGGGGCCCTCAACTCTTGGAACGCCATCCTGGGGCTTAGGAATCTGCTGTTTGGTGATGCTTTCATCAAAATGGAATTTGTTCTATGCCTGTTTATCGATTTGAGTCAATTGATGGGAGTGGCTTGCTGCCGCTGGACCCGCTGGGTGCAGAGCCCCACTCCATGCCCTGCTCTGACCTGGGGGCTGGTCCTGTGGCCTCCTTGCCCTCTGGCTTCTGGGCGGGTGCGGCTGGGGGAGATGCAGGCTGGAGGGCTGAGGGCAGGAGGGCGGGGAGAGCTGTGTGCACCCCACCTACGTGCACCCAGGCTCTGGGCCACAGTGCCCTCTATGTGCCCTCCCGCCAGCTCCAACAGCACCATCTCTCCTGCCCTTCCTCCCAGGAGGGTGAGGGTGCCTGGCCCGGCCCACCCCCCTGCACTAGGTCATTCAGCAAGCTCTCGCTCCCCTCGTCTCCCTTTGGGTGGGTCTGCGGGGCCCTGACAGATCCAAACCACACACCGGCCTGATGGCCAGAGGCCTGCTTGGGAGCAGCAAGCCCTACACACTTGGACCGCCTTAGAGACAGCGCCATGAAGGTGCCCCAGAGGCCTCAGACCCCCCACAGTGAGCTGACAGGGCTTCCTCCTCTTCCAGCCACCTTTGGGATTCTGCCTTCGTAGAAGATCTTGAGAAACTGGTGATGCCTTCTCCGCCTCCCACCTCCTTTCTGGGCACTGGGGCTGCAGAGGGAGGAATGCAGGCTGGTCCCACCCAGACTGCGGGCCCACTCTACACCCCAGGGGCCTCAGCCTGGGCCCTGTGCATCTTTCTTGAGACTCTTCTTAGGAAAAGGATGTGAAGATTCCAGTCTGGACTTTTCCTGGCTCTGCTCTGCCCCCAGTCCTCCAAGGAGCTCTGGCTTGAGCCCCACATGCTTTGGTCTGAGGATCAGGTGCCCTGGGGGTACCCTTGACGAGCTCCTTGGGCACCCCACCCCTTACTGCCAGCCATCCCGGGTCCTCTCTTCTCCCTGCTGGCTCTGGGCCAGCTCAGAGGTGAAGCAAAAGACAGGTGCCACCTCAAGGAGCCCCAAGTCCACAAAAGGGACAGATCCGTGAGCAAACAGCTACTGTTCCAAGTGGGAGCCCTGCCATCCAGGCCTGCAGGTGGCAGACAGCACCCATTGGAGCCCCCGCAGCAGCAGGTGGGGGACCAGGCCCAGCAGTGGTGACTGTGTAACTCCATCTCTCTGAGCCTCAGTTTCCTCCAGGTAGTTCACAGTGTCACCTATGTGATGCCCTTGTCCAGGACGCTTAACCTGAGTCGAGCCACAAGGGAAGAATAAAGGAAACCCAAAACGAAGGACATTCGGCAGAACAACTGCTCTGGATGCTTTGAAATGATCAATGTTAAAAAAGACAAAAAGAGGTGATACATATATATGATGGAATATTCCTCAGTCATAAAAAGGAATGAAATAATGCCATTTGCAGCGACATGGACGGACCTAGAGATTGTCATACAGAGTGAAGTAAGTCAGAAAGAGAAAGACGAATATCATATAATATCACTTATATGTGGAATCTAGAAAAATGGTACAGATGAACTCATTTGCAAAGCAGAAACAGAGTCACAGATGTAGAAAACAAACTTATGGTTACCAAGGGGGGAAGGGAGGGGTGCGATGAATTGGAACATTGGGAATGACATATATACACTACTATGAATGAAATAGATAACTGAAAACCTACTGTTTAGCACAGGGAACTCTACTCAGTGCTCTGTGGTGACCTAAATGGGAAGGAAATCTAAAAAAGAGTGGGTATATGTATATGTATAACTGATTCACTTTGCTGTACAGCAGAAACTAACACAACATTGTAAAGCAACTATACTCCAATAAAAATTAATTTTAAAAATAAAAAATAATAAAATGAATGCTTCTAACACTACTCTTATATACAAATGTTTGCTGAAGATTTTTGGTAGATACCCTTTAATAGGCTAAGGAAGTACAACTTTTCATTAAAAAAAAAAAACGAAAAGGTGGGGTATCTGTTCTACAGGAAAAGAGGTTAGTGCGAGACCCTGGAGAGGCTCCAGACGCCACTAGGCATGGGGGTTCGGCTCTGAAGGATTTCAGAGAGAACTGGGGAGTTTTGCACAGGGGCCGCATGGGATCTGAGAGATGGTGCCAGCTACATTTCCGGGGCATGATGAAGTTAGAAAGCCCTTCTTGGACTTGAAATGCTGAAATAGTTAGGAGTGAAGTGTCACGGTGTCTGCAACTCACTCCCAAGTGGTTCAGCAATTTTGTATAAAGGGAGAGAAAGAGCAAATGCAAGAGTATTGTTTTAAAAAGAGCTGTTGGGTACAGAGTCAATATACACAAATACATTTTATTTATATATACTTAAAAAAAGATGCCCTCCGAGGCCTGGAGGGGCCAGATCCCAGGTGCTTCCGCAAGACCCCATGCCACTGTTGCCCTGCCCACGGGACCTCAGGAGGCGCCCAGAGAGGACAAGAGAGAGCCACGCACAGCCCAGCGCTGTGCTGGTGTTTGCACTGTTCGTGGCAGGGCAGGGTGAGGGCAGGGTCTGTTTGCTCAGATGCTCCTGGAAGGAGTGCTTGCATCTCCCTGGGTGCCTGTCCTTGCACCCTGAGACACAGAAAGGCTCCTGGGGCTTACAGGAAGGTGCTGGAAGAGGAAACCAGTCACAAAGTCCGGTCGCAAACACTGACATGCTGGGTCCCCATGGCCACTGGGAGTTTGCTGTTATTAAGCCATTTTTAAATAAGGAAACTGAGGCTAAGAAAGAGTAAAGCTCAGGGGAAGGGACACGGCAGCTGGCGTTGATTTAAACTTCACTGTGCACAGGGCCTTAAAACAAGGCTGCAGACACGTGGCCTCTTCCAACCCTCACAAGAACGCTGTGAGAAAGGTGTTGAATACTGATCCCATTTCCCAGATGAGAAAGTTGAGGTGTAAGGAATTTAAATGCCGAGCCCAAGGCCCCAGCCAGGGAAAGGGGAACCGGGCCTGGGCACTCCAGGTCTCGGATGCAGAGACACAGACTTGGGGACATTCCCACAGGTCAATGCCCACAGACCTGGCACCACACAGGGGCACCCACGCCTCCAGGAGGAGGTAGAGGGAGCCTGCCCAGGGGGGCTTGCTCTAGACCCTGTGCTGGGCTGAGTGCGTTACTGCCATGTGCACACGGCATCTCATGCTGGCAAAGTGCAAACCACAGAAGAGGAAACAGGCTTGTTGGGCTGATGCAGGTCCCTCGGAACCTCGAATATACCCTGCGCTCCGCAGCTCCGGGCAGTTTCCTATAACCCAACTAGCCATGTGCCACTAGGGACTAGGGTCCGTCCCTGTGAGGAGGGCGCAGTGAGCCAGCTGTGGCTCGGGCAGCCCAGACCTTCTGCATTTTCCTAAGGCCCATGCAGAGTCTCCTCACCACCTTTGTTCATTAGAGCTTGGGGCCTCCCTTCTCCTGCTCCTCGGGATTCCAATCAGCCTACAGAGATCCCCTCAGCCTCCCCAGGGCAGCATGGAGGCCGGGGCCCTCCTTTGATTTGCTTTCATATGTGTGAATGAGATCTCTGCCCCAGCAGGTAGCTGTGGGACCTTGTGGGGAGGCCAGGGCAGGGGAGGGGAGGGAGAGAAGGAGGGGAGGGAGAGGGGAAGGGAGAGGGGGAGGGCACAGGACAGAGGCTCTGAGTCCAGCCTCCAGGCCTGGCTCATTCACTCTCTGCAGCCCCTGCTCTGCCTGAGGTCAAGGAGCTCCATTGGGCGGGAGCGGTGGGGGGAACAGGGGGGAGGAGGTGGACAGCTCAGAAAGCCGTCCCAGTGCCCTTCTCTGGGCAGGCGAAGGGGTGGGCCCTGGCCCAGCCCCTGTCCAGCTCCAGGCTGGTGGCTGCCCCAGGCCCTGATCCTGCCAGGCACAGCTGAGGACGTGGCCATGGCTGGCCACACTGACCTGCCCCTCCTCAGCCTTCTTCCTGGTCAGGACCACCCTCCTCTCCTCCCTCCCTTGACGTCCATTCCTGGGCACCCCTCTAGCCAGCAGGCACCCCTGCATCCGTGGCAGTGGTCCATGGGCCCAAGACGAGAACCCGTACTCTCTGAAGATGCTGGGTGGGCCTGGAACCCGGGATACTTGCTATAAATTCAGATGCCCACCTGCACCTGCCAATTGGGACCTCTCAGCCAGGGCTTTTGGCAGCACCCCCCGGATGGGGGTGTGGGGAGACTCTAAGCCATCCCCCATCTCCTGGGTCTCGCCTCTCTCCCAATCAGGACTGCTAATACCGTGTCACCCTCAGCCCTAAGGGCAGGAGTGGGGCCCCCAGCCGGAGAGGGAGGCAGGCAGGGTGGCTTGGCACCAGTGGGTGCTGGCCGCCCCCCACCCTGCTCCCTACAACAGCTCCCACATCCTAGTTCTTAGTCGCCCCCTCCCCCATCTGCGCGGTCCTGCCTGGGAGCCTTTGCTCTGCCAGGAGTTGGTTCCGTGTCCTCCAACAGCACCTCCTTTGTGAGGCCTCGGCTGCTTGGAGAAGCTGGGTGTCCTCGTGCTGCTGGGCCTCCCTTGCTGCTGCCGGAACCCTGCCCCACCCTCCCCGCGTATCCCCAGTGTCAGCGTGGTGCCCGCAACCAGTGGAGGAAGAAAGGAGTGAAGGGGGGATCTCAGCGGCACCAGGCCTGGCCCTGCCCTGGGCTCTCAAGGCAACTCCCGTGGGAGGGGTTCCCTGGGTGGGAGGCTACCCAACTCCTGCGTGGTCCTGGCGCCTCCACCAGGGAGGGTGTGGGAGAGCTGTGACTGTGAAGACCCTGATCCCGGCCCCCCTCCCTCCTGGTGCTGGAACACCTGGTCCCTGAGACATAGGGGGCAGAGGGGAACAGGGGGGCAGCCTCCAGGTCTCAGGAGCCTGAGGAGCTCACCTGTAAATGCCTGTTGAGCAGGTGACCCATCCAGAGACAGACGCAGAGGCCCAGAGAGACAAAGCAACTTGCTTGAGGCCTCACAGCTAACTGCAGATTCGGGTGAGAAACCCAGTTCCTCAGCCCTGCCATCAGAGCAGGTGTTCCCTGCCCAGGGCAGAGCCCCCGAGCCGCGCCGGGAAAGCGGCCTGGATCCTGGGTTCCAGGCCTGAGGAGCTGCAGCTGCTGTGTCAGTGTGGGGACATTGCCAAGCCGGGCTCAGACGCCCTGGCCCGAGGCCTGTGTGGGCGTGGGAGGGAGCCCACAGCCCAGCCACACCTGTCCCGCTGCGGGCCCTGCGGTGGGGTTTCCCATCTGTGCTGGAGCCTGATCAGGTTTCTCACTTCACCCCGAGGCAGGGTGCAGGGCAAATGGGCTCCGGCCAGCCTTGAGTCACCGCCCAGCCTGCCCGCCAGCCTGCCAGGGCTCCTGACAGACGGAAAAACCTGTGGGGAGGGGCCATGCTGGGAGTATCCTCGCTGGGCCTGGGGCGGTGGTGGGGGGGGCCCTCCCATGGGGCCCTCCCACCCAGCCCAGCATCTCCCTCCCTCCTCTAGCCGGGTCAGGGGCCCAGGGACGCCCAGGCCCCTGCATGGTGGGAAAGGGGGACCTCCCAAACCTGAGTCAGTCCGGGCCTGACCATCCCCAGACCCTGTACCACTGCTTACTCAACAGAGTGCTGAAAGTTCACCTGATCTTGTCCCAAGTGTTAAGATCTGTGAAATTGCGGGCTTGATCTGTTGGTTTTGCTTTTTTTAACAGACGCTAAAAGAAATCACGTGTTTTAAAATAGTTTGTCGGGACCATCTGTGGATCAAGTCAGGCACAACTGGCCTGGGGGAAGGCCAACTCCTCCTTTGGAAACGCAGAGCCCAGAGGGGGTCTGGCTGCAGCTGAGATGATCTGGGAAGGGGCTCTCCCCAGGGCAGCCCCAGAGCATGGAGACTGTGGTCTTGAGTCCAGTCCAGAGCACCTCCCCCCGCCCCCACCTTCTACAGGCCTGCCCAGAAGCAGCCTCTCCAGGCAGCCTGGGGTCCCCTCCGCCCTGGGAACAGTGGGCAAGGTCAGGGACACTCCAAACAGGCTCCCAGTTGGCCTCACACCCACTCACACCTCCCTTGGGCTCACCGCTCTGGGCTGCACCCCTCCTTCATCTCCAGGCCCCTGCATTCCAGGCATCTATCTCCTCCTGTGTGGGATGAGGCTTCAGCCCCTGAGAACCCTGCAGCTGGGAGAGCCCCCATGTGGCCAGGTGACCAGCTTTGTACTGGCCCTACCCCTGGCCTGCCCCAGGCCACTGCCAGCTGATAGAATCACTAGACCAAGAAAGAGTCCCTGCAGCCCCTCAGGAAAAGCAAGGGTGAGGCTGAGATGCAGAGCGCGCCCCCTACTGGAGAGAACCTGCATGGCACGCAGCCCCCCCAGCCCTTGGCCACTGTGAAGGCAGAGGAGGACAGAGGAGGCTCCTGCCCCATCTGCTCACAACCTTGCCCCCAGGGTCCCTCCTCCGGGTGGCTGGTGGGTCTTCTTTCTGGGGGGTAGTGAGCTCAGCCCCTGCCCTGGGGTCCTGGAAGCACTTTAGAGGCAGGAAATGAGCTGATGAGGTCCTTGAGACACAGGCCAGGTGCAGGGTGGGCTAGACCGGCTCACCGTGGTCTGTCTCCCCCAGAGCGAGGCTGTGGGCAGTGAGGGCTGATATTACTGAGTGCTCACGACACACCAACGCTGGCCTCCACGCTGTACCTGCCTCCTTGCGCTGAGCCTCCTAAGAGGTGGGTGCTGTTCTATCCACCTTTGACAGACAAGGAAACTGAGGCACTGAGTGACGGAGCCACCCACTCAGGCCCTGCAGAAGCCCCGGAGGGTCAGAGCTAAGACTCAGAGGCAGAGCCCACAGGGCCTGGGCTGCTGGGGTCCCCCTGCTGGCCTGGGTCCTGGGTGTGCAGCCTTCCAGGCCCCCTTGCCCATCTGCAGCAGCTCCCCAGGCATTTCTCACCCTCACAGATTCCCCTCTGGCCCAGGGGAGGGAATGGAGACAAAATCTTTTCCTCTAAAAGGTTAAAATCTGGGTTAGGGGACTTCTCTTGTGGTTCAGTGGTTAAGACTTCGCCTTCCAATGCAGGGGTGCAGGTTTGATCTCTGGTCGGGGAGCTAAGATCCCACATGCCTCGTGGCCAAAAAGCCAAAACATAAAACAGAAGCAATATTGTAACAAGTAAATAAAGACTTTAAAAATGGTCCACAGCAAAAAAAAAAGATTAAAAAAAACACCTTAATAAATAAATAAAATCTGGGTTGAAAAAGGGAGGGTTGTCTGGTGGTTCCTCAAACATTGAATCACTGTGTGACCCAGAAATGCCACTTTGGGGTATATTCCCAAAAGAACTGAAAGCAGGGACTCAACCAGATATTTGCACACTGGTGTTCACAGCAGCGGAAAGGTGGAAACAACCCAGGGGTCCACTGATGGATGAAGGACAAACAAAATGTGCTCTGGTCCATACAATGGAATAGTATTCAGCCTTAAGAAAGAAGGGAATTCTGACACATGTCACAACGTGGATGAACTCGAAGACATTATGCTAGTGAAAGTGGTCAGACAAAAAAGGACAAATATTGTATGATCTCACTTATATGAGGTTCTTAGAATGGGCCAATTCATAGAGACGGAAAGTAGAATAGAGGTTACCAGGGGCTGGGGGGAGGGGGGAAAGGGGAGTTATTGCTTAATGGGTAGAGTTTCTGTTTGGGATGATGAAAATTTTAGAAATTGATAGTGGTGATGGTTGCACAACATTGTGAATGTAGTTGAAGGCACTGAATTGCACACTTTATTATTATTTAAAAAAATTTTTTTGGCCACGCCACGCAGCCTGAGGGATCTTAGTTCTCCAACGAGGGATCGAAACTGTGCCCCCTGCAGTGGAAGCGCGGAGTCTTAACCGCCGGACTGTCAGGAAGTCCCTGAATTGCACACTTTAAAAAAATACTTAAAATGGCTAATTTTATGTTATATGTATTTTTCCACAATAAAAAGAAAGATTTTTTTAAAAGGAAGGGGCCCAGTGAAAGGCATGTAGGGGGCCCACTGCGGCCTCCCCGTCCCTGTCCCATCCCTCTGAGGGTCAGAGTCCACCTCCTTGGCAGCTCCCTTGCCAGGCAGGCCCAGCTTAACAGGAGATAAAAAGCAGTTCCGTCCACTTTGCTCCTTATTCAAAGACAGATGGAGGAGAGGTTGACACCATCGGCACATATGAGGTTTGGGGGTCTTGTGCGGGTTTCTCACGTCCTGCACCCATAGCAGGAGTAGCTGCCAGGAGGCGGCGTTGCTGCCACCATCCTCTTTGCCTGGTTTCGGGCGTGGTATCCTCTCTACCATCCCCCCTACCGCTGTCACCGGAAAACCTGTCCTGGGGGACCTGATGCTGCGGTCAGTGTGATCCTGAGTTAGGACCTCTTCTGCGACTGCCAGCTGTGTGGCGTTGGGAACACCTGCAACCTTTCTGGGCCGCCGATTCTACACGGAGTCACCCAGGGAACATGCAGGGAATAGTCATCTCTGCATGTGAATGGGAGTCACCGGCTCGTGGTGGCGCGTGGTGGCGCTCAGGGATGCTGCCCCTCCTCGTGGGGCATTTCGGTACGTGTTCAGCACCTTCTGTAACGAGGCCTTATTGCCAGTTTTCAAGCTTTATTCTATAACAGAGCACAATGTCCTGTAGAAAGAGCACAGGCCTTAGAATAGGCTCCACTGTTTCCAAGCTGTGCCATTTCCAGGAGGCTGCTTAACATTTCTGAGCCTCATTTTTCTTATCTATAAAGTAGGATAATAACATCTGCATCCCAGAAATATCGTGAAAATGAATGTGGGAAAGCGCTTATTTGCATGGTACCTAATATAGACTGTGTTCTCAAGGGTAGTTACAGGTGAGGCTGTCACTGTGTCAGGGGTTGAATGGTAGGTATCAGCCCCCCCCCACAAGAAAAAAGATATGTCCACCTGGAACCCGTGACTGTGACCTTATTTGGAAAGAAGGTCTTTGCCAGCCTGCCCCCAGTACCCCACTGAGGGTAAGTTTGTGGAGCTCACTCTTGCTCTGTCTTTCCTGACCATGGACACAGCGTTTGCCCTCAAGGCTGAGCTCAAGGGCTGCTATGGGGGCCTTCCAGGCTCCCAGGAAGGGATCAGAGCCGCCCGCTACTCCAGCACTCAGATTCTGCTTTGTCGCCTCCCCTGAAGCTCAGGGCCCAGGCCCTTCCCAGAGGGCCTGTGTCCAGTCCAACTGGCTGGCAGTGTGCAAGGTGCCAGCAGGGCAACGAGGACCTTGGGAAGAACCGGGGGTGGGTGCCCCAGCCCGCCAGCAACGGGCCCTGGCACATCAGGGGTCCTCTGCGAGCTTCAGTCTCCTTGTCGGCTAAACGGAGGGTATCCTCAGCTCATGTGAGTGTTGGAGGAGTCTCTCAATCGTATTTACCAAAAGCCCTCGGTGCCTTCAAAGGCAGTTGTGTTATTACTGCAGTGGGCATGCCAGTATTTCCCAGAGGGGTGAAGTCCCCAAGGCCCCAGTCTTGAGATGGGATGGTCAGGGCGCAGAGAGGATGCTGGGGATTCCCTGGGCCCTGAGACCACGGGAAGACCTTGGCTGACCTGGCTTTAGCCCCAGTGTGGCCCCAGCTCCCTGGCTGACCCTCTGGGGTCTGGATGGGTGTGACAGGAGGGGCTGGCCCTTCCAGCTCTGCCCTCAAGAGTGGGATGGGGGTTGCAGAGGGAGGAGGAGCCCCCTGAGCGTTCTCACCCCACACAGGAAACATGCCCTGGCGGTGGTGGCCTTGGCCTGGGCGCCCGGGTTCACGCGCCAGGCTGCCCGGCCCCACGGGTGTGGAACCGATTTATTCGGTAGCTTTGCCGCTGATTAGTTGCAGGTGAGTGGATGGCACGTGGTTTCTGTTGTAACAATATTTTGGGACAATTAGATTGAAACCACATTGTCTCGGCCCTGCTGGTGGCTCGCCCCAGCGTTGCACTCTCCATGCCCTTTGAGGCTCCCGGGCTGGCCAGGCCACGCCAGTCTTCCTGGGGCTCCGGGGCACAAGGCAAGGTGCCAGGGGCCCTTCTGCTGGGGGGCAGGGCCTTCCATCCTCACCCTCACCAGGGCTCTTCCCACTGGCCTCCCGCTGACCACAGCCTCTAGTTGTTCCAGAAAACAGCTGCTGGGAGGCTTCCCAGGGCAGGTAGGGAGGGGGCTCTGGGGGGCCTGGGACTTCTAGGCTGGAAGACCACTCCCTTCCCCCCAACATTATCTCAGCACATCCCTGTCCCTACCCCACAGAGGAATGCACCAAGCATCCCCTCGCCCCCCGACTCCAGCCAACAGCACCCCCAGACTGCATGCTCCAGGAGCGAAACCCAAGCCCAGTGACCCCAGGGTGGGAGGGGACAGCCAAGGCCAAGTCGGCCCAACTGCTGGGTGGGGGTCTCTTGTCCTGCCCACCCCCCTAGCACCACACCATGGGCAGAGAGGCCTGGATGCCAGGTTATTCCTCTCACTTTTGGGGAACCACACTCCCTACCCGCCCCCTCGGGAAATGCTGAAGGCTCAGGGTTCATCTACAAGGGGTGAGGGGATGCAAGGGGGCCCCTGGGGCCAGGCCCAAGCTTAGGAAGGGGATAGCTGACAAGGCCCAAGCACAGGGAGCAGAGTGGGACCCAAGACATGCTCCCCCACAAATAGCCAGCAATACCCCGGGCAGGGCCGTGTAGAAGGGCTGGTGACTGCGGATGAGGATTTTATTTTATTTTTATTTATTTATTTTATAAATTTATTTTATTTATTTATTTATTTTGCTTATTTATTTTTGGCTGCGTTGGGTCTTCGTTGCTGCGCGCGGGCTTTCTCTAGTTGTGGTGAGCAGAGGCTACCCTTCATTGCGGTGTGAGGACTTCTCATTGCGGTGGCTTCTCTTGTTGTGGAGCACAGGCTCTAGAGCTCAGGCTCAGTAGTTGTGGCACACGGGCTTAGTTGCTCTGCGGCATGTGGGATCTTCCCGGACCAGGACTCGAACCCGTGTCCCCTGCATTGGCAGGCAGATTCTTAACCACTGTGCCACCAGGGAAGCCCCAGATGAGGATTTTTAAATTCAGGTGTTACCCGAAACCAGTTTGAGTCTGGGGACTTGTGCAGAATGGGGGATGGGGGTGATGGGGGTGGAGGTGTGGTACCTCCCTCCCTTCAGGAGGAGCTCAGGTCACACTTTAGGCAACAGCTCTGGCCCAAAGCATTCTGGGACAGCCTCTGGGGTGAAGTTGGAACCAGGCTGGGACCCTGGGGTGGGGGCAGAGCCAGGCTGGTAGCAGGGCCACCCCAGTTGGGTGGGCAAGTGTCACTGGGGCTCTGCTTCTCAGCCCCCCAAATCCCCCCAGCCCTGAGATAGTGGTGTTCCTGCAGATAGGATCCTCCAGCCTGCTGGAGGCCCTGCCCGGGGTGTACCGGGGCCACTCCCCGCCTCCCGCCTGCATCTTTGGTTAGGACTTGTGTTGAGATGGGGATGCAGGTGCCCCCACACTGGAGAAGCGAATTAAGGGAAGGATTTGCCTTCTGCAACAGGATCACAGTATCTGTCAGGTTTCCAGTTTAATTCCAATAGTGCTCGTTTGCCGTTGCAGTGTTTCTAATGCTTCCTGAGCACTTGAGGGAAATTTTTCCGAATGGGATTTTCCTAGAGCTCTGCTCACTTGCCCACTTCAGCCCGCGCTGTTCCTTCCCCAGAACTGCAGCTCTCTGCCTGGCCTCTGTTCCAGCCCGGGGCAGCTTCATGCTTCCCAGTGACTCTTGCCTTATGACACGAAACAGACAGAAATACAGGTCCAGGAGCTGAAACCTCAGGTGTGCCCGGCACTGGGGAGGCTACCTGGCTGGGCTGGGAGTTGGTGAGTGGCCTGTGGGCCCCAGCCCAGGGCACATGGTGTGGAAAGCCTGCTCTCCCATCCTCCCCAGCATTTCTGCTTCTTCAAGCCCCGCCCCCGCCCAATCCATCCTGGGAGGCCCAGCTGTGCTCTCGGGGCACTGGCACTCTGCTCTCCTGGCCTCGGGTCCCGTGCCCGTCTCTCAGAGGGACACTGCCAGGCCTCTGTGTCTTTGCCTACCACAGCCCTTCCTGGCCCAGGTTTGCAGAGGAGAGAGGGGGCGTGAGGGCCAGGGAATGGCCTCTGACCCTGTCCTGCTCAGCCCCTGTTCCCACCAGGCAGAGGCCTCTCAGAGCCTTCCTCCCTGAGGCCCTCTGCTTGGTACAGTAAGGACGATGGCCGGGGGTTGTGTGCCTGTGCCCCATGACCCTCTTCAAACCCTTTTCCAGGTGAGGACCCTAAGGCAGAGGAAGACCAAGCAGCGTGCTTGGTCTTGGGGAGATGGGGGGTTTGCGAGCCTGGGTGTCAGTTCCACCGATTTGGAAACCCCTAAAAATAAGTGGGGTCAGCCTGAAGGGACAATTTCTGGGGACTGAAGCCATCACACTTGGGGTATAAAAGGAAAATGTGATGAAACCCCAAAACCACAAACAGAAAAAGAAATTTCTTACACAAAATGTTTGAAATTTCTCCAACGATAAAAACATCGTTATTGACAAATGTCAAAAACAGCAAACTGACCCAGGAAATGCAAGTTATAGCCTCAAAGAGATGCCACTGCACACCTCCCCATGTGACCAGATGCAAGAAGCAGTCGGTATCAGATGCTGGTGAGGATGTGGAGGGCTCGGCCTCTTGCTCCGCCTGAGGGAACGGAAAATGGTGCAGCCTGGTGGGTGGGGGTGGGGGTGGGGAAGCAGGTGACAGCGTTGGAAAAGGTCACATCCACCTGCCCTGTGACCGAGCCGTTCTGCTCTCAGGTGTTTGCCCAGGAGATGAAACACGTTCACATACAGCCTTGTACTTGAATGTGTTCCTAGCAGCCTGGCTTATTAATAGCCCCAAACTGGACCTGCCCAAGTGTCCAAGCACAGGTGAACGGTGCAGACACGGCCACCAGGCCGTGGATGGTACCTGGCAGTGAAGAGGACACACACAGCAATGGCCTGGTTGAGTCTCAAAGTCATTTGCTGAGCAAAGCAGCCAATACATTCTGCATGGTTTCTTCATTTATGTGAAATTCTAGAAAAGGTGAAACTATTCTGCAGGGGCAGAAAGAGCGGGTCGTGGTGGCCCAGGGTTGAGATTGGGCAGGAGATGGGGATTGATCAGGGGCCTGAAGGAAGATTCCCAGGCTGCTGGGAAGTTTTGCATCTTGACTGTCGGGGTGGTTACACGACTGTACCCATTTGCCAAAACTCATCCAACTGGACACTTAAAATGGGCACTTTTATTGTACCTAAGTCATAACTTAAAGCTGATTAAAAAAAAATCCTACCGGACACTATTTGTCACCTATCAGATGACAGAGGCCAAAATGACTGATCATCTCTAGCTTTGCCAGGGATGCAGGGAAGCGGAAGCTCTCACACTTGGTGGGCGTATATATTGGCACACTTTTGCCCAGAAGTTTGGCAATAGCAATCAAAATTTGAAATATGCATGCTTTTCACCTAGCAGTTTCTCTTCTAGGAATTTTATCTTCCAGACACATGTGCATAAGGGCACAAAGATATGTGAACAGAGATGTCCTTTGTTAGGTTGAGAAACTAGCAACAACTGAAACATCCAACAGTAGCCGCTGGCTGAATACACGGAACCTGACCCATCCTGACCAACCGTCTCAGTTTTCCTGGCACTAGCACTGACAATCCCATGTCCTGGGGTCCCAAGCCCCCTCATACCAGGACACACCACGGTATAGATAAGCTAGGGAGTACTACAAAGTCAGGAAAAATGACAGGTGGGTTTACGTGTGCCAACGGGCAAGGTGTCCGAGAGACTCTGTGAGTGAGATCAAACAAACAACCAAATTGCAGGTGGCGTGGGGCCGTCCACAGACGCTGCCTCTGGAGATTGAGGCTCTGGAAGATACTACTTTCGCTTTGTATCCTTTGTGCCATTGGCTTCATTTATTTTGTGTGTGTATGGGTTGTATAATTAAAAAATATATTCTAAAGGACATGTGACCTTGGTCTGCATGTGTGACCTTGGTCTGCAGTCGAAGGCAGGTGGGTGGGGCCTCTGAATTACAGCCACAAGGAGGCAGGTACAGGGCGAGGGAGGGGCCCGAGGTCTCTTCAGCAGCGGAGGAAGACCTGGAGGGGAGGGGGGAAAGAGCCATCCCTAGATCAGGGCTTAGAAGATCCCTTCGGCCCTCCGGGCCCCTCACCCAGGACCCGCCTCCCGGAAACTGACTCGGTCCCTCTTGCTGCCTTTGAACCCCTTGCCATTAGCAGGCAGCCCCTGGGCCCCAACCAAAACACAGCAGCCCAGGGTTGTTACGCAAATGGACTGGTGGGGCCCTGAGCCTGGCTAATTCCTGTGTCTTAATGAGTGGGAAGATGAGGTTTTTATTCATCACTGGGGCTTTAAAAATTGCAGTGAAGTGGCCCACTTTATAAAGAAAAAAAATCAATAGCTAAAAGAAAACAGGAGTATGTAAATGGACAGAGTGACAAAAAGCAGGCCAATTACCCCCCAAAATGAGACACAGTTATGGCTCCATTAACTCAATTATATTTTCAAAAGGATTTCTTACATGGGCCCCACCCCACCCCACCCTCACACGCCTGTAATTTTTACATCAACTTCAAGCCATTAAGTTGCATTAAATTATTTTGTGGGAGAGAGAGGTGTGTTTGGGAAAGGGGAGTTGTGGTCCTGCCCGGCTTCCCTGGGGGCCTGGGGTCAGGTGTGAGCAGGCGGGCTGTCGAGTGGAGCCTGGGGGAGGGACTCCTGCTCTCAGCCCTGAGAGATAATGAAGAGGAACCTCGGACTCCCCCCATGTAGCAGGACCAGCCTGGGAGTCCCCAGCCCCAAGGTCCCCTATGCATGCCCCCCACCCCGAATTTTTATTCCCAGATGATTCACTGCTCTGTAACTACCCCCCACAGTGGGACAGTGGGTGGCCCTGCAGGTGTCAATCCAGATGTGGGCACCTAACCACCCTTGGCTTCGTGAGTTTTCTCTTTGTCTGTTTACAGTTAGGAAACAATGTTTTGAAGGCATGGAAAAATACAGTGTATTAAAAGCAACCACACCACCAAAATTGGGGCCTAAACGGGGATATATTCGATGCCTGCTCTTCATGCAGCCCTTTGCAGGCCCAGAGCCCCTGGATGAGAGGATCCTAAATGACACTGGCAATTGTTTATTCAGCCACCACCTTCCAGCTGTCCCGAGACGCCAGGGAGGCCCTGGAGGCCCGACAGTGCCCACCCGCATTTCCTGACGCTTTCTTAAGAACGTGCCGGCCCTGAGGCTCACTGGCTGTAACCTGCTTTTCTGAGTCTGCTGCCCCCGGGGAGCTGAGGCCTGTCCTACATAAGCCTGTGCCTGGGCCGCCTGAGACCCAGCACTTAATATCAAGGATTTCAGGCGGAGGCGAGGAAGAGGAGGAGGAAGGGCTGGGGCCCAAGGGGTGGTCAGACAGGCTGTTGCTGGGCAGAATGTCCAGGGTCACTGGGCCAGGTTGCTGGCCAGAGAATATAAAACCAGCCAGTGGACAAATGGACGGGTGGAGACTCAGGCTGAGCAGCAGTGGTGGGGGCGACCCTAAGGCACAAGCCAGGGCCCCCCACTTCCAGGGCTGGCGCAGTGAAGGGTTAAACTACAATACAGACACAAAAAACCAAAGAGAATCAAACCCCCTCTGCCCTTGGGGGCATCAGACCCAAGACAGGCTGAAGAGAGGGCCAATCTGGGCATGCTGTACAGAGGGGTCCTCAGAGGTTCCAAAGGGCTGTAGGGGGAGGAGAAATGAGGGAGGGGGTCCCCTTCGACCTGGAGAGGGACCATCGCAGGGTAACCTATAGGGAAGATGGCACCATGGGGAGTGTGTGTGAACTTTAGGCTCTCATAACCTCCATCACCCCACGAGCACCCCAAACTTGCTGTGCCCATGGAGCTGGGAGACAAGCCCTCACTCCCTCGGGCCCTCAGCCCTGTTTGAGAGCCTGGGGCAAGAGACTAACGGGGGCACTTCCCTGGTGGCGCAGTGGTTAAGAATCCGCCTGCTAATGCAGGGGACACGGGTTCGAGCCCTGGTCCGGGAACATCCCACATGCCGCGGAGCAACTAAGCCCGTGCGCCACAACTACTGAGCCTGCGCTCTAGAGCCCGCGAGCCACAACTACTGAGACCGTGTGCCACAACTACTGAAGCCCGCACGCCTAGAGCCCGTGCTCTGCAACAAGAGAAGCCACCTCAGTGAGAAGCCCGCAAACCACAATGAAGAGTAGCCCCTGCTCGCTGCAACTAGAGAAAGCCCGCGTGCAGCAACGAAGACGCAACAGCAGCCAAAAATAAATAAATAAATTTGTTTTAAAAAAAAAAAGAGAGACTGATGGGGAGGATAGGAAGGGGCCACATTCCTGGATGCAAGTGTGTGCACACGTGTACATGTGTGTGCGGCTGAGACACAGGATACACGCCAACTCCCATTGCCTGCCCCCATGTCCTTGGGAGCCTGAGGCTGGGGCAGCATGTGCTCGCAGGCCCAGAAGTGGGTGCGCAAGTGAGTGGTGAGGCTGCTTGGAAATGGATCATCACCTCCATTTAGGGTGTGATCTTGGGGCTTCAGCAACAACAGGAAGGAATCCCAGGGAGGGAGAGTAGGTGCAATGGCTGGGGCCACAGCAAGCCTGAGAGATCCCAGGAGAGGGAGACACAGGGCTGGGAAGGTAGTTGGGGGTGTGGCGGCCAGCAAGCAGACCACTGGGCAGTGGAGGGGAGCAGAGACTCAGCCCAGGGGAGCAGGAGTTGATGGGCCGCCTGGGTGCTGGGGAAGGTCCTACAAAGAGGGCGTTGTGATGTTAGGAGAGCCCCATCCCGACCCACGGCTCTGCCCTATACCAATGCTCCCCAGCTTGTGCCTTTTCACCCACCACACCAGGGCCCTCGGGCTCACCAATCCTCATGACCTTGGGGACACCCCCTAAGCCCCCCAAGCCCTGAGGATGGAGAGTGGCTCAGAGGGAGTGGCTGAGCCCAGGCCTCTTTAGCTGCCCTCCAGACTCCAGGTGCCCACCATCCCAGGGGTCTGGGGGAGTGGGGGACCCCGCCTTCCCTGGGACTGGCCGGTATCTTCTCACTCTCTCTCTTGCCTTATCAATCATCTGCCTGCTCACTGTCAGGCCACAGGGCCAGCCCCTGGGCCCCCAGCCAGGCCTGCCTCTGCCAGAGAGTGGCCTCTTGCCCACATGCTGAAAGAGCCATTGTTCCAGAGGGGATGAAGGGGAAGGGCATGGGGACACATCAGCTGTCGGCCAACCAGTCAGGGTCAGACTCAAGGGCCTGGGCTAGGCCACACTCAGGAGACTCCTCAGGACCAGCCATGCCTGGGCAACTAGCAGGGACCCAGGGACAGTGCTTGGAGTGAGGCCTGAATTCAGGGGCTGCCTTTCCTGTTCTCTGCCTCTTCATCCCCATCTCAGCCTGAGGGAGAGTTGGCTGCTGTGGCAAGTTGAGGGCCCAAGCCCCCTGGAGCCTCTGGTCCAGCCGAGACCCTGGGGGAAGAACCTAAGATTATTGACTTCCCGGGCAGCCCAGGACCAGGAAGGGGCAGGGGTGGTTTCTGCCTGGCTCTGCTCGGCGCACAGCCATCTGGCCTTTGCCCTCTGCCCTCTGCCCTCTGCCCTCTGCCCTGCCCGGCCTTCGTCCTCTTGGTCTCTCCCTCCTGTCTCTCTGTCTCTGGGTATCTCTCCACCTCTGCACCCCCTTCCCACCCTGCACCCCGAAGCACATCCTCCAGGGCAGTCAGTCTGCTGGAGGGACAGAGGGAAAGCACTGCCTAGAGATCCGCGCCCTAGGTGACAGTTTCCCACCGGAGGCCTGGCCCCTGATTCTTGGCCTATGTGGCCGCCTGCCCATCCCCCGCACCCTGACCTGCTCCCCGGCCTTCAGATCTCTGTGCCCACCCCACCCCCCGACACCTAGGCACCTTCCAGAGAACCTCCAAGGCTTGTGCTTACTTAGACCCTTCGCTCCTAGGGGATGGGGATGTTTGCACCTTTTTCAGTCCCTTGTTGCAGGAAGATGTGTGTGGTTCTCCTGCTGTCTTCTCCCCGATCATGTGGGAGGCTGCACAGTGCCTCAGGACGAGGCCCCTCCCTTAATCTCTCCTGGCTTTTCCCCTCAGAGAACAAGTGGCCATTCCCCCCGCCCCCCATCACAACTCTAGCAGGTGATGGAGTCCCCAGGAGCCATTAAACGGCTGCCCGAGACCAGTGGCTACAGGGTGGGGCTGTGGGAGGAGGCCAGCGTGTCCCCTGCACGGTCTCCAGGAGCAGGCGGCAGCCAGCCTCCTGCCTTTTCCTGGAGATGGCAGCCACAGGGGCCCAGGTCCCACATCAGCCCAGGGCAGCCGGAGGTGCAGGTGGTGGGGTCACCTTGGAGCCGGGCTCTGCTCCCCCCCGACCTTCCACGTGCTGGCTCACCAGCCAAGCTCTTCTCAGCTCGGAGCTCCTCAAGATGAAGAGGGCATCCTTGAGGGCTCTGGCGGCCCCACGCCAAGGTCCAGGCACCAAGGTCAGTGCCAGCCCGCACCGAAGGAAGGGAGAAGGGTGATCAGGAGGTTACAGCGAGGGAGGAGGGGGCCAGGGGAGGGGAAATAAAAAAAGATTAAATTTTTTTAAAAGGCACTCTAGCTGTCTGCTGACACCATCTCTGGTCTCCATCTGTTTTATAGCCTGACGGCTCAGGCAGCTGGGCTTTGCCGTCAGGGTGTGTGTGTGTGTGTGTGTGTGTGTGTGTGTGTGTGTCTGTGTGTGTCTGTGTGTGTGTTGGGAGGCGGTGAGGAGCCAGACCCCCCCTAGCCAGACCAGGAGGCCTGGTAGACGCACCTCCTCTCTGCCCCCACCCCCATCCCTGGCTTCTGCTCCGGGACTGCTCAGGCCATGGGCACCCAACCCTTGGCAGGGTGAGGGGCACCCGGTGCAGGTGGGATCCCGAGGGTGAAGGGGAACCTGGCCCCTGGCTGGCGGCCACTATCGCTGCCCATCTATCCCCCTGACAGGTCAATTTTCTCCCGTGTTTTACAGGACCTTTCAGAGCAGGAAATGTGATCTGGCGGCTGATTTATGTCTTTACCTGGTCTTTGTTCACAAGCCTGCTCTGCGGCCCCCTGCTCTGCAGGGCTGCGCCTGTGCAAGTGTCCAGGCCCCCGAGTTCCTCCCCAGGGGTCCCCACCCTCGGCTCCTCCCAGAGACTGGGGCCGACTGTGCCCAGCCTGAGCTCGCCTCTGACCCTGGAAGAGGGTCCCGAGCGGCTTGTTTCCTGGGAAGGGGGTGGTCTGGGGGCACTTCGAAGTCCCTGGCAGAGGGGCTGCCCCAGCCACAGCCTCCTACCACCTGCAGTGTGGGGAGTGGCGACCGGGGGAGAAGGATGGGGAGCCACATCTGGACGGCAGGGCTGTGTCCCTTAGCAACGCTTCCCGGGTTTGGAAGGAAGGGACGGTTAGGGTAATTGTGTTCTTTACATGTTAAGTTGACTTTTGTTTCTCAAACTGAGTTCTTCTCTGGTGTCATAGCACACATGGGGCCAAGGCGGGATGCGGGCCTCTCCCCTGGTCTCCTCTGGGGGAGGCAGCAGTTGGAGCATTTTAGCAGCTGCCTTCTGAAATAATGAAAATCTTTTGTGTATAATCGACAAGCTCTCAGTCTTTTATAAAGTGGCACAGAGCATGTTTAGAAAACTTTTAGCGGACATTCCAAGTGAAAATAGCTCTTGGCTCCTCCCCTGCCTCCACCTCCCCCCAGGTGCCACCCCCCCACCCCTTCCCAAGAGGATTCTGGGAACCTGAGACTGTGGTCTCTTCCTCTGCACCGTCCACAGGTTCCGTGTGGTTTTGTCACAAACTCCGGGTGCTAACCGAGGTGACCACTGCTAACAAACAGGCTGGATGCCACCTTCCTCCTGTTTCCACCAATGCCCAGGTCTCGCCCCCAAGGCGCTGCCACCTGGCACCCAGGGGCCCACGACATGATGATCACTCGATCGGTGGTCAAACAAGTAAGTGGATCAAGATCCTCAACCCAGAGTCTGTGTGGGTGTCTCCAAGAAGAGGGTGAGTCCTGCCCTGACCACCAGGGCTCCCCTTGGTGGGGAGATGCAAACATGGCACACTGGGGGGCCCGGCACGGGCAGATGGCCTCCCAGCAGACCCCACTCCTGAGCAGTGGGCTCTGCCTCGAGATTAGCAGGGGCCATGAATGATTTTTGCTGAGGTAGGACCCCCATGGCCATGTGGTCTCTGCCCCCACAGGAAGCCCAGACACACATGTCCAGCCAGGACCTGTGTGTGACCTAAACCTTGGCCAGCAGACTCTCCCTGGCTCTTGGTGTTGTTGCCTGACCGAGTCACCAGGTAAAGGGACAGGTAGAATCTGCCGGTGTGGCTGACCAGGTGTCCTGGCCCGACTGTGCCTGACCAAAGGTGGGTAACATTATTCCTGCTTCTCGCCTCCCCAGGGGGCCCTGTTTCCCCACTCCACTTTCCAGCCACCTGTTTCTTTTTTCTTTTTTTTTTTTTCTTGGCCATGCCACGCGGCTTGTGGGATCGTAGTTCTCTGACCAGGCATTGAACCCAGGCCCTCAGCAGTGAGAGCAGGGAGTCCTAACCACTGGACCACCAGGGAATTCCCTCCAGCCACCTGTTTCAACTGTGAGATCCTGTTATCCTTCCAAACTTATCCTGTTTAAATGGTGAGAACAGTGTTGGTTTTTGTCTCCAAAAACTGAAAGTATTTTGCTGATTCAAGACCCACCAAGATGAAATTAACAGGGTTGGGACTTGCGGTTCCACTTGGAAAGGACTATAGCCCAGGTCATGCCCACCAACCCACCCATTTATCTCTCCATCCATCCATCATATGTACATTTACTCACCCATCTGTCACCCACCCACCAATCCACCAACTCTCCCCTTCCATCTACCCATCATCCACTTACTCATTCATTCACCTGTTCACCCCCCCACCCATCCATGCGTCCATTCATTTGCTCATCCATCCTTTATCTATCTGTTCCCCACTCCAGCAAGCCACCTTTCTATGAGGAGCACTGACAATATTCCAGGCCTGGTACCGGGTACCAGGGCCACAACAGTACATGAGACCTTGCCTTGGTCCCAATCTGGTGGAAGAAATAACATGTAAATCCAGGGGGCTCTGGGGCACGTGAGCAGGGCATGTATAACCCAGTTGGGGGAAAGAGAGGGCCAGGGAGTCTTCCAGGAGGAGGACTCTGTGGAGCTTCAAGATGGGTAGTGAGGAAGGGCCTGCTGGGCAGAGGCCAGGAAAGGTGGGTGGCTTGAGAAGGCTGAAGAACAGAGTAGGGGGCCGGAAGTACAGCAGGATGCAAGCTGGAGCTGCAGAGCTGATGTGGCAGGCCTCATTCCCAGGCCATTTGGGAAGGGCAGAAGCGTGACCACCGACCAAGGAACCCATCACATCCTTTCTTCCTGGTGCTCCGTCTCTGTATCAGCCAACCACTCACGCTGGAAATGATGATATGGAAGGAAAGAGGGGGCACAGCCCCTCTTCCGATCCTTCCCCCATCAGTTTGCTGGAGGAGAACTCGGGCACAGCAGGAAGTGAAATAAAGACAGCGGAGTTAGTTTTGTGGCCTGCCTGTACTGTGTTCATAACAACGGAATACAAGAGCAGGTACCAGCTACAAAATACGAGTTGTGTGATTTCAGTGATTCCGCCTATATTTGTGTTTCAAACGGGCATCACACATTATAAAGGTGAACGTTAAACGCATGCTAATAATTTAAGTTTTTCTTTACTTAGAATGACATTACATAGCAACTAAAAAACACCATGACAAGTGGAGAGACCATGGAAGAAAGGGAAAACGTTTATGCTTTCCCACCTTTCATGGAATTTTCCGTGACTTTTGAGCAGGGTCCACACTCTCCTTTTTTTTTTTTAATTATTTTTTATTTTTTAATAAATTTATTTTATTTATTTATTTATTTTTGGCTGCACTGGGTCTTCGTTGCTACAGGCGGGCTTTCTCTAGTTGTGGCAAGCAGGGGCCACTCTTTGTTGCGGTGCACGATCTTCTCATTGTGGTGTCTTCTCTTGTTGTGGAGCACAGGCTTTAGGTGCGCGGGCTTCAGTAGTTGTGGCACGTGAGCACACTCTCCTTTAACTGGGCCTCACAGGTTATGTAGCGGGTCCTGCAGATGACAGAGGGGACTCACTTTTCCCTGTGGGTTTTGGGTGCAGTGTTAGGAAGGCCTGGCCTGCTGGGGCAACTCCCCCCCACTTTAGCCTCAAACACAGGTGACTTCAATCCCTGTCAGCTGCGAATTGAGGTGACTTTGTGGCTCAGCTCCCAGGGAGGAGCTCACCACACAAAAGGGCCCTTTCAAGACCCCTGCTGGGAGCTAGGGGACCCCAGGAAGAGTGGGGGCAGCATCCTGCAGCTCCGTCCTGTGACTGCCTTCCCCAGGGGCTGGAGGATGGCAATGAGGCCAGGGGCTTCTTGCCTGCTTGGGCTTCACCCCCAATCGCCCCCCCACTCCCCCCCACCGTGGTCTTGGCTGCTTCCATCCCCAGGGATGCTGAGCACAGGAGTCGTCTGTGTGGAGCCTGGACAGGTTGGGGGCTGGACTGATGTGTGACCGGAGGCTGTGCGCTCTGAACCCTCCTGGACCTGTATCCGGCCAGTCTGACTGCCCGCCCTGCGCAGAGGGAGGAGGCCACACCCCCAGGTGGTGTGGGGACAGCTGGAGGAGCCCGGGCTGGAATCCGAGCCTGGTGGCCCTTGTCATTATCACCAACCCCTGATGGGCCCTGGACGTGCAACAGGTGCCTGGCTTGGGGCTCAGCACCCACTAGCCTGGAATTTCATTGGCTCTCCTGTTATCTGAAAACTCGGCCTGTGTTTGGGCACGCAAACAATGGTAATAACACTAGCGGGCAGTGACAGCGCCCACGTCCCATGCACATCTGCTGCTTCCCAAACACGTGGCCCACTTCACCTCCATGGCACCTGACAGAGCAGGTGTGGTGACGGCCCTCTCCATCCCCGGGGTCGAAGGCCTGTGAGCTGTCAAGTGTCCACAAGTGGAGGCCGGCCTTTCGCCTGCAGAGGCGGTGGCAGGGCCCACTGTGGCCACTTCTAGAGGAAGGGGTGGGCAGTGCTGCCGTGGAGGGGGCTCCTCGCTGATTAAGCACGTGCTGTGGACCAGGCCCTTTGTGGGCCTCACTTAATTGACTGCCATGGCTGTGGGCGGTGTGTGTGTGTGTGTGTGAGGATAGAGCTATATTTCAGTGAGGAAACCAAGGCCAGATGAAGATGGTTGTCCAGCCCGATGGCTGGAAGGTGGGGAGAGGATTTGAAGGTCGCCTGGTGGCTACAGCCTTGTCAGCAGCAGCTCTTCTGAAGGAGAGATGAAGAGTGAGTCTACCCTCGGGCCAGGCGCCAGGTGGGGCTCCTCCAGCTCCTGTTGGAGCAGATACGGTTCCTCACCCTGCGAGGGGGCCTGAGGATTAGACAAAGCCCGGGCGCGGATCCAGAGGGCCCGGCCAGGCCCACTGCCCTCAGCCCTGCCCCACCCCCCGCCATTTGTGGCCTCCCTGCTCAGGACCCCTGCCTTCGTGAAGGCTGTCGTCCCCCCAGGCCCAGCTCCGGCCCTCTGCCTGGGGAGTGGAGGGGCCTGTGTCCCCAGGGACAGCCCGTCCTGCGCTCCCTGTCTCCATCAGCTCTCGGCTGTCACCGGCTCTAATTACCCAGGCTCCATCTGCCTGGGCCTCTGCACAGCTGGGGAAGCTCTCAGAAGCTGCACCCCACGCCCGGGCATGTCACATTCCTGTGTACCTCCCCACCGCCCCGCTGTCCTGCCCAACTGCAGGGCAGCCGCGGGTGCAGGGAGTCTGGGGCGGGGGGTGGGGGAGTGGGGAGGGGGCTGCCGCTGCTGGATGGGGGAGCCTGAATGCGGCCCACCTGTGCCCCAGGACTCCCAGCTGTGTCTCCCTCACCCACCCCCCCACCATCCTAGTCCTGTCCCCCGACCTAGCAAAGAGAAGTCAGAAGTTTATCGCTCTGGGTCTGTTGGGGCCACCTGGAGGAGCTCAGTGTTCTAATGGCGAAGGCAAGGGCAGGACTTCCCCACATGAAGGGGACCGTCTGACCTTCCAGTGTTGCCTCCCACCCTGAGGGTCACAGCCTTCCCTGGAGCCCGAGCAGGGCCCATGGACCCTGCGGCGCCTGGGCAAGCCGTGTTTGGGGCACACCTTGTAGGGGAGATAAGTGACACCTTTGATCCCAGGCATGCGGCCCTGGAAGGGGGCCCATCCTGGGGAGATCTCCCCGCTTCTGTGGCCTGGGAGGACCAGATGCAGAAGGGGCTGAAGAAGGCGGGCATTTGTCGGGCTCCGGCCACCACTGCTGGCTTCTCCCTTCTGGAACATGAAATGGCAGTTTCTTGCCGGCTCACAAAACCTTCGAGGCATCTCACCCTGGCAAGCCTGGGGCGCGCACATCTGCAGCCAGAACATCCCATCCTTTGTCCCCACTCCTGAGATGCAGCCTGGGGAGCAGGGGTGAGGCCTCGTGCCTCTTGCTGGCCTGCTCCACAGAGGGTCCGTGGGGCAGGGAGGAGGGTGAGCTGAGTGCATGCTGGGGTCTCAGCCTGGCTTTGCCCCAATCTGCCAGGCTGAGGCTGAGCAGAAGGTGGCCATGGGACAGCCTGACATCCCGGCTTCAGGAGGATGGAATCCCAGAGCAGGCGGGGGTAGCACATGGTCTGCTGGTTAGGGGTCGGCAGCTGCTGGGGTCAAGTGCCAGCTCCTAATCTGCTTGGTGCGTCAGGAGAATGAGCTCAGACATGGCCCTGCCTTTCCCGCACCCCCAGATCTGCCTCCAGCCCCAACAGGAAGGGAAACGCCTTGTGAATTTCCCAGGGACCTAGGTAGGGAACCCACCCACCCATGCAGGGCCTGCAGGGATGGTGCCTGGGGGGGTCCCTGTGTCCAGACGTGTGACTCTGCACCTTATGTGCCCAGGCAGCTCTCGCCTCGTGTCTGGAATTTTTAAAAAAGTGGGGGGAAGAAAAGTAGATGAAAGCAGTTTTCCCATCTTGTCAAATTCTCAACCACCCCCTCTAATTACAAGATGATAATGAGATTCAGGGGAAGTTTTCTCTTGGTGGCCAAGATTACAATCTGCAGCTTTTGTCTGAGCCCAGGGACATCATAAAGGTCACACCGTCCCTCCAGCTTAGCCTGGCTGCACAGAAGGCTCTCCCCGATGGGCCTGGGGACACACTTCCCACTGCCCGCTGCTGGACAGGACCTGCCAAGGGCTCCCCCCTCACACCAGGGAAAGGGGAGGCCCCAGTGGGGACCAGGTCTACAGAGGCCACATGAGGCCCCAAAGCTTGCATGAAGGCGAGCTCGGGGACGGGTCTGGAGTGGTGCAGTAGTGTTCTTTGTGTCCCTTTGCCCCTAACGTGGCCTAAAGCATCCCCAGGAGCCAGTCCCACAGGCATGGTGCTGGACTCCACCACCAGCTAGAAGATGCTGCCTCCCTTGTCTCAGCTCAGGGGGCAGAGGCTAGCGGCCCCTCGTGCAGGGAGCTATGGAGCCACAGTGACCTGTGTCCAGGCCCTGGGCCTCCTGTTATGTGGCCTTGAGTAAATCGCCTTGCTTCTCTGAGCCTCAGTTTCCCCGTCTATAAAGTGGAGAGGGTAACAGTTAGGGATTGCCATTGGCTGCCTTTAGTAGGAAGTCGAGAAGTTTGCCCTGGCCAGGCTGCTACCAGGACCTGGGCTCTACTCTGAGTGAGAAGAGTTGGAGCCCTGACTTTCTGGCTGCCATGTGATGAACAGACTGCAAGGAGGCCAGGAAGTGCCAAGTGAGGAGAGCATTGCAGTGGTCCAGGAAAGAGATGATGATGACCGGGACCATGGTGGAAACAGAGGAAGTGGTGAGGGATGGTAAGATTCATGGGTATCTGAACATGGACTCAACAAGATTTCCTGACAGATTGGATTAGGGTTGTGACTGAAAAGGAGAAGTCAAGGATGGGTACATGGCAGCTGCAGCAGTTCCAGTCATCACATCTGCATTCCAGGCAACAGGAATGAGGCAGGGAGAGATAAAAAGGACCACTGAAAAGCCTTTCCTGAAGTTCACCCAACACTTCTGTTAACATTGGTTAGGTCTTAGTCACATGACTGTCCTGACTGCAAAGGGGGCATGGGAAGAGTAATCTCTTTGCTGGGTACAATGCCATTGACAAGGACAGAGAGATGCTGTTAATAGGGAAAAGGACAGCATGGACACTGGTCAGGCAGCCACTTGGAGATGCTGATCACTAAACACTTAGCCCAGGGTCAGCTCCCAGTGGGCACGGGCAACGCCCTGAGCGCTGACAACCTGGGCCAGGTGGCATGTTCCATGGACCCTCTCCACCTGCAGGAATTAGGCGGGAGTTTCTCCTCTGCACATGCTTTAATCGCTCCAATTCCTGTGGTTCTCCAGGGTGAGCGCTGCAAATTAGGTGGTGTTGTGAACTTGGTCCCATAGGAGGACGTGGTTGGCTTGGGCAGCGAGGGGTAGCCAGGAACAAGGAAGAGACAGGGCCAAGGCGGGGGTGCGGGGTGGCTGAGAAGGGCACCAGGGAACCATTGGCCAAGGAGGGGAAGGATGAACCTGTCAGACGGAGCAGGTGAGGCCGTGGCAGGGGCCACGTCTGCGGGAGGCCTGCCGTGTGGACACCGAGGGGCCTGAAACCCGGGAGTGTCCAGAATGGGCAGCACGGTAATGTTCGTGTCCTGGGGCTGCCGTAACAAAGTTCCAGAAACTGGGGGACTTAACAAATTTATTCTCTCCCTGTTCTGGGGCCAGAAGTCTGATATCAGGGTGTCGGCACAGTCCGTTCTTTCTGAGGGAGAATCTTTTCCATGTCTCTCTTCCAGCTCCTCGTACTGCCGGCCATCCTTGGCGTTCCTTGGCTTGTAGACGAATCACGCCAATCTCTGCCTCTGTGTTCACAGGTGTCCTCTCTGTGTGGGTGCCTGTGTCCAAATTCCCCCTTTTTGTAAGGACACCAGTCATATTGGATTAGGCCCCCCCCCATATGCTGAGGGACTGGGGTTAGGAATGCACACATGAATTTGGGTCGGGGGGTCACATCCACCTTAAACCTGCAGGGAAAGAAGGTGAGGGTGGAGATTGCAGCAGTGGCCCCAGGCTTGGGAGGTCACAGGCCCTCATTAGTGGATGTGTGGGGTCCTGGGACATTGGGAGGCAGCTCTGCTGACGGCCGTTTCTGAATTCCTTGTAGAAAACACCCCTTGGCCCTCTCCCTCCCCCACCAGGCGTCCTGGGATGGGTCTGTCCAGTGAGGTCCCTGGGGAGGGCTGTGGGAGGGCATCTGGGCCAGGCTGCTGGCTGGGAGAGAATGTAGGTGCCTCTCCCCGGTACCCCATTCTGGCTTCCTGCCTTCCAGGAAAGGGCAGAGAGGGGGCCTCCCTGGGTGCCCCCTTGGGTCCCAGAGCCACCTGAGGAGGGGAGGCCTGGTCTACCCTTGGCCCAGGTGGCTACTGGTCTCCCTCAGGTCTGGGTCAGCTGGCCTGGCCCCTGGTGTGGACAGGGCCTGCCTGCCTCCCGGGCTTCTGGCCTTCCCAGTCTCCAGAGATTTGGGGCCTGCATGGGGGGCCCTGGAAGACTGGATCGTTAGTCTGTGGTTTTTCCAACCGAGGGTCTCATGGCTGCCCCTCCTCCAGACAGAGGCCCCTGGAGGCAGAGGGAACCAGTGTCAAGACCCCTGGAAGACCCTGCCGGCCCCCAAGGCTCTCCCAGGCCCACCCAGCCCAGGTGCCCACGAGCAGCTGCTCTCCTGTCTTCCTCTCCCGGGCCGCCGGCCCCTAGCCCTCCTCCCAGAGCCCGAGCCAGCCCGGGTCACCCACAGCTTGAGACCTGGGAAAAACCCTTGGTCTGTGGCTTTAGGGGCTGGGGCCAAGGATGGACTCTCAAAACTGGGCCCACTCAGTGGGGGGCTAAGGGTGGCCCGCCCAGCTCTCCCTTGTCAGCCCCAGAGAAGCTCCCTTGCACCTGGGCAGCTCCCCAGGCATCTCCAACTTGGGCGGCCCCTGACAGAGGAGGAGGGGACATAATCATCATCCTCCGGGCCACAGTGGGGCCAGCCCCCGCCTCCCCACCTCACATGCTCCCCTCTCCCAACACAAAGGGGCCTACGAAATGAACGGAGCAAGCATACTTTGGAAAACACCAGGGCCGATCCCCTCTCCTCTCACACCTCACTAAGGCCTGACCACCCCCACCCAGAAAACCAAGGTCAGGGCCAAGTGTGTGTGTGGGGCCGGGGGGGGGGGGGGGGCGGGGGGCGGGGGCAGTCACAAGGTTCCCTGTGAATCCAGTCACTCCACGTGGTTCCAGCACTGCCCCTTCCTCTGAGGAGGAGGCCTGGCAGTGAGAGGGGGTTGGTGGATTCCCCCAAGCATGTGATCCAATGGCGCCCCGCCCAGTGGATGCTAAATGAAATCCATTCCTGTCTGCTGGACCTGTTGTCAGTTTTATGGCTCTGGGGTTATATAAACAGCGGGAGGAGAGTACAGGGAGTCAGGGCCAGGGGCCCACCAGGCCTGGGCTCCCCCTTCTTTCCCTCGGCCACCTCCCTGGGCTCAGGGCAGCCTCCAGGCTCTGCTCTGACACAGACAGCCTGAAAGAGGGAGAACCCAACCAGAGAGGGGGATGGGAACTTGGGTGTCTGGACAATTCAGCCACTGGGCTGGAGTGAACATTTAACTCCTGCTTGCTGGGGTGATGAAAGCCCAGACCCCATGCCAGGGTCCCTGATGCTCAAGCCCCCCAGGGCCCCCACTATTCATTTCCAAGGGACCATCCTGGTCCCCCATCATGCCTCCGGTTTAGAAGCTAGAGACACAGATGAAAAAGCAGAGGATTGCCGAAAAACAATGATGCTCTCCAGGAGAGAAGGGACCAGCCCTCACTGGGGCTTATACCTGTGACCTCACAGAGAATCGCAGAGCAGGGTCATCAGCCCCATTTTACACCTGAAAACACTGAGGATTGATCCAGTGTCCCAGTAGCCAGGGCACAGCCAGCTCCATGGCCCTGGCTCTGCCTACCACCAGCTCCTGGGGCCCAGGCCACCTTCTCCAGGAGCCCTTCTCTGAAGCAGCCACAACTCTCACGTGGATTTAACCCAGGCTGGGTAACTGCATTTCTCTGGTGAGGACTGAGGTGGGGGAGAGGGAGGGGAAGGGGAAGGAGGTGGTAGAGGGGCTCACCCTTGGTAAAGCAGACACCACCTCCGGCCCCCCGCCCCAGTGTGGGAGAAACAGGCTCCTTCACCTCACTACAGACGTGCCAGGTGGGGTCAGCATCCCCCTCTGTTTGAAGACCTAAGTCTCCAGCCTCCAGAGATGGGACCCTCGTCCAGCCCCCTTCCCCTCCTTCCCCCGATGGTGCCCATGGCTGTCACTTCCAGCGACCAAATGGAAAGTTGCTGCCACTTCAGTGATGGGTGCCCCAGAACAGGCTCAGAGTGGTTCATTAACATGCCCAGGTCACAAAGCCTTTGTGCTCCAGAAAGCTCCCATGGAACAGCGGTGTCCTGTCAGCTCTGCTGATTGAACTCATGTGTCGGTATCGAGAATGCAGGGGGTGTAGGTTCAGAAATAGCCATGGTCCTGTCCTTCCCTGCTTTACACTTCAGTCCCTAAACCTTTAGGTGGTGCAGGGCGAGGTGAGTGACTGTGTCAGCGGGAATTGCGGGTGGGAGGCCACTCAGAACCAGAGTGGGGTAGAGAGGGAGTCCGGGATGGGGGTGGGGCAGCCCAGGGGAGGCTATTGGAGCCCAAGTGAGGTGGGGGAGCATCAACTCGGGTGTTACAAGTATGGAAAGGGAGAATACCAAGATGAATGCTGTGGACCTGGACCCCCAGGGGTATTTGGCGATGTTGCTGTGAAAGTGTAGCTTTCAATATACTTAGATGGACGTTGGAAGAAATCTATATGTGAGTGTGGTACACACATGTGTCTTCTAATTCTGTTCATAGAGGGACCAGGAGCAGTGGCATCCCAATGGCTGAGCACACACCCAGGGCCCAGATCTTGGTCTCTATGACTAGTCTCCCACTGGAAGGACCCAGGGCTCCTTGGAGAAATGATTGATTCTGGAAAAGTACAGGATGAGCTAGGAACATCTAATTGTGCAAGAAAGCAAGGAAGTGCTCAGAGAATGATGGGGACGCAGCACAGGACACAGGAGCCAGCTGAAGGGGCTCTCACTGTCCAAGTCTGGGAAATTTGAGCATCAGAATAACTAATGATAGTAATGGATGATAACCCATTGAATACAATAGGAAACTAGGAGTCCACAGTGACATTGATACATTAGTACGTTGCAAGTTTGACAAGGAGCAGGACAGTTAGTTTCAACGTACCTCCCCACAAACCACTCATTATTTATAAAGGAGAAAGATGTAACATTAACGTAACTATCTAATCAAGCGATCAGAGAGAACATCACCAGTAATGGGACAAATCAAAATCATTCGGCACCTGATAGGATTCAGTGGAAACACAGCAGTGCATCCATGATATTCCTGCCAAAGAAACGTAACTTGAATTTCATCATGGGTGTGGGTAGGCAGAATACTGGCTCCCCACAAAGATGTGCACCCCTTAATCCAGGGAACCTGTGAATATGTTACCTTACATGGCAAAAGGGACTTTGCAGCTGTGATTAAGGTTACAGACCTTGCGATGGGGAGATTATCCTGGATTATCCGGATGGACTCAATCTAATCACATGAATACTTAAAATTGGAAAACTTTTCCTGGCTGGGTCAGAGACGTGAAGCGAGAGGGAGGTGACCCCCTCACCCTGTTGCCAGATTTGAGGTTGGAGGAAGGGGGCCATGAGCCAGGGAATGCAGCCTCTAGAAACTGGGAACGGGCCTCAGTTTTCGGTTGGCAAGAAAACGGGGGCCTTGGTCCTACCACCGGAAGGAACTGAATTCTGCCAGCTACCCAATGAGTAGGAAATGGAGTCTCCACGAGAGCTTCCAGAAAGGGGGCGACCTGCTCACATCTTGATTTCAATCCGGTGAGATCCATTCTGGACTTCTGACCCCCAGAACGGTAAGAGCAGATTTGTGTTGGTTAAGCTGCTAAATTTGTGGTGATTTGTTATGACAGCAATGAAAAACCAATATAATGAGGAGACATCAGACAAACTCCAATTGAGGGACACAGGGCTACTTACTAAGCACATTGAAAGAACGCAAAATTCGTAAGATCAACAGCTAATTAGAAAAATGGGCAAAAATGAATAAGCATTTCAAGAAGAAATGTGAATGGACAGTAAAAATATGAGTAGATGATTAACCTCATTTGTAATTAGGGAGAACAAATTAAAAACCACAGTGAGATTCCATTTTATTCACCAGATTGGCCAAACTGATGATACCATATGTATGTGACAATGGAACTCGCAGGGGCGAGTTCCTTGTGCTCTAGGTCCTGAAAGACACGGCTCAGGATCCCAGGTCCACAGGAGGATTAGCGGGGTGCTGGGACAGGTGAGCGGCCTCCCGGCCCCGCCCCGCAGGCCCTACCCCGCAGACCCAGCCCCCACCTCTCATTGGTTTGCGCCCCGCCAAGCCCCGCCCCCAGGCCTCTCCCTCCCGCCTTCCCCAGGCCCCGCCCCCGCAGGCTCCACCCAGGCCCGCCTCTCGTCTTGAGCGCCTTGCCCGAGCCCCGCCTCCTTGTCGTCACTTCCGGGCAGAGGAGCCCGCGGAAGGCGGAAGTGTGTGTGTGTGCCAGGGCAGCTGCGAAGCCGGGCTGAGGTGTTCCTGGCTGGCACCCCGCGGCTCCTCCAGGTCTGGGCGTGGGGACACGGGGGTGGCCAAAGAGAGCCAGCGGGGGACGAAGCCATGAGGCGGCCGCGGGGTCTGGCGGGGTCTGGAGGTTGACCACTCCCGTCGCCTTCCCGCGAGGCCGCCTCCTCCAGGCAGCCACCCGTCCCCCTCAGGGTCTCGCGCCCCACCGTCGTCCCGGCGCCTTGGACTGGGGCTCCCGGGCTCCCAGACCCCACGCTATGACTGCGGCCGCCGCCTCCAACTGGGGGCTGATCACGAACATAGTGAACAGCATAGTAGGTGTCAGTGTCCTCACCATGCCCTTCTGCTTCAAACAGGTGAGTCCAGTGGGCAGTGGTCGCCGCCCTCGCCGCCCCGGGCTCATCCCCTCACGGGAACTAGGGCTGGGGGAGGCGGCCCCGCAGCTCGCCCGCCTCGGGGCTGCAAGAGAAACCGAAGGAATTTCCTCAGTGAAAAACTTAAGCACAATTAATAGCGTCAGACCGAAGTGCAAGTGTAGCAAAGCAAAATGATCTTTCAAAAATGGAAAGTGACCACAGGATTCAGTGTTCTTTTTCTTTACTATTTTTTTTTTAAACTCTGACCTGACTTCACTTGTATTCAGAAGCACACAAGTCAAACCCCCAGGCCTTGGAACTAGATTGGGGTGTTGGTTACAAGGTGATTACTAAATTCTCCAGAGTGTACGCTTAAGATCTCTGCGTTTCACTGTATACCAATGTTACCTTGAATGAAAAAATCTGAAATGTTCAAAAATTGGTGTCATCCCAACATTAAATACTGCATGAAAGAAACTCACCATTTTTGAGGTGTGGATTCATTTGGCTTCTGTTTAATTCACAAATAGGCATTTGGTACATTAGAAAAGGGAGATTGATGGAATTATCAAATTGGGTAATTTCTTTCCTAAAAATGAACTTCTTAGCTTCCTGTGTGCCACGGTGGAGGTGCTGCTCCACCTGCCTCCTAGGGCAGGAGCTGTCCACTAGCTGGGTTGCTTAAGGGTTGGGGAGGAGGAGTGGGACACCAGAGAAGAACAGGTGGCCAGCAAGGCTTCAAAGACCAGTCTTATGTGATGAAACCAAATAGGTGGAAAAAATGAAAATAAGATGGACATTTTGGAACTGAAAATGGGCACCAGTCGTTTAATTTTAGATTAACACTTTGCATTTTTCATATTTAGTATATTTTGGATAAAAATAGCAAAAAGAAAGAAAATGCGTTTACGGTTCCCGTGTGAGTGGTTGACCTGACTTGGTTGGTGAGCATGTTGGCAGGAGGACAGAGACTGCAGGCCTATGTGGAAGGCCACGCTGGCGGCTTCTAGAAGCCCTGGGGCAACATCTGTGTCTCGGTATGTGAATCCCAGTGTGGGCCGGCCACCTCTGTTTCTGGAAGGACTACATGTCCCAGCGTGCATTGCGACTTGTCTGGCACAGAACTGCATCCTGGGATGTGTAGTTGGCTGGTCCTGCGTCTGTAAATGCAGTGCTGTCATCCTTGATGCCTGTCTGCCAAGTGCCACCATGGCAGGGTTCTGGTGATTCAGATTTGAGTATCTGCCGTGTGCTGGGCACGAGGCCCCTGCCAGAGCATTTGAACATGGGCCAGGCAGACTTGCCCGGGGAAGAGCTTAGAGGGGGGGTCTGCATGCAAGCCAAGACCTGGAAGTGGTTTGCCCTGCCCCGAGGGCCTGGCTGAGTTAGGACACTCTCTCACTCATCACTCAGCATCTTCTCTGTGAGAAGCCGTCAGCCAGAACACAATGTGAGGCCAACGGGCAATTTGGAGATAATGTGTTTTGATCTGGCAGCCAGGTCATTTAAAAAAAGTTTTGGTTTGCGTTTTTTGTTTGTTTGGTTTTAGTAATTTGGGTACTTTTCCAAAAGAATTAACATTTTATTGAAGTGTAACATGCATACAGAAAAGTGGACACATTTTAGGTGTACTCTTGATGGATTTTCATAACGTTAACAAACACATGTAGCCAGTTCCCAGATTAAGGAGCACAGCATTGCCAGCACCCTCCAGCCCTGCCTTCTTACTGAGGGTGCCCCCTCCTACCTCCAGTGCCACAGGTCAGTGTTGCTAGATTTTAACTTTACATGAATGGATCATGTTGTAGGTACATTTCGATGTCTGGCTAGCATTCCTCAATTTATCTGTGTTTTAACCTTTATTAGGCAGGCATGGTGTTTCCTATTTGGAGTGCTTAGGAACATGTGTACAGGCTTTGACCCCGTGGACGCATTCTGTGGGGTGGTGACCTGCGTGCAGGAGAGCTGGGTCGTGGGCTGTGTGTGCGTTCCACTCTGCTAGATGCTAGTAGGACAGTTGGTTGTTTCTTCAGTTTTTGGATTACAGATAAACCTGCTGTAAACATTGGCATGCAGGTTTGTGCATGAACACATGTTTTCATTTCTTTTGGGTAAATACCTAGGAGTGCAATTGCTGGTCAGATGGTGAGTGTCTGTTTAACTTATAAGAAAGGCGTAAATGTCATTTTTAATCTCTTCCTTCCAGAATGTGTTTATCACTCGTAGCTGTTGATCCAAGTGGCTGGAAGGTGGTTTGCTGTAGGGTGTTTGCAGGGAACTGGGGAGACTGGCAACCCCTTGCTGTTCCTTGAGACTCTGGGAGGGGCTGGGAAGGAAACGGTGTCCCTGGTGCTCTTTTGGGGTCAGGCACAGGCTTTATGTCTCTGGACAGAGCCTATGGCCACCACATCCAGGAAATTGTCCTTTTAGTGCTAGGAACCACCACCCTTAGGCACGGGAATGAAACAGAGCTGGGGCCTCGTGTCTAGGGGGCGGGGACCACGGGGAGGGCTATTGGTTGTCGCACATGCTGTTCAGTGTGAGAGGTAAAGATGCCGGGTAGTTTTATTTTGTTAACATCTCTTTTTCTCCCAACCCTACAGTGTGGCATCGTCCTGGGGGCCCTGCTCTTGGTCTTCTGTTCTTGGATGACGCACCAGTCGTGCATGTTCCTGGTGAAAGCCGCCAGCCTGAGCAAGCGGAGGACCTACGCCGGCCTGGGTGAGCGCATCGCCTCCCCAGGGGGCGCTGGACCTTTCTCAGTACCTTCTTAAGAAGTGCAGCATCTCAATCTGGGGGTTTGGGCCTTATTCTCTTTTTTATTGGCCGCACATGCGGCATGTGGGATCTTAGTTCCTCGACCAAGGATTGAACCCGTGACCCTTGCATTGGAAGCGTGGAGTCTTAAACACTGGACCGCCAGGGAAGTCCCTGGGCCTTATTCTTTTAATTACTTTTCTTCCACTTTATTCTTAAAGAGTCCTTTGAACAGCAGTTTCTTATTTTAAAATTTAATGCAATTAAAAGAAAACTGTTGGGCTTTCCTGGTGGTTAAGAATCCTCCTGCCAATGCAGGGGACACGGGTTCGAGCCCTGGTCTGGGAAGATCCCACATGCCACGGAGCAACTAAGCCCCTGCACCACAACTACTGAGCCTGCGCTCTAGAGCCCGCGAGCCACAACTACTGAGCCCGCGTGCCACAACTACTGAAGCCCGTGCGCCTAGAGGCCGTGCTCCGCAACAAGAGAAGCCATCACAATAAGAAGCCCGCATACCCCACCAAAGAGTATCCCCTGCTCACCGCAACTAGAGAAAGCCCACGTGCAGCAACAAAGACCCAACGCAGCCAAAAATTAATTAATTAATTAATTAATTTAAAAAAAATTTTAAAAACCCCAAAAAACTGTTAACATCAACACACATTTTAAAATTGAGGTGATACTTATTCTCCTGTCTCCCCTTTATGCAGATCCACACAGAGAGCCCTCTCCCAGTTCAGGCAGCCTCAGCAGCCTCTGCTCCTGTGCCCAAGAGTCCCCAGAGCCTTCCTTCCGAGCTGCCTGACTGGGATCTTGCTGTACATCCCCACTTTGAACGCCATGGGCAGACTGTCCTTGGGCTCGGGTTCGTAGCTGGGAGCAAGTCACCATCTCCTCAGTGCTGTCCTGTCTCCTGTTGCTGTTGGTTGCAATTTCGTTTCCTCTAGATCTTTCTTTCTTCCTTTGATTTCAGTCGAGGCAGAGAAGGCTGTGCTTTCCGCCTCCTTTCAGTTTGGACTATTTCCTGGGCAACTTGGCTCTGAGGGCAGGGTCCCCCACTCTCCTTCCCCCCTCAGGGTGGTGTGTGCAGGCTGCATTCTCTCCACCGCCTCGGAACTTTTGGCTCTGCACTCCATTCTGGGCATATATGGTGTGGGTGTTGAAATACCGATGCACATGGTCTCAGGAGCTGGTCCTGAGCACTTCTGGGGAAAATTCCTGTCCTTCGGCTGGAAGTCTCTGACCCTCCAGCTGGTGTGTGGCCAGGATGCTGGGTCTGCTCGTGGAGGGCCTGGTTGGGCCCTCAGCTCACAGCTCTCACGGCAGAGAGGAGGCAGCAAGAGGAAATGGTGTGCGGAGTTCCAGGAGCCAAACAAAATAAAAACATCTGCAGGCCCCACATGTGGGCCTTTGGCAGCGTGACCTCTGGTTTCCTTCCAGTCTGCCTACTTTGCATTGGCATGGAGGTACTTGCATTTGTTCTGACCTCAAAACTGAAGGACTACTTCCTTCTCTCTCCGTTCTGATGAGAATGGTGATGTCAGACCTTTTTTTCTTTTAAGTTTTTTTTTTTTTTAAGTAATCAATTTATTTATTTATTTTTGGCCACATTGGGTCTTCTTTGTTGTGCGCAGGCTTTTCTCTAGTTGCAGTGAGCAGGGGCTACTCTTCGTTGCAGTGTGCGGGCTTCTCACTGCGGTGGCTTCTCTTGTTGCAGAGCACGGGCTCTAGGCGCGTGAGCTTCAGTAGTTGTGGCATGTGGGCTCAGTAGTTGTGGCTCACAGACTCTAGAGCGCAGGCTCAGTAGTTGTGGCGCACGGGCTTAGTTGCTCCGCGGCATGTGGGATCTTCCCAGACCAGGGCTCGAACCCGTGTCCCCTGCATTGGCAGGCAGATTCTTAACCACTGTGCCACCAGGGAAGTCCCTGTCAGACTCTTTTATTGCTATTGGAGTCACTTGGGGAAGTGAAATTTATCAGCTAAATTTGCGCCCTGCCCTGCCCCCCACATGAGACCAAATTCTACTTGGGATGAAATGTGCTCCTGGGCAGGTTCCTTCCTCCGTCTGTGGGGCCATGGCCTTTAGGGTGACTCTTTCTCCCCACTGAGGGTTCCTGTAGCAGACATCCCACGAAGTGCTTGGCTGTGCCCTGAAAGAGGATGGGTGACCCTGACCTGGGGAGGCCATGGTTTTTGACAGCTGTCTGTCTGAGTATTCTTAGAAAGTCCCTGAGAAGGCAAACTGGTTTGGCTAGCTGTGAAAGATTGAAGAAAACTACCCATGGACACCCTTCTGCATGGCTGGCTGGGGCTCCTACCTTTAACTGCTTGTGGTGACTGCAGCCCAATTCTAACTGCTAGAAGCAAAAAGGATCTGAAACCACCAGTGGTCTCTGGTCATGTCTTCGGTACCAAACAAGATGGCTCAGTTGTGTGAACTCCCACAGTCCCCCAGGCCCAGCCTGCAGCATGAGCTGCCCTTCGTCCTGGCTGTGTCTTGGCACAGTCTCAGAAATGGAGAGGCCCCACCGCTTGGAAAGGAGGGGCCTAGACAGGAAGAGATGGGAATCTCTCGACCCTGTGGGCCAGCAACCCTCCCACGCTTCCTGAGCCATCTCCTGCTGCCTGCAGGCCTTTCTCTTGTCCTCTGCCTTCTCCTGGCCCAGAGCTTGCGCTGCAGCCGGAGAAGGTGGCCCAGGAGGAGGGTGCTCACTGCATCCTCGTGCCTCAGGCCCGGGGACATACGGCCTCTGTCAACAGAGCCCCCAACGCATGTTGTCTGCTGGGCCCATGGGCATCAGGCAGGTGGGGGTCAAGGAGATGGACAGACCTGGAGACAGTGCAGGCCATGGTGCAGAAATTCCTAGAAAGGCCGTCGCAACTTGAACAAATAACCTTTTTAAACTGTCTGCGCTCCGAGGAACAGGTGGGTGGTTTTCTGGTGTTTGAGTTTGTGATATTTCTGTTTGGTTCGTCTCTGGAAATGACCATAGCTCTGCCCACTCCGCTCTGGCCAGTGCGTAGGCATCGCTGGAGAATGAACTTTGCCAGTTTGGGGAAATACAGCACTGGTGGATTTTTTATTGGTGTTTTGTATGTGTTTTTGTGGTGTCTTGTTTGTTGCTTATGGGCTGGTTCTGTTAATTTTATCCACTTCTTACCTGCTGCTCCCTTGGCCTGCATGGCATACTTTTGAGTGGACTTTTCAAACCCCATTTTCAGAAGATACACAGCTATGTCAGATAGTCAACTGCCCCTAGAAGTTGTGGCCCCCTCGAGGCCACTCTGACCCGGGCCCTGCCCGAGGAGGGTGGCCGGGCCTCGCCACCACCTCGGAGTGCTCAGTTGTGCGCAGCAGATGCTCTGGCACCATGTCTGTGGTCCTGTCATCCGCCCGCCCAGGTTTCTGTGGCCCTGGTCAGCCTGCTGCCCGCTCATGGGCTGGGTGGGGCCTGCAGAGGGCCTGTCCCTCCCTGCCTGTCTGCGGTTGCGTGACCTGTACCTGTGGATACTTGGCTTGGGAAATGAGGGTTGTAAAACCAACCTTTCTAGAACCCAGGATTCTCTGCACCCCCTACCCCTCATCTTTCCAGCAAATGCTCATCATCCCCTGGCGGATGGCAGTGGGGAGTCAGCTGCCATCCAAGGCCTGGCTCTGGGGAGGGCTGGGTTGAGGTCGTCACCCTCAGCTTGAACAGCACGGTTTGGTGCGTGCTTCCTCGCTCTGCCTGGCGGGCAGGAGGCTTTGGACTGTGGGTGGTGAGTATGGGAGTGGGGCTGGGGTCCCACACTCAACGAGGCGGGCTAAGGGTCAGCTCTGTGTGCACAGCGGCCGTGGAGCCGTGGGCGAGGCCATGGCCCCAGGAGGACGAGCTGAGCCAGTGTCTCTGGGGAGACTGGAGAGTCCCTCCTGACACCAGTCCTGGCTCCGCACCTGGTGGGAGTGCCGGCTCCTGGCCCCCGTGAGGCCTGGCCCGTGAGCTGCAGCGAGCCTGTCACAGATGGAGAGGGAAGGCCCAACCCAGGAGCGTGGGGAAGGGATGTGCCTTCTCAGAGACCACCCTGCCCACTCCTCCTAGCCTCTCGGGGCAGGTCTGGTGCTGTGGTTCCGGCCCAGAGGGGCAGGAGGGCAGTCCCCGGCTTGACAGGCGAGAGGCTGAGGGCCGGGGGGCTGCCAGGTGTTTGTATCTGTGACTCGGGATTAGAGGTTACTGAGGGATGGACATTTGAAGTGGTGGGTGGGGTGTGGGGGGGGCTGGCCCAGGTGAGGAAAGGGTGAGAACGGGGCTGGAACCACAGGCCGTCTCAGCACAGGTAGCAACTTGGGGGCAGCCCCATGAGGATGTCGTTCTAGGAACCAGTCGAGTCTTTCTGGGTGAAGAGGTGCCACCTCCCGACTTGACCTCTGGCTTCCTAGAGCAACTTTAGCTTCCTCTGTCCAGAATGCAGGTGTGTTCTAGAACTTTCTCTGGCAGGGTGGTCTGAGCATTTGGAATACGCTGAGATGCTCAGCTTCTTTTTGGAGAAGGAAAAGGAATGGGATGGCTGGGCCCCAGGCACCTTCACGTTTGGGGCACCGGGCTCTGTGTCTTAGATGACCCTGAGGTGCGAGTGTCTGTGCAGTAGTCAGACAAGCCGGGAGGCTGGAGTGACCTCCCCAGCAGAGTGACCCCCTTTGCTTCTCAAGGCCACCTGCCCTGTGGCTGTGCAGCCCAGGTCAGGTGCCACGCTCACTTGCTTTTGGCAGTGTCGTGCCTTTTCCTAAGTAATTTGAAAGGAACAAGGGTCTTTGGACTCATTCATATCAATCGGCCTTCGTGTTCTCTACTTTCCCAGTCTCCTGGGCAGCCCTGGCGCTGTGTGAGGGAGGGACAGGGGCAGGAAGCTGGGGCTGTGCTGTCACACGCACCCCCTTCTGCTTGCTCCTGGGAGACCAGAGCTTCTCTCTGCCCTCGTCCTGCTGGACTGTGGGGACGGGACGCAGGGGTTCCGGGCCACTGTTAGGTCCTGGGAGGGACCTGCTGAGTCAGCTCTTAATCTCGCCTCTGCTAGAAGCAGCTCCACTGTCAGGAAGGAAGGGCAGAGGGGCTCCTCTCCGCTGTAGGATGCGCCCTTCACCAGCAGGGCAAGTGGGGGCAGGCCCGAATGCACTTGTCCCCTCCTGTCCCAAAGTACCACATTTGAGATTTTCTTCTGAAATCACAGAGGGGACATAGCGGCCCTTAGCCAGGTCCCCTTGGTGTGGCTGTGAAAACCAGATGTACTGGGGCTGGGCTGACAGCCCTCCTGGGCACCCCGCACCCCCCACCCCCGTGCAGCTTCTGCCTCAGGCAGGCCTCTTTCAGCCTCCTTCACAGCTGCCCGGCTTGCCCAGAGAGAAACTGTTACTTCGCTGGCATGGTTTTTCTTGTCTTTTTTCTTTCCTTTTCTTTTCTCTCTTTTTTTTTGTGTGTGTGAGAAAACCAACCCACACTGGCTTTGTTCTTATTTTCTGTGATTTTTGTTTGTTGAAGGTAGATCTGAAAAAAAGCATGGGACCAAGATTTTAAAATATCCCCTTTACTCCCATGGAACTCCAGACCTGCAGGTTTTTGTCAAATTGCCTTTCACAGCTTTTATTGGTAACATTTTTACTGATGTGCTTCTCCCACTGTTGGACTGAGCTGTTCATTCTCTCCCCCACCCTCCGCCCACTAGCGCTGCACGCCTACGGAAAAGCAGGGAAGATGCTGGTGGAGACCAGGTAGGTGGTGCCGTTCTGTTGGGGTAATTCTCTCTGTTCTTCACTTGTGGCCAAAGAGAAACTGGAGGATTGTTACACAATGAGCCGTATGTTTTAGATGCGGATTGGTTCATAGCTTGAAATATTTCTCTGAAGTGTTACTTACTAAATAGCTGAAAGTTCAATTTATCGTACCCTTAAAATGATTAGTGTCAAAGCTGAAAGCCTTATTTAAGTCTTACTAAGAAAAATATACAAATGGAAAACCCAGGGAACATAGCGAGGGGGCGCTCCCTCGGCTGCACTTCATCTCTTGGTTCTGTTCCTGAAGCTCGTACGCACCCCCCACCCCGCCCCCTGCCCCGGACACTGTTGCATAAAGGTGGCATTAAACTCATATTCTCCCTTTGGAGTAAAATTTTATGAGATGAAAAAATGGCTGGGAAATTGCACTTTTAGGCTTCTAAATTAGGGAATTGCAAACTGAAAAGGATAACCCTTTCTGAAGCAGTCAATTGTTCTTTTAACTTGTCTAACATCACAGTGCATTTTTGTAGCACCTGAAAGAACTTTTAGAACCTCCTGTGGAGAGAAAAATGTAATACCAATACTCAATACTCAGTACTCATTCTGAGTAAAATAGCAAACTCCACAGCCAAACCCTGTAAACCGTTGAATGTTGATACCATGTCTCCCACTCAGCCCCTCCCTTGGGTTGTTGCGTGTCAGCGGCCACCCAGCAGGGATGGGGGCACGTCTGGGGCTCCCCGGGACCCTGGTGCTCAGCTCTCAAGCCCACGCCTGCCTTCCTTGCAGCATGATTGGGCTGATGCTGGGAACCTGCATCGCCTTCTACGTTGTGATTGGCGACTTGGGGTCCAACTTCTTTGCTCGGCTGTTTGGGTTTCAGGTAAGGACATCTGCAGGTGCGTTGGAAGGCTTGTGGCTGCTTGCGTGGCAGCCCAGGGACACCGTTTAAATCCACATCTCACATGGGGAGCGGGAGGGGGGCCGAGACCAACATGCTGTGTGGTGAAGCTCCCTGGGCCCTGGGTCAGTGCCGGGGCTGTGGCTGGGAAACCCAGGGATTCACTGGGGCAACGCCTGGCGCTCCCTCCAGGTCACCGGCACCTTCCGCATGCTCCTGCTCTTCGCGGTGTCCCTGTGTATCGTGCTCCCACTCAGCCTGCAGAGGAACATGATGGCCTCCATCCAGTCCTTCAGCGCCATGGCCCTCATCTTCTACACCGTGTTCATGTTCGTGGTGAGTGTTGGGCCGCCAGCTGCCTTCCAAGGATGGCAGCAAGGTGATGCAGATTCGTCCACAGGGGCACGGTGGATAGACAGGGCCAGCAGGGGAGGGGAGGCCTCCAGGGCAGGGAGTGAAAGTGTGATGCTCCTCAGTTCACGAAAGACCTTTTATGTGGGGTTTGTGGCCAGGGGTCACGAGGCCAGCCTTTTGTCACAAGGGGGCGAGCAGTTGTTTTCCAGTGAGTGTTTATCACAGGCTGGGGGTGGGATGCAGCGTGGAGTTAACACTCAGGGTGCCCCTTTCCTCCCAAGCCTGGGAGGCCCTCAGTGGGAGCCCTTGGGCCTGAGCCCCTGATCAGTCCTGCGGAAGCAGAACGAGAGAATCTGTGCAGTGGGCTTTCCTTAGAAGACCGAGCACCGGGCGGTGTTCCCAGCATCCCTTGGCCATGAGGGCCAGCCCAGTGACCGTTCCCCTTCTCTCCAGACAGCCCTGTCCTTGATGGGTTTGTCTTTTAAATCATGCCCGTGCAGGACCGGCAAGGACCTGCCAGGTTGGGGGACTGTCCTGTCCCGGAGGCGACTGGGGCCCACCAGGTGGGCCTCGTTGCTTACCGTCTGCGCTAAGCAGCCCTGGACAGGCAGCTGCCCCCGATATCAGGAGGCCCTGCAGCGTGCGCTTCTCTGGGCAGCACCCGGCCAGCTTGCAGCACAGCAGAGGGCAGCGGCCCCGGGACCGTGCACCACCCCCGGCCCCTCCAGCTGGTGGCACCAGGCTGCACTGTGCCAGAGCCTGCAGGCTGTCTCTTTCCCACTGTGGTGCGGGCAGCATCCATTCCTGGCCTGGCCCTGGCCCGGGTCCCACCTGTGTCTGCTGCCTCGTGCCAAGCTCCGCTTTCTTCTCCTCACAGATCATGCTCTCCTCCCTCAAGCACGGCCTCTTTGGTGGGCAGTGGCTGCGGCGAGTCAGCTACATCCGCTGGGAGGGCGTCTTCCGCTGCATCCCCATCTTTGGCATGTCCTTTGCCTGCCAGTCGTAAGTACTGCCTGCTCCCGGGGCCCCGCGTGTGAGTGTGTTACGAGGTGGGGCTACGATCCTGGGAGAGGGAAGCACCGTTTTCTTCAGTGGATGATCCAGGCCACGAGGAGTAACGTGTTCTTCACCGTGGCCTTCCTGCTTTGGGTTCAGGGTGGGAGTTAGATGTTTACTGAGGGAGAAATCGACTTTATTCCCGAGATGTGTTGCCGGCACTGTTGGTGAGAGCGCCGAGTTTGCCAAATCCCCCACGAGTAGAGTTGGCTGTGGGGAACACAGAACAGCCCCAAACCATCTGACTCACAGAGTCCTGAGCATTTTGCCAGAATTTAGCTGTTCGTGTGAGAATATTTAAGAGGAAATTGCACAAACATTGACTTCAGACTGCCGCTGGGATGCTTTCAGAGGCCCGTGTGTGTGTGCGCGCGTGCACGTGAGCAGGCGTGCGCTCTCTGGCACGCAGGGCTTTGTAAATGCAGAGCAGCTATTTCCTTAATTCCAGTAGCCTTATCTTCTCTACCAAATGACAGGAGCCTGTGATTCATGCCCAGTCAGGTGGTAACCTGCTCAAAAGAGAGGCGTAAATCCGGCGGGGATAGGAAGGGACCATCGGTGGCGGGGGGCTGGCAGAGCAGCCCCGCACAGCTCTACGGGCATCAACTGTGCCAGTCGTAAACTAGCGTGACAGATGAGACTGTCCAGACTGCTGTGTTTACACCCACACGCGAGATCCAAATCATGGTTTCCCACTTCTCGTCTCTCTTGGCAGCTTGGTTTCCACCAGAACGCTCTCCACTCTTGCTGTTTAATGTCCCCGTTACAATCAGTGACAGAAGTTACATCCTTTTGCCATGTACCTAGTTACCGGTTGTCCTTTTTGTCTGAGTTTGCTTCTTTGAAAATAAACCCTGGTCGGGCTTTTGGTGGCGGCTGCTCTGTAGTCAGGCACGTCTGCTGGGTTTGGTTCTCAGGTGGAGTTATGGGTTCCGGAGGGGTTGTGAGCACATGTCCCGTCTGCCGCTCACGGAGGGCACAGGGCCTGCAGAGGCACCCACGTTCCCTGGGGAGCGATGCTGAGGGGTCCAGAGCTGGGGGCATCCAAGGGCAGAGATGGCTCTTCCCTGCCCTGCATGTCTGCCCCAGAGCACGTGGGGGGCGGGGGCCCTGCTGCTCTTGCCGGGTGACCACGGGCCGGCTGTGTGGCTGGTCTCCCCGTCCTGGACGGGCCAGGCCTCCGCTGTGCCATCACTGTGTGGCCCTTTCTGGTCTGAGTTCGCAGTAAATGAGTACATGGTGGTGCAGGACCACTTGGCCCTGCGGCCCAGAGAAGCTCGGAGAGAGCACTGAGCACGTGGAGGGCCAGGCTGTGCAGGGGGACAGGCGGACTCCTCTGACTCAGGTAAACTGAGTCACAGGGCTGCTCAGCGAGGTGGGCAAGTGCTCTGCGGGTGCTGGGTTGGCCCGCCGTGGGGGTCTGGCTGCCACCATCAGGGGTCCTTGGGGCCCAGGCAGGATTGGAGGAAGGCGGGGACCGTGGCCGTTCCACACCCATCCATCCCCACGTTCAGGGCACAGCCCCCTCCCCGCAGTGTCAGCGGCTCTTGGGCAGGGACTTCTCCCTGTGTGTGCTGGGGGCCGGGGCGGGACACCCTTGTGCTGAGATCTGGTGCTGGGGCTCCCTGGCATGGACCCCACTCTGGCCCAAGGAGCTGGTCAGCACCCAGATGATGGTGCCAGTTCCCCTGCAGGTCCTCTGCCGCCTCCCTGGGCTGCATGGGCGTGTGGCCACCCGCTGCCCTCCGCCGGGCCGAGGTGGGGACAGCTGTCTGCTGTGACCCCTGCCCACTGGGGGTAGCTGATGGGATGGTGTGCAGGGCCGGGGGACGGTGCCAGCTTCTGCCGGCCAGGCCTCCCCCATCCTCATCCTTGTCGTTTGCTGTTAATAATGTTAGCGCGTCCTCTTTGTTCTCCTTTCACTTTTTTTAAGGCGGTTTTGGGATTTGGCTCTGCTGACTATTGTGGTTTCATTTATGTCCTGACGCGCCCCCTCCCGGCCTCCCGCGTGGCGTGACCGCTGGCCCTGTCTCCCTTGGTGCCGAGCCTGAGCCTTCAGCACAGTGTCACCCTGCTTTCTCCTCTCAGGGCTGCACAGGAGCCCCCCCCATACCCCCGCCCCCGGCCCCCGGCTCCCTACCCCCCACCCCTTCCTGTCTGCCTCCGTGGGGCCCACCTCTCGCAGGTGCCGGGTCCCTGCCTGCTGTTTGCAGAGAGCCTGCATGGACGCATCCCTCCCAGGCCCGGCAGCGCTGCCCTGCTGGCTGTGGGCCGAGGGACTGAAGCCACTCTTCCCGTCGCAGAGCTGGGTCCACGCCGGCTCCGAGCCCCTCGCTGAGGCGCTGAGATGGGCAGGCAGCCCGGCTTGTTTGTTTAACTTTCCATTCTTTTGACAGCGATGCTCTGAACCGCTTCCTGCTTCCCCTGTAAACATGAGGTGCTTCAGCCCAGCCCGGAGCGGTCACGCTCCTGCTGCAGTGGAACAAACGGCCTTTCATCCTGTGGCACTTCTGAAATGTTTACAGAGAGCACGTTCGGGGAGGGCTCTGAGTACTGTCTGTAGTATTGTGAGAGCTCAGCCTCGGCTCCGGTGGTGGCCAGCGTGGTGGGAAGGCAGGTGTGGAGACTCGGCTGGGGCTCTGGGGGAGGTGTGTCTGTCTCTGGAATCGGCTCCGTGAAGTCGCTCGTTCTTATACAGCCAGGTCCTGCCCACCTATGACAGCCTGGATGAGCCATCAGTGAAAGCCATGAGCTCCATCTTCGCCTCCTCCCTCAATGTGGTCACCACCTTCTACGTCATGGTAGGAACCCTTTCACACCCCACCCCCTTGCACAGTTCCTCCAGTCCCCCAGCGCAGGCCTGCCCTTGCTCCCTCCCATCCCAGTGCCCGCAGGCTGCCAGGCAGCTCTGCGCCTCCGCTCAGCTCCAGGGCCACCTGCGAGCCCGCTCCCCAGGTGGTGGTGTTGTCCCCATCCCGGGAGGAGCGCGGGTGCCTCAGCGCAGGGCCTGGAGCCTCCCCAAGACCTCTGCTGATTTGCTGTAGAAAGGTGGTCCATCAGTGAGAAATTGGAGAGAGTAAAATAGCAGAGAAAGAATATCACAAGTTCCAGCCCGCAGATGCAGATACAGTTCATGTTTTGGTAGATTTTCTCTCCAGTCTTCTTAATTCTCCTCTTCGTTGTTTTTTTACATGGCAAATAGAGATACAAATTCACTGAGAGTCTGGCTTGTTTCCCTGAACTTTGTGGTTCCGCCATTCTTGTCAGTTTTTACAAATGGTCTGTCAGATTGTTGTCCACGCTGAGCCTGAGCTCGTGGGGACCTTGATTTACCCCATGGTTTGGGTTTTGAACCAGATTAAGTCCGGCCCCTCTGCGGGGCTCATGGGGCATTCCGGTGCTCCCTTTCCATGCAGGCAGCTCCCTTCTCTTGGTGCCCTGTTGTCCAAGTGGGGAGAAGCCACATCGGACTGTCACCTTTAGGCCTGCAGCCTCTGCTCGTCAAGGAGGATGTTTACGAGCCAGGAGCTGGGGGGCCTTGGTCTTGCTGCAGCTGCTCGTGATGAGGCTCGCGGCTGTTCCAGGGAGGGTGCGCCCCTCTCACCACATACCGCCCCCATCCCTCTGTCGTCCCCCCGCAGGTGGGCTTCTTCGGCTACGTGAGCTTCACCGAGGCCACCGCGGGCAACGTGCTCATGCATTTTCCTTCCAACCTGGTGACCGAGATGATCCGTGTGGGCTTCATGATGTCCGTGGCCGTGGGCTTCCCCATGATGATCCTGCCCTGCAGACAGGCCTTGAACACGCTGCTTTTCGAGCAGCAGGTAAGGTGCTCAGGGCCCCTCGGACGGCGTTCTGCCGGGAATTGTCTCTGTCCTGGTCTCAGTTATGTTGTCCTCAGGTGGCTTTTGCTAGTTCTTTATTTTCCTGGGCGGTAGTAGGAAAAGTTTTTCCTAGTTAAAAATTAAAAACTCCAATTAAGGGCTTCCCTGGTGGCGCAGTGGTTGAGAATCTGCCTGCTAATGCAGAGGACATGGGTTTGAGCCCTGGTCTGGGAAGATCCCACATGTCGTGGAGCAACTAGGCCCGTGAGCCACAACTACTGAGCCTGCGCTTCTGGAGCCTGTGCTCCACAACAAGAGAGGCTGCGATAGTGAGAGGCCCGCGCACTGCGATGAAGAGTGGCCCCCGCTTGCCACAACTAGAGAAAGCCCTCGCATAGAAACGAAGACCCAACACAGCCAAAAATAAATAAATAAATAAATAAATGTATTAAAACAAACAAACAAACAAAAAAACTCCAATTAAAATGAAACCCTTTAATAGGGATCTTTTTTTTAACCAACTTTGGAGGACAGAGCCCCAGATCAATCGGGTCGATTCCAGCAGGAGATGTGGAGTCAGGCCCAGTGTCCAAGCAGGTTAGGCTCGTGTCCTGTGACTTCCCTGCTGTCCCCCACATCGGAGAAGTACCAGGAAATCAGTGGCTTGCTTCAGCACAACCCTGTGGGAGAGGAGTGGTTGGGAACTCAGAAGAGCCGGTTTAACTGACAGGAGCTGATAATGGCCGGCCGGGTGGGCAGATGAACGCTGGGGTCAGGCCACCATTCTCTTTACATTTGTGTAAGGGAAAATTTTGATAATTTGACGAAGGACATCTGAACCTTGAGAGAGGCTGTTTTGTTTGCTGTCGTGTGTGTAGGCCCAGCGCCATGTAGTCCTGTGTAAGCAGTTTTCCAAATGTACAGTGGGAACCCACATTCCCCTGGCTCTCTAACTCCTGCCCAGTCGACAACAAGAGGTGCAACTGTGGTAGCTCGTGCCCAAGGGCGAGGGCATGGGGTTGGCCCTGTCTCTCTGCGGTGGTTCTTGTGTTCCCGCCCGAGTCCTTGAGCCTGGTCTGTGGCGTCAGCCAGGACTCCTGGTGGCCACTTGAACTGCTTAGGCCATGGTGGCGGGGAGGGGAGAGTCTGGCAGGCAGACGGGGTGGGTGGCTGCCTAGGCCTCCAGGACAGCCGGAGCCGGGCTCGTCCCTGTGGCTTGGCGCGTGGTTGAGGCAGCCTCCCACGGATTCTGCCACCAGGGACAACACCTTGCGGCAGAGCCCCAGGCCTGAAGAACTGGCTGCCTGCCCCACCCCTGTGAGCTGTTCAGGCACCTGGGCACCAAGCAAGGCTGTGTCCCCTGGGGGGCGCGGCAGGCCAGCTTATGCGGCCATGGGGTCCTCTGTCTGATGCAAACATGTACTTCATATCTGAACAGCATTTGTGTTTCTGTAAATAACATGTTTTTATGATTTTTTAAATTAGAAAATCAGTAGTGGTATTAAAGGAAATGTTAATTCAAGTGGAAAACTTACCTGCATGCCTCCATCCTCATTCAAATGACCCGTTCTGCTCCCCTTGGCGTTTGTGTGCATCTCTTTGCAGATTTCCTCTCGCTGTGTTTTCTCCTGTCTTTAGTCCATGTGTATCCATAGAAACCCCCAGCGTCACTAAGCCCTTGCTCTCACTTCCTGTTCATTGCTGGTCTTTCACCCTTGACCTATCACGGGTGACTCTCGTGACCCTCTTCCTGCATGTAGCTGCCCGTTTCTTCTTCTCCTCTTGGAGTGTTTCTTGGGTAAATTTCTGTAGGATTCTGAGTCAGAAGGTGTAGACCTAACAACCTCCTTCACTAGTCTGTCCTAAGAAAGCTGCCTTTGCAAGTCAATTCTGGACATTGGGTGCCTCCAAACTGTAGTTCTGGAAGGGTCTGAAGCTTCACTTGAGTGGTGTTTTCCTAGCCCAGCAATAGTAATCATGGCTAGCCCCTCCTGTGTGCACAGCACTGTTCTAGAAGCTTCACTCCCATCACCTCCTTTGGTCCTCACCACAGCCTGATGAGGTGCTTCCGGTGCCCCTGTGCCTATGGATACGGAGGTGAGGCCAGAGGTGGTCTCTTTGGCTTGATTACAGCATGTAATGACTTGACTTGTCCCCTTGCCTTCTTCCTGAACGTGCCTGCTGGAGATGAGGTTGGCGCAGCCGAGCGTGTCTGTGTGCATGGGGGGCCCACCGAACCCTGAAACCCACTGCGTGTCACTGTGAACTGGGGATGTGTTCTGTTTCCCGTGTTATGCAGTATTTTTAAAAATCTCTCTCACGGCATTGCTCTAAAAGGAGAACAGAAGGATTTGTTCTTCGTATCTCAGAACGAAGTTGTTATTTACCACCGTAGCTGCTGTGAGGAGCAGCCTAGACCTTCCTGGGGTCCGCGGTTCTGGTTGCAGGTTCACGTTCAGGCACATCTGCCTGTGCCCAGAGTGCTCGCCTGCCACCTCCCGGGCAGACCTACCTGGGGTGTTGGTAGAGCCCTTTAAGGACTTGCTTACAGCAGAGTGGAGAGGAAATTGGTCATTTCAGAACCTTGTTTTTATTTTCTTTCATGTAGCAAAAAGATGGGACCTTTGCCGCCGGAGGCTACATGCCACCCCTGCGGTTTAAAGCCCTCACCCTCTCGGTTGTGTTTGGAACCATGGTCGGTGGAATCATGATCCCAAATGGTAAGTGGGGCTGCTCCAGCGGCTGGCCTCTTGCTGGCCTATTCTGCCCCGCGCCCCCTTCCTGCTGTTGTGCGCCCCTGCCTCCAGTCTCGGTGTTCAGCCAAGATGCTCAGAGTCTCACCACTGTCCTCTCTGGTCAAAAAAAAGTCTAGAGACTCTTGGGCGCTTTTTTCTTTGGCTCCCTGAGAAAGGCTTGGGAGAAAATGCTGCAGCTTGATGTGACCACAAACACGTGGGTGGAAGCTGCGATGCGGGGTCCAGGCGTGATGTGTGAAGTTAGTGGTTATAAAGCAGCTCCTTACTGCTGACTCCTGATTTTGTTGACACGTCACCGAGGGAAAAGGGAAGGGCCCTGGGCAAGATTTCTGTTGTCCGATGTCCTGCTCCAGCACAGACAAAGCTCATTGTCCTCAGACATCGAGTGGGCCCCGCATGCCCTCCAGGTAGCGACCCCCAGTCCCAACACTCCAGGCTCCCAGCTTCCCCACGCAACCAGGACAGGCCCTGCTCGGTCACTCGCTGGGCAGCAGGTGGGGTGATGTAAGATGATCCGGCCCAGAAGCCCCCGCTGGCCGCCCCGGATGCTCCGCGAGGAGCCGTAACAGCGTTGTGGACCCAGCACGGGGCGGGCAGTGCTGTTAGCCTCACCTCACTGGCGAGGAAGCTGAGGTACAGAGAGGAGGGGACTTGCCTGAGGCTCTTGGCCCGATGCTGTCAGATTGGACACCCTAAGGGTCCTTGCGGGCACAGAAGGCTGTGCCCCGCTCCTTGCTGCTGTCCGGCGGCACGCGTAGATGCGCCTTAGTGGCGAGGCTCCTCACGCTGCTCGCTGGAAGCTCACCCCTCCCTGTCACTCTTGTTCCCAGTGGAGACAATCCTGGGCCTCACGGGCGCCACGATGGGAAGCCTCATCTGCTTCATCTGCCCGGCGCTGATCTACAAGAAGATCCACAAGAACTCCCTCTCTTCCCAGGTGCGTGCTGCGCAGCGCTCTCAGCCCCACTCAGGGCGGGTCTGGGTCGGGGAGAGCAGGAGGCGGTGTTCTCTGAAGTTCCCGTGAACTCGTTGTGTTACTTAGCACAAAAGGATCATGGTCCTGTAGGTCTGAGAAACGTGGGGTTAAGCCAAGGTGAGCAGCCTTGCACCGCAGGGCTGCCGAGCCGAGCTGCTGACCACGCTTATCTGAGCATTGAGTGCTGAACCGCTTTCCCCGCCTGTCTGTCTGTACGGTGACCGGATTATCTGTGTGTGCCACACGCTCGCGTCCCCGTCTCCATCCCCTCCTGGGGACACCCGCACTGTCTCGCTGGGGACTGTCTTGTTGGTGTCACTTCTCCAGTCTTTCACTGTTACAGACAATGCCATGGTGACTATCTGTGCCCACGAGCGTTTCTGTATATTTGAGAAAGTACCTATAGGAAGCTCTCTGGGCCCCGGGATCCCTATGTCAGGAGCGGGAGCTTTCCCCCAAGGGCCCGTGTGCAGGTCAGCGCTGTTGCTTAGCAGCCAAGCTCTGCTTCTCCCCTCCGTCAGCCCGAGGGCGGGGGCAAGTCTCGGCTGCCCTGGAGTGAAGGTGAGCATTTCTCTTTCCATGAACTGTCCGTGCTTTTTGCTCACCTTTAATGGAGTTGTTCAGCTTTTTCTTATCGGTTGATTTTGGTAAATTTTTTAGGAGCATAGTATACATATGGCAAAACACATAATTCTCATGTACAGCTTGATACATGTCGGCTAAGTTCCACACCTGGAACCACCTCCAGGCCAGATACAGAACATTCCAGCACTCGAAGCTTCCCTGGGGCGCCCCACAGTCTTTCCTCCACTAAGGTTACTGCCTGTCTGTCTTCTAACATTTTGGAATAATTTTGCCTGCCTTTCAAGTTAGTACAAATGGAGTCTCACAGGAAGTGTCAGCGTGTGTCTAGCCTCCTTACTCAGCATCACGCCTGAGTTCCCCCGCGTTACTGCCGGGGTGGCCAGGGGTGGTTTGCCGTCTTCCCTGCCATGTGATTCTCCACTGTAGGAATCTACAGTCACCCAGAGCAGAGTGTCCTGGACGGGCTGCTCTGCACGTCCCTCCTAGTGCAGCGTGTGTGCACTTTTGTTGGTTATTCACCTAGGTGCGGAATTGTTGGGTCCTGAGGTTATGTCTGTCCAATTTTAGTAGATTTTGCCAGACTTTTTCCAGCTTTCCAAAGTGGTCCTCAGGCACCATATTGGAATTTTAGTTGCTTTAACATCTACCGTCCCTTTTTCAGATTCTAGTCCTTCCGATGGACGTGTAGCAGTACCTCATTTGGGTTTTAATTTGCAATTTCCAGGTGACTGTTGAGCACCTTTTCATACTCTTGTTAGCCGTGTGGGTGTCTTCTTTGTGAATGCCTTTCAAGTCTTGCCCATTTTTTAACTACTGGGTTGTTTTTTTCTTATTGATTTGTAGAGGTTTGTAAAAGATTCTAGATAAAAGACTTTTCAGAAGTATATATTACAAACGTTTTGTCTCACTCTTGGCTGCCTTTTCACTTTCTTAACGACACCTTCTGATCAACAGATGTTCGTAATTTCAGTGTAGTTCAGTTTTTTGAGTTTTTCTTTTGCTGTGTGCTTTTTATGTACTACTTAGGAAATTTTTGCTTATCCCCAGGTCCTGAAGACAGTCTACTCTGTCATACTGTAGAAGCCTTGTATTTTCTCTTTCACGTTTAGATCTACTTCCCATCTGGAACGCTTGGTGTGTGGCAGGGGTCAGGGGTCGTGTTCTGTGTGACTCTCCAGTTGAGCAGCAACCCCTTGCCCCAGCGTTGCTGCGGCACCATTGTCATCAGTCACCTGTGTACGTGTGGGGCTGGGAACTCCCATTCACTGGTCTGTCGGTCTCTCCCACACTAGCGCTACCCTTTGTTGGTTGCTGAGGCTTTGTAGGGAGTTTTGATGCTGGCTACTTTAAAGATGGCCTTTCCTATTGTTGGCTCTTTGCATTTCCAACTCAATTTTATTTTTTTTTAATTTTTAAAATTTTTTGACCGCACCACGCACCACGTGGGATATTAGTTCCCCGACCAGGGATGGAACCCGTGCCCTCTGCAGTGGAAGCGCGGAGTCTTAACCGCCGGACCGCCAGGGACGTCCCTCAACTCGGTTTTAGAAGTGGCTTCTCAGCTGTTGGCATTTGACTGGGATTGCATCAAACTATAGATTGAAGATTTGACATCATCATTCACTTTGCAACTTTTCCTAATTTCCATCCTTATTTCTTCTTTCACCACTGGCTTCTTTATTTCTTTATTTATTTTTAATGCTAATAATACAAAATTTTAACTTTTTCTCTAACAGCAAAGTCGCAAGCAGAAAAAACACTGTAACGAGTTGTGAGAGAGACCACAGAAGAAAGGGAAAACATTTTAGTACTTTTAATGGTACTGTTTACCTGATTTTTGGATAAAAGGCCACACATCTTCATTTTGCACTGGGTCCTACATATTAGGTTATATTAGCTCTGCTCTTGACTGCTCTGCTTCTCCTGAGGCAGATCTCAAACCTTTCCTTATCAGAACCCCCTTCTGTCTACAGCCCTTTGGGACTCCAGCTGATTGTCACCAGTAGCTTCTTTAGATTTCCAAACTTTGGGGGATTTTCCAGGACTCTCTTTTATTGATCTCGAGCACAATCCCAATGTGATTTGAGGACACAAGCTGAAGAACTTCAGTCCTTTGACATTTGTTGGGGCCCAGCAGATGGTCTATCCTGATGGCTGTTTAGCTGGCTGTAGAGTCTGCAGTTGTTGGATGCAGTATGCTTCCAACGTGTGGTTAAGTTGAGTTTAGTAACTGTGATTTTTAGATTTTACATATTCTTACTGATTTTTTAATCTTCTGGTGTATCAGTTATGACAAAGGTATGACAGTTCCCACTTTAATTACAGGTTTATTTATCTTGTTATATCAATTTTTGCTTTTTGTTTTGAAGCTATGTTATTAGGAGCGTACAGTTTTAAAATGACTATATCTTATTAAACTGTCCCTTTTTGTTGTGAAACGTTCCTTTTTATCTTTGGAAATGCTTCTCTCCTTAAAGGCAGCCCTGTCTGATACAGTGTAGCTAATCCAGCTTTATTTGGGGTTTATATTTGCACAATATTGTTTTTATTATCCTTTCTCTTTTGATCTCTCTATGCCTTTATATTTAAGGTATGTCTCGGTAAGAGCATTTTAGTTGGCTTTTGTTTTGTTTTGTTTTGATCCATCCTGATAATAGGAGTATTTAAGACTATTTACAGTTAATAAAATTACTGATTTGGGGGGATTAAAGCTTCCGTCTTACTCTTTGTTTTTTATTTGTCCCATCTGTTCTTTTTTCTGTTTCTTTTTTGCTTGCTGCCTTTTGGATAAATCAAGCATTTTAAGCATTTATTCTCTGTTCTTCTGTTAGCTGTTGTACATTTCTGTTCTACTAGTGGTTATACAAGGCAGTTTAATATGAATCCTTGGCTTATTAGAGTTGACCATAAGTTAGCTTTTTTTAACTGCTTCCCAGATGAGGTAACTCTCCAATGATATTTTAACTCCATTTACCTTCCTCTAGCCTTCGGTGCTATTGTTTTTATGTATTTTAATTTTACATATATTTTAAACACCACAAGACATCATTATTATTGTTCAAAATAGTTTGTTTATATTGATCCTTTGCACCCTCTTGGTTTTCTGGGGCCTGGTTCTGTCCCCTGACATGCTTGGTACTTTGGGTAGGTGTATGTGAGACATCGTGGAGGCTCTGGATGATGTTGTCCTCTGTCCAGCAGACAGAGGATGGGCAGAAGGCCTGTGTCCACTTGAGGCCAATCTGTTTCAGGTTTGCCCTCACTCCTAGAGCGTAGCCCTTCCTGAGTCTCAACGCAATCACCCGCAGATTACTAAATTCTCTGCTTAGCTTTCATCCTCTTGGCAACTGCTCTCTGCACGACTCTGCCCAGCTGGTGGCTGGCACGTGCCTCAGGGGAGAACTGAGCACAGAACGTGGGGGCGTCCTTGGAGGGTTCCTCTTCTCCAGGATCGTAGCACCTCCGGTTCTGGCTGCTGGGGGGCCCTCACTTCTAATGCCTGGGGCCCAGCCTGTGTGTCTGCAGCCTCCAGGGCTGCTCAGCACTGCTGACTGGGAAAAGCCTGGCCTGGTGGCCCCTCGGTGCTTGCCTGTTCTCTGGAGTCTCTCGCCCCTCAAGTCTTCGCTGCTGAGGTTGTTCACCAGTCTTCAACTGGGGATTTTGGTGAGTTTTAGGAACTCCTTATAATATGAGGAAATTGGCCCATTGCCTGCCAAATTGCAAATGTTTTTCCCAGTTTGTGAAGTACCAGTGTTTTACTCTATCGGACTCTTTGTAGGAGAGAAAAAAGTCATTGTTAAAATGACCCTGCCACTCCAGTATTATTTTAAGGAATTCTTCCCTCAGTTCTTTTAGTAATTCCATGATTTCATTTTTCCATTTAAACCTTTGACCCATCGGTATTCTATTTTGGTGTAAGAAACAAAGTAGGTATCCTCAGTTTTTCTAGATGGCTTTCTAGTTGTCAGAACACTGTTCGTCCATCAGTGATATGAAATGTTACTGCTCCTGTATATTAAGTTCTTGTATGTATTTGGGCTCATTTGGGACTTGTATTTTAATTTCCTGGATGTCCCATCCAGTGATGTGGCCGTCCACGCTGTTTTAATTACCCGGCCTTGTGATGGTGCTCCCTTGTTGTGTGGCTCTGAAAACGTTTTAATTCTAATCTCTTTTCTTTCATTAATGACGTTTCTGGATGTTCTTGCTTGCTTACTTTTTCTTTTTTTTTTTTTTTTGGCTGCACCGTGTGGCTTGCGGGATCTTAGTTCCCTGACCAGGGATTGAACCCAGGTCACAGCAGTGAAAGCCCGGAATCCTAACCACTAGGCCACCAGGGAACTCCCTGTTTACTTTCTATATGAATGTTCCAGTCAGCTGATCTGACTCTTAACAAAAATAAATCCACCTTTTTGGTTTTGGTCTAATTGGAATTCGTTGAAACTGTAGATAAATTTGGAAAGAATCATTCCCTTGATACTCTGGCTAATCTGCAGAGTGTATTTGTGAGCCTCCCAGTGTGATAATGGGGCGTGGCGTTTAGTCGTCACAGCTGCACTCAGCCCCCCTTCCCCGTCTCCGTCTGCTGGACCAGCATCCCTCTGCTACATGTGCCTGTGATACTGGGACCTCTCCTTCCTCTGGCTTTTCTGACTGTTTGTACGTAGGGAGGCTATAGATTCTCATATATTAACTTTTTTTACCCTCTGACCTTACAGCATCTCTTGTTAATTTCACCTCCCCCTTTCCAGTTGTTTCTCTCTCATCTGTGTCATCCTGCACCTCTCGCCGTGGTGCTGGGGCGGGGCGGGGGGGCAGCTAGTCGTCTTCCCAACTCAGCTGGGACAGCTTCCAGCGTTGAACTGTTGAGCGTAATGCTGGTTTTGGCTTCACGTACAGAAATGAACATGCGCATTCAAACGTTCCCACGTGTCTGTAGACGTGAACACACGTAGAATCGCGTTAAAGAGACGTCTGTCTGTGCCTGTGTTACTATGGATTTTTAAAACTGGAAAGCATATTGAATTATATTAACTACTTTCTGACCACGTGCAGAGAAGATGGAAAAGTTTCTCCTTTGGACTTAGTGTCTTGGTGACGTACATTGCAGATCAGTCCTAGAATCGACCATCTGACTGTGGCATACCGTTTGTATGCCCTGCTGTTTTATTTCCGAACACGGAGTTTTCATGTTTTGAGGAAAATGAGCCTTGCAAGGAGCATGCTCAGAAATGTGGCTGGAGGCTGGTGTGCAGACCTAGGGCCTGGAGGGTACCCGCTTGGGGTGTGTCCCTCCTGTCCTGGGAGCCCTGGCTGCTGCTCCGTAGGATGGCACAGACCTGGCGTCAGCCCGAGTCTCCTTGCCCCAGATGCCTGAGCGCTGCTGGCACAGAGGTGCTTGTTCCTGGCCCCGGACCTCGGGAAGAGCCAGGGAAGGTGGGGGGCACGGGTGATGGGCCCATCACAGCTGTGCTGGAGAAAGGCATGAAAGAGTATTCTGAGAAACGTCCTCAGAAGAATAAGCAGGGACCGCGAAAACACAGTTGGCCCTTAGCAAATCGAAAAGAAACCTTATCTGTCATCACTAGTTCATCCTTTATCTTGAAAATTCGAGAACTCAGAGGGTCTCTCCAGTGGGGCTGAGGCAGAAGGGGTGGGTTTCACCGTCCGGAGTTGACGCTGCAGCCGGGAGCCAGCAGGGGGAGCAGGGCCACCTGGGACTCACGGGAGGCAGCGGAGCCCTGAATCGGAGCGGCACCAGCCTCCGTAGCTGTCCTCGTGCGGAGCACTGGGGAGCATCCGCAGGGAGGGCCAGAAGGCGCCGCTGTGCTCCTGAAACAGGGACACAAACGCGCACCAGGACCTGTTGGACCTCACTCAGAGTGTGACGCCCTGGCCTCAGGGCTAGGATGCCTGCCATGCCCTGATCACACTGCCCTGAAGACCCAAATTGGGGTGCATGGGGCGGGCTCCGGAGCCCCTTCCTCGAGGTGTGGGCTTTGTTTGAACGTGTACATCTTCAGTCTCACGTGTGAGCAGTGAAAGGGGACACCTTCTTCCCGGCCAGGGCTTGTCTCTGGTTCTGAGTTGGGGACTCCAGCAGATTGGGAGCCTTGGGGTGTCGCATTGCACATGGCCCCCAGGTTTTGCCTTATGTACCTGGGCTGAGACGTCAGGATGTGTTTGCGTTTCTCCTGGCGGCTCTGCAACTGGTTAAGAAGAACAGAAGTCAGGGCTGCGTGATCAGACGTCTGGTGCACCCGGCTCACTCACCAACCTTGTCCCGTTTCAAAGCAGCTCTGGACTTGCAGGAAGTTGTACCTAGAAGATGGGTTCTGCAGGCACAGGTGCCCTCCTGTCCCCGTCTTGAGGCCATGACAGCCCTGTACCCCAGCTGGCTCCCCCTGTGTTCCCGATCATTCCATCACTGCTGGCTGGTGCAGTACAGACCTCAGCTGCGGCCCCTTCTTCTGGGAGCAGCGTCTCTTCCTTGTCAGGACTTCGGGGGAACTGATGACCGTCCCTGTTCACACACGTGCGGCATCAGCCTCCCAAACTTCACGGCAGAGCGGCAACCTGGGAGCTCTGGCCTCTTGTGACCCTGGGGCCTCATGGACGCCTCAGGCCTTTGGTGGGGTGGCGGTGGGGGTCTGTGGTCGGTGCGTACTTGTCATGGCTGCCCCAGGGAGTTGGCCACACCAGTGCCCTTTCCAAAGTCTGGCCCACCTGGAGCTCCTGACACTGCCCTGGGGGCCGTGTTCCCACCCTGGCTCTGGCTGACTCTTGCCTCCCGACACATGCCTGCATGCAGACTGTGATCTGGTCACTGCATCAGCATCACCCGTGGACCTAGATTCCCTTGGTGTGAGGCATGGCCCTCCCACGTCCTCACTGACGCCAGCCTGGCGTTAATCCTCTGCTCCCCTCAAGCTGGGGCGGCTTTGGCTTCCCTGCCTGGGGGTTTTTGCAGACCTGTGGCATTTCTTCAAAGGAAAGGGTGAGAGTGGAGAGCTGGGACTGTGACCAGTTACAGAGGCTCTGGCAGGGCCAGCAGGCGGCTCATGCTCAGACAGTGGTCAGCTGGCAAGTACCCCACAAAGCCCAGGGCTGCTTGAGAGCCAGGTGTGTCAGGGGATGAGGGGGGGGTCTCGGCGAAGGGTGGGGTGGAGACTGCCGCCGGGTGGGGGAGCGTGGGTGAGGTACCTTCTTGGACAGGGTGGAGCCAGGGAACACACTTCGCTAGTGGGGTCGTGGGATGTCTGGGCCGGGGGCAGTGGCAGGTGCGTGTGTGGCACCAGGCGGAGCTTCCTGGCTCCGTGCAGGCTCTTCTTCGTAAATTGAATTTAAGTTGACGCTTTCTTGTTCTTTTTTTGGGAAGCTTGCTGTCTCCCAGCATTGATGGAGTTAACGTTTTTTATTTTGTGCGCGATTTGTTTCTTTAAGGCTAGAAAGCCAAGGGTTGAAATAAATCATTCAGAGCCAGGGATGAAATGTTGCCTTTGGCTTGTCCGTCTCCCGTGGAATGTTCAGTGATGTCCCCGTTAAAAAAACCCAACAAAAACCAACCAAGCAGATGTCTTCATCTCTGTGTCAAGACCATTTTAGGGGCTGTCCAAATCAGGGCCTGGAGGGGAATGGGGTTCTGCTGGTGAAGCCCAGGCTCATTGGGATCCCACCTGGCGCTGTCCTGGGGGCCCTTCTGGAGCTGTCATCCCCCGCTCTGGCCGGCCACGCAGGCAGAACCACTTTGGCCGTTTGAGTATTTCAGGGCTCTCACTCGGTCTTGTCCTCATCCTGTCAGTGCTACGGGGTCCAAGTCAGGACGTGAAGTTCTTTTTGTTGTTTCTCTGGAGAAATACGAGATGCAAGGGATTTAAAGTTTCTTTTTTTTAAAAAATATTTTAAAACTACTTTGGTCGCCTCTGGATACCATTGCTCTTTGAATCTTCCCTTCATGGTGAGTGGGTATAACATGCTACTCTTTGAGCACACAGCTGAAGCTGGGAATCCACACATTTTTAAGAAAATAACTTGGGGTGGGGGGCGAGAGTCAGGAGGTCTTGACCCCAGGCTGCGTACAGTCTTCTGATGCTGCTCAGACCCCAGGGGCTCAAATCCAGCAATATCCCCATGCGCACCGCACCTGCCTAAGGCCAGAGGGTGGTCAGTGCCAGAGGGGCCTCTCGAGTCCATGGTACTGACCAGGCCTCCCTGAACCATGGCTGACCCCAGAGCACGGCCAGCATTTTGCTTCCATGAGCCCTGAACCAGCTCAGTGTTTCTAGAGTGGCAGCGGTTGAAACAGACTTTCTCCCCAAGGTTCTCCTCATTGGTTGGCACCCACCTTCAGGAGCACAGGTCCTTTCTTCCTGTGGAAAATCTTTCTTCTCTAATTGTGTTGGGCCTGGGAAAGTCTCAGTGGTTCTTTTGAACAGATATATTTCAAAGAGTCAATGTGCCTTTCGGAAAAGGTTTGAGTTCTGACTCTGAGAGCACGTGGAGGTGGGTGGTGGGGTCCCCTGGCTCTTCAGGCAGGCCGCCTCGTGCTCCTCTCTGTGGCACCAGGAGTTACGGCTCCTTGGGCAGAGCTGCATGGGCCGGGCCTGGCTGGGAAGGGTAGAACGAGCAGCATCCACTGCCGTGGCAGCAGAAGTAACGTGGAGAGTGTTGGCCCAACGTGTACAGGAGCTGCAGGGGAGACGGAGTTACACAACGTCGGGTTCGTGTACTGAGTCACTGAGGGCAGCACTTATGACCAGCCTGGGGGCCATCACAGGAGGGACCGGGTGGGGACGAGGCCCCTCGGCGAGCAGTAGTGCCTCCAGCTCAGCTCGCTGGGCAGCACCGATGGGCACCGATAGCCAGAGGGGGCGAGGAGCCACCTCCTTCCCAGCCGTCTCCCCGTCTGTGCCCTGTAGCTGCAGGTGTGTCTAGCTTTCTGGGTGATGTTGGGGATAGGTCATTTGTAGCCGGGCACCCAGTGGTCTGGGCCCTCTACTGGGTGAGCGGGTGGGACAAGCAAGGGCCCCCTTCAGGTTAGGCAGATGCCCCAAGATTCTTGCTCTCCTGACCAAAACCATCAAGGGACCCAATCTCTGAAGCATTAGGCGTGGGGAGGCGTGGCCGCCGGGCTCTCCAGGATGCCTGGCCAGTGGGCTTGGGTCTCTCCAGCCAGCAGGCCGCTCCGTGTCATACTTACTGCCCCTGCTGTCTTCAGGCTCCCTCACGACACCCCCGCCACCCCACCGGCCCCATCACCAGTGTGGCTTCTGCAGATGTGGCCCATGATTCGGTCACACTGATCAGTTAGTGACCATCATCTAGTGGTCAGTGTGGTTGGGGCCTCTGTGGGCTGTGCCCCACCCCGTAGGAAGGGCAGGGGCGCAGGGACTGCATGACCCCTTTAGCTCCTGGGGTCTTTGTCTCGTCCAGGTGGTGCTCTGGGTCGGCCTGGGCATCCTGGTGGTCAGCACACACACCACCCTGTCCGTGAGCCAGGAGGCCCCTGTGGACTTGGCAGAGGAAGCCCCAGGCAGCAGACTTGGAGAGGCTGAGGGCGCGATGAAGGCAGAGGCAGCCCAGCTCCCAGGTACGCGCCTCCCAGGTACGCGGCTCTCAGGTATGCACACAGGCTTGCAGCCTTCTTGGGGGCACCCCAGTAGCGTCATCTTGGGGTCACGGGGACCCAGGTGGCACTTTCCAGGCTGTCTCACCTGCTCAGTTGCCTCCGTCCTGTTTGGGTGATGGAGGGGGTGGGGGGCCTCCAGGGGGCTGGTGGGTGCGGCCACCTGCGTGCAGGAGACAGACAGATGGCAGGCAGCAGGGCCGAGATCTGAACACCCCCATTGAGAGCGCTAACAGGTGAGTAAACTTGGGGGTGTCGCTCACGTTTGCTTGTTTTGTTTTGAGGATGTAAATTTTAAGCCAGGTTTTCCTGGACAAAGTCAGTGATGCCCCTCAGCTTTGTTTCCTGTTTCACTTTATGTATTACTTGTTGACCTGCCCGTTGATAGAGGGATGAGCCACACTCCCTCATAAGCTGCAGGCCTGCCTTGGAAGGCCCCCCAATGCAGTGGCCCCATCGCCCATATGTGGCAGGGCCCATGGGGTGCAGGGTGGTTTCCAAGCGTGGCTTTCTGGGGTACAGCAGGAGCTCCATTGCGCCTGGGATGTTTGGGAGAGAAGAGGTGTCTTGGAGCCTGTGGCCTCCCCAGGCCTAGATGGGAGGGGTGCGGGGAGGGCTCCCTCCATCTGGCCTCCCGCCTTCTAGGAGCTCCAAGCGGCTTCAGCTTCGGGTGCTGGTGGGTGGTGCTGTCTATGATAACGTTCATTCCAGGGGCTTCTGCCCTGACCATGGCTGGGTTTTGTGTATTCATACTAATGGTGTGTGCATGTCTGCTTACCTCCCCTGCAAAGAAACCCCTGGCTTGGATTGAGATTCCCCAGGCTGCCTGCCTGGCATTCCCCTCTGGGGGAGCAGTGCTGGTTGCTGGTGGATTCCAGGTCCCTTTGAGTGGTGATGGCTAAGAAGCCCAGGGGAGCCCTGGTCTCCTCAGCTACTGTGATTGACAAAAGGAAAGGTCCCAAGGGCTGTCCAGGGAGGCAAGCGTGCTGGGTGCTTGCAGGGCTGGGCTACCCGCAGTCGGAGGTACGGGGCTCTTGGATGTGTTGACGTCTCTGTTCCGGCCTTACCTCCCTGTGCTCAGAAAGCCCCTGCAGTGCCAGCACCCCACACCAACTTCCTGCAGAACAGTCTATCCTGGGGCTCTTTTGGGGGAGCCCTGAGCCCGGAGTAGCTGGGCATGCTCTCCTCTGCCTTCCTGGGATGGCGAGGGCCGGCTAGAAGACTCTCCCTTTGTGGGTCCCCTGCAGAGAGGACCCCTGGGAATAGCGGGGCTCAGCAGAGAAGTTAATCAGAGTGGTCAGAAGCTGCCTGGGGGACTTGCCTGGTGGTCCAGTGGTTAAGACTCCTCGCTCCCAATGCAGGGGACCCGGGTTCGATCCCTGGTCAGGGAACTAGATCCCGCATGCTGCAACTAAAAGATCCTGCGTGCCACAACTAAAGATCCCACATGCCACAACTAAAGATCCCACATGCCACAACTAAAAGATCCCTTATGCCGCAATGAAGATCCTGCGTGTGGCAACAAAGATCCCGCGTGCCACAACTAAGAACTAGAGCAGCCAAATAAATAAATAAATATTTAAAAATAAAGAAGAGGGCTTCCCTGGTGGCGCAGTGGTTAAGAATCCGCCTGCCAATGCAGGGAACATGGGCTTGTGCCCTGGTCCGGGAAGATCCCACATGCTGCAGAGCAACTAAGCCCGTGCGCCACAACTACTGAGCCTGCACTCTAGAGCCTGCAAGCCACAACTACTGAGCCCGTGTGCCACGACTACTGAAGCCCGCATGCCTAGAGCCTGTGCTTCGCAACAAGAGAAGCCACCGCAATGAGAAGTCCGCGCACCACAGCAAAGAGTAGCCCCTGCTTGCCGCAACTAGAGAGAGCCCACATGCAGCAACGAAGACCCAACGCCGCCAAAAATAAATAAATTTATAAAAAATAAAAATAAAGAAGAAGCCGCTTGGACATCCCACAGCAAGTTGCATGGATTCAGTAATTTGGATGGGAAAAAAGGCTCCTTGAAGAGGGAGATAGGTGTTGCTCCTCCACCCCTGTTGGCAGCCCCACTGGGTCCCTCACCCCTGGGTGTCCTGGCCCTGTGTGCTTTAAGGACACCCCTAGCAGAACTAGACTCGTACACCGGTTGCGCATCTCAGCTGGCTGTGGGCCCGCCCAGTAGGGCTTCTCGGCGTCAGTTGACGTAGTCGGCACCGGGCTGCCTGTCCCCACGGCGCTGTGCAGCCTCCAGCCCACGGCCTGCACAAGCAGCTGCATCCTGTCGTGGAGGCGGGCCCCCGGCTCACCTGGAGCTGCCGCGACCACATCTGGTTTCCATTTCTTCCACGAGTCTGTAACAAACACATGGCCCCTCTTGGAACCACATGCCGTTTGTTTAACTCAGTCTCCGTGTTTCTTGCCCCTGGCCTCCCCGTCATTGATGGGTTGCCTCGCTGAAGCAGAGCTGGGCCCGTGGGGCCTTGGCCACGTGCCCTGCAGACGTCTGCCCATCAGCGTGTGAGGTGGGTTTACTGGCCTCTTTGATGTCGAAGAGGCCAAAATGGTACGAACTTTCCTTAGAGCCCGAGGTGGCCTTGGGACTGGGGGAGTCCTGCCCTCCGGGGGACATGCGGGACTGGCCACCCCCGGCCTGGCACTCTTGGCAAGTGCAGAGCCCAGGACGCGCCTGGTGTGGACGGAAGAGGTGGCCGAGCCCTTTAGGAAAGGCTACGAGGCTGCTCACCTGAGGCCGATGGCCTGCTCGAGGGTCTGGTGGGTGGGTTCAGAGTTGGTGATACTCTCAGCTCCTCCTTTGAATGTGGCCTTGTCCCCTTTCTTCCTCTCCCTCCCAGCCTGCAGCTTCTCTTGGTGTTGGGGGCCGCCTTGGCCACACCCATTATACAGCTCATCCCTTTCCCCATCAGGGACACGGCCTGGCTTCTCCTGGGTGGGAAAGAAGAGGAAGGGCCAGGACGGGGCCTGTGGGCAGCAATCCGTTCGTGTGGGGACACAGGTGACCTGAGCGGGAGCTTGCCCCCCACAAGCTCCTACCTAATTGTTCTTCCGAAGATGCGTCTCTTGTGCTGCTGCGCCAGCTGCCGGTGCACGCAGACAGGAAAGCGTCCAAACTCCTGCGACAGATGCCGGCATGCCCACGGGGAGGCCCGGCTCCACGCCTGCCTTCTCTCCTTGGTCCCCGGCAGCTCTCCCTGTGCCCTACAGAGAAGGGGCTGTTAACACCGCTGTGCCGAGCGACTTCAGTTTTTCTGCCCGTTTGTCAGGACACAGCTGTGAGCTCATTTCACCCATGCTAAGATAACCACACCAGCCGCGGCTGAATCCAGAAGGACTCCTTGGGGGCAGGAGGGGTGCTGCCTCCCATGTCCAGCCCCGAGTGACCGGCCCACGCCCCCTCCACCTGCTGCCCGTGGGCAGACGTGCCTGTCTGCAGGAGAGCTGTGACGGTAAGCCAGATGGGGCCACCTGGCTAGGACTTTGGGTCCAGGGGCCCACTGGGATTCCTGCACATTCAAAAGAGTGTCATAGTCAGCGTTTCTCTTGCTGCCTGTGGAGAAGAGTGGGGGGTAACAAGTAAAACCTTCTCAGGGCAGCAGCGAGGCGGGCACTTCAAAGGTTGTCAGGAAAGTTACTCAAAAGCAGCATCTGGCCTTTTAAAGGAACGTTGGTGGCTGCTCCTGCTCTCTGTACGGCCCTGGGGTCCCGTGCGTCTCCTGAACTTGGGGTTCCCCTCCAGTCAACAGGGACTCCATCTATGGGACTCAGGTGTGATTTTGAAAGTCACTTTATTTTTGTGCTTGGCAGTCAGAGAGGACTGCTTCCATCTTTACTGATCACAAGATACAGAAAGAGACACCCCTGGACTCAGGATGGGGTCCTGCAGGGGAGAGTCGACAAAGAGGAGCCCCCAGCCCAGACCCTGTCTTCCAAGGTGGAACCAGCCTTGAACGCAGATTCTTGTTGCCGTGGACAGGCCTACTCAGGATGTCGCACCTGCAACCTGACACACATGCCCAGATTTTCGAACTGCAGGTGTCTATGGCCTTTGGTCCTCTGTCTCCCTAAGCCAGTTACAGAATCACCTGGCGCCCGCACTGGACACGGGAAGGAGAGTCTGATGGGTGACCGTCCATCGGCCCGTCTGTCTTGGGAGCTCCTGGCCAGAAGCACCGTCAGGAGGGTCTGAGTGTGGGATGAGGCCGTGCAGGTCGGGATGCTCCACCGCCCGGCAGAATGAGGCAGGCATGGCATATGTCTGCGTGGTTTCCACTTTGGGGAGCGGAGGCCATGACCTTGAGAACGAGAGGAGGCCCTTCCAGGCCGAGGCGCCCTCTGCTGGCCACTCCCCGCTGACCCACTGCCGCCTCAGGGAGGAGAAACGGTCCAGGGTCGGCCCGGCAGCCTTCGTCCTTCCCTGGGGTGATGACCAATGACCGCACGGGCAATTTCCTGTCTGCGCCACTGCGCGGGCGCCTCATTCCAGAGCCTAGCCGCAGGGCAGGCGGAGTGTGGGCTGTTTTTCAGTTGCTAATTAGGAAGTTCTGTGTTAGTTTTACTGTGGCCCAGAGGCATTGCTGGCAAACTGTCCTCATGAGGAGCTCCGTTCCTTTTAGGAAACGCTATGTCCATTGCCGAGGACAGCTGCGAAGTGTCGGAAGTCCGGCCGCTGCAGGCAGGGTGGCCGCGCTGTGCGCCCTGTGCCCGTTGCACACCTGCGTCTCCAGGTCGTTCCTTTGCCTGACGACCAACGGATTTTTGTTCCCTGCTGAGAACATGACTTGTTCCTATGACATAATGGAGATGTTTTCTGTTTTGTTGTGTTCTTCCTTCCCGTCCCCCTTTCTTCACTTTGTGATCCGCTGGATAGACACCTCTTGATTTTGAGCACAGGGCTCTCTGCAGGCTGGGGATGGGGGTGTTAACTGTGGTGTGGCGAAGACGCCGCATGCTTATTAGAATCAGCTGCTTGATTGAACTGTGGAGTCCCGAGTCTGGCTCCTGCCCCGCACGATCCCCCCTCGTTTGGACACTAAACCTCAGCTGCTGAAGGTGCCCCCGGCCAGCATGGCAGGTCAGCCTGGTCCCTGCTCCTCCTTTGGGGGAGGGAGCAGGCCCACCTGAACAGGACTATTGTGAATCCCCCCAGAGGCCCTTTCGGGATTCCGCCTCCCCTTTTGCAGGCAGCTTGTGCCCTGAAGGGGGAAAGCAGTTGCTTCAGGCCTCTGGGATGAAATGATTCTTTTTTTTTTTTTTTTTTAATTTAATTTAATTTAATTTTTGGCTGCTTTGGGTCTTCGTTGCCGCGTGCGGGCTTTCTCTAGCTGCTGTGAGCGGGGACCACTCTTGTTGCGGTGCGCGGGCTTCTCATTGCAGTGGCTTCTCGTTGCGGAGCACAGGTTCTAGGTGCGCAGGCTTCAGTAATTGTGGCTCGTGGATTCTAGAGCGCAGGCTCAGTAGTTGTGGCGCACGAGCTTAGTTGCTTCGCAGCCTGTGGGATCTTCCCGGACCAGGGCTCAAACCCGTGTCCCCTGCATTGGCACACGGATTCTTAACCACTGCGCCACCAGGGAAGCCCCGAAATGATTCTTTTTAAACGTGTTTTTTCCCCAGATAGTTTTTTAGTTTCTGCCACGTTTGCCTAACAGGTAGAAAGTGGTTTTGTTAATGGAGAGAGTTTCCTGATAGGCTCCATTTTGGCCCAGTTCAGCGGGCCATCCTCGTGCACCTCTCCCCGAGGACCCGCGGTGACTGTGCAGGTGAGCTGTTGGACCTGCTGGAGGATGAGATGGCTTGTGGGATGCAGGCATGTGTGGGAGGCAAGAGGGTCCAGCTTTGTGGGCTACACCTCTTTCTCACCTTCCTTTTGATAGGAATTTTCACTTCTGCCGCAAGAAGTTGACAGAATTGCAAATCAACCTCCCTCAGGCATTTTCCTTAAGCATCCCTCGTCCTCCCCTTCCCCCTTGGCCTACAGCAAGGGGTTGGTTGGGCTTGGGCAGGATGGCTGTCCCCAGGCCTCAAACGGTGGGTTCGTGCTGCCACCTGGTGGTGATGGCCAGGCTTATGAGGGATGTCGTTCTTCTGCACCCAGTTAGGTGTAAATTGCATTTTGACATATTTTTGTTATGAACACACATGAAAAATGACAGTTTTCTATACTACTTAGCTGCTAATGATTGAACAGGAAAAAAAATAACTGCTTAGGCTCTGCCATTCGACTGGGAAATGTGATTACAATCCAGGGAAAACTGCCCAGTTGCCGTGCTGATTGGCGGTGTGGCCATACGGAAACACCGCTCAATTATCTGTGCTGTGCTTACAGGCCAGAATCCAATTGTGGACGTGGCCGAGGACAGCCGAGATAAGCCGAAGCTGCCAAATGAGAAAGATGAGATGGAGCAGGCCCAGATTAAGGGCCCCGTGAATGTGCCCCCAAGGGAAGACGCCAAGGAGAAGCAGGAGGAGGCACAGCTGGATCGCCCTGGTCAAGGTGCTGTGACGGCCCGGGCGGGGGGTTGGGGGGTGGTGTCCACGGGGGAGGGACCTCAGCTGGACATCAGTCACGTGGTTGGTCGGGAACGAGCTCAGTTCACAGGCCTGGAGAGGGAAGGCCACCCTGGGAGGGAAGGCCAGGCCACCCCCCACCCCACCCCCGCCCACTCCCCCACCTCGGCCATCTCCTTCCAGGAGTTGCAGTACCTCTGGGCGAGGCCCACCGCCATGAACCCCCAGTCCCTCACGACAAGGTGGTGGTGGACGAAGGTCAAGACCCAGAAGGACTGGAGAAGGAGCATCCGTCCAAACGTGTGGATGAAAGGGCTCTGGGGGGCAAGGGTCAGATGGTGCCACCACTGCTGGATTCAGAACGAGAGAGACCCAGACAGGACCAGGCTTTGGAGGCAGTGGGTGGTCTTCCTAAAGATCCCCAGAAGGTTCCAGAAGAAAATGGTCAGCCAGCCGTTGAGCCCCTGAAGGAGGACCTGGGGCTGGGCGACAGGGGTGCGCATCCAGGGCCCCAGGCAGTGCTCCCTGAGGGGCAGGACGTCCTGGTGGCAGGTGCAGGGGCCAGAGCAGACGGTGCCCTGCTGCCCGGCCATGCCGTGGGGGCCATGGGCAAGCTGGTGGAGAAGAACGAGCACGGTGGGTGTGGGCTCCTTCCATGTGGGGCCTGGGAGAGGCTGCGGAGGGGGCAGGAGAAGCTGACCATCCTCACTTCTGTCCCACTGCCTTCCTTTCTTTTCTCGCAAGATTGGCATGTGCGTGTAGCAGCCCTTCTGCAGCTGTCGGGGGCTTGGCAGCTATTCTGATCAATCTGTCACACACTTGTTTGCCAGACCCATAAACATCAGGTGCTGAGCTAGTACTGTGTGTCTGGGCACACACGGGGTGCCTGGGCACACACACGGGGGTGCGGCGCAGGCCTGACGGGTGGGTGGTGCATTGTTAACTGCCGTCTCAGAGCTGCTGAGGATGGTCCCTGCATGTTAATTGGCGAAGGTAGTTAACACTGGCTCCCTGCCGCCAGCCTATGACATGTTAAATATTTTTTATTACCTCTTTGGTACTCATCAGGTTGAGTATACACTGCCACAGGGGAAGGAGGGGCAACGTGGAGGGTGATTTTAGGAAACATCTGCCTCCTCTTGTCCCTTCTCTACGTTCTTCTGAGTCTTCTGCCAGCCTCCTGAGTTTTTGCCGTGTGTGCAGGTGGGAAGGCTCCCCTCTCGGAGGAGAAGCCAGGCCCAGGGGCAGTGCCGCAAGCAGAACCTCGAGAGCAGAGGACCTTGGAGGGACAGGGCGGGGACCACGCCGGGGACCACGCGGGCAGCAAGCTGGAGGGTAAGGCCTTCGCTTTCTCTCTGCATCCTCCGGGGGCCTGGAGACACCTGCCCCTTCCTTCCAGAAGCGGAGTGATGTAGGGAAGGAGCCACAGGTGCCCATCGTCTTGGGGGCCTTTGCAGGGCCCCAGCCTCTGCACTTGCCAGTTTCCTGCTGAGGAAAGATCTTAAATAGCTCCCCTGCCCACTAACAACCTTTTCTACTCCTTTCTCACCTTCCTAGGAACGTTTTCTATCTCCTTTTCTCCCCCTTTTTAAAAAAAATTCTGTCACGTGACTTTCTGTTACCATTTGGATCTCATTTCAAAATAGATATGCTAATATTTCCAACAAGTCGGCCCGGTGTGGGGGCATTAGTGAGGGTGGGAGGGCTGGTGACTCACTGCTGTCTTAGCTCCCCCCAACCCTGTGGCAGTGGCTCCCACCCCTTCGTCTTAGCTGGGGCAGGGGTGGGGGAGAGGGGGGGACATTTGTGTCCACCTGCAGTGAAGACCCAGCACCTGTCCCAAAGCGAAAGCTCATCTTATCTTTTCTCTCCAGTGAACAAAACTTGCTCTGCATCCTCCTCCATACCTTCGTGCCCATTTTGGGGTGCTCCCAGCTCTTGGCTTTTGACTACCCTCCTCGTGGGCCCACCTGGATGGGCACTGCCCCTGCACTAGAGGTGGTGGCGGCCGTCCCAGCGAATGATCACCCATCCTGGTTTCTTTGGTCCCCGCCCAATCTGAGTCACCGCGGTGTCACCATATTTTGTAGCAGTGTCCACAGAACGGCCCCTGGGTGTTTCATTCTGTGCTCTGGGAGTCTTGGTCTGTGCGTGGGGATGGCGGTACAGCAGACTTGGGTGGGTTCATGGGATGCTCGTGCCTTGCTGCCCCATGAGCTGCTTCCCAGCGGATCCTGCAGCCTCGGGATAGCTGGCCCAGAGTACTGCGCAGGGATGCGAGCCGAGCCTCTGCACACCAAGGCTAGGAAGGCAGAGCCAAGGGTCCTGGGGTTTCCTGCAGCTCGGGAGCTGTGGGAATTCCGCATGTTACTTTGTCTTTGGTTTCAGTCTGTTTACTGGTCCTGGTCCTTATAATCTGTTACCTAATAAGCCTGTTTGATTCTTTGACTTTTTCGTTTCTGAAAAGAACTTTCATGGTTTCCTATTCTGCCTTTCTCCAAACGCCTCTCAATGGGACGCACAGCTGAAATCAGAAAGATGGTGGCAGGTAGGAGTCGGGAGGAGCTTCACAGTGAATGCGTCTGGGGGGGTTTAGAGACGCGGGAGCAGATGGTGTGGGCCCCGCATCCAGTAGCGCCTCACATGGGGCGCATGAGGCAGAGACCGGGAGCCGCACACGGTCTGCCCCCCACCCCGGCTCAGCCACAGCCCCTCAGGTGGGGTCCCCCTGATGCCCCAGCCCACTCCCTTCTTGTACAGACACCCTGGTCCCTCTTAGCCCTGCTGGGGCTCCACTGTCACCAGAGGACAGCCAGGTGCAGCCTGTGAGCGCCTGGGCTCCCCCAGAGGCGGGGCGGGGCCTGTGTGTGACTTCCACCATGTGCATGGCCTGGTATTAACGTGCTCTGCGTGTATGTTAATATCCGTGCAGCTCTCATCCCATCCACGAGCCTGGTCCCCGTGGTCCTGGTGGGCCGGGCAGGAACCCAGAGCCACATGCAGGGCTGTGGCTGGGGGCTCAGTTTGTCACCTCCACTCTGCTTCACATCTGTCCCATGTTGCTTCTGGCTGGACATGGTGCAGTTCCCCCTCCTCCAGCCTCAGTCCAGGGCTGGTCCTCTGAGGAGCCAGTGAGGCAGGGGGCCTGCTCCTCAGGAACCCTCCCTGGGGACAGGTGGTATTGGCAGCACGTGGGACCATTAGGTGGTCATGAGCCACGGGCACCCAGGGTGACAGCATGGCCATGGCCAAGGGAGCTGGTCTAGAACCCTGTGGGATGGCATTGTGCACATCCCTTGTCTAAAGGGGGTGTGCAGAGCCACGAGCCAATCCACAGAACATGGGCTTTCTCAGGCAGGCATCTTGGTCACCTTAGGGTGTCTGGATGTGTGCCTGGTGGGGAGCAGGGGGCTGGAGCTCCTGGGCTGGCCAAGGGACCTGTCCTCCCTGTGGTCGGCCTCAGCATGTTCTTCACGGGCCTGCCCGCCTGCACGTCCTGGCACCGGCCTCTGCAGGGGAGAAGCCATGGCAGTCCCTGACAGAAGGCCAACCCCACCCTATTCTGGCGGGTCACAGGTTGCCACTGGGGAGGACAAGCCAAAGCACATCTGCGTGTGCCCGGCACTCGGGGCCCTCGCTGGGGTGTTAGCTCTCACCACTCACAAAATGTTCTTCTTTCTTTGGATTTGAGCTTTTACATCTGACAACCTGTACAGTTACATCATCTTTCAAAGCTTCCTGTTTAAAGACATACGTGTTGTAAAAGTTACTTAAACCCAGATTGCTGGCGGTAAAGAACTGACCCAGCGCTGAGGTGTTTGTAGTGCAGTGTGAGCTCTCCGCACCCAAGGTGTCCAGCCTCAGGGCCTCCTCTTGGTCCACAGTCTGTGCGGGGCCCTCCTACACACACCTGCTGCACCCGGCCTGCCCCTAGCTCACCTGGCGCTCCTCCCGTGCCAGCTGCAGCCAGCTTCCTGGGGGAGGTGGGGCCAGTGGGAAAACTGTCACAGCCCCCATCTCACTGAGGTCCCAGCTCTTGTCTCTGCTGAAGAGGAAGATGGTTCTGTTTGTTTTTAAAATTTTCACCTTGGAGGAAATTTTCTTAAAGCACTGATGTTCTTTTTTAGAGTAGTTCATAGTTTAGGTCACCCAGCCCAGATCACCATCATTGTGGTTATGGCGCGTGACCTCTCCCTTGGCTCTCATAACCGCTGAGCCGCTGTGGGAGTGAAGCAGTAGGAAGGGTGTCTGGTCGCTGGAGAGAGGCGATGGCTGTGCCCCAGGGTGGCCTGGGCGCCAGCTCAGCCAGGTGGAGAGGAACGCCCGGGGGTGGAGGGGCCCAGAGGCCACCTTGGCATTGCTGCATGCATCATGTCACCCTCGGCCCAGCAGAGCGCCTTTGCAGCCTTCAGGCTCTGACTGCGTGTGTTTTCCAAACTCCAGAAGCTGGCCGGGCGGAGATGCTGGACCATGCCGTTCTGTTGCAAGTGATTAAGGAACAGCAGGTGCAGCAGAAGCGCCTCCTGGACCAGCAGGAGAAGCTGCTTGCAGTGATCGAAGAGCAGCATAAGGAGATCCACCAGCAGAGGCAGGATGGCCAGGACGGCGAGGACGGCAAGTCCAGGGGAGGCGGCAGGGGGAGGGGGCTGGGCCTGCAGGGCAGGGGACAGTTGCTGCGTCTGCTCGGGGAAGAGGGGTTGTCACTTAATGCACCAACACCAGAGTGTCCGGGGGTCCCTGCGCAGTTGGGTCTGTGGCTCCATGCCTAGAGTCCTGCTGGGCAAATTTAAGCCATGTTTCTTATTCCTTGATTGCTGGCAAGCTGGGTTCTTTTAGTCCCTGCATTGGTAGCTTCTGCTCATTTCTGTGGCTAAACCGGTGACTGACTTCATTTGCAGCAGACATGCAGCCTGAGCTGGGGGTGGCCGGGCCCAGAGGTAAGGAGCAGGAGGCCCACGCCGTGGGGATGGCAGAGCGTCCCCCACAACAGCCTTTGGGAGCTGTGCCCGGTGCTCCTGGGCGTCCCCCCGCTCCTCCCCAGGGGCACAGCCAACACTCTGTGGAGAAGCCCGAGGGGGCCTTGGGTAGAGCCCCGGCTGCGCCCCCTGGCGGCGCTGACCTGCAGCCCCGGGCAGCCCAGGCTGAGCCGAGGGAAGGCCGGCAGGGCGCTGTGCCCGAGGCCGTGGACGCTGGCGTGCAGGAGCGGGTCCCTGTGCTGGACCCCGCCAGGGCACCCGGGATCCCAGAGCAGCACGGCGCTGGAGACATCCCCCGGCAGAGTCGGAATGTTTTTGGTGGAGGCTCCCACGAAAGGAAGAAGTCTGGAAAGGAGGAGGCAGCCACTGGCGCAGACGCTCAGGAGGCAGATGTGCTGGGGGCGGGGGCAGCAGTTGGGGCCCCTCAGGTAAAGTCCCAGCAAGCAAGCCAAGACCGGGCACCCGGAGGCCTGTCCAGCAGGTCGGGGGGAGCAGCCCCTAGGGCCCAAGCCGTGTTACATCAGCCGGAACAACGGGCTGTCTCTGCCGGAGGGCAGGGCGGGCAGCAGGGTGGTCATGAGGAGGCGAGGAAGGAGCACGTGCCCGCTCCCAGGGAGGACGCCGCCATCCAAGAGCCCGAGCAGAGGCCGGACCCTGAGCTCGGGCCCAAACCAGCCATGCTGGGGGATCAGAAGCCAGACAACGCCAAACCCAACCGGGACCTGAAAGTCCAGGCCGGCTCTGACCTTCGGAGGAGACGGCGGGACGTGGCTCCTCGTGCAGATGTGGGGCCAGCCCCAAAGGACGGGGTCATCATCAGCTTCAACCCCCTGCCTGACGTGCAGGTCAATGACCTCCGCAGTGCCCTGGAGACCCAGCTGCACCAGGCCGCGGGGGGCGCCCTGCGAGTGGTCCCAGGCCGACAGATCAAACAGCTGCCCGGGGCCCTGGAGGAGCCCTGAGCCCCATTAAGGCCACAGTGCTCCCTGTCAGCCGGTGAACCTGGACCACGGTGGGCACGAAGTCCTGGAAGTCAGGCCCAGGGTGGAGTCTGACAGCTCTCCAGCTGCACCCTGCTTCCAAACCGGCTTTGCCGTCCCTCTCTCCTCTTACACTTCCCGGTGACTCAGCTCCCTGAGGCCACTGGGAGAAAAGGTGGCCTCAAGGAGAAATAGCCACTCGCTGAGACCCAGGAAACGTGACCCGCCACCGGCCACACGGGTATTGTTACCCTGAACCTTCTTTATTGATGTTCTCTGTGAGTGTCGTACAAAACCTGAGGAAATGCTTCTGCCTTTACCCTTCTTCACAGCAAATGCTGCTTCAAGTCTCAGAGGCTGGGCGGGCCTGTGAGTCCAACTGCTTCTGCCCTGGAGCTCTGCTCTGCATACTCTGGTCTCCCAATCGAGTGGTTGTGAGATTTAAAAAGTAACAACACACCACTGACATCTGGTTAGTGCGGTTGGTGCGGAGGTGAATCACCCAGAGGACCCCATAACACAGACATAAGCCATGACCGTCAAACCCCACAGTGACACGTGCTCGGAGCCTCAGCTGGGTGCCAGACCTGCAGGTGTGGGGATGGGAGTACACAGCCGGCAGAGGCTGCTTCTCACTTCTTCCGGGGCAGCTTCTCCCGAGTCTGCACCCCTGGCACCTGCTCATCTGTTGGGAGGGTTGTGGTGTTTCGTGCTGTACTTTGTTCTCAAGGGGCAGAAAGGCCGATGGTCACCCCCGACCCCTGAGGCTGGTCAGCAGGTGACCCGGAAAGTATGCCAGGCTGTCCCACTGCAAGCCCGGGGCCTTCACCTGCTTTGTGCTGTGTGTGCCTCGCTCCCCTCTGGGGGTAGGGGCAGCTCCAGACCCTGCCCCCGAGGGGTCCATGGGTGGGCCACTCGCTGACCACTGGCCAGGGGTGCCCAGGGCATGTGGCAGCTCCAGCCTCGGCCCCAGGTCACTCTCCTCCCCTGCGCCTTTTGAAATGGTTTTTATTGTTTACTGTAATTTCTGTGTCATCTTGAAGACTAGAAATGAGTAATAAAAGGAGTGGAATCTTCTGGAGGCCAAGCTGATTCCCCATGAACCCCAGGCACTGCTCACATAGAAGGAAGCTCTGTGAAAGGGGGCCGGGTCTCAGTGCTTCCCACCCTCCATTCTTAACTAAAAGCAATTCCAAACAAACTGTGCTCAGTGGAAGTTTCCGTCAGGTTGGAACTCCATTTGTTAAGGTCTTGTAGTGGGACTTTGTTTCCAGTCCTCTTTACCTGAATGTCTTACCTTGACCCAGTGTTCGTGTCCTCTGGAGGTCACACCACCCTCCTGCTCCTTCTGCCAAGATAACTTCTTCCTTAGAGCAGGGTGGCCCGAGCCCAGGGTGAGACCAGCAGTGCAGGGCCTCTGCTGCCGCCTGCCATCCCCACACACCCTGACACTCAGGGTCCTCTGTCCCAGTTAATGCTTGTTCTCGCCTCCTGGCTTTCAGCTCCACTTCCCTCCCCAGTCGGCAGCCCCTTGGGAAAGGAACCCGAATCTTCCCTAGAATCTGGGCAGACCTCTGGGTGGGGTCACCATTACCAGTAATGCAGGGAGCTAGGAAGGGCCCTGGGACAGTGCTTTGCTTTCTGACCACAGACCACTCCTCCATCTGGGTCCCATGGCTGGCAGGTATGGCCAAGGGTCCCAGCCAGAGCAGCACACTGGGCCACCAGTGGGCGACCTTCTGTGCTGGCAGCTACACTTGGCAGACACGGGGCCATGCTGGCCTGGGTGACTGGGACAGCACCCTATCCACGCTCCTGTTCGAGAGCAGGGCCACTGAGCCCAGACCGGGGTAGGAATAAGCCAAGGCCGAGGCTGTGTACTGCCTCCACTGGTGCAGCTGAGCTCTCGGCCCAAGGTCAAGACAGGCGGAGAGTACAGAGCCGCACGGGGTGACTTCCACATGGTGACGCAGCTGCAGCAGCAGCAGAGACCATCTTTCCTGCATCCTGACACAACTTGGTTGAATTCCCTTCAATAAATACAGTCTTGAAGACAGACTGAGTTTGGGGAGGGGAGCTGGGGAGGCCTGCGAGGTGAGTTCAGTGTGTGGTGAGCGGCCTGGCCCGGTCAGTGGACCACGTCCGCAGCCCTAGGCTTGAGACGTGGGGTGGCGGCTTCACCTGCCTCCATGAACTGGAGTCTGAAGGGATGGCAGGAGAGAGCACTCGGCGGGACAGTTCTGGAAGGGGCCAGAGCACCTGTGCCCAGCAGAGATGCTGGAAGCTCTAGCCAGCAGGCTGTCGAAGGTCACGAAGGATCAGGAAGAGAAGGCCATCCTCAGGCCGGAAGCACTTGCTGGGCATAGATACCAGGTCCAGGTGGACGCCAAAGTGGGGAGGCCCACTCCTCCCCTCGGCCTTCAGCCTATCCGTGGGTCCGTCCCCCCCGGCAGGGATGGGGGTCGTGTCATCGGTGTCTGGTCCTGAATTCCAGTGTTGACTGTGAAATGTGACTCTGCCCAGCGGGACAGTTTCTAACAGCCCTGAAGCCCTTGAACAGCATGTGGCTCCCCTCCGAGGCCACCCTGGGAACTGCATTTCACTGGGATGATGTCTCAGGAGATGAGGGGTTTCACCACCTGGGGAAAAGTCGGGCTGATTCTGGAGGAGCGTTTACAAGAGGAAACAGCTCCAGGGCTCAGGGCGAGGGTGCCCTGGCACGAGGCTCTGGGATGCCAGGGCCTGGATGGAGCCAGAGGACAGTGTGACCTCCACACCCCGGGGAGGGGGCTCTGGGAGCACAGTCCCCACGTGCCCAGCAGGCGGTACTCAGGACCTTGGAATCTTCAGGCCATGGCACCAGGGTCCTGCCAGGTCTCCCTGGACTGCGCATGTGCAGGTTGGGAGGGGCGCTGCTGCGGCCTAACCTTAATCTCAGGATGACAGGCGGAACCAGAGCCAGCAGGAGCCTGGCAGGGATGGGCTTGGGCTTGGACTCCAGAGGCTGCAGAAGGGTGGGGAGGCGACCCCATGGGGAGGGTCTCACTACTGGGTTCCTAAACCGGACCCTCCCTCGACTCATGCCTTAGTCTGGAAGAGCAACCCCCGCCTTTTTTCCTCTCCAAGTCTGAAAAAACCATCGGTATCAGATTCCTACAGCGGGGACCTTTCCCTCATGGTGTCGCTCTTCTCTCTTTGGTCCGTGCTGTAAATCGGTAGTTACTTCTAGAGGCCTTGCTAGACTCAGACGACAGGCCTTGGGTGAGAATTCTTTAAAAAATGAGACTCGAGAGGCAGGGTGTTCTATGGCCCACGCGCTCACCCTGCAGACGACAAAATAGATCTTGCAGCATCTGATCTGGTCTTTATTGTGGGTTCACTGCATCTTATTCTCCCCCAAATCCTTAAGTGAGCAAGGCTGGAAAACCCATTCCCCTCTGTCCGCACTCGCCTAACGTGTTTCCAGTCCTTTTAGCCCCAAGAGCTTTTGAGGTTTTAGACATTTGCCCCTCGGAGCCATCAGTACCACCACACACCCGGGGACGTGGAGTGGAGCTCGCAGTCCTTCCTAACGGCCTCCTGCCAGGGTCTTCTTGGCCTGGAAGAGAAAGTTCTTTGTCTGAATGGGTTTTCAAGTTAGACGTGGCTCTAAAGTAAGAAAACTACCACACCAAATGCCATCTTCTGGCAAATAACTTACAAAGAGCCTGGCCGTGGATGTGCAGCAGGGGGCCCCTGGGGCTGGGTCTCTGCTCCCACCTCCACAGGCCACGGAGCTCAACCTGCTCTGTGGCCTCAAAGCCATGCCCACCTGTGCCAGGCACTGTGCAGGGCCACCAACGAGTTACGTTTAGTTTTCCCCCTTCTAGAGGAAACTCTGAGGTCAGAGATGCTGAAACACTTGCCTAGGGACAGGGCTCCCAGGGACGGAGCTGGAAGTGGCGCCCAGAACCCTCTGCCTCCTCGTTCAGCCCCGTGGAGTCTCAGGGTCCAGGCAGAGTGGGCAAAAATGGGTTCACCGGCTTGTGTTCTTAGGTGAGAAACCCCCAGGTTCCCTGTTCTGAGCTTCCAGTGCCCAGGGCCTGCAGTTAGGTCACCCTCAGCGGAAAATGGCACGAGAGGCAGCGACATGCTCCCAGGGGCAGGACAAAGGAGCGTAAGGAATCACAGATGACCAGATACCTGTAACGGGTGATTCCTGACTAACCACAGGCGGTAGAGAAAAGCCTAGCGTGGCCAGAAGTGTGTGATCTTTATCTCACATGTGAATCCTTCCAACCAGCGACCACAGAATGAAGGTTTGTCCCCTCCCCAAGGGAACACTCTAAGTAAAGCAGGGAAGCTGCCAAGAGGCAGGAAGCAAGTCCAAGGGACACATGCAGCTTGGGTGAAGGGCACACGCCGTATCAGAGGTTGGTGACAAGGGCTGAGGTGACACGTCCCAGCCACAATGATGGCAAGGAAGGTGCAAGGAGTTCTCTGAGCCCTCCAGGAAATGAGGGATAGCCCACGCATTCTCAGCCATCCTGGAACATCCTTGGATTCCCTGAATTCTGCCAGGCTGACCCAACTGCCCCCTCTCGGGTCCAGTTCTCGAGATCAGCAGCTCTGGCGAACAGAGCTGACCACTGGCATCGTGGCCCACCCCAGACCCACTGAGTGAGGGGCACCCAAGGCCGTGACACCTTGGGCACCAGCTCAAAACCCTGTGTTAAAGCCTCATTACAGGCAGTCTCCACACCCTCCTCTTGAGAGACTGGAACTCCCATCTCGGTTCCCCAGAGAGCTCCTCTCCCTTGGTCAGGTGTGGGTCTCTTCCAACCCTACTTCCTCCCCATCCTTTATAATAAGTGCATAAACACAACACCATAAATCTTTACTTGTGCACAGTGCCTATTTTCACTGGCATAGCGTTTGATCAGATGAGGATCAGAAAACGCCACAGCTCAGAAACAGAAACCACCTGCTACGGAACGGTTAGAAGCAGAACTGAGTCCAGAGCCAAGAGAAGGAACACACTGTTGTCACCACACCCCGCTTCTGCGCCAGTGAGAACCAACCAGCGCGGCTGGGTGGGGGACTTCTCAGCCTCTGTAACCTTGGTCATGACAACAAACCTAAGATACACTCGTTTTTTCTCCTTTCACCCTCTGTGAAATGGGGTAGTCGAAAGGAAGGGGGGGGTCGGGGGTGCCCGGTTGTAACTGCCCACGCACAGCACACACGTGGGGTCCTAAACACAGAGAAACTAAGACAGCAGGGGCCGGGACCCCCCACCAGCAACAGTCCCGCAAAGGGTTACTAGGCACTGGCGGGTACACGTTGAGAGTGGTGTTACCCCAACCTGACGGACCCGGGCACGCGAGCTCCGTGGCGGCGGGGGTCGCACCGGCTGATGGAGGGTGTGCCGCGTCTGAAGCACTTGCTGGCGCCCAGCACCGCACCCAGAAGGAAAGGAAGCCGGAGGTCCCGCGCGGGCACGTGGGTCCCAGCCTCCGAGGGTCTGTTCCCCGGGCGGGGCCGGCGCCCACCTACCGCGGCAACGAAGCAGCTCCGTAAGGCTTCGAACTCCTGCGCGCACAGATCCTTTCTCAAGCGGCCGCCCGGGGCCATGGACGCCTGCACGCACCTGCCGTAGGCCGCGGCCTGGGGGCGGGACGGGGACGGGCGAGGGTCGCGGCGGCCCCCACGCCCGCCAGTCACCCGGGCAGACCCCGCCGCCGCTCCCCAGTCACCACCACCCCGCCAGCCCGCACCCCGCCCCGCGCGGCCCTTCCTGCCCCGCCTGACGGCTCCGCACCTCGGCCCCACAGGCCGCCAGGCGATCGGGGAAGGCGCGGAGGCGGCTTCGCACGCGACCCCACACCGCTCCGTTCCCCGACATGAGCAGCTCTTCCTGGCACCCGTGGGCGCCGCCATCTTAGGTCCAGCCTCTTCCGGCGCCCAACAGCTTGATAGGTCGGCGCTTCCGCCCACAACCTTTCTTGCGCTTTGTCATTGGCCAGGCTTCAGCCCTCGCCTCCTCCTCTCCTCCGGAACCGCTCCTGGTGTTCCAGAGCCTTGCAATTGGCTCGCGGTTTCGTCTGTCTTTGTCCTTGGACTTTGGATTGGTTCACGTGCAAATTGTTTCCCGAAGTCAGCCGCAGGGCCCGCCTCACGCGAGTGATTGGCCAGCGGGGTCAGACCCGCGCAGTTATTGGAAGGGGCTCGGGCCTGGCGGGAGCTGGGCGGGGCCGGAAGGTGACCGGCACCATGGCGGTCACGGTGCCGCTGCGGGACCGCCTGAGCTTCCTGCACCGGGTGAGTGCGGGGGGCCCCGGCCCCGCCGCGCGCCGCCTCCTGGCCTCGCCCCTGGCCCGAGCCGGCCACCTCCCTGGCTCCGCTCGACCCTCGTGGCGTCCCCGCGCCCCGGGCTCTCCAGTTGCTCCTGAGCTCGGCGTCCCCCGGCCCCTCCCACTTGTTCTCTCTCCTCTTTTCCACCCCCTTCCGTCCCCTCCTACACACCAGACCCCTCCTCCTCTCCCCTCCTACTCTTCGGCCCCTCCCAAAGCTGGGGGACCCCACAGCACGTACGTTGAGGGGGCAGGTCAGGCCACCCGTTTGTCAGGTCCACTGGGGACAGTGAGACCCCCCTTGAACAAAATCCAAGTTGGAGAAGAGAGCTGTGGGACGCCAATTTTTGTTTTCTTACCCAACTTAAAATATCAATAGCCTTACAGGAAAGGAAATATAGTGACCCCAAATTCTGTCCAAGATAAACACAACCAGACACTGGTCCGGGAAACGGGAAAACCTTTTATTCAGTGGCTCAGGCAGTGGGGGAAGCCCTGAGCTCCACTCCAAATTGTGCAGAGAGGACTGAGAGTTTTCAGGACAGAAGGAGGGAAGGGTGGAGCTCAAGTGAAAAATTATAGGCAGTTGGGCAGTGTCCACGGGATACCGGCTGCTGTGCTGATAGCTGGTGGTTACAGAAGCTAGGATCCCATCGTCCCGTAGCGACTGGGAGACAGGCCCTGTCCTTCCTGGTGGTTACATTTCGAGGAGTGGCCTTCACGTCCTTGAGAAAGATACTCCCGAGTTGTAGGAGGTCCGTGTTCACAATTGTAGGTTCTTCTTAGAAAATGCTCCTGAAATGACCCTGAACCAGCCCAATGTCCAGGGTCAAAAAAGGGAGGTTGGGGTCTGTCACCAGGTATAGACCAGAATGAACAGTAAATTCTCCTGGCACCTCGAGCTTCCTCAGGCAGGCGGTGGGGATGGGGGTGGGGGGATGCCAGGTTCACCCTCGTGCTGCCAGAAGCCCAGTCAGTTCTCTTGAGCAGAGATTTCGCTACGTGCCAAACATTCTACGGTTCTGCAGACCTTGCCAGCTCCCCTCTGGGTCTTGGTGGACAAATAGCTAAGCAGTGTGTACACACAGCCTCATGTGACATTCAGGCAAACCGTTTCTGTGGCCATCGCCTCATGGAGTGCACCTGAAGTCTGTCTACACTGAGGCTCGTACCCCCCCAGATGTTCAATGATGTGGAACAGGTGTTTCTGGTTTTTATCCCTATAAGCTATACGTCTTTGTGCTGAGTCAGCTCTTAATGTAAAGGCGTTTGTGCTAACAGGTAAACGTGAGACACACAACTAAGTTGGTTGTTCTTGCTTTGGGTTGTTTCCGTGGAGTCCCTTCATAGAAGTGGAGCTGTGGGTCGGTCAGGCTGAATGGTTATGTCACTTTGCTGATTTGTGTTCTGGAAAAATGCAATCTTCCCAGTGCCCTGTGTGGGAAGTGGGAAGGGGGCTGACCCCAAGGGCTTTTTTTTTTTTTTTTTGCCAGTCAGTAAGTAGGTAAACTAAAGGTGGTTTTAAGTTGTGCAGCTGTAAGCATAGGGGTCTGGGGCCCATGCCGAATCCTGACCCAGAGGGTTTGTTACCATGGAGACCACCACCCATTTCCTCTTCCCAGGTGTTCATCCTGACCTCCACAAGGGGGGGCTCCTGCAGGCTTCCTGTGGCCAGTAGGACCATAGCTGTCCTCTCTGGGTCCCCTCACCCTGTGGCATGCCAACAACGAGATGTGTGGAGACTGGTACCCCCAGGAGCCCCGAGAACGAGGGCTCCTGTGGCCCCTCTCAGGAATGGGTGGCCCCTTTGGTGGCCGGGGGCCCCCTGTGTGCATGGCCACTCACTGTGGGCAGGGCTCTCCCTCCCTTTCAGCTCCCGATTCTCCTGAAGGGAACGTCGGATGACGACGTCCCATGTCCAGGCTACCTGTTTGAGGAGATCACCAGTATCCTTCCTTGTGGACACATGTGGGGGCCCTGGAGCAGGGTTCCTGGGCTTCTACCCTGAGCGGGCCACGGCTCCTTTACCATAGTAGCTGGGTGTGAGCAGGCTCTGAAAGTCACACTACTGATGACACAGGGCTCAGGAGACCCTAGAAGCCCGATGCTCCTGAAACCAGGGCCTGGGGTGGGCGCCTGTTGCGGGGACACACTAAGGAGCGTGATGGCAGGAAGGCCTGGCTTCTCTCCCAGGCCAGCGGCCTTGTGTGGCCCAGGGTCAGCTCGCCCCTTCCCTAACCGAGCGCCTCCCAGAGATCTCCCACGAGTCCCTGGGCAGCAGCCAGTGCCTCCTGGAGTACCTGCTGAGCCGTCTGCAGAGCGGCTCTGGCCGCGTGAAGCTCAAGGTGAGTCCGTGAGCGGCTCCACAGACCCTCCTGGGGGTTAGTTTAGGGCCCAGTCCTGCCCCCGGTGGTGAGGCTGGAGGGGAGGGATGAGCCGGGGGCGCGGGTGGCTGTGTCGGGAGGGGTGCCACTCTTTGGGCCCAGCTCTGCCCCACGTGCCTGCTCCCCCAGGTACTGAAGATCATGCTGCACCTGTGTGGTCATGGCTCCTCGTCCTTCCTGCTCATCCTTAAGCGCAACCCCACCTTCATCCAGGAAGCCGCAGGTACAGCGCCGGCACAGCCCAACGGAGGTGCAGGGAGGAGGGTGGCCAGGGCAGGTCTTGGCCAGATCCCTTAACCCGGGCCCCCGCTTCCCCACCCCTTACTCATGCTCCCCACCCTGTGCCCCGCCCACCCTGTCCTCTGCTGTCAGCACCTCCGTGCAGGACCCTCCCTCCTCCCCGCAGGGCCAGGCCAGCTCCGCTGGGGGCTCCTCCGAGCCCTCCCTGCGCTTAGCCCCCTGCTCCTCCCCTGTGTTCACCGCACTGTGCAGAATGACTGGTGTCTGTCCGTGAGCCCTGCCAGGCCCTTGCGGCCTGGACCTTTCCTGTCCTTGTGCCCTGCACACGGTGGGCGCTCGGCAAGCGTCTGCACTGCCGTCCTTGCCACGGGCTCTCTCTTCTCCCCAGGGCTGCTCCTCAGGGCCCTAGTAAGCCTTCCGCTCTTGGAAGGGCTGTGGGAGGACGGGACTGGTGAGGCCGTCGGGAGAGGTGGGGCTCTGGCCTGTCGTGATCCAGGCGACAGGTGGGTCTGGGGTGGAGCCCCATCCCTCACTCGCCCCCAGGCCGGAGGTGTCCGTGCGTCTCTCATCTCTTGTTAACAAGGACTTGTGGGGACGTGGCCTGAGGTCTTCTCCTCAGGTGGGGCGAACTGAACAGGAAGGCCTTGGTGTTCAGGCAAGAACTCACCCCGCCAAGCTGTCCCTGAGAGGGCAGTGCCATGGAGAGGCTGAGTCCCTTGGCCACTGCTTGCTTGTAGGAGACCCTCAGCAGTTAGCGAGTGAGTCCCACCCGCCAGGTGCTGGGACTTATCCCACCCACACCCCAGATCCACTGTCCCCCCTTTACTGCAGGCAGGACTGAGGCCAGGGTGGGGCTGGGCTGCCTGTGGGCCCTGGGCCACTATGCCAGCGCCTTGGAGACAGGGAATGGCCTTGGAGCGGGCACAGACCATGACTCAGCAGATGCCCAGAGGCGTCCAGGGGGCTGGGGGTGCACTTGTCACAGCTTAGCTCCCTGGAGCTTGTGCACTGAAGCAGCACGACTGGTTCATACTCACCAGCCAGCTGGTCAGAATGGGTCTGTCCCGCTGGGCAGCTCATGTGACCATGGCTGGTGCCAGACGTCACCTCTATCCTGGTCTCCAAAGAGGGCAGATGAAGCAGAACGGGGACAGCAAACCGTGGTTTTCTGTTGGCACCAAAATCTCTTGAGCTCTGAGCACTGCCCCCAGAGGACGGGTGCCCAGATAGGCCTGCACAGGCTGTGAGAAGAGATGGTGCTGGGAGCAGGAAGGGTACACAGAGAGGACGGCCCTACTTTGGGGGCCAGGCGGGGGTCCCCTGCGATCCGAGGCTTGGGCCCCACAGGGAGGGTGGGAGCTGTGGCACGACGGCAGGGAGGTGCCCGCCCTACCTGGTTGCAGGGCCGTGGTCTGCACACCCCGGGGCTGGCCTGCCAGGGTGGAGACAGCACCAGATGGGTGAAAAGTGAGATGTGTTTGGACAGAGGAAACAGAGAGGCCCCGCTCTTCCTCTCAGCTCTGAAAGGATGAGGTGGAGCCAGGCATAAGGGTGTTTCCAGCTAGTGCAAGGGCCCTGCGGCAGGGAGAGCCCGGAGTGGTTTAATGAGATTTAAGCTCATTTGATTTACCACATCTGAAGTTTTGTGAGCAGGAGACTTTTCAGGCGTGATAAGGAACTTGAGTTTTATCATCTTTGAGCCCCTGGAAGCTCTAAGTGTTTTGAATTGGACAAGAGCCTCCTCTGGTTGCCTCTGGGTGGAGAAGGGGTTGAGGGGAGGCAGTTAGGTCGCAGGTGCAGGAGCTCAGGCGAGGGGCGGCAGTGGGGTCAGGGAGCGATGCAGCCCATGATGTTCTGGAGTTTGGATTGCAGCCTCGCCGCTGTGGGTGTGGGCGAGGGGGAGCCGAGGGGTTGTGAGGGCACAGCCACCTCAGGCCTGGGGACGGTGGTGCATCTGTGCTTTAGGAAGCCCCCAGGGACTTGGGGGGTGGTGCTGAGCAGGGGCTTCATGGGGGGCTGGGCGGGGCCGAGGCTCACCACCTGTGTCGGGGGTGGGCTTTGAGGCTGGGCCCCTCGGGGTGGTTGGCATAGCCCAGCTCAGCTCTGCTCCCCTCTGCCTCTGTCCCGCAGTTTTCACAGGACCCCCGGATCCTCTCCACGGGAACAGCTTGTACCAGAAGGTGCGGGCGGCTGCCCAGGTGAGCCCAGGACCCAGGTCTCTCCCTGCTTTTCCCGCCCGGGACTCTGGTTCCACTCCTGCTGCGGGACGGGAGCGCCTGTGTGTGGCCCTCAGAGGAGAAGGGGGCAGGGGTGCAGAGCAGAGGGGTGGGCGCGAGGACAGCGGATGTGTGGTGGTGCTGAGTGTCCTCTGCCTCTGTCTAGGACTTGGGGGCTGCCTTGTTCTCGGACGCCTTGTCACCTCTGCCTCCCTCCCAGCCGCCCAGGGCCCTGCCTCCAGCAGGTATGCAAGTACGTCCAGCCCCATCACCGGGTTCCACTCTGCGGGGGCTCACGGCCTCCTCCCCTGAGTATCCGGGGCTGAGGGTGGGGGTCCCCGCTGCTGCTGACATGGACCTCCCCGCAGGCATGGGCTCCCATTCCAGGCCCCAGAGCGCCCTACAGGGCTTCGGCTACAGCAAGGAACGGGGCCACACAGGTGAGTGCTGTGGGGGTGAGGGGCCGGGCGCGGGGTGGGCGGGGCCCGTGCGCCCCCGACTGACTTCCCTCCCACCCTGGGGCGGCAGGGCATGTGCAGCCGCTCTGTTTAACCGACAGGTGAGAAGCCAGGCTGAGGGTCAGCCTTGCACTTGGGCCCCCAGCGCTGGCTCCTTCAAGGAGCCAAGGGCAGAGGGTGGTGGTCCCGTCTGTGACAGAGGTGATTTAGAGCAGGCCCGGTGCCGGCCCTGCTTGCTGGGAGAGCCTGAGGCCCCAGCAGGGCCACGTGAGCCTCTCATGGGCTCTGGGCTGTGTCAAGCTGTTGTGCTGACTGTCTGGTCATGGCTCCCAGTTCCCTGGCACTTCTGATTCCTAAAGGGGGTCTGTCTCAGAGGCCCTGCCCATTCCTAATTTGGGGGTGACCACCGGATCACCCTCCATGGGGCACTCACGTGGGTAGGCCCTCCAGCCCTGGACGTGAGCACTCCTTAAGCGGCCACGGAGATTGTGGTTCTCAGGACAAGCACCTTAGGTGCCCCCCGGCTCCGAGGCGGGGACCCAGGGGGCCCAGTGGCACAGCTTTGCTGTAAGCTGCCGAGCGTCCAGGTACCTCGGGGCCAGGATGCACTGAAGTGAATTCACCACAGAAGTTTCCGGAAGGACGCTGTCCCTCCACACGGCCTCTGCTCTGTGACTGCAGCTTGTGTCCTGCTCCCGAGTCCTGGGTAGGGAGCAGCCAGGGGTACCTCATCCTGGGAAAACGGGGCAGGACTGAGAGGGACTGTGCCGTCTCCTCTCTGTCTCTGGTACAGGCTCTGCGGGCGAAGCCTTCCTGTCCACCATCCAGAAGGCCGCAGAGATGGTGGCCAGCGCCATGCGCCCTGGGCCTGAGAGCCCCAGCTCCCAGAGGTCCCTTCTGCGAGGTGACGCCTACCAGCCGGCTGTGACACCTTCAGCCAGCCTCGGCCCCCCAACCCCCAGGAACCCTCTCCCCAGGGCCGGCCCAGGTGCCCGAGGTATCCAGCGAGACTCCTCCACTGGGGGTGTCTGGCTTCCCCCTCCCAGGGCCCTGGGCTTCCTGTCACCTGTTCGGGCCAGGCCGGAGCTGATGGGGGAGGAGGAAGAAAGCAGCCCACCCATGGTGGGAGGGGGTGCGAGCCACACCCTGCCAGTCCCACGACATCTCTCAGAGCCAGCACGCTCCGTTGGCCACGTGGGAACCCCCGCAGAGCCAGCCGCGCATGCGACTCAAGTTCCCTGGGGCCTCTGCGGTGGCTACCTTGTCCCCACACTGTTGGACGTCTCTGTCAGTCTGCTCTGGGTGGGAGCTTGGGTGGTAAGGCCCCACAAGAAGGCGGGGTCCGCCCAGGATCCCAGCTGCTCAGGCACAGAAGCAGGACTTGAGCTGGGACGGGAGCCCAGCCCCAGCTCTTGTGCGTTCACCCAGCGCGTTCAAGCGGCTGTGCAGCCCATCAGGGCCCAGGGACAACCGGGAAGCCCTCCTCAGGGGCCAGGCTCCGTGGCACGTGCGTTCTAGTGGTGAGCCGTAAGAACGGAAGGAGGGGCAGCCGTCTGTGATCTCCGCCTTTCCCAGAAGCTGCTGTCATATTTGTCCCGCTCGAAGGAAGAATGTCAGGGCTCACTGGGATTTTAGAGCTGCTGTCCTGGGCGCTGCCCCACTGCCCCAGCCCGCTGCCCTGCGCATCCTGCCTCCCGCCTGGCCTCTGGTGCCTGGCGCTGCTTCCTGCATTTTCCAGGCCAGGCGTGTCCCATGCGGGACCCCCACCCTGGTCCTGAGTCAGAATGTGCCCCATTCTGCCCCGTCTCCTCTCGCCTGGTGTTTCCTGGAGCAGGAGCCCAGGCGGCCACCCTGTCCACATCTCGGGACCCAGCCCCCAGGCCCTTCCCTGGGTCTCCCCGTCCAGGGCTCCCGGGAAGATGGACATGGGGCCAATCAGAGGCCCACAAAAGTCTTACCCTTGGTCACTGTTTCTTCCAGCCATGAGACACCAGCCTGGGCAGGCCGGAGGCGGCTGGGATGAGCTGGACAGCAGCCCAAACTCTCAGGATTCTTCCCAGGAGAATGACGACCTGGGCAAGGCCTCAGACTCAGGTAGTCCGTCGGGCAGTGACAGCCCCTCAGGGGCCAGCCGGGCACCCAGCGACCTGGCAGAAAGGTGAGCCAGCACCCCAGGGCACCCCTCCCTGCCCTGCTCCAGGGTCCTACCCCGATGGGGGAGACTTGACCCAGAAAGGCTTCACCCCTCCTGGCATGGGTGGAGCCCACCCTCTTTCCTGACCTGCGTGCCCCCGACAGGGTCGAGGCCGTGACCCTGAGTGACTGCCAGCAGGAGCTGAGCCTGGTCCGGGCCGTGACACGGGGGCCGCACTGCTTCCTGAGCCGAGAGGAGGTGCAGCACTTCGTCAAAGAGTGAGCCCCTGACCCACTGCAGGCTCCCCAGCCCTGCGCCCCCGCCGCCCCTCGCCCTGGCTCTGCACACCGCCCCCCTCTTGCTCTGCCGGCCCAGCCCCACTGCCCGGTGCCCCCTTCATGCAGGTGTGGACTCCTCAACTGTGAGGCCGTGCTGGAGCTGCTCGTCCGCCACCTGGGCGCAACCAGCGAGCGCGTGCAGATGGTGAGGAGGGGAGCGGGGGCGGCGGTGGGTGAGGGGGGAGTGAGCACGGGATTCTGGTGGACCACCCAGCTCGGCTGAGTGCCGAGAGGAGGGAGGGAGCTGGCCATACAGACCTCCCTGGGGGTGGACCCTGCTGACGTCAAGCCCGCCCCACAGAGAGCCCTGGGTGCCATCGCCTCCCTCGGGTGCACCGACCTGCTCTCCCAGGAGCGAGTCCTGCTCCTTGCCCGGCCTCAGCTGCAGGAGCTCAGCGTGGGCAGCCCCGGACCCGTGACCAACAAGGCCACCAAGGTGGGCAGCCTCTGGGACCCAGAGAAGTGGGCGCAGGACACCTCGGCAGCCCCACACCGTCTCCCCCACCCTCCACTGCCTTCCCTAGACCCGCCCCTCCTGCCCTTGCTGGACAGGAGAGCCAGGTCATGCCCTTAGAACAGCGGTCGGGGGCCTGGCCTCTTCCCGTTCCTGGGACCCCCATGCTCCCCTGCCCTTCTGCCCAGCAGCTCTGCCCTTCGGGCGACTCGCTCTCCCTCATGGCTCGTCTCCTGTGGGAAGCCCTCCTCGACTGCTTGGATGCATCTCTCCCTCTGTTCTGCACTCTGGGTCACAGCTCGTGGGTCTGAGCTCTGCTCCCAGGTCCCCAGCTTCAGGAGGACAGAAAGGGTTCCGTTCGTCTGAGTCCTCTTTCCACTGATGAATGTGGGGAGCCCCCCGGGAATCTTCGCTGGGGGCCCCTCGGCAGCAGCCAGGCCCCGGCATCTCCGCCCGCTCTTGGCATCCTTCGGCTTCTGGTTTCTTCTGTGGTGGCTGAAGATTCAGAGCCTTAGTCACCTGTCCCTAAACTGCCTTTCTTCAAAGCACTGGCAAACCTGTCACACACGAAACACACTGTGGGCATGTCACGGTGGTGTTTCTAAAACCTGGGAAGGACCCAGGAGTCTGGCAGGCGGGAACGACCAGGGGGTTTAGACACGTCTGTTCTCTCCACGTGTGTGTCAGGTGCTCGTGTGGCACCTGACCGGGGGGCTTCTCCCGCTCTGGCAGGTCACACGGCAGCTCGATGCCGGGAAAGTGCCCATTTGTGTGACAGCGGGTGGGGAGCAGGAGCGCTGCAGTTGGGGGAATGACACGAGGACAGCTGTGAGTGGCTAGCGGCCCTGCCCCCTGCTCTGGGCAGTGGCATTGAGGAGGGAACCGGCAGGGCCCTGTCCTCTGAGATTCCTGGAGGAGCATAGGAGCCCTCACTGATTCCCCTCTTCTTCCCTCGTTCAGATCCTGAGACACTTTGAAGCCTCCTGCCGACAGTGGCCCCCTGCCCGGAGGCCCCCAGCCGAGCCTGGCCCCGCAGTCGCCCGTGTGGGCCCGTCAGACCTGCTGACCGACACCCTGCCTTTCACCGAGGGCCAGGCCTTCCTGCAGCCTCTGAGTTCAGCTCTGTTTTCGCCCAAGGACACTGCTCCCCCATCGGGGCTGCAGCCCGGCCCTGTGCCCCCGACTTCCCTGGACGGCTGCCCCCTTCCAGCCCATGCAGATGCCAGGGAGGCCAAGACCAGACTGGCAGGTTCCAGAGAGCAGGGGGCTGGATCGGAGCGGGGCCCGTTCGGCACAGACACTGCAAAGGGAGGGCCAGAGCTTGACCCGGGCCCCGGGGATAGCTGTGACTCCTTGTTTGCTGGCATGGAACTGGTGGCCTGTCCCCGCCTGGTGGGGGCCGGGACTGCTGCAGAAGAGCCCCTCCCAGCCTGCCAGGCTCCCTGGACACTGTCACAGAGAGTGGCAGCAAAAGAGCCTTCTGGCTCTGAGCCATCAGCTTTCGCATTCTTAAACTCATGATCTTGTCAGCCTGGGCCACTTGCAGAGTCTCTGTGTCCCCCAGCCCCTGACTCCTAGGACCCTGTGACTTTGTGCTGTCCCCATGTGCCCACAGCCTCTGTGTCCCACCAAAGAGTGGCTCCCCTCAGGTGTCTGCAGTCGGCCTCACCCTCCTCTGGCCTCCTCCCCTCACCCACTGAGGCATTGGTGCGGACAGCCACCCAGCCAGGCAAGCTCAGAGTGGACAGCCCACCCAGTGATGAGAACAGCCACCAGTAAAACACAGATAATGTTTCAGGAGTCCACGAACCAGCCAGAGCCAGGCCGGCACTGCTGGAAGGGGTCGTCCTTGCCCATGGGGGCTACTCCCCAACCTTGTCCCTGAGGTGGGTTCCCCATTTTTCTGCTGGGGGGCAGGACCCCCCCCACAGCCCACCCTGTGGGTGTGATGGCCGAGGAGCAGCCCCCCAGGCAGCCCGCAGGACACACAGGGAGGGCGGGACGGGCACAGAATGAGGAGCTGAGTGCTCGCTGAGACTGGCAGCTGGCGGGCCCTGGGCTGCCGGGTCTCCCACCTCACAGCCATCTGGTCTGGCAGGATGAGTACACCGCCCGCTTTTCCCATTTGCCAGAGGGATCCTAAGGGAGGACAGTGGGGTGGGTGGTATGGCGTGGCCTGCCTGGAGGGCGTGGGAGGGAAGGCCTGCTGACCGAGCTCAGAGACCAGACACCCCTTGGAACTGTCCTCAGTCCCCAGGGTCCTCACGGGCACACAGAGAGGGGCACCAGGGGGAGACAGGCCCCATCTGCAGGCTGAGCCCAGGCCCGGCCCCCAGCCGAGCTTCTGCTGTTTCCAGACGACAATCCTGAGAGGAGGACCGCAGGGCCACCTCAGTCATTACCCCCTGTCCCCGCTGTCTCCTTGGCCAGAGACTGGCCATTTGGACTTGAATTCCTATAGCAGCAGGCAGGCACAGGGCCTTACAAGTGCTGACCTCGGGGTCCCCTGGGGAAACCCCTGCCTGCCTTGCCCTCAGAAACAAGGATTTTTGGGTGGATTTGGAACCACTGCTTGGGTCTTTGAGCTCAGATCCCTCTCTCAGCGGGGGTAGGGGGGGTGTACTAAGCAGCGTCACACCTTCTCGTCCAGCAGGATGGGGCCCTTTCCAGCATCGGGTCCCTGTGTGACCCATGTCAGCTCCCCCCTGCCATGACCACTGCCTGCAGAGTGTACAGCCACCTCAGAGCAATGGCTGTGGTCACTCTTGGAAGAACTGGGGTTGACCTGGGGTCACACCTCCTACATAAACACTGCTGTTCACACAAAGCTGCACTGTTTGCTTTTTTCTTTTATTTTCCATCTTTGTGTGTGTGTGTGTATGAAGATGGCCCTAAGGGGCACACGGAGAGACTTCTAAAAGCAGGGACAGGTATTTTTTCCTTAAATGTTTGGAAGGACTCCCCAGTGGAACTATCTTGTCCTGTAATTTTCTAAATTGCAAGGTTTTTAACTATGAAGTTCAGTTTCTTAAGTAGATTTGGGACGATTTGGGTTCTGTATTTCTTCATAGGCTAGCTTAAGTAATTTTTTTTTTTTTTTTTTTTTAAGCTGCGTTGGTCTTCATTGCTGCGTGTGGGCTTTCCCCAGTTGCAGTGAGCGGGGACCACTCCTTGTTGTGGTGTGCAGGCCTGTCACTGCAGTGGCCTTTCATGGAGCACGGGCTGTAGGTGTGCAGGCTTCAGTAGTTGTGGCTCGTGGGCTCTAGAGCGCAGGCTCAGTAGTTGTGGCGCACGGGCTTAGCTGCTCCGCGGCAAATGGGATCCTCCTGGACCAGGGCTCAAACCCGTGTCCCCTGTGTTGGCAGGCGGATTCTTAACCACTGCACCACCAGGGGAGCCCCAGCTATAGAGTTTTTCTAGCCTACTTTTCATTATTCTTTCAATTTCTATAGAGTCCCACCTTCATTTCTGTTACTGATAATTTTTCCCCTTTCTTGGTTAGTCTGATAAGAGGTTTATTAATATTACTGACCTTTTCGAAGAACTAACTTGGTTTTATTCTACTAGTTTTATGTTTTCTATTTCATCGATTTTTGCTCTTTATTATTTCATTTGTTCTGTTTTTTTTTTCTCTAGTTTTTTTAAGCTTAGATTATTGATTTGAGAACTTTATTCTTTTCTGATACAAATGTTTTAAAAATATTTATTTATTTGGCTGCACCAGGTCTTAGTTGCGGCATGTGGGATCTCTTTTTTTTTTCTTTTTTTTTAGTTGTGGCATGCAGGATCTTTAGTTGAGGCATGTGGGATATTTAGTTGTGGCATGCAGAATCTTTGGTTGAGGCATGTGGGCTCTTTTAGTTGCGGCATGCAGGATTTAGTTCCCTGACCAGGGATCGAACTTGGGCCCCCTGCATTGGGAGCATGGAATCCTGCACGTCTTCCTCTAGACACTGCTTTAGCTGCATCCCATGAATTTTGATACATTTTATTTTTATTCAGTTCAAAATATTTTCTAATTTCCCATAAGACTTCCTTTTTGTCTGATGGATTATTTTAAAATGTGTTTTTTTGTTATTACTACTTTAACTCTGATGTAAGAGAACATATTTTGTGAGACTTCCATTATATTGTTAAAGATTTCAAACTTTTGTTAAAGTTTGTTTAGTGGCCCAGAATATAGTCTATCTTGGTGAATGTTCCATGTACGCTTGGTCTAGAGAACTACAGACCAATCTCCTTCATCAACATAGATTAAAATTAAAATTCTCAACAAAATATTACCAAAACAGGGCTTCCCTGGTAGCGCAGTGGTTAAGGATCCGTCTGCCAATGCAGGGGACATGGGTCCACAGAGTAGGATCCCACATGCCGTGGAGCAATTAAGCCCGTGTGCCACAGCTACTGAGCCTACGCTCTAGAGCCTGCAAGCCACAACTACTGAAGCCTGCGTACCTAGAGCCTGTGCTCCGCAACAAGAGAAGCCACCACAATGAGAAGCCCGCGCACCACAACGAAGAATAACCCCTGCTTTATGCAACTAGAGAAAGCCCACGCGCAGCAACGAAGACCCACTGCAGCCAAAAAATAAAAATAAATTAATTAATTAAAAAAAATAAAATTAACGAAACAAATCCAGCAATATACAAAAAGTAATACATCACAATAAGTGGAGTTTTTCCTGGGGAAGGAAGGCTGGTTCAACATCTGAAAATCAATCAGTGCAATTCATCATATTAACACACTAAAGGAGAAAGAATCACATTATCATTTTACACAGAAATAGCAAGAGATAAAATTCAACATTCATTCATGATTTTTAAAAAACTCAGCAAACTAGAAATACAACAATTTCTTTCACCTGGTAAAGGGTATCTACAAAAATCCCACAGCTAACACCATACTTAATGGCAAAGGACTGGATGTTTTCCCCCTAAGACTGGGAACAAGGCCAGGTTGTCCGCACTCATCACTTCTGTTTAGCATTGTCCTGGAAGCTCCAGCCACAAAATAAAACAAGAAAAAATCAAAAGGCAAACACATTGGAAAGGAGGAAATAAAACTGTTTCTATTCACAGAGAGCATAATTGTCTATGTAGAAAATCACGTGGAATCTACACAAAACCCTAAAACTAATAAATGAGTTTAGCAAGAACACAGGCTACAGAGTAAATTATACCATGAACTGTATTTTCGTATACTGGTGATAAACAATTGGAAAGTGACATTTAAAAAACTGTTATTTATGATAGGGCTTCCCTGGTGGTGCAGTGGTTAGGAATCCACCTGCCAATTCAGGGGACATGGGTTCAAGCCCTGGTCCGGGAAGATCCCACATGCCACGGAGCAACTAAGCCCACGCGCCACAACTACTGAAGCCCACGTACCTAGAGCCCATGCTCCACAAGAGAAGCCACCGCAATGAGAAGCCCGTGCACCGCAAGGAAGAGTAGGCCCTGCTTGCTGCAGCTAGAGAAAGCCTGCACGCAGCAACGAAGACCCAACACAGCCAAAAATAAAAATAAATAAAATAAATTTATTTTAAAAAAACAAAAAAACCCACTATTATTTATGATAGCATCTGAAAAATGAAATAATTAGGTACAAATCTAAAAAATATATGTAGGCTCTGTATGATGAAAAATACAAAAGACTGATGAAGGAAATCAATGAAGACCTACATAAATGGAGAGCTATACCATGTTCATGATTGGAAAATTTTACTGTTAAGATGTCAATTCTCCCCAGATTGATCTATAGATTTAACATAATCCCCATCAAACTCCCCCTGGATTTTTTTGTAAATGGAGACAAGCTGATCCTAAAAGCTACAGCCAAAGTCAAAGCAATTAGAATAGCTAAGGTGATTTTGAAAAAGAACACAGAAGGCTCACAGTACCTGATTTGAAGTGTGAGATGGGTGAAAGTTCAGACACAGATCAATGGACCAGTACAGACAGTTCAGAAACAGACCCACACAGATATGGTCAATTGGTTTTTCACAGGTGTCAAGGTAATTCAATGGAGAAAGGATAGACTTTCACCGGATAGTATTGAAACAACTGGAAGAAAAGAGTGAGGCTTGGCCCCATCTCATATCTTACACAGATTTTTTAAAAAATTTATTTTATTTATTTATTTTTGGCTGTGTTGGGTATTTGTTGCTGCACGGGCTTTCTCTAGTTGCAGCGAGCGGGGGCTTCTCTTCATTGTGGTGCATGGGCTTCTCATTGCGGTGGCTTCTCTTGTTGCAGACCATGGGCTCTAGGCATGTGGGCTTCAATTGTTGTGGTGCATGGGCTCAGTAGTTGTGGTTCACAGGCTCTAGAGCGCAGGTTCAGTAGTTGTGGCACACAGGCTTAGTTGCTCCGCGGCATGTGGGATCTCCCTGGACAAGGCCTCGAACCCATGTCCCCTGCATTGGCAGGCAGATTCTTAACCACTGCACCACCAGGGAAGCCCCTCTTACACAAAATTTAAAGTGAGCCACAGACCTAAGTGTAAAACTTCCAGAAGAAAACCTAGCAGAAAATGTTCTGTCCTTGGATTAGGCAATGGTTTCTATGAGATACAAAAAGCTCAAACTGTAATAGAAAAAACTGGGTGTCACTGAAGTTGAAGAACTTCACTTTGAATGCCACAGTGAAGAGGACAAAAAGACAAGCCACAGACTGGAGAAGATGTTTGCAAATCACAGCTCTCAGGAAGGACTTGTATCAAGAACATATAACGAACACTCAAAACTCGATGATAAAACAAAAACCCAGTTTACAAAGCTGGCAAAAGATTTGGACAGACACCTCACCAAAGAAGGTATATGAATATAGGGCAGAGAAGCCCATGAATAGATTTTCGACATCATTAGGGAAATGCCATTGAAGACCACGTGGGATACCACTACACACCTATTAGTATTACTTAAAAATAATAATAATTAAAAAACCCAGTAATACCAATTGTGAGAGCAATGGGGAGCAACTGGAACTCACACGCTGCTGGTGAGAATGTAAAAAGATACACTTCCTTTGGAAAAGTTGAGCGGTTTCTTAGAGAGTTAAACATGTACCTACAATACAATTCAGTAGTCCCCTCCTAAGTATTTATTTACCCAAGCGACATGAAAACTTATGTTCATACAAGAGCCTAATAGTGAATGTTTACAGCAGTTCCATTCATAATTGTCCCAAACTGCAAACAACCCTATGTCCTTGGGTTGCTGAGTAATAAAGTATGGTTCACGCATACTGTGGAATACTAGTCGGCAATGAAGAGGAACATAGATGCCTCTCACACCGCTAAGTGAAGGAAGCCAGACCCAAAATGCTACACACCGCAGGACTGCATTTCTACGACACTCTGGAAAAGGCAAAATCATAGTGACAGGGGACAGGTTAGTGGTGGCTGGGGCAAGGGGTGGGGAGGGTTTGGCTACAAAGAGGCAGCCCAGGGTTTGGGGAGGGGAGAGAATGTTCTGTGCCTTGTTTGCGTGGTGGTACAACAACTCTAGGCATCGTCAAAACTCAGCTGTACACTCCAAAATGTGATTTTTATTGATATAAATTAAAATTTATTAAAGTAAAAAAGTATGTGATTTGTAAAAGTGGGGCAAAAATCAGCAAAGTGCTGTTATTTTGAAGGGAAAGACGACTTGTTGGTGAGATCAGAAGTTTCATGGAGGAGAGGGGGCTTTCCTGGTGAAGGGATCACAGACCGGTGGAATCTGGCCGAGCAGCGCGGCGCTGGGCGTGCTGGGTCCACCTGAGCGCTGGGAAGGACGCACCGTGCCGTTCGTGGGACACCTAGGACACCAAGGAGGAGAGGCCCTGCCAGTGGGGCCTGTGGACATGGGTTACAATAGGAAACAACCTCCAGGTGCGGGGGTGGAGGTGGGAGGATTAAAACTTTCGAGGAGGCAAAAAAAAAAAAAAAAAAAAAAAAAAGGCATCGTCAAGACAGAAAGGATGGAGACAAAAAGGGCAAAGCCACCGCGCACTGGGTGTGGGAGTCGGTGTCAGAGCCGCCCGAGAAAGGGCACCCTATTGACAGCTTCACATTTCCCCCGAGGCGGGCCTCCCTGGGACTCGCAGGTCTGGACCCCAAAACGGAGCTTTCACGGGGTAGTGGGATCCACGTGTCCAGACGGGTCTCGGCAAGGAGGGAACCCAGGGACCGCGTGGGAGCCGAGGTTCCGCGTGGGATCCGGGGGACGGCGTGGGAGCCGAAGTATGCGTGGGAGCCGGGGGACGGCGTGGGAGTTCGGGGACCCTGTGGCAGCCGCGCAAGCTGGCTGAGCTGGGGTGAAAGAGAAGCTCGGAGCGACCACACACCCCCGGCTGCTCTCCCCACACCCCGCCCCTTTCTCCATCCCTCCCCACAGGCTCCGCCCAGGACCCGCCCCCACTTCTGCCGAGACCCCGCCTCCCGCAGCCAAGTCCAATCGGCAGTCCGCCGCCACCACGGGCCCTCAGCTCTCTGCTGCTCCTCCCACGCCTGAACTTCCCGAAGGACAGCCGAGCGGCCCAATGAGCTCCCAGGACGTCCGGAGCGGGCGGCCGGAGGGCCAATTCGAAAGCGGCGCGGGCAGGAAAGGCGGGCCTCCGTGACGGACGGGGAGGAGGTGCTAGGCTGTTTGCTGGTTGCTAGCTGCGGCTGCTCGCCCGGCCTCCCGGCCGTTTCATTGTCACCGGGCCTCGGAGTCAGCGCCGGGGCCGGGGGCGTGAAGTCGCCGGCCCAAAGCCTGGGCCCCGCCCGTCCCTGCCTGGAGGGCCCCGCGCACCCTTCGCCGTTCGGTCCCGCAGGCCCCGAGTCCCAGGCCCGACCCGCGCAGGTGAGGGGATCCCTGTGCAGGTGGGGTTGCCCTCGCAGTTAAGGGGGGTCCAGGGCCTGCGCAGATGATGGGGCCCGCGCAGGTGAGGGGGTTCCTGGACCGCGCAGGGAGGGGCATCCCGGGCTGCGCAGGTGAGGTGGAACGTGCAGGTGAGTGGGGCCTTGTTCCGATGAGGGCGTCCCCGCGCAGGTGAGGTGGTCCTGGGCCCGCCCAGATGCGGAGGCCAGCGCAAGTGAGGGGGTCTGGCCCTCGCACAGGTGACGGGGTCCACGCAGGTGACTGGGGGGGGGTCCTTATGCAGGTAAAGGGGTCTGCCCAGATGAGGGGGAGGGTGCAGGTGAGAGCCCCTTGGTGCCCCCGCACAGGTGAGGAGGGGCTCATGCCCCAGGGCCGTTGAGCTCCTCCTGCCTTCGCAGGAGGATGGGGTGGAAACCATTCAGCAGTCCGGTCTCACCACCTTGAGCCAAACCACAGAGATGGGGAGCTGCCGGGCAGAGAAGCTGCCTGGGGTCCTGGGACAGCCCATCTTGAGGGGTCCAGGCAGAGGCTCTGGACACCCACCTTCAGGTCCTGGGAGGGACACCTCTATATGCAAGGTGAGGTCTGGCCTGGAGGTTTCCACGGAGAGGCTGTGTTTACCATCCCAGAGCCCTGCACGCTCCTCCTTGAGTGGGCCAGCCGGGGTCCAGCTGGGTGTGGCCAGTGCCTGGAGGAGAAGAGGGTGTTAAATTTCACCCCCACGACCCGACCGGAAATGCATAACTGAGGACACTGGCCTGGTGAGTGGCAGGGACAGCCTCTGCCCTCACGCTGGAGAGTAGGGGCCAAAGCCTCTGCTGTGGGTGTTGGGGCTGAAGGAGGCTGCAGCGCTGGCCTTGGGTGACGATGGTGTGTGCTCGCTGGCCCACCAGAGTCCTCCGTGGCCCAGAGGGCTGTGCTCATTCCTCTCTGGTCACTCCTGGTGCCGGCTCACCCCCTCTTGTTACCTGAACACCTGCCACGTGCCCGGTTCTGCGGCTGCATGGTCCCCACCCTCATGGACCTTACATTCTTACAAGGGCATCAGGCAGTGCACAGACCAACCTGTGTGGGCAGGTGGTCAAGTGAAGAAGAATGAAACAGGATGAGGGATGAAGAGTGACAGCGACAGGCAGCCCTCTGAGTGAAAGGGGGCCTCGTGACATCCCAGGGAAGGGTCTCAAGCAGATTGAGGAGGGAAAAGGGAGGCAGTGAGGAGGTCACAGAGATCAGGGTCAGGTCTGAGGGGCATTAGGCATGTGGACTTTATTCTCCCTGCCTGGGAGCCCTCGGAGGGTCTTCACTGGGGGCACAGCCTGATCCGAGATCCGGTTCAGAAAGATCAGCTGTGGCTGCTGTGCGGGGAGGGGCTGGGCCGGCCAGGCAGGGCCGGAGGAGGGCTGCTGCGGTTGTCCAGTTTGAGGAGATGGGGGCTCAGATGGGGGTTGTGGAGGGAAGGGACTGACGGGGAAGGGGCACCGGCTGGGTTGCTGAGGGCCAGGTGTGGAGGTGAGGGAGAGGATGTCAGGACGAGACCTGGATCTTCGGTCTGAGCCGGTTTCAGAAAATGCCCGCCAGCGAGGGGCGCTGGAGGCGGTAGTCAGGAGTCTGTTTGGGTCTGAGGTACCAGGGGCTCCGTGGTTAGCTAAATTGGGAACTAGGGGACAGGGGGGCGGGAGGTATGCCTGTGGGAACCGGCAGCCCATGGATGGTGTTTGAAGCCAGGAGGCCAGAGGCGGTCCCCCAGGATGAAGAGAGAGGCCCAGGGCTGAGCAGTCAGAAGAGGAAGGGCCAGCATGGGACGCTGCAGAGGCGGCCAACCTAGGAGGGGAGGAGGGGAACCTGGACACGAGAGCAGATGCCGCATCCCAGGAGCTCATGGATATTCTGGGTGGTTCTGAGGAGATGGAGGGCGTTCTGTGGTCAGATAAGTTTGGGGGCCCTAACAAACCCCAGTTAGAATATCGCCTGTGGGGTGCTCACCACGCGCCAGCCTCACAGCCGTCTTGTCTGAGCCTCATGATGACCCCTGGGGAGGCACTTTTAAAGGCCCATTTTACAGATGAGGAACATGAGGCCCAGGCGGGTGGAGTACCTGTCACGGGGCGGGGGCTCACAGCCATGACTGCCGCAGCCCCCGGCCACCCCAAGCAGTGCCCCTCCAGGGAAGGTCATCTTGACCCCAGGAGGACCTCCTTTTGCCGTTCATGCTCGGGGTCCCACTCTGCCACTCGCTTCTGCTCCTAATGAGGAGATGGCCACCCAGTGAGGAGGGTGGTGGGCGTGGCAGGCTTCTGGGGAGCTGGGTGGCAGGCAGACTCAGGCGCCCTGGGACCCTGCGGCCGGGCCAGAGGTCATGTGTGCGCACCTGGTTCCTCGGAGGACACCTCCTCGCATCCCTTCTTCCCTGCTCAGGGCCTACTTGTCCACCATGAAAGGCTCCAGGGCCCTCAGTGGCCCCTCCGGCCCTCCCGAAGGCAGCCCGGAAAGCATGGACCTGAGTCTGACAGGCCTCCCTCCGCCCATGTCCCGGCGTCCCAACAGTGCCTCCACCGCCAAGCCCGTCGCCCGCTCCATCTCCGTGGTCACTGGCAGCGAGCCAAGGAGGAAGATGCTGGTGAGTGTTAGGGCTGGGCCTCAGGTCCAGGGGTGTCCAGGGCCCCCTACCTCGGGGTGGCGTCTGACTCCTGGGTAAGCTCCACACCTCAGCAGGCACCTTCATGTCCATCATCCCATGCATCCCTGGGGCCGCCCCGGGGCAGGAAGGACTCCGGCTTGTAGACCAGGGAGCTGACTCACCAAGAGGTCAAGACTGGGGTCAGCTGGCCCCGGGCAGAGCCTAGATCCTGCCAGCACCAAGCCCTCTGTCTCTCCTGTTCCAGCAACATTTGGATTTGTGTGATTCCTCTGTAAACGGGGTTGATGTGTGGGGAAGGAGGAGCTCCTGGTAGCCTTGAGATACCAGGCAGGGCAGGGCAGGCGGGCAGCCGGATGGCCGTGGGAGCTGCGGGACGAGAGCTGCAGGGGGGAGTGAGTGCCCAGGCTCGTTGGTTAGAAGGTGACGAGGAGGATGGTCAGCCTTTGCTGCGGCGCCCGGGCGGGCCTCACACGCTTCCTCTCGGACCTTCCGTCTGCCAGGGGTGAGGAGCTCCCACTTCGTGTGAGAGGCCGAGGACCAGCCCCCGCTCAGCAGGTCAAACCCAGGACCCCCATGCTGCTCCCCTGCCCACCTGTCTACGTGTGACCCAGGAGAGCCTCTCTCTAAATCTGTGTCCAAGCCTGGCCAGTGCTGCGTGGACTGGCGAGGGTCTGAAACCTTGGCCACATGGTTGGTTGCTTCCCTCCTTTTGGCAGGAGGCCCCAGGGCCCGGAGGCTCCCGGGCCGTCAGCAACCTTCGCAGATCTAACAGTGCCACGCAGGTCAACCAGCCACAAGCCAGCCAGGCATGGCCCGGCCCCCTCAGGTAACCTCTGACCCCTCAGGTACCCCCAGCCTGCTCTCTCCTCCCTCTGTTAACCCTTCTCCCAGCTTCACTGGCGTGAGCGCTGGCTGGACGGGGGGCCAGCCCTGGGCGGAGCAGGCGGGACGAGTCTTGGCCCATCATTTCCTGCGCAGAGATGTGGACCTCAAGGCCACCATCCCCCTGCCTGCTCCTCTTCCTTGTCCTTGCTGCGCTTTCCCTGTGGGTGTTGTGGTGGCCACAGGACAGGTGTGAGCACCTCTTCCAGGTGCAGTTGTCAGATCGGGGCTGAGAAATGATATTTTATGCTGTGGGCTGGGGAGCAGGAGTCCCCACCGGTGACCTGGTCCCTCCTGTCCCCTCGTAAGACGACCCCCGTCTGGGTTCCTGGAGTCGGGCTCCCGGGGCCCAGTGACTATCCCTGCTTGCCATCCTCTCTGCGACACAGGCCGGAAGAGCCCCCGGACTTCCTGACACTCTTTGAGGGCAGCCCCGGTGGGAGAAAGAGGCTTGCCAGTCTGAGCAAAGCTTCCAGCGAGAAGGGAGCCACGTGGAACATCCTGGTGAGGCTGCAGCTGAGCTGAGCGGACAGGACGTCACGCGGCCCGTGTCCGTTGGGAGTGACGCCTGGTTCCGGCTTTGTTCTCGCTGCCCCTGCAGGGTGGGCCAGCAGGGGATGGGAGGCATCAGTGTTAGTTAGCCCGCTTTGACCACAGCGGTCAACGTGAGGAGGAGCAGCAAAGAATGTCCCAGCCCTTGGGCCATCCCACCGCTCCCCATGTGTGCGTGGGGCAGTGGGGGCAGGGCAGGGGCCCTGTGTCAGTGGCGTGTGCAGCGAGGTCACAGGCTGTCGTCTATGTGCAGGATGACCAGCCCAGGGCCTTCACCTTGCCACCCGATGCCCAGAGTCCTGGCACCCTCGACGTGCTGGTGGGCCCACGGAGGAGAGAGTGCACGGTGCCCCTGGCCCCCAACTTTACTGCCAACAACAGGTGCGCCGGCTGCAGGGCCACACGGCCCCGCCTACCCAGAGCTCCCGGGGGTGGCCGCTTTGTCTTATTTGTGTCTGGACCAGGGTGCCTCGGAACATTGCTGTGGGCAGGTTGCTTAACCCTCCTGGGCCCCAGGATCCTCATTTATACCAAGGGTATAATGGTTGTGTTTGCCCCCCAGAGTCAGGAGGATTGAGGAATCCAAGATGTGAACCTCAGAGCAGAACCTGCTCAAGAGACGTTGTTGATGTTTGGGGCACACTTCTGTTTTTCCCGGAGTTAAAAATGATCTCTTGTTTTCCTCCTTGGTTCGTTGTCTTTGTGTGGGTCACGTCTTCTCCCAGACTTGACAAGAGAACCTTAGAACTCCCCTCCAGCAGGCCAGCAGGTGCCCTGCCCATCCACCTTCCTCCAGAGAAACGTCTCGGAGCCCTGTCTTCTCTCGCCTGGGTCCAAGCTGGCCGCCCTCCGCTACCCCCTCCCTCCTGGTAGGCCCTCCGTTTCCTCCATCTCTAGGGGAGCACATCCTCCCGTAGATTCCTCAGGAAGAACGTGTGGGAGGTAAAGTTTCTAAGACCACATGTGCCTGAACATGCCGTGACCGTCCCACCAACTGAGAGTTTGGCTGGCGCTGAGTTCTAGATTGGAAAGCTTTCCTGACAACTTGAAGCAATTGCTCAGTTTCCGTGGAGGGCTGTTGTGAATTCACTGCCTTCCTGATCCCCAGTCCTTTCACGTGTCTGTTTTCCTCCCTCTAGAAGCAGTTTGAGTCATCTTTTCATTTCTCTGTTGTGGAAGCTCCCAGGGCCAGGCCTTAGATGTGGTCCTTTCACTCATCACACTGGGCTTTGGTGGCTGGTCCATGTGCACACTTGTGCTGTTTGGTTCTAGGAAATTTCCTCTTGTCATTTCTTTGACAGTTTTCTCCCTTTTCTTTTTCCTGTTCTTTCTGCGACTGCTGTTATTTGCATGTTGGGCCTCCTGGGTTGATTCTACAAAGTTGGCGTCTTCCCTTCTTTTCTTTCTCTTTAGCTTTGGGATCTGCTTTCTGATAGATGCACCTAACTGTGTCTTTCAACCCTTTGCTCACTTTGTTTCTTCTCCTGCAGCTCCTCTTGTTCTCGAACGTCTCTCCATCCTTCCTCTTTCGTAGCATCTTGTTCTTGTTTCATCTCTCACGTGTTTGAGGATTCCACGCAGAGGCGGCTGGAGCTGCCTGCACTGGCTCACGAGACTGACTGTCCTCCTCTGCCCGGCTCTGGTTTCAGGGTGTCTGAAATCAGCCATGGTGGGAATATTGTCACTGACATTGGCAGATGCTGCAGATAAGAGCTTTTCTCTCTAGAGACTTGGCTGTTAAAGATTTATCAGCACAGCCTGACACTGAGTGTAGATTTGTTGAAATGTCCTATTCTTTGCTTGGCCTTATTTCCATCATATTCTGTTTGTTGACCTTTCACATGTGGGTCTTTCCCCAAATGTCTGGAATACTGGCTCTGTCAGAATTTAAGAGGGAGGCCCTAAAAGTTGCCTGGAGGCTTCACTTTGGGGTGATTGTGTGGGGACCAGGCTGCTGTGCTGGGGGCTCCCCACCTGTCTGCGTCTGGGACTTTTCTGTGGGGCTGCCCAGTCTCTCCAGGGAGAGATCCTCCTGTCTCCCCCGCGGGGTTATTTGAGGGCCACCAGTTCTGCGGACCAGCAGGAAAGGGATGGGGGTGTCCTGGTCCAGTGCACAGACTTTCACCTGGAGACCTAGCTGCTTGTCTTCTGCAGGAGGAGGGGCGGGGCAGGACGGGCTTGGTGCCTGATGCTCAGAGTGAGGAAGGGGGTGCAGGCACAGCTGCTGCTTTGGAAGAGCCAGGTGCCCTTGCTTCCTGCACCTCCCTGGATTCTGGGGTGCAGACCAGCCGCCTCGTGGCCCCTGCGGCACCCAGGTTTCCCCTCACTCACTTTGCGAGTCAGTCACCACTGGGCCCTCTGTTCCTCGTCCTCAGGAACTTTGTGGACATCTCTTTGCCGCTGTCTCGTCTTCTCATCCTTGTGTGTTTGTACATTTTTTATTCCTTCTAGAGGGTTTGAGAGGGGCAGAGAGAAAACTGTGTGTATTCCATCCATCACGTGTAACTGGCAGGGGGAGGTCCTTTCTCTGTTGACTGGTCTGTGACCGTTCCCCCACCCTGTCGCAGGCATGTCCAAAGTCAGGGGCCGCAGTTTTCACCCTCAAACCTCGGGTTCTGCTCGGTGGAATGCCCTGGTGGAGCTTTCTCGGGTCCCAAGAAGGGCTCCACCGGCAGGGACACTGAGACGACGCCACAGTGAGCCCTGGCATCAACAGCGTGACTCGGGGTTCTTTCTCAGAGCCTGACCCCCCTGCCCCGGTCTCTCCTGGCAGGAGCAACAAGGGCACCGTGGGCAACTGCGTCACCACCATGGTGCACAACCACTACACCCCCTCGGAGAAGGTGCCGCCCCCCAAGAGCTCCAACCACATGGCTCCCTCCCTCAAGTAAGGCCCTGGCTCCAGCCTTGCACGGTGCATGACCTGGGCCACACAGGCGGGCCCGGGCTCACTCCAGCCTGAGGTCCTGCCGAGGAAGCCGCAGCCACCCCCTGAGTCTCTGGTCCCCGGCTAAGACCAAAGCCAAGGGGGGTCTCGAGCAGGGCTGAGCTGAGCTGAGCAGAGCAGCCCCTAGTCCGTCACCCCCACGTCCACTGCATGGTGTGCTCAGGTCAGGGACGGCCCATGGGTGTCTTGAGTCACCATCTGGCTCTGGGATCCTGTGACATTTGAGACCTTTCTGCTGTTTTAAATGCCGTGCCCATTAACCCTGGGTGCCACCAGACGGGCCCTGGTGGGGGCGGAGTAGGTGACCCTGGCGATGACCAGCAAGTCAGAACGGGGAACAGGACCTGTGGGTGCCTCCTCCCAGGCCCAAGGCCCCAGGACCAGGCCAAGGCAGCTCCCCAGGCTGCAGGCAGAGCCGTCCCCCAGGGGCCAGGAGAGGGGGGCCCTGTCAGGCGGCTGTGAGCCTTTCTCTGCCCTCCCGGTCAGCAACATCATCAAGGCAGCCACAGACGAGGGCGAGGGCAGCAGCCTCGGGAAGCCGCAGAAGAACGCGGCCCGTGGCAACCACACGGTCCAGAACAACTCAGGGGGCACCGCCGGCCAGCTCAGACGGAAGGAGGTGACCGAGGAGGAGGCTGAGAGGTGACCGCAGCCGGGGCTGGGAGGAGGCCTTAGGTACCACTGAGAGAAATTTCCATTTAAGAGTTGTTTTAATATATGTAGGCTGAAAAGACCACACGTACAATTCTTTTTATATAAAACGTCAAGAAAGGCAAATCTGCAGAAACAGAAAGTAGAGCGGTGGCTGCCTGGGGCCAGGGGAGTGCTTTGGGTGGCGATGGAAACGGTCTCAAACCGGATCATGCTGGCGGTCGTACAACTCTGTAAATTTACTAAAAATCATTGAATCGTATACTCAAAATGGGTGAATTTTATAAGTATGTAAACCATACCTCAGTAAATCTGTTCGTTAAAAAAACATTAAGCAGAAAGAAGATATAAAACTGAAAAACTCCAAACAACTGATGGAGCCGCCCCTAGAATCTTGCCCCAGGGGAGCGCGGAGGGTGGGCCTGGTGGGCTCTCCTGCTGCAGCCCCAGGTCTGTGACGTTGTGCCCCATCAGGAACCGCTTAGCGATCAGAGGCTGGGCTTTGAGAGCCTCACCTGTCTGAGCCGTCACCACTGCTGTCCCAGTAGAGCTTGGGACTGGGCCCTGGCAGTGGGCAAGCGGGACGAGCTGGGTGAGGCCCGGGTGTCCCCACCAGGGCTCCCCTCTGCGTGCATGTCCCACGGCCGGTGACTGCTCACGTCCTAGATGGTCCATTAGCACCTTTGCTGAGTGAATCAACAGTGTCCCTGAGAGCCAAGGTGAAGGCTTTGGGTTTAACCCGCTTTACTGTGTATAATTTACGTACAAGACACGCCCCCTTTAGGGCACAGGTCTATGAGTTTGATGCACGTGCAGACGGAACGATGTCACCCCCTGGGATCCCCTCGCACGCTTCCCACCCAGCCCCTTCCAGCCGAGACCCTGGCCACGCCAGCCCGTCCCCTGCAGCTTGCCTTTCCTAGCAGGCCCTGACTAGAGCACCGGCCTGTGGCCTTCCGTGCCTGGCCTGCAGAGTCCCTGGTTTGTTGCTGTTTGTCTGTGAGCAATGTCGCTGTCAGGAGCACACAGTGCTCACGCATAGGTGGTGGGCCTTTGGGTTACTTTCTGTTTCTAGCAATTGTGCATAACCTGTGCGGATGAGCATTTCCATTTCCCTGGGGGACGCTGGCACCTGAAGAAGGGCCACGTGCACAGCCGCCGGCTTCTCTGCCTGCCGGGCCTTCTGGAGACCCGGGGAGGGAGGCCTTGGCTCAGCCGCCTCCATCCTGAGCCCCACTTTCTGGCAGGTTTATCCACCAGGTGAACCAGGCCGCCATCACCATCCAGCGCTGGTACCGACATCAAGTGCAACGGCGCCGAGCCGGAGCCGCCCGCCTGGAGCACCTGCTGGCGTCCAAGCGAGAGGTCAGCGTGTGTGTGTGTGTGTGAGCCACACCCTGAGGGGGCGGGCGAGAATCCCAGGGGTCCAGCTATATGGCAGGGTTTCTCGAACCAGTGGGGGTGAACCTAGAATTGCCCCATGGGTCCCCCCTATCTGGGGGCCCAGTTTCCTCCCTCCTGAGTCACTCAGTTGGCAGGGCCTGGGTGCCAGGTCACCCCTGCTGAAAGGTGGGGTGGGTTTCTGGCTGGGATGCAAAGCCATCTCCCACCTGCAGGAGCCGCTGGCCACCTGGGAGAGGGGGGCTTGTCCTCTGTGGGGCAGAGAGATGGCAGGATGGGGCAACCCCATCTTCCCAGTGAAACCCACCATGGCTCGGCTTCTGCAGGGGCAGCGGCAGCGGCTAGGAGAGGGGACCCTCCTGGACCAGCACCAACAGAAAGAGGTGGCCAGGAGGAAGGCCCGGGAGGAGAAGGCGCGCCAGGCCCGGAGGGCAGCCATCCAGGTGAGGGGTGACCTGAGCCACATGGGGAGCCCGGTGCTAAGGCAGGACCCCCATGTGCCGAGAGCACCGCTGCGCTCCTGGGGGCCCCCCCTTCCCTGAGCCCCTGGGTGTGGGGCCTTGGACAGCACGGCTTGGGGAGGACGAGGGGCCGCCTTCTCCCCTGGGCGGGGTTGCTCACAGGTGCTCCCCACGGCAGGAACTGCAGCAGAAGCGAGCCCAGAAGTCAGGTAACGCTGACCGTGGGCTGCTGAAGCGGCCGGGGGAGACAGGGAAGCCCCAGACCACCCAGGAGCCAACCCTGAGGCCGGGGAGCGCCGCCCAGCAGACCCGCAAGGCCAATAACACTGGTGAGCAGGTCCGAGAGCCCGGAGGCTGCCCTGCCGCCTGCCCACCTCTGCCTCCGGCTCTGTGTGCAGACACCCCGGGTATGGTGACCCCAGGTGCAGCCATCCCTGAAGGCGGACACCCCCGTGCCCAGACCTCCCCATCCCCTTCCCTCAGGGAGGCCCGTGGCTGAGAAGGAGGTGTGGCCTCTGCCAGTGTCCTCTGGCCCCCTGTGCCACTGCCCCGTTTGTGGCTTCCACCTGTGGAGGAGGGGGTGTCGTTCTCAGCAGACGCCAGGCCCTGCTTCTCCACCTCTGCCCCAGTTACTCTGGAGCTGGACACAGGGTCCCTACAGAGCAGCTGCACCAGCTACCTGACCTCTCGCCCCGGGAGGTCAGGGCTCTCCATTGTCCCCGCTGTTCCATGAGGTCCACTGTGGCACGTGCTGTCCCAGGCCTGCATCCCCCTTCCCTGGCCTCTTCCCAAGGGCTCCCCCACGTTCGCTGCCCCCAGGTGGGCTGACGCTGCATTCCGTTGTGCAGGGGCTGGCCTCCGCACCGCGGGCCTGGAGGACCCCTGCCAGCCTGCCCACGACTCGTCGCCAGAGCCCCGGCAGCTTCCAGAGGACAAGCCTCAGGTCTCGGCACAGCCCTTCCTGCCCTCCCTGCCCGGCTTCAGCTCTGGGCTGCATCTGTGCCGGGGTGGCTTGCGTTTGCCCTTTCCCTGCCCCTCCCTGGCTGTGGGGTCACTCACACCAGGAAAGGCCACCCAAGATGGGTCTTGTCGCTCCAGCGGAGGGCTGGGGTCTCAATGGTTGCTCTGGAATCCCGCTGGGTCTTCATGGATACTGGGGTGGGGCCTGTGCAGGCACACAGAAGAGAGCTGGAAGCTCAGAGGTTAGGTGTTGGCCAACGCCTCCAGCCTGAGGGACGAGGAGGCCAGGCCCGGACCCATCTCACCCGGCCGCCCTTTTTGTTTCCCTGGAGGTGGGTTGGGGGGCAAACCCAGTCCCTGTGGCTGAGCGGGCAGGCACCCGTGTGGAGGAAGTCTCACCCCGGCCTCCCCTGCACCGTTCTCTGGTGGTCTCTGCCTCTAATGGCCCATCTGCTGCAGGATGCCAGCTCCCAGGACGTGGCTGGCGAGGGCCTGGAAGCTTTGGGCCCTGCTGGGAGCAGGGCCAAGTCCAGGGCAACCCTGGACGAGCTGCTGGACACGCTGAAGCTGCTGGAGCAGGAGCCTGAGCCGCTGCCCCGCCCCGAGGCCTACCACAAGGACAAATACGCCTGGACCGACGAGGTGACCGTGGGCCTTGCCACTGTCCATGCGGGTCACAGGGGTGCTTTGGGGGCCAGGGAAGTCCACCGGGCTCCTCCCTGCTCTAGTCAGGACGCTAACGAGGGCCAGATGGGACCTTGTTGAACCCCCTTGTCATCCCCGGGCTCACTAAGGTTTAGGACCCCCAGAATAACCCAGGGGTGGAGGTGGGGTGGGCACCACCTCTCTGCCAGTGGTGCCCCCAGGTGATGGATGCCCTGGGGTCTGGGCAGCCTGAGAGGCCCTCCCTCAGACCAGGCCCTCTCCTGCCCCAGGGGGCCCTGAGCAGCTCCTGGAAGGCCAGCCCAGAGTCTTCCGCAGCCGCGACTGCCCCTAATGCTGCGCCCCCTCCCCCCGCAGGAGGACGATTCCAGCTCCCTGACGGCCGACAACCTGGAGAAATTTGGGAAGCTGAGTGTGGCTGCTTGCCCCCGCGAGGATGGGACCCTGCTTTCGGAGGCCAAGCTGCAGAGTATCATGAGCTTCCTGGATGAGATGGAGAAGTCTGGGCAGGGCCCGCCGGCCTCGGCCCCCCAGGTGTGGAGGGGTCTCCAGGGAGGGACGGCAGGTCATCACTAGGTGAGCAGGGCCTGCCTGACACAGCCGCGTCCCCAGGGGCCCATGCCGGAGGAGGGGCTGGGGCGCCTGGAGCCCGCGTCCGAGGTCAGCACGTCGGTGATGCGGCTGCAGCTGGAGGTGGAAGAGAAGAAGCAGGCGATGGTGCTGTTGCAGAGGGCGCTGGTAACGTCGCCGCCAGCGCTGCCTCCGTCCCCATGTCCCCAGCTGGAGCGAGTCCCCGGCCTGCCCCCTGAGGGCCTCATCTCTGAGGGCCTCATCTCTGTCTCATCTCCCGCACCTCCCGCAGGCGCAGCAGCGCGACCTCACCATCCGGCGGGTCAAAGAGACGGAGAAGGAGCTGGGTCGGCAGCTGCGGCAGCAGAAGGAGCACTACGAGGCCACCATACAGCGGCACCTGTCCTTCATCGACCAGGTGGTGCTGCCTGGGAGGCGGGGCTTGAGGGCAGGGCTGTCAGGACCTGAGCAGTCAGGGAGGAGAACGGGACTGGGTTCCAGACCAGCTCGGGCCTCATGGAGATTTCTGGAGCCATTGGCCTCCCCTGTGGGTCTCCTTCTCCTTCTGTAGAAACGGGCAGCATCTTCCCCTGTGGGGACCAGGGCTGGTCCAGTGCACACCAGCCCCATTGGGTGCTGCTCACCAGCCCCCAGCGATGCTCCCCACAGCCGTAATCCTCCCCCCACCCATGGCCGTGCTCCCCAGCCCAGCATGTGGGCGGGCAGCAGGAGCAGGTGGGCAGAGCACATCCAGGGTGGGGTCCAGCCATGTGGGATCACTCAGAGGACCGATTGGTCCTCTGGGGGCCTGGTGGGAGGCGTCCAGCAGGACACACCCTGAACTTTCCTGTGTGTTCCAGACTGTCCGTGTCCCGGGGAGGCCACGCCTGGTCTGCTGGGGCTGGTGGGGCAGCCAGAGCTCCCTTGACAGGGTGGTGGCAGCTTCACGCCCACGCTGTGTTCAGTCAAGCCCCCCCGTCGTGTCCTTTTCTGAGGAAAACTCTGGTGTGGGGTCTGTGAAGAGAGGAAGGAGCCCAGAGGAACCGAGTGGCCTCCCGTGATCATTAGCGACACTCTGCTTGGTGGTCATAGGTGTCTCCAAGTTGGGGGTCTGCCTGGAGCCCTCAGTGAGGCTGGGTGCCATCCTGGGGCTTCACAGAGACCCCTTGGCAGGCAACGGGCAGGCCCTTCTCCACAGGCCAGGTGACGGGGTCGAAAGAATGACCCCCATTCCAGGAAGCTCCTGATGTGGCCACAGTGGGGGGCTTGTAGGCAAGGCACCGTCCCTGCCTGAGCTCCGCTGACACCAGCCAGGTCTCAGGGGGCTTGAGGGCCGGGGGCAGCTGCAGCCCCTTGTCCATGTGTGCACACCCTCCCAGACCCAGGGTCCCGCACAGACCAAGGAGCAGCGGGGTGTTTTGGGATTTGGTGCGCTGGCCCCCCGGATGAGGGGAGGCGGGGTCTCCTGGCCTCACGGGGCAGCAGCTTCACCTCCGCCCCTGGTCGCAGTTGATCGAAGACAAGAAGGCTCTGGGTGAGAAGTGCGAGGCCCTGGTGGCCGAGCTGAAGCAGGGGGACCAGAGGCTCAAGGACAAGGAGGCCCAGATGCAGGAGCAGCACGAGCTGGTGAGCCCCTCGCCCTCCTGACACCTGACCCCAGGCCTGGTGTGCCTGCAGGCCCTGTGCGAGGGACCCCAGGACAGGTGGCCCCCGGAGCCTCATTCCCTGACCTCCGAGCTGCTTCCCGCAAGCCCGGCAAGTGGCAGACCCCGGGGCAGGGGCTGAGGGACTCGCATGACCTCTCCCGTGTCACAGATGAGGAGGTGGGGTTCAGAGGAGGTGACCGAGGACATGCCGCAGCTCTGGTCCCCGGTCAGAGGGACGCCACTTACTACTCCTGGCTTCCGTCAGACAACAACCGCAGCCCCTGGTGCTTCCTGCTTTGCCCGAGGTCACTGTTGAAAGGCCGCCTCCTGATACCCAGGGGATGGCCAGAAGGGGGCTGTCATTTGCATCTTCCCGCTTCACACAGCTCCTCTGTTGACTCCTGTTTCCTTGCTGGTAGGAGATTAAGAAACTCAAAGAACTCATGAGCGCCACCGAAAAAGTCCGCAGGGAAAAGTGGATCAATGAGAAGACCCGGAAGATCAAGGAGATCACGGTCAAAGGTGGGTGCCGCTGTGCCCAGAGCCGCCACTCGGGCGGAGTAATCGTGGGGGTCTCGAGTGAGAACAGTAGTTCCAATTGCACACGTGGCGGAGAGGCTTCCTGGGAAGCAGTGAGACTCAGGGATGCGGCCCAGCTGGCTCGAGGCCGGGAGGCGCAAGGGAGGCTGGCGGCACACGAGCTTGGCCACAGACCAGCGTCCGGACAGAGGGCCTGGTCCAGTGGGGGGGCCTCACCTTCCCTTGGCCGGGCTCCCCTTGCCGGGTCTCCTGGTCTCCTCCAGCTTCCAGGGGAGCGAGCCAGATGGGCGTTCGGGGTGGGGGCCGCCTGCTGGCAGCACAGTCGCTCCTCCCCCACTCAGAGAGCCTTCTGAGGGCTGATGGGGCAGCCCCAGCTGTGTCTGCCCATGCCCGGCCCTCCTGCCCCAGGACACCCTCCTCCCCAGTGACCCCCCTCCTCCAGGGGGAGACCCAACAGGCCAGAGCACCAAGGAGGGAGCCTCGGTGCGGTGGGCAGGGAGAGATGCCGTGGGCACTGGTGGACTCAGCTGTGCTTTGGGCTGGAGCCCATGGAGGGGGTCCCCTGCCCGGACTGCAGCCCTGGTGTCATGGTGGGCAGAGGTCGGGGGTCCCCCACAGTACAGAGGGGTGAGGGGCAGCGCCCCTCCAGTGGTGGAGGAGGGTCCCTGCAGCACGGTCTCCCTCCACGCCCCCCAGGCCTGGAGCCTGAGATCCAGAAGCTGATCGCCAAGCACAAGCAGGAGGTGAAGAAGCTAAAGAGCCTGCACGCGGTGGAGCTGCTGCAGGCGGACGAGCGCGCGGCCCAGCGCTACGGACGCCAGGCGGAGGAGCTCCGCGAGCACCTGGAGCGGGAGAAGGAGGCGCTGGGCCGTCAGGAGTGGGAGCGTGCCCAGCAGCGGTGAGGGTCCCAGCCCTCTGGGGGCGTGGAGGGTGGGGGTGAGGCCTGGGGTGTGCGCAGACCCCCCAGAGCGAACAGCACTTCCTCCGCAGTGGCCTCCCTCGGAGGACAGAGAAAATGGGGGGGTGTAGGACACCGAGGGATGCAGCTGTACTGGGCAGTTCAGTTCTGAGGGACGTGCCCGGGTGGCGGCTGGGGTGGATGGGGCGGGGACTCCAGCGCTCCGGCGGCCCCCACCTCCAGCGGGTCCTGTGTCTGCAGCTTCGAGCAGCACCTGGAGCAGGAGCAGCGGGCCCTGCAGCAGCAGCGGCGGCGGCTCTACAACGAGGTGGCCGAGGAGAAGGAGCGGCTGGGCCAGCAGGCCGCCAGGTACCACGGGGAGGGGCCCAGCCCAGCCCAGCCCAGCCCAGCCCAGCCCAGCCCAGCCCAGCCCAGCCCAGCCTTACCAAACTGGCCTCTGCTCACCTGCAGGCAGCGGGCAGAGCTGGACGAGCTGAGGCAGCAGCTGGAGGAGAGCAGCTCGGCAGGGGGCCGGGCCTTGAGGGCCGAGTTTGAGAAGGGGAGAGAGGAGCAGGAGCGCCGGCACCAGGTCAGCCCCGCCCCGTCCCGCCCGGGCCCCGCCCCTCCAGGCCAGCCCAGCAGCAAAGCACCCACACCACCTGCGGAGAGGGGCCACCACCAGGAGCAGCGCCCACCTGCCAGGGTGGCAGACGCTTGTAGTGCTACGCTGAGCCTGGGTTCACACGACGGGACTCCCCAGCTAGCTCACCACAGACCCTCAGCTTGACCGCAGGCCCCATCCAGGCTCTTGCAGACACTGCCCTGGGTGGGGAGCAGCCAGCAGGGGCTGCTCTCACACTGTCACTTGCCCCCAGATGGAACTGAAGGCCCTGAAGGACCAGCTGGAGGTGGAGAAACAGATGTGGGAGGCCAACTCCGCCAAGAAGGAGGTGGGAGGCCGGTGAAGTTGGGGCAGGGGGTGGGGTCTTCCTTCCCTCTCTCCCCTCCTGCCCGGCACCCCAGGCTTCAAAGCTGGCTTGTAGGCTCCACCTCTGTGGCCTCCCCTCGGGCACACGTGGGTTCTGGCTGCCCAGGGCTGGCGGTGATTCTGACCATACTTGAGTGAGCTTCCAGGTGGGCTCGGGAGAGACCAGGGGGCTGGAGCGGACCCCACTTGATGGTGGCGGGCGTTCCTCACCCTCCCCTCGCCCAGGTAGCTGCTCTCAAAGTTGACAGGCTGACCTGCAGCCAGTGTAAGGGGCCCACGCAGGAGCAGGCTTTTCCTTGTCCTCTCATGCCTTTTACCAGGTGGGCTGTGTCAACCTCTCCTGTCCTGGAAGGAGGCTGTGGTGGAGAGGCACCCGGGGCCACACAAGGCATCAGCCTGGGGACAAAGCCTGAGCAGTGGCCCAGCAGCCATGCTATCCCCCACCCCTAGCCACACACGGAGGGGTCCCCATATCTGTGGGATATGTTCCCAGACTGTTTGCCGAGTTAAAGGGCGTGGCATGTTAAACCTGATGGCAGTTTCCAGGTTGCCTTCCAAGAGGCTGCCCCACTGATGCTCTCGCACCCAGGTGGGGGCACCCGGCCCTGCCCTCAGCAACCAGACGAGGTCCCTTCTTTTATCAGGAGGGTCAGTTTGGCAGCAGACGTGGTCTCTGTGGTCTTAGTCCCGGGTCTCTGAGTGGGGAGAAGCACCAGGCTGTGCTAATGGTTCCCACTCAAGCCCCTGCTGTGTCCCATGCTGGGTCCTGATGACAGGATGTGGCCTCCACCCCTGAGGACAGGTGGGGCCTGGGGCAGTGCGAGGCCTCTCCTTCCCTGCCATCAGGTCATTCCCAAGAGTCCATGTGGCCATCCCTCGGCCTCCTCCACCAACCTCAGCTGGCCCCCCAAACCCTCTGGGCCTCCCCTGCAGGAAGCGTGGCTGCTGAACCGGGAACGAGAGCTGAAGGAAGAGATCCGGAGAGGCCGGGACAAGGAGATCGAGCTGGTCATCCACCGGCTGGAGGCCGACATGACGCTGGCCAGGGAGGAGAACGAGCGGGCCGCTGAGAGCCGGTGAGGCCCCGAGAACCCCGGAGCGAGGCCCAGAGACTGGCAATGGGGCTGCCTCTGACCCTGCTTCTCCCGCCACCAGGGTCAAACGCCTCCGGGATAAGTACGAGGCGGAGCTCTCAGAGCTGGAACAGTCGGAGCGGAAGCTCCAGGAACGGTGCGCAGAGCTGAAGGGGCGCCTTGGGGAGGCCGAGGGGGAGAACGTGCGTCTGCAGGGCCTGGTGCGGCAGAAGGAGAAGGAGCTGGCGGATGTGAAGGCGGTGAGCAGGCGGGATGGGTGGCTGACCGCCAGCCCCCAGCCCCCGCCGTCCGCTCACGCCGTCCCTGTCGTCCCCGCCCGCCACCCCAGGTAAATGAGCAGCTGGCTGGCGAGCGCAGCAGCCTGGCCCAGGTCCTTCGCCAGGAGTTCGCTGACCGGCTGGCAGCTTCCGAGGAGGAGAACCGGCAGGTCAGGGCCGAGCTGGCCGAGCTGCGGACCCGCCAGCGGCTGGAGCTGGAGCAGCTCACGCGGGAGAAGCAGGCGGAGCTGGAGGAGGTTCATGGGAGGTGGGCTGCAGGGCTGAGTTGGGGTCCTGGGGAGCACAGGGCTGGGGGAGGCAGGCGGGACCCTGTGGCTCCAAAGAGGACGCTGGGCCCAGGAAGGCGAGCAGTCTGCGGGCCCTCCTTCCTGCTTCCTGCTTCCTGCCTCCTGCCGATGCAGAACTGGGCCGCATCAGCTGTGGCTGCTCCAGGATCTGTGTTTGAGGCTCTGTCGTCCTCTATGTGGTGCTTCGCCCCAGAGCCTGGGAAGAAGCCCAGCCAACCCCGGCCAGGGCGGGTGCCCTATGTGTGGGTGTCTGGAGAGGAGCTCCCTGGCCCTTAGCCCCCTGGGCCTGGGTGGAGTGGGTGCTATGCAAAAAGGGTGGACACCCTCCACCCCCTACTCCCCCCGCCGCCAGGAGTCCCTTAGTCCTTCCCTGGTCCCTACCTGCCTGCCCTCCGTGGGTGCTCTGCGACGCGGGCGTGTGGTGGGGGCTTCTCGTCCTCCTCTCAGCAGGGAGCCCTTCCCAAGGGGCATGGATTCACATGGGGTCAGCCGTGGGGTCACAGATCCTGTCATTGGCTGCTCCAGGCGGCCCAGTGCCGCAGTCAGCAGGGCTGGGACAAGGTGGGCAGGAGTGGCCCCTCCTGCTCTTCGGGGGATGGAGGCCCCCCACCGGCCACCCTGCTGCACTCAGAGCTGCAGGCCGGCGTGGGGGTCTGGCAGGGGCATCGCACAGAGGCCCACCGCACGCTCCCCCGCAGGGTGAAGCTGGCCCTGGCAAAGAAGGAGGAGGCCGTGAGCAGCCTCTGGAAGCAGCACGAGGTGGGTCCCCACGGCCGGCCTTCCTGGGGGAGCGGGGGTGGCTCGGGCCTGACCAGGATGGACGGCCTGTTGCAGGCCGCGATGAAGAGGGCCGACCACCTGGAGGAGCTGCTGGAGCAGCACAGGCGGCCGTTCCCGAGTGCCAAGTGACCGCCGACAGCAGCAGGCTGAGGGCGCCTGGCAGGAGGTGCTCTGGCTGCCCCTCAGGTGGAGCACCGAGGCTACGTCGTAACAGTAAAGAGGTGTCTTTTAATACTTTGTGTGACCCTGACTTGTCTCTCCTGGGCTGGGGCCTGGGGTGGCGGGGCTGGAGGCTGCTCAGGGCCAGGTGTGAGGTGACCCGGCCTAGCTTTGCTCTTGGCCTGCCCCCCATGTTCCCTGCCTGGCCCTGCGGTTCCCCGACTCAGGCCCCAGTCCCTGAGCAGAGAGAATGGCCCTCTGTTCCAGCCTGGGCCTGGACGAGCCCCAGGACGCTTGTGCCCCCTCGCCGCACCCCTCACCCCTGGGGAAGGAGGTCTGAGCCTCCTCCCCGACCCCTGCACAGGCTGCTGTGTGTCCCCTCCATGGTTAGAGAACTGGCCAGCCTCCCTGAGGGCCTCTCCTTCCTTCCCCCACTCAGGACACCCCCTGGAGGTGACAACCTGGAACCTGTGAGAAATGGGCACTGGACAGGCCCTGCCCACAAGGAGGGTGGAGGCCCATCCTCGAAGGTCTGGGCAGGGGAGCGAGAGGGCAGCGGAGGGGACACTCCCCCTCTGGGAACTCTCCTCCCCCGCCCTCCCGCCAGGCACTCTGTCGCTGCTGCTGCCCTGGCCGAGGGTGCTGGGATCAGGCCACTGGGGAGAGCCGGCGCTGGCCAGGACAGCCCTCCTAATGGCCCAGGCGCCACCCTACTTGTGGGAACGCGCAGGGCTGGCCCTAGTGGAGGTGGAGCCTCTCCTGCGCCCTTGAAAGGCCCTGGGGCTTGGCCTCTCGCTAGCGTGAATCCCGGCAGCAGTCACTCTCGGTCTCAACCACCAGGAGGGCAGAGGTGGACGCCCCATGGGCCTGAGGCAGCTCACAGGAGCGCTGACCCGCAGGCCCTCCCGGCACCCCCATCCCCTGCTTTGGGGTACCGGGGGCTCAGTTTCCTCATCTGCACAGGACGACTTCTTCCTTCCTTCATGCCAGAGCTGATCGCTCGCAGAACCCCAGGCCAGAGCTGGATACAGCAGTGAGATGAGCAGGGCCGCTCTGGGCCTGACCCCTCCTAGGTGGAGTGCCTGGCCTGGTCCCTGGGCAGAGCACATGTGTGCCATCCATGTTCCCTCCCTTATGGGGCTGTCTCATCACCATGAGATGACCGGGCAGAGAGCAGGCCTTGCAGTCCCTCCAGCTCCAACTGGGGCTCCCAGTCCTGGGGCTCGAGGTGAGCAGGGGGTTTGCTTAGTCACCCACAGCGCTCCTGGCCCCCGCCTGTCTCCCCTTGGGACAGCTTTGCTCCTGGAGCCCTTCCCACTGGGCCTGGAGCCCCTCCCAGCTCCCCACCCACTTCAGCCTACCAGCTGTCTCTGCCTGCTGTTCTAAGAGCCAGGCTGGCCATTTGAGGCATTCCTCCTGAGTCCCAGAAAAGAGGTGGGGAGGGGCTGGGCCCCAGGGGCAAGGTCTTGGAGTGAGCTTTGCCAGGGGAGGGGCGGTGGGTCACCAGCTCAGCAGGCTGCGGGCTTCAGATGCTGGGCCTGCTCGACCCTCCCTGAGCTGCGCAGAGGCAGAGGGAGCTAGCTGCTCACTGTCTCCAGGCCAGAGGCTCTGGGGGCAGGGCAGGGACCAAATGGGGGAGAAGCAGCCTGCTCTGGCATGCCTTTGGATGCCCTGATCCACCCCCAAAATGTAGTTTTATCTGAAGCTGTTGTTGGGAGTTTCTAAACTATGGTATTTTTGCAAGTAAGGTTTTCAGCAGATGGGAAGACAGGTACTTGGGGTGACTTTCAGGGAGAGATGGTGGCACAGCCAGAGAAGCAGAGAAATGGATGGTGGTGACTTTCCAATCAGGGAGATGGTGCCTGACTCCCCAGCTCCTGATTTACAGCTTTCCATTCATCTGTCCATTTGTTTGTTCATCCACCCACCCATCCATCCATCCATCCATCCATTGATCCATCCATTCATTCATCTGTTCACAAGGACAGGTTGGGTGCCCTTCTGTACCAGTCTCTGCATCCCTTATACTCCTTCACTTCTGCTGTTATCTGAGCTCTTTGCTTTAATTTTATTCAAGTTTTTGTTGTCACAGATAATTTGCTCCTGACATTAACTGGTTTGGAGCTTTGTGTCATCCTGGGTCTCTGTCCTGCCCATGACCTGCCCATGGGCCTTGTGATGGCATCTCACACGTCCCAGCTGGTGAAAACGTGTCCCTGAGAGGCTACAATGCTGGGGGTGGCGTGGGAGGCCTGCCCCGCTGGACTGTTCCACCTGCACAGTTGTGCCCCAAAGAAGGGGGACTGAGACGCCATTCCTGTTCCCTGGGGTAGGGATAGTGGGCTGGGTGGCGCCGTACGCAGGGGTGAGGGTATCTGTTAGGCCCCAGCCTCCCAAGAAAGGTCTCCTTGGCCTTCTAGCTCCTCTGGTTAATTCATTGTGTTTTTTTAAGTCTTCTGTATCCTTGCTGATTTCTTTCCTACTTGCTCTATCAGTTCCCAGGAGAAGAATGCTAAAATCTCCACCTGTGGTTGTGCATCATCTCTTTTTCATTTTAGTTGCCCCATTTTTGCTTTATGTCTGAGGCTATGTTAGTAGGTGCATACAAATTTAGAGCTGTGTGTCTTCCTGGTGAGTTGACCCTTTATCTTTACAAACTGTCCCTCTTTGTCTAGCAGAGCTTCTTGCCTTAAAGTGTCCTCCATCTGATAGTAACAGCCACACCAGCTTTCTCTTTTTCTCTACCAGCCACAGACAATATGCAGACAAATGGGCATGGTCAGATGTGGTCTGCATTGAGCAGAATTTGGACCCTGGTCCAGAGGGATTACTTTTGCCCTGGTGGCAGTTAGGACAGGGACTTGGGCTGGCTGAGGCTGGGCTCCAGTCTCTGTGAGGACTGGCCTGATACTCCCGTCCTCACTTCTCGCTCCTAGCCCCATAGGAACCACAAGCAAAGACCCTACTCCCTGGCAGGTACTGAACACCCGGGAGACTGCCAGACGCCCTCCTCAGCCGCTCGGCCTCTCCACCGCTGCTAACCAGTTGCAAACCCTGGCAGGGACCCTGTGCCAACGTCAGGCTCACTTCTTGGGTTTTCCTCTCCGGGATCTCAGAACCCATGTCCTTGATGCTTTGCTTGCTCATAATAGACAATAAATAAGCAACTCATATGGTATATTAGGGGATGCGAGTGCTATGGAGAGAATAGATTAAGGAGAATGCAGAATGCTGGGCAAGGTAGAGTGGAATGTGAAACAGGGCGGAAGAGTTGACCTCTTTGGGATGTCACATTTGAGGAAGACATAGAAGGAGATGAGGGAGTTAGACAGATGTCTAGGGAAGAGCATAGCAGGCCCAGGAACATGCAAAGGCCCTGGGGCAGGGTGGTTCCTGGCTGGGGAGCAGTGGGGTGGCCAGTGTGGCTGCAGTGAGGGTGGGAGGGTCTAAAGTCAGGGAGCATGTGGGCATCCCAAGGACTTGGCTCTTCTGCATGAGAGGGGAGCCTCTGGAAAGTTCCAAGTGAAGCCATGGGTCTGACTTGTATTTTAAAAGGACCTCTCTGGCCGTTATATTGAGAACCCACTGTTGGAAGGTAGAGGCAGGGAGGCCAGTTTGGGGGTCAAGGAAGGTAGAGGCAGAGAGGCCAGTTTGGGGGCCAAGGTGGTCATCTGGGCAAGAGCTGGTGGTGGCCCAGATGGTGGGAGAATGGCGCTCTGTATGTTTGAGGGCAGAGCTAGTGGGATTACGTTGCAGGTGGGTGTGAAAGGGAGGGGAGCTGAGGATGATGTGTGAGCTTGGCTCCTGCAATAGCCCAGCCTGGGGGCTCCTGAGAGCGGTGCCTTCACCCTGGGGTGATCCAGCCACCTTTGGCCCCTCCATCCTAGAGAGTCTGGAGTCCCGTGGCAGCTGGAGGAGGGAACCCATCACACCCACGTGGATGCAGGGGGCTCGGATGGGGGCCTAGTGCTCTCCCAGCTACCAGTCCCCAGGATGGAGCGGGGAGCACATCCACACCCTCTGCATGGTGACCACAGAGCTCCCGGCCTGAGCAGCAGAGGAACGATGCAGCTAACAGATGGGAAGACCGAGGGTGGGGCTGCGGGAGGAAGACGGGAGCTCAGCCTTGGGCACGTTAAGCTTGAGACGCCTCCATCACACGAAACAGGGTGTCAGGCAGCCAGAATGGGCACAGGAGTCTGGAGTACAGGAGAGAGGTGCTTAAAGCACAAGAAGGGAGCCCACCGGGTGGGCGAGTATGGCTGGCGCAGAGGCTGGGGCAGGCGGGTGGGGTGGGGGAGGACTCCTGCAGGAGGATGAGCTTGGGGAGAAGGGGAGGAGGCCTCAAAGAGAGGGAGGGGGTCTCAAAGACCGGAAGGAGGAGGCGAAGAGAGATCAGCAGAGATCTGAGCCCTGGACACATCCAGCCCGGAGTGCAGCAGGGTGCAGGGCTGGGGCCAGGACCCCCCAGAGGCACCCTGGGGCTGAAGCTGTCCCTGCGCTGTGGACTGAAGGCGGCCTAGAACCCAGCCTGGTGAGCAGCCTGTGCAGAGCCCAGTGGGGGCCGGGGCCGGGTGTGTGTGTGTGTGTGTGTGTGTGTGTGGGGTCTGGGCCCAGAGAGCACCACGCTGGGAGGGCAGATCCAGGAGGGGTCGGGGCTGGACGGGGGACTGCCCTCCGAGGGTGCCCCCAGTGAGGCAGGAACAAGAAGGGGCAGAGGAGGCTGGACACACACACCACCTGGCCTTCCATTTTCCCTCCTGCACCCCCCATGCCACCCTGCCTTCCCCGTCACCCAGAGACCCACGACCCTGCCCCCACCCCAGCTGACGCTGCACACCCCCAACAAACACATGGGCTGCGGTTCATTTAATGCTGTTTTTCTTCAATTTTCCTGGCTCAAGCTGCGTCCACTCCCATGGCCTCCACAGGGCACTCGCGAATCCCACGGTGCCCCTTGGGGGATGCTCAGCCAGCCGGGGCTGGGCGTGGTGCTACTTCTTTGCAATTTTCTCCTTTTTGATCAATTCAGAAAATTCTAGAACAGGAGACAGATTTCTAGTAAAGAACCCCCTGGCTTGTGCCCCACCAAGCCCTGCAGGCCCAGCGGGAAGCCTCCTTTATGATGGGGGACTTCGCGGTCCACGGAGGCCCTGTATCCTGCCCTCCTGAGTCCTGGGTGGGGAGCAGGAAGGACCGGAACTTGGCTGCCCGAGTGCCCCACACCGTTGTTGTGTGCCCCGTGCCCGGCCAGCTTGGTGGTGGTGAGCTCACCCACCCTGGGTCTTACGATGAACCCTCAGCAGTTCCCCTCAGAGTCTCTGAGCAAGTGCTCCTGTGATCATCCTGCCTTCAGTGGGGAAACTGAGGCACAGAGAGGCTGGGGGGCTGCATCCTAAACAGACCCCTTGGCCCAGCTGCCCCTATTTTAAGTCTTGCGACCACCGCACAAGTCAAGGTTTGCTGGTATTTGCGGGCACCAAGTGGAGGCCTGGAGGGTGAGGACAGGTCCCCAGTCTGGGGCTCTGAGCCTGTGCTTGCCTGTTCCCAGGGCCATCCTCCAGGCTTGGGGTCAGCATCTGGGTGGGTGGGCGGCAGGATGATGCAGACCCCAGGGCAGCCATGGGAGCCTCAGGGAAGGCCTGCAGCCCCACAAATGCCTTTCCTCCTGGGCAACCCCCTCCTCCCTGCTCAACTCACACGCAGCTGTTGGCCCACCTGACCTCCTTCCTCCTGCGTCCACCTCTGCAGCTCTTCAGGCCCTAGTCTCTGCCTCAAACCTTCCTCCCCATCTCGGAAACCCCCCATCTAATCTGCCCCCTCGACCTTCCCCAAAGCCGGCTTGGGCCACCTCTCCCCTGCTCAGAAACCTACCTGCAGCAGCTCCCCTGGGCCCGGTGAGATGCCCAAGCCCCCTCAGCATCCCGGAGACTCAGCTTCCCCCTCTGTGAACAGGGACGATGGTGACCACCACAGGTGGCTGTAAGCTTTGGGGGATGGGGTCCACGCCTGGCAGTGGGGAGCCTGGTCAGCCCTGCACAGAGACAGGCTCTGGACGTGGAGCAAACTGAGTGCGAGTGACAGGGAGTGGGGGGCAGGAAAGTCCTGAGAGGTATCCCTGCCCCTCTCATCTCTGCTGCCCCACCTTCGAAGTCAATCCTCCCGTCCCCATCCGTGTCGGCTGCTTGGATCACGGCCTCAGCCTCCTCGTCCGTCAGTGGGGTGGTGGGCCCGCTGCTGGGGAAGATGCGCAGGATGTACCTGGGGCCAGGGGTGGGCTTGGGTCAGAGCTGAGGGGGCATCTGGCCGGTGCCCAATGGTATACAAGGTGCCTGCTCCCCACTTTACAGCTGGGGAAACTGAGGCCCAGCTGGAGAGGGGTCTCTGGTCCTGGGCCCAGTGCCGTGCCCCTGGATCCTGTTTCTAGCCTGGCCCCATCTCCCACAAGGCCTGCTGGAGCCCAGTGGGGGTACCAGGTCTTCTGGGGTGAGCGTGGTAGCTGTAGGTCGGGGAGGGGGCCCAGAGCTCAGTACCCCCTCATCCCCAGGCACCACCAGGGAGGGGGACCAGGGCCCAGGTCATCCCGTCCCCGGCCATTGGCTGTTACTTGATCTCATTCCACTCGATGAAGCCACTCTTGTCCTTGTCCAGGGTCTGGAAGGCCTTGCGGATGACACTCTCCTGCTGCCCCGAGGCCTGGAACTTCTGCATGTACTCAAAGAACTTGATGTAGTTGAAGGAGCCTGGGGATGACCAGGCGTGTCACCAGGGCCATCCCCCTCGGGGCTGGACTGCCCTGGCCAGCAGGGCCTGGGCCCAGAGGGGGATTCCTCCCCTGGGGTGGGGGCTGTGGGTCCTGTGCCCTCCCCCAGCCCCGGGGGGTCTCCTGCATCCACAGTGGGGCTGGCCCAGGGTGGGCGGGGGCGGGCTGTACCATGGTGCCTCATGTCAGTGGGCAGCAGGTCTATGTCCTTGTCCGACAGGGATGTGCCCATGGCCAAGGCCATCTTCTTCATCTGGGAGGAGAAGTCCTCGTCCATCCTGGCCCTGCAGGGAACAGGGAGCCGGCTCGGCAGGTGTGCTGGGCAGGAAAGGGTGCTCTGCCTGGACCCTGCCTGGTGCCAGCTCCTGGCCCTAGAGTGGGGACCCCAGGCACCCAGACCCCAGACAGGCCTCGGGCTGCAGAGGGTGGCTGGAAGGGTCAGCTTTCCCAGCACCCTGGGGCCCCGGCCTTGCAGAGGCCCTCGTGCCCAGGCCCTGAGGAAGATGCATCTGAGCCCTCCCTCTTGGTAGCTGGCCACCCTGAGGTGTTACCCCACTTCACAGAAGAAGAGACCGAGGCTTTGAGACGATAAGTGATACACACGAGGTCCTTCACTCTGCTCGGAAGATGTGGAGGTGGCGCTGTCTGACCCCTCAACGCTGCTGGGTAATTTCCTCTGTCCTTCCAGGCTCACCTCAAAGCCGCCCCCTCTGGGAAGCCTTCCTGGTTACCTGAAGCACCACCTCCTCCTGCCAGGACTCAGGGCCCAGGGCCTTGGTCTCTCTCTCCCGGACCCCAGACCGGCGGGCCTTGGTCATCCTGGCTGGACACTAGCCGCTGGCTGGGAGGCGTGCTGCGCGCAGGCCAGTCTCGAGCTGGCCCTGGACTGAGCAAGGCCCAGACCCACTCCAGCAGGATGGCCCCACCCCCTTCCCAGGCGCTCAAGAGGGCGGCCCACTGTGCATCTGCCCTGAGGAGGTGCCCACGGCAGTGTCCCCACTTCTTGGAGGTTCAGGCAGGAGCCACTGAGGCAGGCCGGGATTCCAGCTGGGCAGGTGGGGTCTGGGCACAGGGACCGGGCTGTCCCGTGCCACCACACAGTGCCTTGTGACCTGTGGAGCTCTCGGGTTGCTGTCCCCAGGGCGGGTTGGGTTCTGGGGCTCGTGGCAGAGCAGCTATGTCAGAGGCTCGTTGGCCCTCTCTGGAGTTCACGGGGTGGTAGAGCCTTCTGGAACCTACTCCTGCCGCCAGGAGAGGCAGCTCAGTGACCTGCTGGGCATAAGCCAGCCAGGCAGTGGCCGGAGGCGTCTCCTTTCTCCCAGTAGAGAAGCCACGGGTCAAAGCTTGCAACTCAAGCTGCAGCGGGGGGCAGGGAGGGCTGGATCCAGCCCAGGGCTGCGTCCTGCTTCCTGACCCTGGGCGTGCCCCCCAGCTGCTCTGGGCCTCAGGCTCCTCATCTGTGAAATGGAGAGACCCCTGCCCGCCCGCCCTGCCCTGCCCCTTCGCAGGGTCATGCAAGGAGCCATGAGGGAAGGAGATGGTGGGGAAAGGGTGTCGGATCCTGTGGTGGGTGTCACCCATAATGGCCAGTCCCTGCAGCCTGTCTGGGAGGTTGGGCGGGGGTGGTCAGCCGGGATCAAGGGCAGGCCCAGGCCTTGGAGGCCCAGGACAGACCCCACTACCCTGCATCCCACGGTGAGACCGTGATTCCCCTCTCTACCCTGGAATCATGGGGTCCGTTCTGGAGGGAAGGGATTCCCTGGCTGCCACTCGGGGCCTTGCCCAGGGCCAATGTCACCCCCTTTATGGAGGAGGGACAGGGCCAAATTCCAGGCCAGGTCTGGCCAAGCCTTGGGTTGACATCCTGACTGCAGAGCGCTGTGGGCGCCCTGCGCTGGGCTGTTTACCACCCTGCTCCCACCCCGTTGCTCTCCGGGGCATCCCCCCACCCCCACCCCCCATGAAGGCAGGGGAGCCTGAGATCAGCGCTGGAGACAGCAGGGGAGGCAGGGCCTGGGCCTCAGGCTGTGGTTGGTGTACTTATAGCACCTGATCCAGGGCCTGGGATGGAGTCTCACCTGGCACGCCTAGTCAGGGCAGGAAGCGGGGAGGGGAGTGGGGAGGGGGCTAAACGGCACTGCACAGAGCCGGCTCTGCAGCCCCCTGCGCAGCCTCCTGGGGTGCTCCCAGCGCCTGGAAGGCCTTCGTCCCTCTCCTCCCGCCTCACTGCCTTCCATAGCCAAAGCTGGTCATAGCTTTAAGGCCTGGCTCCGCCCCCCCTCAGACCCCCACGTATGCCCAGTATTGCTGCGTTCTCTATGCCCCCTCCAAGGCTGGCAGGACCCTCCCCTGTCCCCAGACCACTCAGGACCGCCCATGTGGCCCTCCTGGAGGCTGTGGTCTGCATCTAGCACCTGAGAGTGAATCACCAAGTTCAGATGCTCAGTGAGAAAAAGGCCTCATGGGCTGGAGGGAGGTGGGAAGGGGTGATGGAGGCCTTGGGGCCCCACTGGGACAGGGGCTGGGCACGTGGGCCCAGAGCTGGCTCAGCATGCCTGCCAGAGTTGGTGGGTCTGGGGGCCTTGGAGCCTCTGCTCTGCCAGGCCCTTCCCCCACTCAGCACCGGGAGCCCTGTGAGGGGGTCTCAGCCACCCCCTACTGACCCCAGCTTGCAGCCATGCTCTCAGAGGCCCGCCTAGGCACATGTGTGCACACGTGCCCACCCCCGCAGACCCAGTTACCTTGGGGCTGCCCCTCTCCTTCCTCCTCTTTTTCTTCCTCTCCTGGACCTCCCTGGGGTTCCCCCAGCACCCAGGGCCTCCCCTTGTCCAGCGGAAGACGAGGCCCAAGCTCCTACCATGCAGCTCGGGCAGCTCCGGCCCGGCTGGGTGCCCACACCACCCCTCCCTGGGCAGGGCTCACCTTCGCCCGGCTTCCTTCTAGGGCTCTGGGAAGGCGGGTCAGGCTGGGGGTGCTGAGAGGCTGCGGGGGCTCCAGCTTTTATACCTGAAGCTGCTCGGCCTGTTTACATCTTGGGGCTGCAGCTGTCCCCCCGCCTCTCCCGGGTACTCCAGCCTGGTACTGGCTGCCCCCAGGGGCTCGCTGGCACTTGGCACGTCCACACCGGGCTGGGCAGACTGACCATTAGCAGCACCTGGCCTCCCCGAGCCTGGGGTGGGGGTAGGGAGAGTGACGACATTGCTGAGTGAGTAGGCTTGCTATCTGTCGCAAGAGGTCCCACCCTGCCTGCTGGCCTCGTGGGGGTGAGAGGGGGTGGCGGTCCAGGAGATGGCCCAGGGGGGTGCAGGCCGCCAGCGTGTCCGAGACAGCAGCAGAAGACTGGACGACTGGGCCTCCTCTGATGAGAAGCCAGGCTGGGCAGCTGTCCTTTGTCCCTGGGTCACTGTGGGGGGCTGGGAGCCATGCCAGGGCTGGCTGTCAAGGCGAGGGGAGGAGAGGGAGGTCTCCGTCAGGCAGGATGGCTCCTGCAGGCACAGGGAGCAGGGCTGTGTGACCCCGGGCGGGGCTGGCCTCTCTCCCTGGGAAGGGCCCTCACAGGGCAGTCACCAGGGTGAGGACGGGGGACCAGAGAGGGACACATTGCCGTGAGCCCCTCCTGGCCATGGCCCACCTGGAGGGGAACGGCTCACGGTCCATTCGCTTCCTCGGCCTCAGTGTTTTACAGAGTGGTGCCCCTGACGGTGCAGACGTCTGTGCAGCCCCTTTCCAACCCTCCATCACCAGCTGTCCTCTGCGGGGGTTTCTGCCCCCGTCAGTTTACATGGCGCTCCTATAGCTCTGAGATCTGCTTTCTCTGCACAAAAGTTTATCATGTGTCGCCGCACTCTGCCATGACGTAAGACAGCTCTGTGTTAGGCCAGCAGGCTGAGGATGTTCTAGTAAGTTCCTTGACTGACCACCTGCTGCTGGACCCGGAGCAGGTCCCAGTGCTTTTCTTTCTTTCTTTCTTTTTGGCCATGCCACGCGGTATGTGAAATCTTAGTTCCCCGACCAGGGATCGAACCCGCGCCCCCTGCAGTGGGAGTGCAGGGTTTTAACCACTGGACCGCCAGGGAAGTCCCAGGTCCCAGTGCTTTTGTCATCAGAGACACTGTGGGAGACCAGAGTGGGAGGACCAGGACGAATGATGGAAGTTTCCATGGTCCTGCCATGTTCCTCTCCAAAAGGGTTACCCTAAAGATTTCCAGCCAAGGCTGGGTGCCCTGCACCTCCTGCACACCCACACCTACACTGCAGTCTGGTCCCCAGCAGGCAGCAGGGACATCTCTTAACATGTCTGTACGTAGAGTTGAATGTTATCCGCGTGAAAGGAGCAAGGCACCGACACTCTACAACACGGATGAGCCCTGACAGCACCACAATGAGTGAAAAAAGCCAGTCACAAAAGGCCACGTAGTCTGTGATGCCATTGGTTATAAAATGTCCAGGAGAGGCAAATCCAGAGACAGAAAGCAGACTGGTGTTTGCCGGGGGGCTGGGGGAATGGGGAGTTACTGTTTAACGGGTACGGGGTCATGAGAATGTTCTGGAACTAGATAGAGGTGGTGACTGCACAATATCGTGAATGCACTAAACACTACGGAGTTGTTCGTATTAAAATGGCTTATGTTATCTGAGCACCCTCTCTGCCGGCACCTTCCAGAAGGCCCTATCTGTGCCCACCCCTGCCCAGGCCATGAAGCGAGGTCTGGGGAGCGGGTGGGCGGGCTCCTGGACCAGCACCTGCCCGGAGCTGACAGATGGCCAGTCCCCTGGGCAGCCCCTCCCGTTTCATTTCGGTTCAGAGTTGGGCCGCCCCTCCTCTCCTGAAGCCCTGGCCCTAGCTTACCAGCCCCCCTCTGGGCTGAGCTGGCCTGGAGGGGCCACGGGGACCAGCTCACAGCTCTGGGGATACCGTTGTCCCCTGTGCCCAGGCACGGCAGGCACTGTCCCCTTGGGACGCCCTGGTCTCTCGGGCCCTCGTGGGGCTGGCACTGCCCCCCACCCCGGCCTGCCTGGAACAACTTCGCGGGAGGGGTCTGGTGGGCTCTCGGCCCTCCTGCTGCAGACTGGAAACCCCTGCAGAGACCCCGCAGCCCAGCCCTGCCCCATGACGTGAGTACTAGACACCTAAGAGGAATTAGCTCTTCTTTTCCAGGGAGGCGTTTTTATATAAGGACAAAGCTCTTTCAAGCCACAGCCTCCTCAGAGCATGGCGTCTCCCCCGGCTGGCTCGGAACGCCAGGCAGCACCTTCCCGTTCCTGCGGAGGCCGGGTACCCTTGGCGGACGCCCCTGCTCTGAGGTCTCTTCGGCAATGCTGGAACCCCTCTCACCCCCACTTCGCAGAGCACAGCTGCGGTGGGTGGGCTTGTGGGGGAGAGGTTCGCCTGAGGTTGGGGCCTATCTGCGGGCACGTTTGGGTGGGGGACAGCATTTACCCTTGGCACCCCTCCCGTGCACACAGAAGTGGGGGTGGGGAAGCGCGATTACAACAAGGGACATCTGTTTCCCTGCCCCCATCCCAGGCCGGGACCACATCCCTGTGCAGCAGAAAGGGGTGGGCCGGGGGAGCCCACTGGGGGGTGAGGTCCTGGCTGGCAGGGGTGTCCCTGCGGCCCTGCACTTTGGTGCCCAGTATGTGGGTTTGTGGGCTGAATCCGGTGCAGCCTTTCATGCAGAAATGCTGATGCGGGTTATTACAGGAAGGACTCAAGAGGTGCTGGCCATCCCCATGGCCCTGCCCCTGTGTCCTTTACCACAAAAGATATGTCCATGTCCTAATCCCAGTACCTTGAATGGGAGCTTGTTTGGAAATAGGGTCTTTGCTGATGTGACCCTTAAGACGAGGTCACACTAGATTAGGATGGACCCTGATCCAGTGACTGGTTCCTTATAAGAAGAGAGACACAGAGAAGAGGGAAAGGCCATGTGGCGATGGAGGGACAGAGGCAGAGGTTGCAATGATATGGCCATGGGCCAAGGAACACCTGGGGCCACCAGGAGCTGGAAGAGGCAGGGAGGGTCCTCCCTTAGACCTTTGGAGGGAGCCGGGTCCTGCCGACACCTCAGTTTTAGATTTCCAGCCTCCAGACTGTGAGAGAATCTATTTCTGTTGTTTGAAGCCCCCAGTTTGTGGTCATTTGTTATGGCCTCCCCAGGACACTCAACAGCCCCTTCCCAGGGACCCTCTCATGTCCCCCTGCTTCCGGCCCTCTCTCCTACCGCTGTCTGCCCGACCCCCGGCCCACCCCCGCCTCTGACCCCCTTCCTGAGCCTCGGGTGAGGACCCAGGTAGGATGTAGGGCTGGGCCCTGGAGGTTCCTGGAGGGACACAAAGGCAGCTGCGTCCACCAGGCTGACGAGGTGCCTACCAGGGCTGTGAATTTAAGGGGCACCAGGCCGACAGGTGAGCAGTCCAGAGCTTCTCTGGCCTCAGGCTCCAGACGGCTCAACACTTTCTGCTCCTGCCTTGATTCAAAATTGCGATATGTTGCTCATGATGGATTTTTCTCATTAATTTTGATTCTTTAAGATATTGCATTAAAATATTAGTGACCTTGATGACCAAGTTTGTTTTTGACAGCTTTATTGAGATAATAATTCATATGCTGTGAAGTTGACCATTTTAGAGTGTACACGTCAGTGTTTTTAAGTATATTCACAGGGTTGTGCAACCATCACCTCTATAAAATTCCAGAACATTTTCCTCACCCCCAAAAGAGGCCCCGTACCCCCATTTTCCCCTTCTCTGGACCTCTGACAACCATCAATCTACTTTCTGCCTCTATGGATTCGAATAACCTAGGTCTTTCCCATAAGTGGAATCCTATGGTGTTTGTCCTTTTGCTTTTTTCACCGAGCACATTTCCAAGGTTCACCCATGCTGTAGTGCGTGTCAGCGCTTCGTTCCTTTTTACTGATGGTAAATATTCCCCTATATGGATCCACCACATTTTATGTATCCATTCATCTGTCGATGGATGTCATTACTGAGTTTTTGGTGCCCTGTGGTGCCTCCCTCACCTCACCTGAGCCCTGGTCTTGCCCCCATGCTGCTCCTGACCCGGGAGGCCTCTCCCCTCTGTCCCAGGGCCTCAGGCCCTCTTGGAAATCCTCTAGGCCCAGACTCCCTGGGGGGTCGGCTCCTTCTAGGGAAGGTGCTCTCCCCCTACTACCCCTGGCTTGTCCTTGACCCCATATTGTCTTTCCTGAGGCTCCTGCTCGAGGCTTCGGTCGCCACGGGCCCAGGGTGCTCTCATGTCCGTGGAAGAGAAGCAGATACGAGGCATCCCCACCAGTCCGGCCTCTGAAGGTGGAGGCGCGCCTGAGGCAGTGGTCACTCCATGTGGGGCACCCCAGCCCCCACCGACGTCAGGCCTGGTCCCTGACCCGGCTATGTAGGGCTCTGGGGCATCTTGCCACCTCCAGGTGGCGGGGGTGGGGGGGCACATCTGCAGGGATCTCGTGCCATTCCGGGATTGGCAGAAGCCAGTTCTGTGGGATTCCTGGGGCAGGCTGGCCACTGGTCACCCCTGATTGGCAGGTCTACCCCTGTGAGCCCTCACCCCTGCACACCCTGACCCCAGCACTGGACAAGCCAGGTTCATGGTGTGGGAGCTTTGCCCCTGGGGCTCAGGTTTCTACCTTCTCTGTCTCTTCTCAGAAGTGTGTGTGTGTGTGTGTGTGTGTGTGTGTGTGTTGGGGACGGGTCCTTGGGTCCTGAGGTCGAGGAGAGAGCCCCATGCACCGAGCCTCTCAGCTCCACCCTTCGCAGGGCCCAGCACTCTGTTCTGTCTGTTTGGCCTTGTCATGCCAGCTGAGGGTTGGGCTCATGGCTGGCCTGGAGGTCTTGGACTCAGGGGACCCTGAGTCCAAGACAGCAGTTCTGTCCCAACCCCAGGAAGAGTACAGATAAGCCCTTCCCCTAAATTCCAGTGCCAGTCTTCCTGCCCCCCACTGTGGTGGCCAGTGAGTGCTGGTGGCTGGCCACACACGGGAGTCGCTGGCCAGAGGAACAGATCAATGGTGGAGGGACTCAGGGCACCTCTGGTTCAACGGTCACCATGCCAGGGGAGCAGCAGGGCTCCTGGTTCCAGTGAATCTCAGAGGACCCCAGTGCATGGGGGGAAGGTGTCACTCGGGTCATATGGAGTGACAGCGCTGGACCTGCAGCCCTGGGTGGACTTCCCCTGCCCCACTTAGACCCTGGAGGATATCTGCAACCCTAACGCCCCCGAGATCTGGCCTTCTGTATGCCAGTGTGTGCACATGCGTGTGTGTTCACTGGTCAACCCATGTCACAGAGGTCTTCACAGAGGGTCTTCTGATCCTGGTCACTGAGGCTGGCCATGGTGGCACAGAGAATCTGGACAGGGACAACTTAGGGCCACTGGTCATTTCCCTGCTTGTCCCCAGGGAGTCCCCTGGTTGCATCGAGGTCCAGGTGTCTGGGGCATCTTCCTGGCGGGCAGAGGCAGGGCCCTTGGTATGGGGGTGGGCAGTGTTGGGCTTTCCTCCTAGGTGGGGAGGGGAGACCCCCCACTGTGGGTCCAGCCCCCTCACACTGTGCACTCCTGGATCACAGCCCTCAGCCAGCCTTGCGCCTGTGGCTGCTGCCCCTCCAGGCCCCTGGGATCTGAGCCCCTCCCGCAGGCCAGGCCCTCTGCTGGCCATTCCCCTGTGGCTCCTTCCTCATCAACAAGGCCTTTGGGGCAAAGCTGTTTAGAGTAGTGGCCACAACATCAGGGCCAGTAAGAAGGTTCTGGATGCCCCATGCTCCTCCACAGACCTGAGGTTGTTGGGGCCACCCATGGCAGGGGACCCCGAAGGTCTGAGAGGAAAGGAGGCCCCTTCCTTTGCCCATGGGGGAACTGTCTACACAATGCGCCATCTTAGGTTAAGAAGGATGTGTCCTGGCATCCTCTCCTGAGGGCTGGCCCTCACCATCCTTTCTCTGTCCCTGCCCACCCCTGTTCCATTGACCCTTGCTCTCCCCCAAAGCCTTAGGAGCCCCTCCTGCCCCCACAAACCCCCTGCCTTCCAGCTGGGTCAGCCAAGGAGCTTTGCCCATCTGGATGGACGTAGAGTGAGTGACCCAAGTTACATAAAACTCAAATCCCGGCTACATAGTAACTCTCTCTCCGCTCCCAGGGGGTGGGGAGGGGACGGTTCCCAGCCCCCTGCGAGCTCAGCCCGCCTGCCCTCCTGAAGCCGCCTCATCCATGCAAGATGGCGCGGCAGGGCGCGCAGCCGGCGGGGAGGGGACGGTCCCTCGGTGCCCAGCGCCGCCGCGCCCGCCCTAAACGCCCGGCGCTGTTCTCTCCAGGGCGGGGGCGGCCGCTCCTTCTCCACGGTTGTCGCAGCGTGGCACAGGCGCGGGCGGTGTGGGCAAAAATAGCCCCCCCACCCCGCCGGCGCGGGCGCCGCCCAGAAGGCGCGGGGCCGGACCAAAGCTGCCTCTGAAACCGGCGTGTGCAGGCCGCGTGCGGGGCCCCGACCCCCGCGTGCCGGGGCCCGCGCCTCCGGGCCACCCAGCGCGCGCTTTCGTATTGCTCCTGCGTGCCACCGTGCCCACCCCAGCGCGCGCCGCCGCGCCCCCGCCTTCCCGCTCCTCCCCCCACGCCTCTGCCCACCCCCGCGCCTCCAGGTGCCCCCTCCCCGAGTCTCCGTCCTGCCCCCTCCCCCCCGCACTTTTCGCCTCCGAGCACCCCTCCCCCACTCTCCGTGCCCCCGAGCCTTCGGGTCTCCCATCCTACGTCTCTGAGCTCCCACCCGGCCTCAGTATCCCCTCCCCGCCCCCCTTCCCCCCGCACCTTCCGCCTCCCAGCGCCCCCCCCCATTCTCCGTGCCACCTCCGCGTCTCCGGATCTCCCATCCTGCGTCTCTGTGTCCCCTCGTGCCTTCGTGCCCCCCACGTCTCCGTACCCCCCCAGTCTTCGGGTACCCCCACCGCGCGTCTCCGTGCCCCCCCAGCCGTGTAGAGAGCCCCCCCTCCGCGCGCGCTCCCGCCGGTGTTTTCGGACTGCACCAGCCCGGGAGCCCCGCGGCGCCGCGGCCGGCCGGGGGAGGCGCCTCGTCTGTCGCCGCCGCAACGGCACCCGCACCCGCACCCCGCCGGCCCCGCGGCTGCGGCTGTGGGCGCTGGGCGGGCGCGGCGGCCAAGGCGCGCTCGCACCTGCGGCGGCCGCTCGGGTGATGGCGCGGCGCGGGCCGCGGGTGTCCTGAGCGCAGCGCCCGCCGGGGGATGCCAAGACGCGCTGCTGGCCCTGGCCATGTCGTCGTCCTTCTTCAACCCCAGCTTCGCCTTCAGCTCGCACTTCGACCCCGGTGAGTCCCCTGGCCGCGCCCCTTGCCAGCCCTCTGCCCGCTGCGGCTGCCCCTAACCTGCCCGACTGCGGACATGATGCTTCCAGAGCCCCCGGTTTCCTATTTTGCATGGAAGTTAACCCTTTCCGCACTTTGAGTGGAGCCGCAGAAGGAACGGCTTTCCGTGCTGGACCCCCTGGAAGCCCGGAGGTGGGCAGGCCTTGGGGCTGGCACCTGCACGGCTGAGGCTTCCAGCAGCGGGTGTGGGCAGTGGGGGCACTGCCCCTGTCTCTGTGGAAGCTTCTGTCTCAGGTAACTGGGGCAGGAGGGCCCGTGTTGGCCCCAGGTGTCCGGGGGAGGAGGTGGCCAGGACTAAGGGCCCCCGGGAGGTGTGGGAATGTCGCCCCCCCAGGCCCAGGTGACCCTGGCCCCTTGTGGATCTACGGTCTTAGCAATAGGAGGCTTCTCTCCAGGCTGGGATCTGGTTCTGGGGAGCCGTGCCAGGCCACCCAGTCGCCTGCATGGGGAGGTGGGAGCAGTGGTCAACCCACAGGACAGAGCCCACTGAGCAGAGGCTCAGAAGAGATGGGCCTCAGTGGATAAGCAGGCCCTCCGGGCAGGGAGAGGCCCAGGTGGCGCTGTCAAGCTGGCTGCAGGGGGCGTGGGGCCAGGCTGGCGGCCCTGGCAGCCTGTTTACCCATGGCTGCCTGACCTCCTGGCAGCTGTGGGCGGCCGGGGTGGGCAGAGGGGCCAGGGGTAGCTGGAGGCCTGCATCTGTCACCAGGAGGTGGTAGGCTTTCTTCCCTCTGTCTTCACTGGCCTTACCACCCCCCTCCTTGGCTGGAGTGGGAGATAAACCCCTGCCCTGGAGCCTTGGCCGCAGGGCCCAGAGTCCCACCCACATGTCACTGGGGCTCTGGCACAGGCTAATCTAGCCAAAACAAAGCCGGGTGAACACGTGATGGGCTCTCCTGGGTCTCCCTCCCTGGAGTAGGGCCCAGTTCGTGCAGTGATGCACAGGGTCCCCTGGGTACGGCCCCATCTGAAGGCATTTGCTCTTGGGGGAGGGGACCTGGAGCAGGTTCCTCTGCTGGGCTTAGGGTGTGGGTGTCACTGGCTCAGAATTGACTTCCCAAGGCGACTCCTGGAGCTTGGAGAATGTGGAGTCACCAGTGGATGGCCCAGAATCTGGCAGCGACAGCCCTGGCTGGCTGGCTGGGCTCTGAGGGCGGGGGCTGCAGGTGGCCCTGCTGAGCAGTCCCAGGCCCAGACAACCTTTAGGGACAGGTGTCCCGCTGGCTCCGAGCTGGTGCTCCATGCAGTGTGGCTGCTGGGGAGTGAGGGTCCAGCCTTGGAACCGTTGCCAGTGTGGCGGGGTGTGTGCCAGGACTGACCCAGGGATGGCGATGCCCTCCCCCACGCCCTGCCTCTTGCACTCTTTGTGGGGCCCAGACTTGTCCTGTGTGGGTTCAGTACCCTCCCCCCATCACACACACAGCCCGTGTGTCCCAGCACGAGACCCTTCCCCCATCTTAGAAAGACAACTGAGCTTGGCTCCTCTTGCAAGTGTTCCTGTAAACAGCTGTGATCAATGTAATTATAATGTGTCAGTTTAAGGACTTACGAGGGAAAAAAGTTGTCAGGAGGCAAGGGAAGATCTTCTGTTTGCAGGTGGAGTGAAGGGGAGAACTGTGCCCCACTGTGGGAGGGGCCGCCCTGGATGGTGGAGATTGGTTGCTGGCTGGGGTGCAGGGCTCTGTGCTGGCCCCCACGTGGGCATTAGGGAGGGGGGGTGGGGTCCGATGCCCTCCTGCTAAATGCCCAGTGTTCAGAGCCCAGCTCACACCCCCTGGAGTCCCCCTGCCCACCCTTGCCTTCCAGAGTCTCAGTTTTCTCATCTGTAAAATGGGATGGCTGTGCCTACCCCAAGCTCAGTTAGGGGTTAAGCGCCTGGTGAAAACTTGACTCTCAATGAACAGAGACTGCTCTTATGGAGGGGGCGTGGTGTATGGAGACAAGGCCACAGTGGCATGTGGCTTTCCTGTCCCCAAAGTGGGGAGAGATGGTTCTTTTTGAAGTTGGCTCCTGTCTAAGGGGGGACCCTGCTTGGGGTCCACCAAACTTGGAGGGCAGGGGACAGTCGTGTTTGTGGCTGTCTCGGAGTTTGTTTCTGTGGTCACTCAACACTAAGGGATGGACAGAGGGGCCTGGCCCGGGCAGAGGGTCCTCACAATGTCACCAGGCCAGGTCTGCTGCCTACTGCCAGCTCTGCGTCCGTCATGGATCCTGTGGCAGTTCTCCACAGAGGTGGTGACAATGGTGCGGTTATGTAGAGAGTGACAGGGGCTGCGTTTGAGGCTCAGGCTGTAGGCACATGCTTGAGTGAGGCCTGGGGGCTGGGGTACCTCATTTAAACTCAGCTCCTGCTTGGGCCACCACCACCTATCAGATAAGGGCAGGGCAGGCTGCTGGAGGGGGCCAGGCCCAGGATGTTCTCCTGGGGCGATGGGCCGGTGCAGGCGGGCATCCGGAAGGGCTGCCTCCTCTGGGGTCCAGCTCTTCCTTAGGATGTGGGTGACCCTGGGGGATTTCTGGGCAGTCACAGCCCTGTGACCTCAGCACTGTGTGGCCTTGGGCCAGTCACTCAACCTCTCTGAGACTCAGCTCCACATAGGTGAAACCTCATTCTGGGGAGACCAGGTGGTGGGGTATGGAAGCCAAGAGCTGAGGGGTGATGAGGGTGCCACGTGGGAGTCGGGAGCACCTGGGTCTGGCTGGTGGGGGGTGGGTGTGGCTTCGAAGGGGCGGGGCGGGGGTTGCCTCTCCTGCTGGAAAGCTCTGAGGCAGGGAGCTGCCCTTGTTTCTTACCGTCTCCGGCCCCGGGTGGAGTGGGTGCAGCCCAGGCTCTCAGCAGGTGCCTGCCAGGTGCAGGCCTCAGTCAGAGCTCTGCAGTCCTGAGCCTGGGGGCCTGGAGCTTCTGAGGACCCCCAACCCCTCCCTGATCCCATGGCCCTCTCTGTGCCTCTGTTTCTTAATCTATAAGTGGGCATTACTGTGGTGTCCCCTCCTGAGGGCCACATGTGGGTGACTGGAGCGCTGGGTGAGGGTCAGTCCCCAGGGAGCACCACTCAAGGCTGACCCTGGGGCAGGGGTCACCATGGACCATTTGGCGGGACCTGGAGTTTGGGGAAGCTCATGGAAGACAAGGCAGCCCCCAGCTTCTCGGTCATGTGCTGCTGCCTGCCCACGTCCTTGTCCTGCGCCTGGCCCCACTGGGAGCCGGCTCACCGGCGTTAATGTGTGCGAGGTGCCAGCTCAGGGCTGGGCATGCCCGGGCCTTAGGGTGAAGGTGTCGCTGGGGGACAGGGCACAGGGAGGGCATTCCAGCTGGGCGTGGTCTGTCCTGCATGGGGACAGGTGCGCTTGGGGACTTGAGGGCTGAGAGGCCCCCAGGAATGGGCTTTTGCCGCCCTGGGGGTCCCTCTCTCTGGCTGACGCACCCGTGCTGGCAGTGGTTCTTGAACTTGGTGGCCCACCGCTCGCTGCCTGCTGCCCACGGGGCCTAGCTGAAGGCAGATGCTGCCTGACACAACCCGCCCCCCGTCCCCTCCACCGGGCCCTCCCCAGATCGACTCAGGCTGGGGGGGGAGGGGCGTCAAGGGCCGGCGTGTTACTCCCTCCCCGCGCCCGAGAAAGGCTGGCCCCAGGGTGGGAGCTGTGGCTCTTGGGCTCTTGGGGTATGGGCCAGCTCAGGGCAGGAGGGAGGTCACAGTCCTCCCCTGGGCAATTTCTTTGCATTCTAGCACATTCTCCAGGAAGCCAGCCTATGCTCCTCTCACAAAGGGGCTGCTTCTCCCTCACGCTGGGTAGCTTTACATGCGCCGGTACCCGGGCTCACGCACACACTCACACACGTGAACACACACGAATGCACAGATGCTCACAGATGCCTTCACCTGTGTGTGAGCTTGGGCTGGGCCGTGGGTGCTGTGGTCTCCTGCGGGGGGTGGTCAAGGTCATGGCTGAGCGGAGCCAGATCCCCTGCCCAACCTTTGGCCCTCAGCCTCACCCCTGCTCTCATTTCAGTTGATGGGCTGAGTCACCGGGTCCCGGTGGCCTGAGGCTTGAGGAGCCTGGAGTCGGCCCTCTCGGTGGTTGGCCCTGAAGGACTGCCCCACTGTCAACCGGCCACCTGCAGTCACTGCCCTTGAGCATGTCCACCCATTCTCCATCCTCCCTGTTCTCCACCTTCCCCAGGTCAAGGGCTCATGGGTGGAATAGCATCCCCCCAAATTCATGTCCACCTGGAGCCTCAGGATGGGACCTTGTTTGTAAACAGGGCATTTGGAGCTGTAATAAGTTAAGATGAAGCCATCCTGGATTAAGGTGGCCTAATTCTATGGCTGGGGTCCTTACAAGAGAGCAGGGGGAGATTCAGGAGAGAGGAGGACGTCCCATGCCACATGACAGTGGAGGCAAAGCTGGGCTGATGCAGCCACGAGCCAAGGAAGGCCTGGGGCCTCCAAAAGCTGGGAGAGGTGGGAAGCGTTGTGCCCCGGGACCTCTGGAGGGAGTGTGGCCCTCGTGCAGGACGTCTGGCCTCTAGAACATCAGACACTCCATGTGCATTAAGGCCCCAGTTTGTGGCACGTTGCGATAGCAGCCCCAGGACACTCCTGCAGGGCGGCTCTGAGCCCCATGGGGCCTCATCTGGGGCCGAGCCTGCCTCTGCCTTCATGCCAGCCTCCATCTCCTCTGTGTAAACTGGGACAGCCCTACCCACCTGGACATGTCTTTGGAGGAAAGCAAGGTAACACGTGTGCAGGCGCCTCAGAACACGCGAGTTCACTGGACCGCAGTGATAGGAAGGCAGCTGTGGCCCAGGCCAGTAGCCCTCATCTGGGCACCTTGGGGCCTCGCTCTCGGCCTCCAGCTGCCTCTTGCAGAGGAGCCAGCACCAGCAGGACAGGCGGCCCGTGGCCTCCCCTCCCCCGGCAGAGGAAGCCGGCAGAGGAAATGAGGGCAGCGGACGCCGGGCCAGAGCCAGCTCCCAGGCAGCCTGTCTGGCCTGTTGCAGCAGGCAGCGTCCACGCCGGGTCCCTGCCTTCCTCTGCCAGGGTCAGCCTGGGGGGGCAGGGGCCAGGGTGCCCTGGGGTCAGGGAAGGTCTGCGGAGGGTGACTCTGGAGTTAGACCAGCAGTTGGAGCCGCGCGGGAGCGGCCGCCAGAGCTAGGTATGTGGGGGTTTCTGGGAGGGTGTGGGCTCTCCCACTGCCAGCCCTGGGGCCGGGCATGAGCGGACAGGGGCTCGTACTCACGAGGTCCCCAGCCCCTGCTCTGGCTCTGCCAGAGGAAGTGGCAGGACAGGAATGGGCAGGGCCAGGGCAGTGGGGGTGGTTCTGGGCAGCCTGGGGGTCGCTCGCCGCAGAGGGTGTGTGCGGTGAGGCAGCAGGATGCGGGCCGGCATCTGGAGGCTGGGGCGGGTCCCCGCTCGCCTCTCACGGTGGGATGTGGCAGGCGGTCGCTTGTAGAGGGATGTGTGGTGACTGTGTGATGGGCTGGTTCCTGTCTGCGTGGAGCTGCCTGTAACCCCGGGCAGGTGGTTCGGCTCCACTTGCTGCGAGGCCCACCTGGCTGTCCGGACAGCCCCCTGGGAAGAAGGAATCCCACTTTCGGGGGACGCCGCCCGCACAGGACGCTCATAGGAACGAGTCTGGCGGGTCGCGCTCGGCCTCACGCCCGAGGTCACTCCTTGTTGACAGCAAAACAGCAGGTTCTCTGCCCAGCCGTCCACAGACACTGCCTTCTGCCCGGCTCCAGGCATCCTAACGCCGTCTCTTCCCTCTCTTTCTGACAGCTTTATCGAGATATGATTCACGTACCGTATGATTCATCCATTTCAAGTGTATACTTCAGCGCTTTTTAGTGTATGTACAGAAGCGTACAGCCATCACCACAATTTCAGAACACTTTTGTCCCCCTCGTGAAAGCCGCACACCCACCGGCAGCCCCTCGTGTGCTTCCTGTCTCTGGAGATCGCCTGTCTGGACATTGCCTACCTGCAGGCGTGCAGCTCAGGGTCGTCTGTGTCTCTCTCCGTGGGCCCTCCGTTTTCTATCACGGGAACGTAGGGAATGGGCCTGGGTCTGGGGGCCGCTTTCGTGGCTGCTGAGGGCTGGGCCACCACACACAGGCCCCTGCCCAGCACTCAGCACTGAGGCCCTGCTCCTGCAGCGCCACAGCCTGACTCACCTTTTCCGCTGCCTGACGCCGTGGGTGCCTTTCTGGGGGCTTGTTGGCCATTTGAAGTCGTCCTCTGGGATTCCCCGTGTGAGCCAGGCCTGCCCGGCTGTGGGTGGTATTTATATGTTCTGGAACTGAGCCCTTGGTCAGAGGTGTGCGTCAGGGCTGGTGCTTTCGCATCTTAGCCGTCTCACTGGTCTGGGGTCGGGTATGCAGGCACCTCTGGGGCGAGTCTTTCCCGACCCCGTGCTCAGTGGCGTCGGGTTGGTGGCTTGAGACGGGCTGTGGTGGGAGAATTTGCGCCCCAGGAGCCTGCAAAGCCTCCACATCAGAAACCTCCTTCGTCTCTTTTTTCCAGAGAGCTGGTTGTTAAGCATTACCAGCAAACCAGGGGTGTAGGCCAGCTTGTTAATCCCAGGAAGCCGCCTGGAATCCTTTTGGCATGAGGCAGGCATCCTCAAGAGGCAGTTTCTGGCCCCTGGGGATGAATGACCCAGAGGGATGGTCGTGCTCCCTCTTGGGGCCACTCAGCCCCGGAGGTAGCCCCTGGGTGGGACCTGCTCAGGGAGGGCGGGGCCAGGGCTTGGACAGTCCTGACCCTGGCTGAGGCCGCACCTGACCTGAGCCCTGCCCCCGCTGCCGTGCTTCCCCAGCTCGCCTCACCCCACTCTCTGCCCGCACTGGGTTCCAGACAGAAACTTGGAGGCCAGGATGGCAGGAAGTTTTGGGTTTGGGCTGCCCTCCTGCCCCTCAGCAGCTGGTGCTGGAGTGGGAGCCAGTGCATCGGATTTTGCTTTATTTTTCCTTCTTGTGATGGGCGGCCCTGCAAGTCCTGTCTGAAACTGACTGGCTGCAGCGCTTCCTGGGTCTAGCCGTGCAGCTGTAGGTTTCCTCCTGGGTGGGTCTGAGCCTGGCTGCCTCCGGCCTCTGCACAGCTGCTCCCCCGCCCATGCTTGTGAGAGGGACTCATTCATCCAGCTCAGTACCCTCGGGGCGACCCCGTGCCCAGCGGGTGTCAGGGCAGGGTCCTCAGATGAACAGGATGGGCAGGTCCCGTCCTCCAGAGGGGGTCACCCTCAAGTCCCTGCAGGGAGTGGGGGCCGAGGGATGTGCAAGTCGTGGAGGGACTGGCGGACGGAGGCCGGGGGCCGAGTGGGAGGCCGTTAGTGCAAGGGAGACGGTGTCAGTGGGAGCGGCCCCGGGAACGGAGAGCGGGGACTGTAGTGCCCGTGTTTCCCTGTTCTCACCCAGACACCCCCCACCCAACCACCCCTGCTGTGTCCCTTGGGCTGCTCAGCCACCAGGGATTGGGGGGCCAGGGCTGAGGACATCCTGGGTGCTCACCCTGCCCCAGGACTAGCCTTGGGGGTGGGTCCTGGGGCTCCTGGGAAAGAGTCAAAGGGCCTCTGTTGGTGGTGACCAGGCCGGCCTTGTCACATGCCAGCAGAAGGGATGTCACTCATTGGTGCTGAGCTCGTGGCACTTGCTTCTGTTGCTGCTCCGCACGGCGACTGTGTTTATGTCCAGTGCTGGTCCTGGCCCGAGGGGGACCGGGCTGGGTGTCCAAACCCACACTGCCAGCATGTGCTTCTGGAAGCGCATATGAGAGCATGTCTCCTGGTGTGAGAGGTGTGAGAGTGCGTGCACGTGGGTGGGTGTGATGTGTGTGCTGGGAGCGTGTGAGTGTGAGCATGTGTGCAGTGGTCTGAGTGCGGGTGAGGATGTGGGGGGAGTGTGTGGGAGGGAGTGGGTGAGCACACGTGTAAACATATGAGTCCACCTGTGTGAGGACGTGGGGACGTGTATGTGAGTGTGTCCCCTCTCTGGTTCTCAGTGGGGAGGCCCAGGCCCCTGGCTCTCCCCTGCCCCGGGCGGTGAGAGCGCTCGGGTTCCCCTCTTAGGCTCTGCGTGATGGTGTAGTTCCTGACCCCCTGTGGACGGCCGGAGGGGGGCTGACACCCCCCTCCGACCACGCCGACCGTCCAGCCACCCACCAAGGGTCTGCGGTCCGGGGTCGGGGAGAGAACCCTCCTGTGTAGGCGGCTGCTGTGACCCATGTGTCCGTGGGGGCCTTGGTGGGGGGGCCTCCCAGCTGCTTGTTTGTGTCTGTGGACTTTGCCGGGTCTAGGTCCATCACTTCAGGTTGATACTTAAGCCGGCAGAATGGCTGCGGCCACTTAGCCGCCGGACACTTGAGCTTCCCTCCCCCGGAGGCAGCGCCCTCCACCTTCCAGCCCTCCCCTCAGTCCTTGGGCTGCGAGACTGTCCAGGACGCCTGCTTGCCCGCCCCTTTCCCCCGGTGCTGTCCTCCGCCCCATGCGGCCCCAACGCCGTCTGTACTCCACCCCGCAGGTGGCATCCACACCTGTCTCTGTACGTTAGGACATCCAGACTGCGGGTGAAGAGGTTTGGAAGGTTCTGGGGTGGGGGCGGTGGGGCGCAGCCTCCCCACCCAGGCGCGTCTCAGGCCCCTCTCACCTGCCGGGGTGGAGCCTGGGCGGCTGCGGAGGTGGGGTGGCTGCACCCCCGCCCGGAGCTGCGTTCCGAGGTGGTCAGGGTGAGCCTGGTGGGGGTGGTGGGCTGGGACTGAGAGCCGTCCGTGACTGCCCCCGACCCAGTGCCACCTCTTGGGATGGGGGCATCCTGCAGCTGCGGCCTTCATCCTGGGAGGCCCACGGGGAGGTGGGTGTGCCGGGGCCCAGGCGCCCCGTACGTCCGAGCAATCAGGGCTCTGATTTCAGTCGCCAGCGTCCTTTCATTTCTCTACTTGACCTCAGAGATTTGGGGGAGGAGTGAGGACATGGATGGGGTGGGCCTGGGTCCTGCCTGGGAGGCACCACACAAGTCCAGTGACCTGCTTCCCTTCCTCCGCCGAGAGGTTTCTGTTTCTCTCGGGGGGAACTTCCATGTCTGGGCCTTTGGGCAACCATTTGCCAAGAAACTCTGCCCCACGGACCCCCAGCGCTGGGTCCGCCTTCCGGATGGTTCATGGGGGTATGAATGCCCCTCCTACTTGCCCTCTGTCCTGGGAAGCCCCAGACTCTTGCCACTTGCCTCATCTGGAGGCTGGGAGGTGGGAGTATCAGGGACAGATGATGGGCCCCTGGAGGCCTGGGCACGCAGAGCTCTGCCCCTCGTGCTGTCCGCTCACCTCGGCCTCGTAACTCAGAGACTCCCGCCCAGGTTGCACAGCTTCTTCCTGCACAAGATCCTGTTTGCATCAGCGGGCGGGCTTGTGGGGCAGGGGCATTGGTGCCAGGATGCCCTCCGATGCCCTGCCAGGGCCCCGCCCCAGGCCTGCTGGTGACTCCGGGTGTGAGCCCCCGTCGGCTGCATCCGCACCAGGCAGGCCGGCTGGGGCGCTGGGAATACCAGGGGGCGTGGCTGTCCCGCTCGGAGCCAGGCTCACTGCCTGGGCTGGGCGGGGCCCCTCGGAGGGCCTGGTTGCCCCCACTGGAACCGCAGGCCAGTGGGGGCTGAGCCGCTGTTCTGTGTCCTCATGTGGTGCCGTGGCGCCGTGGGCTTCGGTGTGAGCCACGGGAGCAGCTCCTCAGGGCCTCAGAGCCTGTGGCCGGCCCTGGACTAGGTGCGTTACGAGGTGGGGGCACGCAGGCGGGGGTGCCAGGTGCCCAGAACAGCAGCTTTGGCTATACCTGGGGCGGATGACCCCATGGGGGGATTCGAGGCTGCTCGGCCACAGGGGGATCTGAGATCTCCCCTCCTTCCACAGGGGAACAAGTTGGGGGCCAGGAAGGGTGCTGGGCCCTGGTGGTAGGTGGGCACGGTGGACGAGTGGACGGGGTCCTGGCCTGTGTGTTGTCCTGAGTAGCAGGAGTGGGGCCGTGCTCCACCTGACTTCCGACAGTAGGATGGAACATCCAGTGAACTTCAAGGGCCAGACGGGGCTGTAGCAGGGAGTCAGTTGGTGCTCTGGCCTCGGAGCCACGGCCCCTGGCAGAGATGCTGGTCGAGGAGTGGGCTCCCCGTGGTGTCTGGCCGCGATGCGGGGTCGCCCAGGACCCTCACTGTTGTGGAAGTGGCCTTTGTTCCAGGAGGGTTTGGGCAGCGCCCCAAGGGAGTGGGTGAAAGATGAGGCTGTGGGCGTCTGGTGCAGATCGGAAGGGGGCTCTTGGGGGGAGCAGTGAGCCAGCCAGGGGCACATTGGGGGTGCCCGCCCATGGGGGCCGGCAGGGTTGGCACACCCCTGACTCGGTCTCCACGGGTGTCAGACCGCTTACTTAACATCTTTTTAAATTGAGGTGAAATTCATATAACGTGAATTTAACCCCTTTAAAGTGTACGGGTCAGTGGCATTTAGTACATTCACAGTGTTGTGCGGCTACCACCTCTCTAGTTCCAGAGCCTTTTCATCACCCCAAAAAGAAGCCCTGTGCCACTACAGTCCCCCTCCCGGCCCCTGTCCCCTGGACCCGCCTGTTCTGGACACTCCATAGGGATGGACCACGCAGTGCCGTGGAGGGGCCGTCGGACTCGCCCACGGCTTCTCCACCAGCCGCGCGGGGGCTCCTCTTTTTTCTACATCCTCACCAACACTGGTTATTTTCTGCTTTAAAGATCATGGCCGTCCTAGTGGCTCAGATGGCTCACTTATTCTTCACAGCGGCTGCTGAGCCAGGCGGCAGCATGCGGCCCCTCCCAGCAGACTGGGAGACCGAGGCACTGGGCCTTGAGGCTGGAGGGGGCTGACTGGAAATGCTTCCTGAGTGCCGTGTGTCTCAGGCTCCTGGGGATGTTGGGATGGGGCCAGGCCGAGGGGCCAGCGAGGATGAAGGCGCAGCGGGGGAATGGCCAGCAGTGGGTAGGCAGGCAGGTAGAGGGCTCGGAGGGGGCTCGTGGGTGGCGCTTTTGGAAGATGGCTTCAGTCCCGGGTGAGGAACCGCCTGGAAGCCACAAACCCCTGAGGAGGTTGGGCAGGGTCCGGGCCATGGGGTGGAGCTCAGTAGCCTCAGCGGGGCTGGACGTGGGGAGGGGCAAGAGGAATCCAGAGGCAGTTGGGGTCTCCCACTTGGGGAGGGGTGGGAGGGATCCAGGGAGCGGGTTTGCCTTGAGGGGGACGTGGACTCCATGCTGGGCTTGGTTTGAGATGCTCCAGGACACCCAAGGGAAGGGCCAGGACCAGGTGGATATCGGGGTCTGGGGCCCCAGAAGAAGCTGGGGACCAGGGTAGGAGCTGGGGCCCTGATGGGGTCAGGAGGGGATGTAGGCCAAGCCTGGGTCCACTTGGGGAGGAGGATGGCATCTAGCCCAGGACAGTGAAGGCAGCGGCTGAGGAGGTGGAGGGTGCAGGGGCCACCCCGGGAGCCAGAATGAGGCACAACCTGCTGTCCTTCCTGCACTCTGGCCGCGAGATGTGGCCAAAGACAGAGCCCCTCAGAGTGGGTCCACTGACCTGAGGATGGCTGGAATCACTGATCCTTCTCTTGGCCGATCCAGGCCACCTCCACCTTCCATCTCTGTGTCCCCATTATTTCCCTGGGGAAACCTTACTGACCTCCAGCCATGTGGCTCCCCCAGGTGGGGTTTGAGTGTGGGGTGGGGGCAGACAGAGACCTGTGGAGACCCAGGACCCTGTGACGCCAGGACAGATTCTGGGCTCCGTTCTGTTTATGGTGAGGCTGTGGGGGTCTTTAAAGATGAGAGTGATGGGGTTAGGCGTGGGTGATAGTTAAATAAAATATTAAATAAAAGTATACACATCTGATTCTAGACGTAGTACATGCTTATTGTAGAAAATATGAAAACTGCAGACAACGAGAAGGTATTAACTACCCAGAATTCTACCACCCAAGACAATCACTGTTCACATTTTGAGATGTTTTCTTCCAGTTTTTTGTTTTTTTTTTTTTAACATGGTTGTGATCAGGATTTATAAACAATTTCATGTCCTGCCTCTTGTTCTCAGATTTACTGAGGCATAATAGAAATAGACTAAACTGTGCATGTTTAAAGTGTTGGGCTTGATGGGTTTGGTGTACAGATATGTCAAAACTCATGAAGTATATATATTTGGGAGACCCCCACGAACCCTTGACTCCGTAGTCAAATAACAAGCATTTGCTTTGAGCCCAACCGTTTCCTTGTGTATCCACTTTTTAAAATTAGCATAAAGTTGGTATTCCCTCATTTATTTAAAACATCTTCTTAAATTCACTCTCTATGGCTTCCTTTGCAAATATACTATTGTTTTTACGGAATCCTTTTATTGTGATTATTTAGGCTGGTTTTTACTCTTATAAACACCACTGCAGGGAACATCTCTGTGTGAAGCGATTCCTGCCTGTGACATTAACTTGCTCCTTCCTTTGTTTTTAGTCTGGATTTGTGTGCCATTCAGGCTGCTCTCTCGCTTGAATTCCCAGACCAGGAATCACTAGGCCCGGGAGTTGGCAGGTCTCCCAGGCCCTGCAAGCACATCTCCAAATCGCTTTCCAGAGGCTGCTCCGACTTACACCCACCAGAGCGCCTGGGCAGCTGGTCCTGGTGTGTGGGCTTCGGCCAGACACCAGCTTCTAAGAATTCACGTGGCCGAGAAGCTGACATCGGGTGTGACATTTCATTTCTTTTATTATGGACGAGGCTGCACATTTTCCTGTGGGTTAGTCAAATTGTATTTCCTCGATTGTGGGCTGTGTGTTGTTTGCTTGTTTCTGTTTTGGGGTCTTAATGTATTTTTTTAGTTTTTGCTGATTGTGTGCCCCCAAAAGTAGTCACATCAGTCCTTGATAAATTTTCTGTCATCATTCGTCCAGGTTTGTTGTTTCCTTTTAATTTGGGGCTTTTATAGAACATACGTTTTTATGTGGCCAAACCCATTGATCTTTCATGATTCCTTCCGTTGCTTTTAGCTTAAAAATCCCTCTCCATTGAGAAGCCTGATATTTATCTATCTTCTTCTCAGATGCTATAATTTGACTCACTGATGTCAATCTGAAGGTATTCTGCTGTGTGGTCTGAGGCAAGACCACACGGGGCCGGGCATTCTGTGTGGGGTCTTCTGCTGAGGCCGGACCTGGCTCTGGACTGTGATTTCACTCCTCACCTGTTGGCCCATCTCTGCTGCAGAACCATATTTTTTTTTTTTTTAATTTTATTTATTTATTTATTTATTTATTTATTTATTTATTTATTTATTTATTTATTTTTGGCTGTGTTGGGTCTACGTTTCTGTGCGAGGGCTTTCTCTAGTTGCGGCAAGCGGGGGCCACTCTTCATCACTGTGCGCGGGCCTCTCACTATCACGGCCTCTCTTGTTGCGGAGCACAGGCTCCACACGCGCAGGCTCAGTAATTGTGGCTCACGGGCCCAGTTGCTCCGCGGCATGTGGGATCCTCCCGGACCAGGGCTCGAACCCGTGTCCCCTGCACTGGCAGGCAGATTCTCAACCACTGCGCCACCAGGGAAGCCCCAGAACCATATGGTTTTGATGATTGTAGCTTTTGGATATGTTAAGAGTTAGGCAAGATCCCTCTCTCTGCACTTTTTCTAGTTTCTCTTGTTTAGAGCTTCATCCGCTACAAGGCCATGGGTCTTGTTGATGGGTGCCTGGAAGGGGGTGAGGGAGTTGGGTGACCCAAGTCGTGTGACAGCCCCCTCATGGACACCACTCACCTGACCTCACCCCCATTCATTGGCGGAACAAGTCATTCCTTTTACAAGAAGCCCAGCCTGGCACCTGGTTCTGTCCAGAACTGCTCCCTCCCCTCCTCACAGCTCCCCCGACAAATGGTCCATCCCCCTCCTCCCGCCAGCCCCTCCAGCTCCTCGGAGCCCTCCCTGGAGACTGACTGAGGCCAGGACCAGAGAGCACCAGCACCGAGGGTGGTTCACCAGAGGGATCTGCTGGGTACCGATGTCCACCCCCTTTGGGGAGAGCACAGGATCCATGTCACCCCTCCCGTGTCACCTGCAGGGCCAGGCCCCCCAAAACAGGAGCCCCTTGTGAAGGGCCCTGAGACCTCCAGGGTGGGCCATGGGGGATCTGTCCCCAAGGGACACCCAGGTCCTGGCCCTGCAGCCTCCACCCCAGCTTAAACCAGCATCCCTCCCCCGCTCCCCTTCCATGTCCATCCACTGAGGGCCATGGGTGGTGTGGCTCGTGCCCAGACCCTGACGCTGGACCCCACTCCTGCCCCCTGCTTACTCGCCCTCCCAGCAGGATCGAGCTGGTCCTGGAGAACTGGATAGGACCTGTCACGTGGCAGGTGTTACAGTCGTGTACTCGGGGGATAGGGTGGGGGCAGTGTCCCAGAGCCAGCACCTGGCAGGTTTTATGGGGGACTGTGGGATGTCCAGGAGGCAAGGAGGGCTTGGGGACATGGGACTCTAGCTCTGTGGGGTCTAGAAGGAGGGTCTTCTGGCCCACCTGTCTTCCTTGGGTTCCCTACCCCAGTTGCAGGTCCCTGAGGTGATCTGGGGGACAGCAGAGAAGGTGTGGGAGTGGGGAATCCTCAAAGAATGTGCTGAACTTGAAAAGGAAGCTGGAAAAGCAGGAATGGAGAAGGGGGAGGAAGGGGGGAGGGAAAGGAGGGGTGGGGACCCATTGGTGGACCCGGTGTCCCTGCCTCGGGAGATGGTGCCTGGCTGCAGCTGTGTGGGGGGCTGTCACCCTGAAATGGCCTGCAGTCAGACCCCCACGCGTGCCTGGCTGAGTGGAGGTGGGGTGGGGCCAGAGAAGGGTGGTTCCAGGCGGGAAGCTGGGTGGTAGGGGTGAGATCTGTCCCGTGAGGCTGAGGGTGGGCTCTGTTTGCTCATCATGAACTGGAAAGTGGCCCCTCCTGGCAGGGAAAGCATCCACGGGAGACCCTCGGGACACAGCAGGTGCCCAGTAAGCGTGAGTTACTATTCCTAAACGTGGCCATGCAGTTTTACAGAACGCTGTGCCTCCTTGGAATGGCTGCTCACAGCTGGTGAGCAGTGCTCAGGCCACCGGGCTGGCGAGGAGGTCAGGGTCCCGTTCAAGCAGCAGAATTGGGCCGATGGAGGCCGTAGGCCTGCTGGGTCTGGGGGGGGAGCTGGTCGTCTCTGTCTTGTTTTCTCTGTTGCTTCTGCAGTAGATAGAATTATTATTTTAAGAAGTATCTAACGAAACAGGGTCCACCATCAGTCATCCCCACAGGAGGGCGCCGCAGAGGCGGGACCTCAGACAGAGGAGCGGCCAGGAACATGGGGCGGTTCTGGTCTACCTGCTGCTCCGGCTCGGATGCTGCGTGGGTTTTGGGGTGTTGTAGGGGCTGGTGGGTGTCAGAGGTGAGCTGCTGAGCATTTGCTGCCCTGGGGTGTGCATACCCCTGGGTGTCACTGAACTTCGGGCGGGAAGATGGGACAGGTGCCTCTCGGCGCCGCACATACCACCTTTGTTGTGATGGTTAACAGGCGTTTGTATTGTATGAACATGTCGGCTTTTACAACCTGCGTTTTCACATAAGGGAGCTGGACTCTCAGTCCCTTCCCATGTGAATTCATCTGATTAAAGTAGAGCCTTAATCACAACAAGAAAGAGCCCCTCTTACGCCAGAAACGTGACGCCTGCTGGTGGGGGGCGGAGGGGCGGGCTGGCCGCTGCTCTCAGGGAGCCCCCCCGAGGGACCCCCCCCCCCCACCCCGTGAGGTTTCCTTCCAGAATCCCCGGCCCAGCCCCTGCCTCTTCCAGCCCCGTAGGCTGCGGTGGCCCCTTGAGGGGTTTGGGCCCAGGGTTTGCCCTGTGTGCTCTCAGCCACCCACAGGCACTGCTTCTCCTTGTGATGTCACCACCCTGTTCCCAGTGTCCTGGCTCCCTGGCCCCAGTTCTGCCCAGAGAGCGGGCATGGGGCACTGGGGCGGGCAGGGAGGGGTCCTGGCCGGGTGCCCCAGGCTCCTGTCTGTAGCTTCCTCACCCCAGCCCTTTGTTTGGGTGAAGACAGGCAGGCTATGTGCCTGCCAGGTGACCCTGGCTGTGGGTGCCCCCCAAGGCGAAAAGGGCCTTGGGGAGTGAGCCCTACAACGGTGGAGAGCTGTGTGCCGAGGCCCACGGTCACTTGGCAGGAACCTAGCCCGTGGTTGAGACGCTACCCATCCCCCTCCCCGTGAAGGACCACTCTGGCCACCTGCCCCTGCTTAAGGAGGCTTTGATGGGGGACACCTGCCCCTGCTTAAGGAGGCTTTGATGGGGGACACCTGCCCCTGCTTAAGGCAGCTCATATTGAGGCCACCCGCCCCTGCCCAGGGCGGCTCGGATGGAGGAAGCTTGCAGAGCGGCTCCGGGGACGCAGGCTGCTGGGGGTCGGAGACGAGGCTCCAGGGACTGAGGAGCTCACCCCCTGTGGGGCACACGGGACACATGGGGACTGAACAGACCCCGGAGACCCTGGAAGGCGGGGCCCAGAGTTCAGAAGGAGGCGGGTGTGAGCTGAAGCAGTGGGAGCCTCACCCCACCCCATGGAGGCCACACCCCATGAGTGCCCTGCCCCCGCCTTGATGCCCCCGAAGCTTGGACACGCCGGGAGGAGGCCTGCGTGGCCCCAGGGCGGACCTGGACGATGAAATGGACCCTAAGAGAGAACTTCCAGCACTCAGCAGTCCTGCCTGCCCTGCCGTGTGTGGTGAGCCAGCCCTCCCCCATCCCAGCTGGACCGAGATTGGCGAAGTGGGGCCTGAAGGGGCTCTGGGATCTGGGTGCCTGCGGGGGCTACGTTTCCTGCCTGGAGGTGAGCAAGTGCAGGGGCGGGGGGCTCACTGAATGGGGTACATCCAAGGGCTCGGGCTGCAGGGCCACGCTTGGCCACTCCCAGGTGACTCCCGGTGGTCTGAACTTCACCTGGGTCTGCGGGTTATTTTTATAATCTTGGCGGGCCCTCTGGGCAGGAAGGAGCAGGTGGTGAGCGGCCAGCCTGTGGCCTCGCTGCGAGACCAGCCTCTGCCCCTGTTCCTCCTCTCCTCGCCCTCCGCTCAGCCAGCAGGAGGCCTGGAGCACCTTTTAGCTCACCCTTCACCCCTTCCCCGGGGCTGAACTGAAGTGGGAAAGGGCGGGGGGTGGGGTCTTGTGGTAGGGGGTCTGTGGTGTGTGCCAGGCCTAGCTGACATCTTGGGCTGGTGTTCCTCTATTGCACACTCGGTGTGGGGTGGCCCCATTTCCAGATGGGGAAGCTGAGGCTCAGGGTCCCACAGCTGGTGAGTGGTGGAGCTTCCAGCCCAGCGAGGCCCTGAGCCCCCTCCCAGCCTGGCCTGGAGCTGCCCCAGCCCAGCCTGGGGAGGGTGAGCAGGTAGCTTCTTCCCACCACGACCAGGAGCCCCCTCATGGTGGGCACATGGTCACAGAGACCGGTGCCAGCACTTGCCCACTGAGTGTATACAGGCACGCCAGGTGCCCATCTCCTGTGGGGAGGACCACAGGGCCAGGTCCCACAGTGGTCGAGTGCCCCAGAGTACAAGGGAGGCTTCTTGGCAGGGGGGTGGTCTTCCTCTGCTTAGCAGCTCCCCTCACCTCTGGCCCCGGCACCCTCCCTTCCTGGAGCTGCACTGGGCAGCCCAGCCTGCGGCCCTTGACTATGAGCTGACCTGGGAGCTGCTGCCCCCGCCAGGGCCCTCTGAGGCGGTGCCCGTCCATGCGTGGCCACTGTGCTCTGTGGGGCTGGGCAGTAGCTGTGGGTGTCATGAGGGTCTGGCCTTCCCTTCTGTTTGGGGGCAGGGTCTGGGGGCAGGGATGGAACCTCTGGTGACAGTGCTGCAGAAATGGGTCCCGGAGGCATTGGGTGGACAGAAACACCCGTGGAGGCCTAGGGTCCCCCGAGTGGGGCCCAGGCCAGGCACGGCCAGCCAGCAGGGCAGTGCCTCAGGGGACCCTCCTGTCACAGGGTGTTAGCTGAGGCCATGTGCCAGGATGCTGGTGGGTCCCAAGTGCAGTAGCCCCAAGCTTGGACCCCCGGGTGGCATGCACCCCTCTGAGCCAGCCACCAGCCCCACAAGCAGGGCGTTTGTTCCCCACATCCAGGGGCCTGGTGCCTGGTAACCAGCCCTGCAGCCCCACAAGCAGGGCGTTTGTTCCCCACATCCAGGGGCCTGGTGCCTGGTACCCAGCCCTGCAGCCCCCAGACCTTGGCTTCAGTCCTGGAGCCCCTCATGGTTACAGAAGGGGGCTGGCATGGTGATGTGTGTGCTGGGCTTCATGGCCATGTCCAGGGGCTGGTGTTCTGATCCTTTCTCACCTGCCCAGTGTCTTCAGGAAGGCTCTCCCCGCTGAACCCTTGGACATAAAACGGCCAGAGAGTGCCACCTGGTGGGCGGTGAGGACCCCCCCCTCCCACCGACCTATGTGTCACTGCCAAGCTGCCCCTGTGTTGCTGTGGTCACAACTCAAGTGGGCTCTGCGAGAGCCAGGACCCAGCTGGCCTGCCCTCCCGCGGGCCGTGTAGTTGTCCCCCAGGCCAAGGGTAGAGTGGCAGGCGTCTGGGCTTGGGTTCCGGTTGGAAGTGGGTCTTCCCATGCTCCCCGTGCTGGGCTCGCATGGGGCTGACAGTCACGCTAGGGTGAGTGGCCCCAGCGAGGTGAAGGGCTCGGAGTTTGGGAGCAAAGCTGTGGCTGGGTGCTCTCTGCTGCAGAGTTGAATGGCCTGAGGTTTGTTTGAATGGGTTTTTCATTTCTGAAACAAACAACAAAGCCATTTGCAACTTTTGTCTTCCTGGGCACTCGTGGTGTCGTTCTGGTGTGTGAGTGGCCTGGCACTGGGGGGATGGTTTCGGGGTCACCGCTGCCAGGCCCCCTCGGTGGACAGAGCATGGAAGGACATGTGTGCAGGTGCACGAGCACAGACACACAGGTCAGTGCCTGTCTGTGCGCTATAGGTGTGCCAGGTGTTCATGCCATGGGGTCGTGCGGACACCGCCACCCGCTGCGGGCACCTCTGGCTCTTCTTGCTCCCCGTCCTGCACTGGCTCCAGTATGTTGCTTATTTGCTTTGCGGAACCAAATCCCCACCTGAGGCTGCTCTGCCCCCTCCTCGTGGCCCCACTGCCCCAGCGTCAAACCTGATGGGCCCTCCGCGCCCTTTGTGGTTCTGGCGCCGTTCTCTTTCCTCCGTCAGTCAACACAGGCTTATTGGTGTTTCCAGGTCCTGGGTGTTCCTCTGGCCCTGGGTGTTCCTCTATCCCTTGACACAGAGAGCATCCTTGGGCTGTCACACCTCTCACTGAGGTGGTCACAAGAATGAAACGAGGTGCTGACCCCTCTTGCCCTCTGGGAAGAGGTGGGGCGTGAATGGGACCCCATATGGGCCTCCCAGACTGTTAGTGGGCGCCGATCCCAAGGGCACAAGCGGGACCTTCCCCGTAGGCATCTTTGGTGGGTGGTGGAGGAGCAGGGAGCCGGGAGCCAGGAGTCAGGAGTGGGTCTACCCAGGCCCCCAGGCACCAGCCTGTCAGTGTTTGGGTGCATCCATAACTTCCTCGAGCCTCAATTTTCTTACCTCTAAAGTGGACACAGTGATACCTCATGAGCAGGCTTGTTGGGGGGACTGGAAGAGAGGGTATGTGTGTGGCCACGCATAGTGTGTGTGCCCCCGTGTGTGTGTTCGTTCATTCTGTGTTGATACAACAGGTGTCTCTGCCAGACACTGGTCTGTTTCAGGAGTTCACGGCCAGCAGGGCCCAGGCTGTAGGCGCCGGCCTGCGGGCCCAGAGAAGGGCTCCGGGAGCCAGAGCTGGAGGTGCTGAGGGCGTTGGTGGCTCCCTCCTGGGGGTGGCCAGGGTGCAGGACTTGAGTGAGTGACGCCTATGTGTGGGCAGGGGGCGAGCGGCCCCTGTGCGGCCTTGGGATCTGGGGGTGACACTGGAGGGGACAGGTCCATCTGACACCGAGGGGCTGTTGGAACCCTCCTTCTCCCACCAGGATCATCCTCTGACCGCGGAGGGCAGGGCATGGGCTCCCTGGGGACCGAGAGCAGTCTCCTAGCTTCTGACACAGACCTCAGTGTCCTCATCTGCAGAGTGGTTCTGAGGGTGACATTCTGTCACCTGCTGTAGTCTCGGGGAGCGGGGCAGGGTTTCAACTGTTCCAGCATTGGTGGGGCTCCAGAAACTGACATGTTTTGTAGATTAGAAAATTCAAGTCCACAGCCTCTCAGAGCCACTTCTGGCTCTGCCCATCTGTTTGGTCTTCTCCCCATCCCCGCAGATCCACCTTCAGGGACGTGGGCATTGGATGGTGGGGGAGGCCCACTCAGGGCCCCTCCCGCCACCTTCCTCTGCTGCTGAGTCAAGCACATCATGCTGAATGACCACCCACCCTCAGCCCAGTTCTGTGACCAGGGCCTGCCAGGGGGTTGGGAGGGGACCCACAGGAGGGCCGCACCCCAGGACTAGCATCAAGGAGGCTGAGGGCGGAGGCTGAGGCTGGGCCACCTGGGGTTGTCCTGCCCGACAGCAGCCTGTGCAGCCCAGAGGGGCAGGTGGGTGATGGGCCTGGTGCCTGCTGCCTTCTTCCAGGCTCTGGGACCATCCAGGAGAGGGAGATGCAGGAGTGCGCGTGCAGGCAGAGGTGGTGGGAGGGGAGCCTGCTGAATGCCCATGAGTTGCCATGGCAGCAGCACATCCTTGGGGGCTTTCATGGCTTCCTGGGGGTGCGGCAGCCAGGGCTGCTCAGCACCCTGCAAGTACATGCTATTTGGGTGGGAGAGCCCAGTGGGGGGGGTAATGCTTACCCAGTGGGTGCCCCCCCATCCGCCACACACACACCCGAAACCTGGCCTGTGGAGGCCCCTGTGAAAGTATCTGCTCGCAACCCCACGGGACTGGGGGATACAGCCAAAGTTCCAAGGTCTCTTCCAAGGGCAGGCTGAGCTGGTTTCCCCTGCCATGGTGACCCTGCCCTCCTGGGCCCTCAGCCTTGCCTCTCTTCCCTGTGTGTAGGTATCTGGAATGAGCTCGGAGACTTGAGTAGGAGTCCAGGCCGCACTTGCCATTGTTCCAGCCTCTGGGGCTCACACTGCCTCCAGGAAGTCTTCCTAGATACCCCATTAGCCGGCAGCTCTGGCTTCCCATGTGGGCGCAGAATGCCCGGGAGCAGAAGCGCGTCAGTCAGAGGTCAGCTGTGCCACGTTGGGCAGGCTCCTCACGCTCGCTGAGCCTGCGTTTCCTCCTGTCCAGAGGAGACAGGCATGGCAGCCACCTCAGTGCCAGTTAGGACCCGGTGAGGCACTGCTGAGACCTGCTGTGACCTGAGGGACCAGTGATGGCAGGTGTGCTGGGTGGGATGATGGGGTCCTGAGGAATCAGCCGTTGGGAGCTGGGGTGCTGGGATGCTCAGTGGGCAGAGGAGCGGGGGACAGGCAGGAAACCTCCAGGGGCCGAAGGGAGGACGGGCAGAAAGTCCTTGGGAAAGGGGCGTGCACTGGAGCCGGTATTGTGGGACAGGAGGGCAGGCCAGGGGTGGAACTGCCAGCCCAGCGTTTAGGGGACCCTGGCTGGCTCCACCACACTGTCCTGAGGGCACCAGATGGGCCGAGCTTCCCCAAAGCCCTGGCTCAGCGGGGGAGTGGGGGCAGCTTGGAGCCCTGATTTGGGGGCCGTGCTTGTGTGTTGGAGGGCCACGTTGTGCTGTCCTGGGCACCACAGTTTCCCTATCTGGTGAGGGTGAGCCATGAGGGGCTCACATGGACCAGGTGCCGCAGGAGGGGGCACCCCGCTGTCCTCAGGACAGAAACAGCACCGGGGGTCCCTTGGTGGGCTTTCAGTAAGAGGGTGACTTGGAAACACCAGGCTGCATGGAGGAACTCTGCTGCCTGACCTTCTTGGGGACGGTGACATCCCTGTCCTCAGAGGTTGGACGGGTCCCGGCCCTGACCCCCAGCTGCCTGGAGCCTGGCATGTGGCCAGTGGCCAGCAGCCAGGTCCTCAGTCTCTCCCACTTAGTGGGGCCCTGGTCCGCCTCCCAGCACCCCCCATCCCAGGTCTCACAGCCTTTACCAGTGCCATCCCATTGCTATGGCAACGACGACAGCCCCCGGGGCCCGCTCCAGAGGGGTGAGTGGGCTGGCCAGTCTGAGAGAGACGTGGGAGAGGGTCCCCATAGCCCCAAGACCCTGAGCTCATGAGGGATGTCCACGAACCCCCAGAAGTGGGAGCTGAGCAGGCCTCGCCAGCTCTGCCAGCCCCTTGTCCCTTGGCAAGGCCAGTGTGGCACCCAGGCGCCAGCCATGGACTGCAGGCTTGGGCCACCGTGACCACCCCGTGTGTCCACCTGCCCTGGGCCCGGCGGCTGTGCCTCCAAGTGTGGGGTCTTGGAGCAACGGTAAGGGTGCTGAGGCTCAGACCGCAATGAATCGGGGGGCCTCGGAGCCCGGCGTGGGGATCCGGCTGGCCCCGGAGTGTGCCTGGGGGACTGGGTGCAGATGGGGGCCGGATCGCAGAGCTGCCGTGTAACTGCTCTCTCCCTCGGCAGACGGCGCCCCGCTCAGCGAGCTCTCCTGGTCGTCCTCCCTGTCTGTGGTGGCCGTGTCCTTCTCCGGGCTCTTCACCGTCATCGCCTTCATGCTGGCCTGCCTGTGCTGTAAGAAGGGTGGCATCGGGTTCAAGGTGAGGGCTGGGGGTCGGGGGAGGCTGTGGACGAGATCCTGAGGGCTGGCCCTCTGGTGTCCACTCGGCACTGGGCTTCCTTCCCTCCTAGGGCCCTCTGGGGACCATAGAGGCGGGGACCCCACAGCCCCTCCTCTGGGGGCGGCCGATGGGAGAGGCCTAGGGGCTGTGAGGGACCCCTCCCACTGCCTCCCCCATTTTGGGTCCCCTTGTGGGGGGCATGGCCTCACGCTGTCATGTCCCAGCTCAGGGTCAGGCCTCTGTGTGCGGTGCACCCCGGGACGGTGAGGATGGGCCTCAAGGGGGCCACGGGGGCTCCTGAGCCGCTGTGGGAGGGGTCTCTATGCCCGGGGGTCCTTGAATCCTTGCTTGTTCGAATCAGCAAAGGGAAACCAAAGCTGCCCAGACACGCTTCCCGGCATCAAAAGCACCTCTCTGGCTGGGGTCACCTTACTTTGGGTGTCTTCTGCCCCACAAGGAAAGGATTGTGTGCCACATGGGAATCAGCGCGGTAGGACAGCAGGAGTAATCATTACTGTTCATGGAGCATCAGCTAGACGCTGGGCCCGCCTTCTCTCTGGCCGCCCTGGCAGGGCTAATCTCCCGGGGTCATCCTGGGCTGGATTCCAGGGCTGAGGTGCCCCTCCTAAGGATGGTGGCCGAGGGGCATCCCCTGGGGCGCTGTTCCCTAATCCTAGAAGCGCCCATGGCTGCTCCCTACCTTTAGCTGCAGCTCTGAGCATGGAGGACCAGGAGAAAAAGCTGGGAACTGAGGGGCCCAACCAGAGCCCCCCCTACCACCCTGTGGGCTGAGTTCTGCCGACTTAGCACATAGCACCGCCTGTGGTCATTCTCTCGCCCACTTGGCTGCCCCGCCCTTGGCTGGAGGTCAGATTCCCAGGCCTGGCGAGGTCAGGAGGGGAGGGGCTGTCCTGTGGCCCAGCACAGCACCCCGCCACCCCAGTCGTCTCCATACTAAGTGACCCACATTGCAGCTGGGGTCACCCCCATTTTAGAGAAACAGTGCCCTCCCCCTCCCCCTGGTATGTCTCATCACAGAGGGGGCCGGGGGAGCTGGCATCTGCCCGGCACTTGCCTTTTACAAAGGTGTCTTTGCCACATTTCATGGCAGGGCCATCCAGAGCCCTCTGAGGCAGGAGCTGTTGGAGCTCAAGGCCTGGGCAGCAGGGCCATGGCCCTGGGAGCCTCGGGTCCGCATCCAAGCCCCTGCCTGGGTATCCTCATGCCTAGCCCTGTCTCCCTGGCCTGCAGGCACACAGTGGGCTGGGCCAGGCGATGCTGGCATTTTCCTGGAGGATCCTGGGGCCAGAGAAGCAAGCGGGAGGGGGAAGGGAAGGGAAGGGGGATGGGAAGGGGGGAAGGGGGGAAGGGAAGGGGGATGGGAAGGGGGGAAGGGAAGGGGGAAGGGAAGGGGGATGGGAAGGGGGGAAGGGGGGAAGGGAAGGGGGATGGGAAGGGGGGAAGGGAAGGGAAGGGGGATGGGAAGGGGGAAGGAAAGGGGAGGGGAAGGGAGGGGGGAGGGGGAAGGGGGGCGCCTGGGCTGGGCCTTGAGGCTATTGTATGTCAGCCCCTTCTCAGGATGCTGTGAGAACAAGGCCCCAAACAAGGGCCAGTTCGGCCCCCTCCTACCCGTGCCCTCCTCACCTCCTGGGAACATGGTGCCCGGAACATTCCACCACCAGTGCGCCTCAGTGGGAGGGCCTGCCTGCATAGCGGGCTCCCGCCTGGGCTCTGGGGGGCCAGTGCTGGGCTCTCCCACCTGGAGCTGTGCTGGGAGAAGGGGCTGGGCAGCGATGCTCACATTGTCCTATCTGATCACCCGCTCTGCTGGCTCCATCCGGTGGGCCTCCAGGTGGCACCGTCAGGTAACAGGCTGGGGCCAGGGCCAGACCCCGAGGTGGGTGGGTGGGTGGGCGTCTGTGCCTCTGCAGAGCCGCAGCTGGGATTACAGGGTGAGGGGGTTGGTTCTGACAGCCCCGGGGCCCAAGGGTAGTCTCCCGGGCCCTGGAGAGGGGGAGTCCCTGCAGGCCTTGTCCCCAGTGGCTCTGTCATCGCTGGGCACAGGCTGGGACCGGCCCGCAGGGACACCCCAGAGGGCTCTCAGCCTCCCTGTTGCAGCTGAGGACATCGAGGCCCGGAGAAAGGAGGGGCCTCGGGTCACAGCGCCGGGCAGGGAACCTAGGCCTCGTGGCTCCCAGTCCAGCCGCCTGGCCACAGGGGCGGCCCCGCTGCAGCTGCTTGCAAGTCCCTCGACCCTCGGCCTCTGTTTCCCCACCTGGCAGCGGTCTGTCCTGGTCAGGCAGGCCCACGGCGCTAGTACTGTGGTTCTGCTTGTGGCCCAGGGCTCCTGAGAGACTTGGCCGTGGCTCAGGAATGTGAGGTGGCTTCCTCAGACAGACGAAGGGGCAGCTGAAGTTCAAAATAGCCGGGCCAGGTGGGGCCCAGCCCGGTGCCCAGGGCCAGGCTCTTAAGGAGCCTGGGGAGCGGACGGACGCCCACCCTCCTGGGTCGAGGTCCAGGGGCCCTGCAGGCAGATGGCCGCGGTAGGTGGTGCTGCCAGCTACCACCTGCCTGGGGGTGAAGCTGGGGGGTGGGCTCTCAGGAATGCTCCTTGTCCGGGAGGAGCAGGGGCACTTAGTTGCCTGTTCACTGGGTCAGGGTGGGTGGGATGATGGAGCCCCTGTCCTGGATTCCCCAGCCACGACCCTGAAGCGACTGACCATGGGGTACCCCCGCCCAGGGCGAAGGCTACTGGGAGGTGGGGTGGCTGAGAGGAGTGGAGGGCTGACTCTGGATGGGCAGGGGCAGCTGGCCTCCAGCCCCACCCCGCCCCCCGCCAGTGTGGGCCCGGTGCTGCCCACCCTGGCCTGAGCCTGGTAGACGTGGATGTGGGTGGGCTGAGGCTGGGTGAGGCGTGGTTGCCCTGGGGCTCATGGCCCCCACCCTTGAGGCTCTGCCCGTGGGAGGTGAATCCCCACTCCCCAACCAACATAAACCAAACCCCGCCCTCCTGGGGCAGCTGGTGCCCCTGCGGAGGGGGCAGTCTAGGAGTGGGGTCTGTTCTCTGCCCTGAGGAGCGAGGAGGTGGGTGGAGGGGGCAGCTGGCAGGGCTGCTGGTGGGAGCGGGGCCCCGGGAAGAAAGGGGCCTTTCAGAGCTGGCCTGTACCCCTTGTTCTCTCCCTGCCCTGCCCCCTGTCCCCTGTCCCCTGTCCCTCCCCCTTCTGGGGAGCCCTGGAGCTCACCGCGTGTGTCACCCGTTTGGCCCAGGAGTTTGAGAATGCTGAGGGGGAAGAGTACGCGGCCGACTTCTCGGCACAGGGCTCCCCGGCGGCAGCAGCTCAGAACGGGCCCGACGTGTACGTCCTGCCACTCACCGAGGTCTCCCTGCCTATGGCCAAGCAGCCCGGGCGTTCAGGTGAGTGAGCCCCCAGGTGGGCCCAGGTGGTGGGCGTAGGGTGTGGCTCGGGGGTCAGTGCTCCCGGGGAGGGGAGGCAAGGGGCTGGTGTGTGCCCCCTTTTGCTGGGACCTGGGGCGCTATGAGCAGGCTTGGGCCAGCTGGGGCTACTGTGCAAAGGGGGCGGGGGTTGCTCCCTCTGGTCCTGGGGTGGGCACCCATGTGCTGGGAGGAGGGGCTTCTCTGCGGCCCCTGGGATGCTGGACCCCGTACATGGGCTCTGTGGTGCCCAGGAGCAGAGCCCACCCGCTGGGGGGGAGGGGCTCTTTGGGGCTCCTTCTGTGGGTGGAGCCTTTTGCTCAGGACCCTGGGGTGGGGGAAGGAGGGGCCTGGGTCCCCCCAGTGCATGCAGGTTGCAGGTACAGGTGCAGGCGGGGCCTCTTCCTGTGGCTTCCTTGCCATGTCTCCCACTTGCCCCATCCCGTGGTCCCCCCACCAGGCTGGCAACCCACATGGCAGATGCAGGGCCCACACTCCAGAGGTTAAAGGTCAGTGGCCAAGCTGGGCTTTGAACCCACATCTGCCTGATTCAGTACTGCAAGAACCCCCCAGTTGTGTCTGGAGGCTGGTGGGGGGGTCCCTGGCCCCAGGCCCCCTCCCTGGCAGCTCCTAGGTCAGGCCTGTGCCCACCCCCAGCTCCTCCAGGCGCACTGAGTAGGGTGTCAGGCCCAGGGGGGGCTCTGTTGGCACCAGGGCCTGTGATGAGTAGGCCTGGCCCACCTGCTTGTGTTCCGGACCCTGCTGGTCCTGACCACGATAATGCCCATCCCGAAGCCCAGCCCTCATCATGGGCTGGGGGCCTCCAAGGCACTGGGCTGGGCCCAGCCCCCCGGCCCCATGACTGTCACTCCCCACCCCCCTGCAGGTGTCTCCTGGAGGAGACCTCACCAGTTAGGCAGGAATTTCAGGTGCCGGGGCTCCTCTGTCGAGTGGCCCGAAGGAACACCCCATAAAATCTTGAAGGTGGGGTCTCTGCTATAGGAGGCCCCCCAACTTTCCTGGGTGACCATGGGAGCCTCTGAGCCTGTGCTGACGGTGCTGGACGCTAGGAGCCGTTGCGGAGCAAGGGGCCCCCCCAGGGGACACTGTACCCCTGGCCTGGGCCTGTCACCTGCCCCTGGCAGTGTGTGTGCTTGGGACCCCAAGGAATCTTTGAGACTCAGTGTCTTCCACCGCTTAAGGGACTGTCCCTGGGGATGAGGGGGACGGGGACCCAGGAGGGGGCAGTGATTGCATGCTTTTTTCCTTTTTTTAGCTCTGTTCTGTTCTTTATAGGGTACCCTGCTTCTGGGGAGGGGGAGAGATTTGGGTGATGCTGGGAGGGCAGACCACCTGGAGGTCAAGGATTAAAAACCTGGGCAGCAAGTACTACCCCTCTAAACTGTGGGGGAAGATGGCCCAGCCTTCAGGCTCCCCAGCCTGGCTCTGTAGGTGCTGCCCCTTGGGTGCGGACCCCAGAACCCCTGGACCCGGCCTGCCATGCCTCCTGCAGCTGCCAGGAGAACTTTCCTGTTGGCTGGCAGTCAGCATGCTCACCTCCATCACTGCCCCACTGTCCAGACTGCTGAGCCTGCTTGGGGAGACCCCAGGCTGGAGGTGGGGGGCAGCAGGCTGGACCTCAGGGGGAGGAGCCCCGGGACTCAGGGCCCCAGTGGGACCCCTTACCCCCAATTCTGCTCAGCATCAAGGTCAACATTCCCTAGGGTCTCCAGTCCCTGGGAGCAGCCCCTCACCTTGGAGTCTACTGGCTGCCAGGCTCAGCCTGTCCCCTGGGCCCTCTGGGCAGTTGGCGTGGGAGCAGAATTCGGGGAATCCCTTGGGGCACAGGCGGGGTGTGGGTGGGCTCAGCAGCTCTGGCCCTTCCTCTGGGGCCCTCACTGACCCTTCCTGCCTGCTGACCTCACCCAGCCCAGCCTGCAGGAGAATGGGCCCAGTGTGTTCCGTACAGGGCTGTGCCAAGCAGCCCCCAACAAAGGAGCCTTTGGCGTGCCTGGCGCTGGAATGCCATCCTGCGGCAGGGGTGAGGGGACGGGCCACTCCACTGCCCTCCTCCCCATGGCCTCCGCCCCAGCCACATTGCCTGCCCAGCATTGCCTGTGCGCTGGTCTCGGCTCCAGGCCCTGCTGTTTCCAGCCTGGCTTGTCCCTGTAGCTTGGGGCACGGCCTTCCCAGACCCACTCAGAAAGATGCATGGATGCGGCTTGCAGGTCCACAGCTCCCCTGGGCAGCAGGTGCCCTGCTCCTGATGGCAGCCCCCATCAGGAGGGAGCAGGGGGCTCTGGGTGGCTCCCCGGAACAGGCCATGCAGGCAGCCCCTCTGGGGACCAGGCGAGAGAAGATGGGGGCGATGATGGAGGCTGAGCTGGCATCTCTGAGCCCCCTGCCCTGTTACAGTGCAGCTGCTCAAGTCCACAGATCTGGGCCGGCACAGCCTCCTGTACCTGGAGGAGATTGGCCACGGCTGGTTTGGGAAGGTGAGTTGCCGTCCCGGGGGTCGGTGGGGATGGGGGAGGGACTGGCAGCGTGGTCCGCTCTTTTGCCTGGCAGGTGGAGAGGGTGGGTTGGAGACCTGCTTCTCCTAGAAACCTCCCCAGCCCTGGGGTCCCCTCTCAAGGCGCACTCTACTGGGCCCCTCCCTGGGGACCTCAGGGTCCGGCAGCCTCTTCTCTGCAGATCCTGGTATCCTGCTGGCAGGTGCCTCTGATTGGGCAGGGATGGGGAGCAGCATCTTGGTCCTGGCTTCTCCCTGACCACCAGCCTGGGTGGGACAATGAGTTGAGTCCATCTTCCTCACTGCAGACCCCCAGACCTCTGAGAACAGCTGGGGACCTTAGGGGAGGCAGACACAAAAGACGGAGTATTACAGCCAGGAGGGCGCGCTCTCCCAGGAGCGGTCCAGAACCCATTTTGCAGATGAGTACACTGAGGCACAGAAACAGACTGCTTTGGCTGGAAGAGCAAGGTTGGGGGCGGAGCTTGGGGACGGTGGAGTCCGCCCACCTGCTGACGCCTGCACTGCAGGTATTCCTCGGGGAGGTGAACTCGGGCATCAGCAGCACCCAGGTGGTGGTGAAGGAGCTGAAGGCGAGCGCCAGCGTGCAGGAGCAGATGCAGTTCCTGGAGGAGGCGCAGCCCTACAGGTGGGTGGCACCTGGGGACAGGCTCAGCCGGAGGGGGTGGGCCACTGGCCGGGAGGGTGGGGATGCGGGCCCTGTAGACAAAGGCAAGCTCTGTGCTGCCCCGCTCCTGCCCTGCCCTGAGTGCGAGTCAGGGGGGCAGCCTCTTGGCTCCCGCAGGGCCCTGCAGCACAGCAACCTGCTCCAGTGCCTGGCCCAGTGCGCCGAGGTGACGCCCTACCTGTTGGTGATGGAGTTCTGCCCGATGGTGAGTCGCCTGCTCCCTGGTCCTCCAGCCCCTGCCCTGCACTTCTGGAAGGTGGGCCTGGCCTTCCTGCTGAGCCGGGGACCCCTCACCCCCACCCTCTGGGCCTCACATCCCCCCCAAAGTGGGGTCCAGGTGGCTCTGCACCACTACCTCCCAGAGGCGGCCCGGGGGAGGAAGGAGGTGGTCCCCCACTCAGAGACGGCGGCTGTCCGGGTTGGGATTCCACTGTACCCTGGGGGAGGGGGGGCTTCCCCATCTGCCTGTGCTGCTCCGAGTCACGGCGGTTTTCCTGAGAGGCACCCCGGCCCGCTCGGGAGGCTCACGGCCCTTGCGTCTGGTCCACGGCCTCGCTCGTACTTTGGTCTCGGGTCCCCCGCCACACACACGCACATCTGAGCCGCTTGCTGACAGGGAGGCGGCCTCCACAGACGTGGGCCCCCCTGGACCATCTAGTTTCTGGACTCCTGGCGTAGCCTCCCAGGGCTTCCCCAGGATGCCTGGGCCCTGCCCGGAGCTGAGCGGCGTCAGCAGGTCATCAGCAGGTCAAGGAGTTGCCAGAGGACGCTCTGGCCACCGGCTCTGGGTTCCGCCCAGGCTCAGCGTCACTGCTTCTGTGGCCTGTCTGCCGCCCACCAGCTGAGAGGTGGCGAGCATCTGGGCCCCAGTGGTCTGTATGCGGGATGTGACCCTGCTGGCCCACAAGGCTGCCTGGGGCTGGGGCTGTCAGTGTGGGGAAAGTGTCCGCTGCCTGCGGGGTCATCCTACTGAGAGCTGGCCCCTGGGGGGCGGACACGGGCTCCTCTGGGCAGCGGCAGCCCTGCGCCGTCAGCAGGATGCCTGGTCCCCCAACGGGCCCTGCTGAGGAGGGAGGGGCCTGGCGGTGGGCTTGCACGGGCACCCACTCCCCACCAGCAGGTGACGGTGCTGCTCTTCTCGGCAGGGGGACCTCAAGGGCTACCTGCGGAGCTGTCGGGTGGCAGAGTCCATGGCGCCCGACCCTCTGACCCTGCAGCGCATGGCCTGTGAGGTGGCCTGTGGCGTCCTGCACCTGCATCGCAACAACTATGTGCACAGGTGAGGGCGCGGGCGGCCCACGAGCTCCCTGCAGGGCCTCCACACTTGCTCCGGGGGCCGCGTGAGGTGGATCCTCAATTAACCGGGTTAGTCTTTGTTCAGCCTCTAGGGACCACTGTACAAAGGGATTTTGTCAAATAAGAAACACCAGGCAGATGGGAGTTGAACACCTGCTTCTGCAGGAGGGTTAAGCGAGGCGACGTCCACTGTCCAGCTAGCCTGGCTGGGCATGCGGTAGGGCCTGAGGCCCATCCTCTGTCCCCAGAGTGGTCAGCGCTGCCTGGTGGCCCTATGGCGGCCCCTACTCTCCTCTATCTCTCTCAGGCCCATAGGGAGGGGTGGCTCTGTCCTGCTTCCCGCCCTGGCCCCTGAAGTCGGAAAGACGGGCCAGGGCCCAGCGTAGGGGGACATGCCAGAAGAAGTGGCGATGGACGTGGCCCCACCAGCCCCGGACAGCACACAGGCCGTCCTCCCCAACAACATCCTGGTGCTGAGTGATGACGTGCAACTCCAGCATCAGTGATTTTGTTGAAGAGGGCAGCTGCCAGCCTCCCGACCTGCCCGCCGAGCCCACCCAGCCCCAAGCGCCCATCTGTGGCCCCCAGCACAGCAGCATTTTGGCCGACGTGTGCTGACCCCGCGTCTGCCCCGGTGCCTTGGGCCCCAGACACCCATGGGGCCACAAGGCAGGCAGGGGAGGAGCCGGCAGCCAGGGCCGACCGTGGGTGGGAGGCAAAGGCGGGGGTGAGCGGCACTGCTGGGTGGGCACTCCACACCCCCACCCTGCCAGGGGCCCTGTGTGCACAGGGCAGGGGCAGGACCCTGGGGCACTCAGTTTCCCCACTGATGCCTGCCTTCAGGGAGCTGAGGGTGGCAGTGTGGTGGGCGGGAGGAGACTGCGGTGTCTCTGGGCTGGCTCGCCCCCGAGGGACAGGTCAGCAGACTGGTGTCCCAGGAGAAGCAGGGGAGTGGACTGGGGTCAGGGGATGGGGTTCCGGTGAGGCAGGCCTCGTCCAAGGAGGGCCCTTGGGCACCTTCTAACTGGCTCTGGGCACCTTCTAGCTGGCCCTGGGCCTCGTTTTCCTTGTCTGCCTTCTAACGTGTGTGGCCCCATCCACTCAGACCCTCAAAATGTCCAGTGCTGGGCGAGGGGCAGGGCAGGCAGCCTCTGAGATGCCCCTTTCCACCCACCCACCGACCGAACCGAGCCCAGGATGCCCTCGGCGACAAGCGGCCCAGTCCCCTCAGTGCCCTGGATGCCCCAGCCCGGCACTGCCGGCTGACCCCACCCTCCCACCCTCAGTGACCTGGCCCTGAGGAACTGCCTGCTCACAGCCGACCTGACGGTGAAGATCGGCGACTATGGCCTGTCTCACGGCAAATACAGGGTGAGTGGGCCGGCTCGGGCCAGGGCAGGGCCGGCCGCACTTGCCCGCGGGGTGACACTGTCCCGCGTGCTGACAGGAGGACTACTTTGTGACGGCTGACCAGCTGTGGGTGCCACTGCGCTGGATCGCGCCTGAGCTGGTGGACGAGGTGCACTGCAATCTGCTGGTGGTGGACCAGACCAAGGCCAGCAACGTGTGGTGAGTGAGTGTCCAGTGAGGACGCGGGGCGCTGGGGGGCTGAGTCCCACCCGCCTGCCGGCTCCCTGGTGTTGGAGGGGATGCAGGCTGGCCGCGCCAAGCAAGGCCACATGTGTGAGGACGTGTTTGTTTGTGTAGCCCTGTCGCTCTGTAGGAGGTGGCCAAATACGCCCCCAGGTGAGGTCGTGGGGGTTCTGGAGCCACCTGTCGCTGCCCGGTGCCACGGCCCACAGCAGTTGGGCTGGCAGAGCGGCAGGGCCCATAGGGCTTGTGGAGGAAGCCCTGCCCCTCCCAGGGCCCACTGGGCCGACGCCCTAAGACATCAGGGTCAGAGCACTCGGGCAAGTTGATGAGACGTGGGGCCTCATGGTAGCACCTGTTCCCATTGAGAGGGGACAGTGGGGCTGGGGGTCTCCTGTGACTGCAGCCTGGAGGCTTGGGGCTGGGCACAGAGTGGGTGCTTGGACCCAGGACTACAGCCTCTAGAGGCTTGGCTGTGGTGGTCCCCTGTCCCTGGCCTTGACCAGCCTCTGCTTCCCCCTCGTGCTTCCTCCCAGCTTCCCAGGCCTGTCTGGCCTCCCTCTGCTCCTGATAAACCCTCAGGGCCTGGATCCAGGGCGCAGTCCCCCTTCCTGAGCTCTCCAGGGGTCTCCCCTGAGCCATTAACTGTACCCCCGTCACGGACACTCCATTCCCCCGCTCGCCTCTCCCTCTGGCTGACCCTCCCCTGCCTGCCCACCTGCCCACACTGACTGGGGTCCCCTAGACGGCTTTGGCCAGGGCCGCTGTGACATCTCTGTCGCCAAATCTGCTGTCCCTCATGCCCCCAGTTTCGTGGGACAGCCTGGGGTCCCCGGGAGCTGGGTGAAGCTGCTGCCCACTGGAAAGATCCCAGCTGCCTTCTCCCAGCCCCGCGTGCACTGGCTGCCTGGCCCACCTATGCTGGCTGGGGTGTCCCTAGACTCACCCCTCCCTCCCTCTGGCCTCCGCAGGTGCCTGGCAGGACCGGGAGCTTCTACAGGGCAGCTCCTGCACCTGGCAGTGTCTGGGCTTCAGCCCGGCAAGGGAATGAACGAATGAACAAATTGACTGGGTTTGTGGGAGGCCAGTCTGGCGTTTATTTGTCCAAGCACCCTGGGCGTGGGCTCGGACCCGGCCAGGTGGCACATACTGCCCATTTACTGAAGGAAGGCGCCGTCTTCTGGCTGCTGGTGTGATGACAGGAGCTGCCCTTGGCACCCAAGTCTTCGAGACCCTTTGTAGCCGTGCGTTGGCCAGCCATGCCCGCCCTCTGATGGCTGTCACCCCCACAGGTCCCTGGGCGTGACCATCTGGGAGCTCTTTGAGCTGGGAGCGCAGCCCTATCCCCACCACTCCGACCGGCAGGTGCTGGCCTATGCTGTCCGGGAGCAGCAGCTCAAGCTGCCCAAGCCCCAGCTGCAGCTGACCCTCTCTGACCGCTGGTGAGGACCCTGTGATGCCAGGCAGGGCTGGGGGTGTCCCCAGCAGGAAGGACAACACAAAGGGGGGAGCTCTGAGTCCCCAGAGCATAAGTGGCTCCTCCTGACCGCCTAGGTCTCCAGCTCCCCCTGGCTCCCCCCGGCCAGCAGTGACCTCTGGGCCCCACCCTGTGCCTACAGTGGAATGGCCTCTTTATCCAAAACACAAATTTGCCTGCAGCCCTGGCAGGGATGAGCTAAGGGAACAGTGCCCCGGTCCACTGCTGTCTCCCACACCACCGTGCCCACTTTAGGAGATGCCCTAACTGCTCTCGGGATTCTGAGTGTGAGAACCCTCGTGCTGAGGGCGGACTGGCCCACTCCCTGGGGCTGGGGTCCTGGCCAGGCACTACCACCCGTGGCGGGGCAGGGACTGAGCCCCAGGGCATCCCTTCCTGCAGGTATGAGGTGATGCAGTTCTGCTGGCTGCAGCCTGAGCAGCGGCCGACAGCCGAGGAGGTGCACCTGCTGCTGTCCTACCTGTGTGCCAAGGGTGCCACCGAGGCGGAGGAGGAGTTTGAGCAGCGCTGGCGCTCACTGCGGCCTGGCGGGGGCGGCGCGGGCCCCGGGCTGGGGGCGGCAGGCCTGGCACTGGGGGGCACGGGCGAGCTTGCGGCCACCTCATCCTTCCCACTGCTGGAGCAGTTTGCTGGCGACAGCTTCCACACGGATGGTGACGACGTGCTGACGGTGACTGAGACGAGCCGTGGCCTCAACTTCGAGTACAAGTGGGAAGCCGGCCGCGGCTCCGAGGCCTTCCCGCCGCCTGAGGGCGCACTGAGTCCGGGCCGAGACGCACGTCTGCAGGAGCTCTGCATCCCTGACGGCGCTCCCCCAGGCGTGGTGCCGGTGCTCAGCGCTCACAGCCCCTCGGTGGGCAGCGAGTACTTCATCCGCCTGGAAGACCCCGCGCCTGCCGCAGGCCACGACCCCGACTGCGCCGGCTGTGCCCCCAGCACCCTCGCCGCCACCCTGCGCCCCGACGGCAGTGACCACGACGATGACTCTGACGGCAGCGAGGCCGCCTCGCTGGTCATGGAGCCACTGCTGGGCCACGCGCCGCCCGCTGATGGCCCCTGGGGCCACTTCGACTACTACCCATGCAGGAGCCATGCCCGTGACCTGCCTTGCACCTCACGCTCACCCTCACCCTCACCGGAGACCCCAATGCTGGCGGAGCCCAGAGGAGAGGATATTGACTGGGGCGTGGGGGCATTCTGCCCGCCCTTCTTTGAGGACCCGCTGGGCACATCCCCCTCCGGGAGCTCTGGGACCCGACCGTCCCCAGGTGGGGAAGAGCTGGGGGAGGCTGAGATGCCCAGGGCTGCCCAGCACAGACACTGGAGCTCCAATGTATCTGCCAACAACAACAGCGGCAGCCGAGCGCCAGAATTCTGGGTCCTGGGCCTCTCAGGCTACACGGACTGCTGCCCTGGTGTGAAGCAGGCCCTACAGACCGTCCCTGAGCTGGGCCATCCTCTGATCCCAGAGGACCGTAGAGAGCCTCTCCTTGGGCCAAAGGGGGCCTCCTCTGGTAAGAAGCTGGGCCGCTGCCTTGGCCTCCCCCATCTGTATCCTGCTGAGGGCCTGACACCTGCCCCGTGCCTGGTCACATTCCCCTGGATAGAGGCAGCCAGAAGTGGGGGTGACAGCCCCCAGGCAGAGCCCAGGCTTGCAGAGGAGGCCGAGGGCTCTGCTGGACTCCAGCTGCCCCTTCCCTCCATCCCATCCCCATCCCAAGAGGGAGCCCTACTTCCTGCCGAGGAGGCCAGCACCCCGCCCACCCTGCCTGCCTCACCCATGCCCACTGGCAGCCCACAGCCTGCCACCGAGCCAGTCCAGGCCCTGGACAGCGACAGTGGCAGCAGCTTCCCTGAGCTGGAGGCACCAGGCAGTGAAGACGAGGACACGACTGAGGCCACTTCTGGTGTCTTCACTGACTTGTCCAGCGATGGCCCACAGGCTGAGAAACCAGATGTGACACCCGCCTTCCGCTCCCTACAGAAGCAGGTGGGGACCCCCGACTCCCTGGACTCCCTGGACATCCCATCCTCAGCCAGTGATGGCGGCTCTGAGGTCTTCAGCCCATTAGCTGTTGGCACCCCTGGCGGGCAGCCCCGAGCCCTGGACAGCGGCTATGACACGGAGAACTACGAGTCCCCTGAGTTTGTACTCAAGGAGGCGCATGAGCCCTGTGAGCCTGAGGCCTTTGAGGAGTTGGCCTCAGAGGGTGAGAGCCCCGGGCCAGAGACTCGTCTTTCCGCCTCCCTGGGTGGCCTCAGCGAGAAGAATCCCTATCGCGACTCTGCCTACTTCTCAGACCTGGACACGGAGCCAGAGCCCCCCTTGGGCCCCAAGGAGACGCAAGGAGGTGTCCCAGTCCCTGGGCCAGAGCCCGATCTGGAGAGCCCGAAGAGCCCCAGGCTGCCGTCTGCACAGCCCTCCCCTGAGTTGGGGATGCTTGGGGAGGCACAGGGCTCTGGCCCCAGGGAGGTGCCGCCACTGCCACTGCCTGAGGACTCTTCCCCAGAGCCAAGCGCCTGCCCCAGGGGCCCCAGGCTGGAGCCTCCCTGGCCCCAAGACCCAGCCCAGGTGCCACCCATGCCCAGCCCCGGGCGCTCTAAGATTTTCCTGCTGACTCCGGTGCGGCCCAGCTCAGGAAGCCACCGCCCCGAGCTCCAGGAGACCCTGGCACTGCTGTCAGGGTCGGGCCTGCAGGAACGGACAGGGGGCCCAGGTGCCCCCAGAACCCCACTCTGCCTGGCCCTGCCGGCAGTCCCCGCGGCTCCAGAGGCGCGGCCGGAGGAGGAAGAGGAGGACAGCGAAGACAGCGACGAGTCGGACGAGGAGCTCCGCTGCTACAGCATCCAGGAGCCGAGCGAGGAGAGCGAAGAGGAGGCGCCGCCTGTGCCAGTGGTGGTGGCGGAGAGCCAGAGTGCGCGCAACCTGCGCAGCCTGCTTAAGATGCCCAACCTGCTGTCTGAGGCCTTCTGCGAGGACCTGGAGCGCAAGAAGAAAGCCGTGTCCTTCTTCGACGACGTCACCGTCTACCTCTTCGACCAGGTGGGCGGCTGCCCTGGGTGGGCTCTGCGTGGGTAGTGGGGGTCTGCGGCGGGACGGGAAGCCACGGGAGACTCGTGCTGTTCTGATCCTCCAGGAAAGCCCCACCCGGGAGCTCGGGGAGCCCTTCCCTGGCGCCAAGGAGTCGTCCCCCACGTTCCCGGCGGGCAGCCCGGGCTCCCCCAGCACCCCAGGCCGGCATCGGCGGGCTGACTGCTCCCCCGACAGCCCCGCGGCCGAAGAGGGTGAGCTGGAGGCGGGGTGACGCGGTGGTGAGGGTGGGGCAACGGGGGTCGGGGCGGGGGGGGGGGGGCCCTCATGGAGGCGGGGCAACATGGCGGGGGCCTGTGACTTCGCTGGTGGGCGGGGTCTCCCCCATCCGGTCCACAACTGACGGCGGGCCCCTCGCAGGCGGAGGGTTCGAGTGGGACGATGGCCTCCCGCTGACGCCGGCCCAGGAGCCAGTCCCGCGCGTCCCTGCTGCGCCCCCCAAGCCCGCCAAGCCCAGCCTCTTCTCTCGCTTCACTGTCTCACCAGCGCCTGCGTCCCGCTTCTCCATCACGCACGTCTCCGACTCGGACTCCGGGTCCGTGGGAGGTGAGGTTGCGGTGGGGCTGGCGGGAGGGGATACCGAGTCAGGACAGTGGTGAGGGCGGCCGGGAAGGGTACCTGCTGGGCGCGAGGCCCTGCGCTCGTTACTTCTCGTTTTCTGGACAAGCTCAGTTTTCAGACGGGGAAACTGAGGCTCGGAGAGGTCAGGTCACACCAGGCCTGTTTGTTGTGGCCACCTTGGCACGTTTCCTCACCGCCCTGAGGAGATGCAGTGCCCCAGACAAAGCTGGCTCAGCACCCTCAGGATGTAAGCTGGATGCCCACTCCCCGCGCCCCGCCCCCCCACTCTTTTCTCCCTCTTACGAAGGCACCAGGCTGGACACTGAGTGCCCCCCACCCTGCTCTCTGACCTGCAGCAGCCTCTCCTGCCAGAACCTTCCCAGCCCCTGCTGGTCTGCCTCATCCACCACCCCCCATCTCAGATCTAATGGCTTGTCCAGAGATGGTGGTGGTGGTTCAGGTGCCTAGGTGGGGCCCTACTCAGGGGCCTGAGCTCACCCCTCCCTCCAAGCTCCACTCCTGTCAGCCTCAGACCAGGTGGGCTCATACCTGTCCAGTTGCCACCACCCAATTCTGGTAGGCTTCCCTGAAAGCTCACTTCCACTAAGATGCCCCTAGTTATCTTGTCCCCCAGGCAGACACAGCCCCTCCCTTTGCTGCCCTTGGCCTGAGGCTGCAGCCTCTAGGGAAGGACCTGCTGGCCTGTTTGTGTCACACAGTGTGCCCTTAATGGATGGCTGAACAAGCAAGGAGGTCACCAGGAGGCGAGTATGTGACCCTGGCCAGCCCAGTCCTGTTCGGGTCTCAGTTTCCCCACCTGTAAAAAGAGGACTCAAGAGGGCTGATGCTGAGCTTTGTTGGGCCCGGTCCCTGGTGATGGGGTGGGAAGGATAGTCGTCTGGCTCCTACCTAGATAGGCGGGCAGGCCTGCTGCAGCCCCAGCTGCTCAGTGGCCCCTAAGCCAGGGATTGAGGCCAGGTGAAAGTCCTGGGGGAGGGGACTCTGGCTGTCCTTGGAGGGGAGGGTGCTCTCAGGAGTCCCTGTGTCCCCAGTGTCTCCCTAAACATGTTTGCCAGGTCCTACAGCAGGTGCTGGGGGCAGCTGTAAAGAGGCCTGAGCCCCAGGCAGCCCCTGCTTGGAGCCCCTGCCGGTTCTCTTCCCGGCAGCAGCGAGGATGGTGACCGAGAGTGGTGGGGACTTTCGTCCTGGCAGTGGTCAGCAGCAGCTTCCAAGTGCTTCGGTGCCCCATGCAGCACCCTGGAGGAGCAGGGCAGGACGAGAGGCCCCTCTCTGGCGCTGGACATTAGAGCATCTGTGCACACCAGCCCCGTGCTGCCCTGGGGGCAGGATTTGTCCTGGACACTTGGGTTTGCTGCTAGGCCCTAGGGATGCCCTACAGCCGCCCCTCACCCTGAAGCTGCCCCCACCCCCCCGGCCCCCGCTGTCAAGACTGCTTGGCCTCTGAGGCCAGGGGCCCTCGCATGCCCTGCCCACAGGTTCCTGTGGTGTGTTGCAGGCTGCTGTGTCCTCACCCCAGGTGAGAGGGCAGGTACAGGCCTGCTAGGACGGCCTCTCCCTGCCCCCTTTGCCCCTTCTGCCGGTTCAGGGTTTGCTCAGTGCAAGAAGAGGACACCGGGCTCGTGTGTCCCCGCTCCAAGTGTGTGGCTGTTTCCCCTTCACTGAATCAGTTAGACCGTAAGCTCTCCCTCCCCACAGGGTCTGGGCCGGCTCCTGCCTGGGTCCCACTGGAGCCCTGCGAAGGGGACTGAGGTGGGCAGCCCGAAAGATGGGGGGCTTTCAGGTCGCAGTCCTGCTGCTTCAGCTCCTGTCTAGAGGTGCCTGTGGCTCCCCTCTGCAAGGTAGTGCCCAGCCCAGCCCAGCTGCCAAAGGAAAGTGGGGGCTTCCCCCAACGGTCAGTGTCAGGGGGTTCCTACCGCAGGGATGGAGACAGTGGGAAGGGGTGGAGCTGGGAGGGAGGGTGGGGCAGGGCAGCACAGGGGGTATTTTTGTAACGCTGTTGTCAGAACAGATCGAAGTGGGATGCTTTTAAGTTATTGTTGCCAAAGAGACGTAAAATTTATTGTTGCTTTTGGGGTGTGGGTGGGGACTTGTTTTGAGTTTGTTTTTTGTTTGTTTATTTGAGGCTTATGATGCTGGTACAATGATCGTCTTGTTCCTTTCTTGTCTGTTTTTTAAGAGAAATCAAAGCTAAGGAAAAAAGCCTTCATGCTAAGCGTGTTTTCTTTTGGAGTCGTCTGCAGATAAAGCCTTGGGCAGGAGGGGGCATGGGCCGCGCTGGGGTGGGGTCCCTATAGTCCCTTCTGACCACTGGGGGATGCAGGAGGGAGACCACCCCTTCCTCCAACTGTCCTTGGCACACCTTGGTGGAGGGAGACAGTGACCTTGGGCCCCTAGGGTGCCCAGGTTGGGGTGTCTTCCCAGAACAGGGCCGGCGGACTGACACCTGCAGCCCTCACTTCTTCCTGCCTGGAAGCTGGCCCTGCCTAGGTAAGGGTGAGAGGGGACCTCTCCGGGAAGCTCTTCCTCCTGCCTCTCCAGGGGTCGCCCCTGTCCCTCAGCACGGGGAGGCCGGGTGAGGGGGCGGTGAGCTGGGAGCAAGGTGGGTTGTGAGAAGGTGGGGCTTCTGTGCCCCTCCACCGCAAACATCTGCCCTGTGACCCTGCCTCGCCCCACCCGGCCTGCCTCCAGCTTCTGCAAGGTGAGAGCCTCTGGGGTCCCGCCCCCCCCCGTGCTTCGTGTTCTGGGCTGTGCGCAGAGCCCCTCCTGGGAGGGTCTGGGAGGAGCAAGCGAACGCTGCCCGGAATGTCTCCTGAGGTAAGGACTGCTGTCACCAACGTGGTTAGTTAGCACGGCTGTATTTCAGCCTCAAATGTCAAACAGCATGGATCCGATAAAGTTTCTAAAATCTTATATTTCAGCTGAAATATGGAAACAGCCAGAGCACTGAGGGGGCCCACCCAGGAATCCTGGGGCAGGACCCCCTCAGTGGCACACAGCTTGGGGAGCCAGGCCACAGCACCGACCACCCTGGGGACAGGGAGGAGAGCTGGGGGCCCTGCAGCCAGTTCTGGATAGGAGTTAGTTAGGGTGTGGGCAGCGAGAAACTGGGACAGAGAGGCCCACAAAACTGCCAGTGGGAGGGGGGAGACCCAGCAAAGCCCCAATCAAGGGTCTGCCAGGAAGTTAAGTGCTCATAATAAATCCAAGGAAGGGGGGCAGGCCCTCGCCCTCCCGCTCCCCTCACCCCTTCCCCTCCCCTCTCCCCCCCCCCCTTGCTCTTGCATGCTGCCGCAGGCACGTACAGGTGGGCGGCCTCATTACTGACCAGACGGGGGCTCCCCTTACAGCTACAAGCTGATGCGATGGTCCTCCCTGCACCCTGGGGGCTCCCCGGCCCACACAACAGACGGGCCTGATCCAAAAGGTTGGCCGCACAGCCCAGGCAGCAGGTCCCTGCTCCAGGGGCCAGCCCCCCTCACTCTCCTTGACCACGGCCATGCCACCTCCTGACCCTGTAGGAACAGCCGGGGTCCAGCCCAGGCCAGATTGAGGTGGGGGCAGAAGGGCTTGGAAGGAGAGAATTCTCTAAACGGGGAGCAAGCAGATTGTAACAAAACAGGTTACAGGTCAGGGTGTGGGAGGAGGGGCCCCACGGGCAGTGGGTGCAGACGTGGCCGTCAGCTGAGGAGCGGGGCAGACCTGTCATTGGTCACCGTCGGCTTCAGCTGGACGCTGGCGAAGGGATTCCTGAGAAGAGAAGAGTGGTTTTAGTGGTTTTCGGGAGGGGTGCTGAGTGCCGCCCTGCGGCTACGGACGGCACCCACCTGCACCCCGACGGCGCAGCCTCTGAGCTCAGGGCTGGTGGGTGGCAGAGGCCGCTGGGGAGAGCCAGGAAGGGGCGCTGTCCGCAAGGCCAGCTGAGCCCCAACGCGCCTCCCTCTGCTCACCCCCCCAGGTGCCCCACCTCGAACTGTCAACCCTCCCAAAGGCAGGGTGGGTGGGCATGGGGGGGGGGGCCCTCCACATCAGCCCCGGTCCTTTCTCTGCAACCTGAGGCAGCCCCACATGAGCCGCACCCGAGCTCGCTGTGCCGCCCCCCAAGGCCAAGCACCCCTCTGCCACCTGCCCGAGAGCAGCAGCTGAGCCCGTCTGCAAGGACACAGCTGTTGACACACAGAGCCACAGCTCAGCAGAGCACACAAGCCCAGCCCATGCATCCTGGGGGCCCAGAGAGTGGCCCGCCCCATGCCGACACGACAGACACGAGGCGCAGGCACCCCAGCGGCAACGGGGCTGGCAGGGGTGGACGCCCGTAGCCCCTGCGGAGGGGCTGACTGCCTCCTCAGAGAGGAGCCGTGCCCGCCCCTGCGTGCCAGGGCCGCGACTGATGGACAGACGGACGCACCAGACAAGGGGCTGAGATGGAACGAGATGAGCGCAGGGTGGGGCCGGCACCTGGCCTCGTGCTCACGGAGGCCTCTCCTCCTCGGGTTCGGTGGGCTCCGAGGACCTGCCCAGGCGGGGACGGCACAGGAGAGCAGGCCGGGGGACATCAGGCAGTCCCAAGGGTGACAGCACGGATGGCACGTGGGACACGGAGGGCTCGGCATGAACAGGAGCTGTTACCTGGGGCGGGAGCGGCCTCTGACGTGGCTGGGCGTCCACAGGAGCTGGCTGGGCGCTCTGTCCAGGTGCCCAGGAAGATAGAACGTGGGGGTGGGCAACCCTGTGTTGGCCTGAGGACCTGGCATTTTCTAAAACACTGAGGCACTTTGGGCTCAGTTGTTCAAAGGATGAACTAGTGAGAGGAGACTGATGATGGAGCAACGTGTGGCTTCTGCGTCTCCAAGATGCTGCCTGACAGTTGGCAGCACCCGCAGCCGTTCCACCCCTGCCTCGGAACATCTGCACCTGATGAAAGGCCCTTCCAGCCGGCGGGGCCTCAGTCTCTCTCATTCAGGTCCTCTCTGGCCTCCCAGGCTTGGGTCTGAGCAGATGTGCTTCAGCCCCACTGGCCCCGGGCAGGGGCGGCCTGGAGGTTCTGAGACCGAGGTTCTGCTGTGACCAGCGTCACCTGCCCCGGGACGGAGGGTGCAGGGCAGCCACGGGGGGACTGGACTCCGGTCCTAGAGGAGGGCTCCACGCCCTTGGCGGTCCGCAGCCAGGGTCATGGCGGGGGGTCTTGTGGGGCTAGAAACGGGGCAGGTTTGTCCATCCAGAGTCGGGGACCCAGCAGGGGAAGGGACCCAGAGAAGGGAGGATGGCGCCTGTGCTGACCAGAGCCAGGGGCGAAAGGGAGTTCCAGCCGGGTGTGTCCCGACGCACCTACATTCTCATCAGAAAGGGTCAGTGACCAGCCACGTGTAAATCAACGAAGTTACAACACACCCTCAAACCATATACAAAAATAAACTCAAAATGGCTAATAGACTTAAATATAAGACATGACACCATAAAACTCCTAGAAGAAAACATAGGCAAAACATTCTCTGACATAAATCGTACCAATGTTTTCTTAGGTCAGTCTCCCAGGGCAATAAAAACAAAAGCAAAAATAAACAAATGGGACCTAATCAAACTTACAAGCTTTTGCACAGCAAAGGAAACCGTAAACAAACAAAAAGACAACCTACAGATTGGGAGAAAATATTTGCAAATGATGCGACTGACAAGAGCTTAATTTCCAAAATATACAAACAGCTCATACATCTCAACAGCAAAAAACCAAACAACCCAATCGAAAAATGGGCAGAAGACCTAACTAGACATTTGTCCAAAGAAGACATACAGATGGCCAACAGGCACATGAAAAGATGTTCCAACATTGCTACTTATTAGAGAAATGCAAATCAAAACTACAATGAGGTACCACCTCACACTGGTCAGAATGGCCATCATTAAGAAGTCTACAGGGCCTCCCTGGTGGCGCAGTGGTTAAGAATCCGCCTGCCAATGCAGGGGACACGGGTTCAAGCCCTGGTCTGGGAAGATCCCACATGCTGCGGAGCAACTAGGCCCGTGAGCCACAACTACTGAGCCTGCGCGTCTGGAGCCTGTGCTCCGCAACAAGAGAGGCCGCGACAGTGAGAGGCCCGCGCACCGCGATGAAGAGTGGCCCCCGCTCGCCGCAACTAGAGAAAGCCCTCGCACAGAAACGAAGACCCAACACAGCCAAAAATAAATAAATAAATAGCGTTCCCTTTAAAAAAAAAAAAAAAGTCGTCTACCAATTACAAATGCTGGAGAGGGTGTGGAGAAAAGGGAACCTCCCTACACTGTTGGTGGGAGATTGGTGCAGGCACTATGGAAAACAGTATGGAGGTTCCCCCCAAAACTAGAGTTGCCATATGATCCAGATGAAACTATAATTCAAAAAGATACATGCACCCCTATGTTCACAACAGCCCTATTCACAATAGCCAAGACATGGAAACAGCCTAAATGTCCATCGACAGATAAATGAATAAAGAAGATGTGGTATATACACAATGGAATATTACTCAGCCATAAAAAAGAATGAAATAATGCCATTTGCAGCAACATGAATAGACCTAGAGATTCTCATACTAAGTGAAGAATGACAAATAGCATATGATATCACTTATATGTAAAATCTAAAAAAATTATACAAATGAACTTATCTACAAAACAGACTCACAGACATAGAGAACAGACTTGTGGTTGCCAAGGAGGAAGAGGGGTGGGGGAGGGGTGGATTGGGAGTTTGGGATTCGCAGATGAAAACTATTATATATAGGATGGATAAACAACAAGGTCCTACCGTATAGCACAGGGAATTATATTCAGTATCCTGTGATAAACCGTAACGGAAAAGAATATAAAAAAGAATGTATATATGGGTATAACTGAATCACTTTGCTATATGGCAGAAATTAACACAACATTATAAATCAACTATACTTCAATTAAAAAAAAAAAGAAAGGGTCAGTGGCAAACCCACACTGCCACCTGAACCAGGAAGACCTCCCTGAAGAGGGTGTCTGGCCTCTGACCCACACTGTCTTCTTCTCCTCCCCCAAAGCAGTGTGACCATGGAAGAAGCATGTGCTGTCCACACTGCAGGTTCTGAGGAAGCAGGTGGCAGCTGTAATCACTCCAGACCTCTGGAGCGACTCCCTCCTGCAGCCCCGGCCAGAGACCCCTGGGTGGGATACTCCCACCCTTCAGCATCAGAGGAAGCATGAGGCCCCCTTGGGTGCCCACCACTTTCTGGAATGTTCTGTGAAAGAATAGGCTTAAGAGCTACCCCCGGGGAGGGCACCTGAGTGACCCCAGGTGAGGGACTGGGGGTCAACAGTGGGATGACAAAACATGACAAGATTTGGACCTGAGGCACTGCCGATCCTGCTGTCCTGCAGACGTCTGTCACTGCCCAGGGGTGGACGCCGGGGCCAATCGACAGCGGACCACCCAGACCCAGAACAAGCTCTTCTTGGCCCAAATGGGAGACGCTGGAGTATGCGAGGGTCAGTGCTGTCAGGACGCCAGGGCCCCTCCCCAGGCAGGGCCATCAGGCACTCAGGCGGAGGACTGGGGGCTGGGCTCTGTCCCCCTCCTGAGCAGGGACACATGGACAGCCGGTAGCTTTTATACGGAATGGATTTGCACCCTCCAGGGGGCAGGCCTGAAGTCCCGGGCATGGTGAAGGCAGGCACGAGCCAGGCCCCCCGCCAGGAATGGCTGTGCCCACCACCCAGTCCTCTGCAGACCCCCACAGCCCGACGAGGTGGGACCCCTGCAGCCGAGCAGCGTTCGGGTCCAGGCTCACGAAACATTCGTCCCTGCGATTTGGTGGAATCGCCTTCGGTTATCTTCTGAATCCACTTCTTGAGTAAGAAAGGGGGTGGTTCTGAGAACAGCCCGGTCAGCACGAAGCGTGGCTTGTGTCCTGTGGTGACTCCGGAGCAGAGGAGGAGCGAAGAGCAGTCACAGCATAGATTTCAACTTTCTCCATGTTTTCCTCTTAAAACGTGCCACAACTTCAGAACATCGGCCCTTCTGGACTTGAGTCGTTCTCCTCCCCGGCCCTCCTCCCAGGGCTGTGAGCTCTGGCAAAGCTGAGCAATGTCCCTCAACCAACCAGAGGTGGCTTGTGACACCCCCGCCCCTGGTAGAACCATCAGGACAGGCAGACCTTGCGGCCGCCGTGCTGTGTGCTCCCAGGGATGAGTGCACGCCTGCCCGCCGTGCCCCTGGGGCTCTGCCCCACATCCAGGGGTGGGGTTCTAGGCAGAGGCCATATGAGCCTCCCTGAGCCTTCACCCCCTTCCAGTACCTCCAGTGGGTGAGATCAGCTGGGCTCCACCAGCTCAGAAAGCATCTCGGAAGAAGAGGGACAGATGCAGGGGAGGAGAGTAGCCCAGGTCACCCACTGCTAAGCCAGGGTCAAAATCATTTCTCCCATCCCCCAGTTTCAGGAGCACTTGTCTCTAGAGTTTTCCAGAACTCACACTGCAGCTCTTCAAGAGAAAGGCAGGAAAAAAACCCCAAACATATATATATAGATAAAAAACCCTGGCAGTCCAGTGGTTAGGGCTCTGTGCTTCCACTGCTGGGGGCCCGGGTTTGATCCCTGGTCAGGGAACTAAGATCCCACAAGCCGCGCAGTGCGGCCAAAACAAACAAACAAATACACAAAAACAAGAAAGGCAGCGAAGGAGGGAGAGGGAGAGTCCAGGACCTGCTGGAGTGGTCCGGCTGCCCACAGGGAGGATGGCATTGCCGTGACACCCAAGGAGGTGAAGGGATGACCATCTTTGTAAAGGGCCCATGTGCCAGCCTCACGCAGCAGACTTCTCAGTGACAGGGCTGGGGTGGGGCAGAGGGGCAGCAGTGCCGCCCAGACCCAGGCACAGGAGCCCAGGGCAGTGGGCTCCCCCTGCACCCCCCCCCCCACCCCAGCTGTTGGCGCTTGCTTTCCAAGGGCACAGGGGAAGGGACCATGACCAGTTGGGAGTTGGAGGAGGCCACCGGGGCCTGCTCCGGAAAGCCTGGAGTAGCCCCTTGGAGCTATGTCGGGGCAGACAGCAGGTGAGCCTGGGCAGAACGGAGCCGCTGCATCTGCTCATCCCCTGCGGGGCAGACGCGTGCTCCTGCTCCCGTGTGCCTGTGGCTCTCACCTGGGCACAGGCCATGGTGCTACCCCCAGACCCATCCTGGTCTCCCCAGCCCTCGAGGGGCTGCGATACTCACCAACCCAGGAGCCAGCCAGGACGGGCTCAGACCCACGCCCAGGGACCGGTCTGAGGGGCACTCAGCCAAAGGAGCCCAAAGCCAGCCTCGCAGCTGATCACCAGGCTTCACCCCGATTATGGCCAAAGCACCCAGCAGAAGCAACAGGGAACCCAGACAGAGGGCCAGGCCAGACCCGCAAGCTTCCAGAGGGAGGAAATCCGAGAGCCCAAGGAGAGGTCCAGGGAAGCAAAGACCCGGAGCCGAGAGCAGACGCAGGTTCAGCAGACCCTCGGACCCCAGCATAAGAAAACCAGGGCAACTTACTAACTCTAGTCAGGGGCCGCTCAAAATCTGGCCACTTCCACATCGGCACTGCAAGGAAACAGGGCTCGGTTGGTGCAGGTGGAGCGGGTGGGAGTGAGGTCTGAGGACTCCGAGGGGACATAAGCCGGATGGAGGATGGGGGGACACCTGGCAGCTGGCGTATGCTGCCAGGAGCATGTGCCACCAGCCACAGGGCAGAGCTGGCTCTCCAGCCCCCGGGAGGGGTCTGCAGGGAGGAAGCTCCAGGGAGCACGTCGGCTCAAGCAGGGCGTCCCTGGATCAGGCCCACGTGGCTCTCACCCAGGGTGTGGGCCTCCCCAGGTGCCCCCAGGGAGAGCACTGTGGCCTGGCACTCTCTGCACCTTGGTTATTCTGCCGGTGAGGAGGCCAGGCTTTGCACACACGCAGGCTTTGCACACACACACGTGTGGCCCGGACACACGCAGAGGGGCTGGAAGGAGGCGCCACACCCAACTCGATGCAATAAATAAAACTTTTATTCAAACAACTGCAGTACAGGGCACAATTTCAGATTAAAAAAAAAAAAAAAGACGAAAGGAAACAGGAAAAATATTTTCAGCACTTTACATCTTCATACAAGTTTTGCGGTTTTGTGTCTACATTCATCCATTGAGCATGGAATCCCCTGGATTTGAGATCTTTTAGCAAAATTAGCCAACATAGGAGGCTCCTTTTACAAAGGTCCATGTTCTGGCTTTGTTTTTTCCTTAGTTATAAAACAGGGTCTGTCTGCGTCTTGAGCTGCTTCTCTCACAAATGCTACCAGCCATGTCCTAGTCCACGGGAGGGGGCGGGAGGGTTTTGCTAAATCACATCAGAAAAAGGAGCGTCCACAGCTTCACGGGGGCTCCCGTGGCGGGAAGGGCGGAGCGGCTGCGCCCTCGCTCACTTCCCAGATTCAAGGCGTGAAGAGGCCATACCAGCAGCCACTAAGTCCAGCATGTCTGTTTCTGAAGTCACCAAGACACACAAAGAGACGAGAGCGTTTAGGGAGGACTGGGCAGGGACTGCCTGCTCCCCGATGGCAGGTGCGGGGGTGTAGCGCCCAGAGCCGCCCTTACTCCTTCACAGGCTGGTTAGAGAAATGATTTCCAGAACACGTGGGGTTGGGGGTGGTCTCTGGAGGTCTTTGGAATGTCCGAGTGCGGCCGGTCCCCCTCCCCGCCAGTGCACTGTGCAGTCACGGTCACGGCGCCCCGAGGCTGGCGCCGTGCTCTGGTCTGTACATCGTCCAACGGCGTCCGGGACAAGGAAGCGGTCAGGAGCCCGGCCTGGCGGGCAGGCAGGGCTGGGGGCTGTGGCCTCCCTCACAGGAGCGGCCAGCTTCCTCAGGAGGCCCCCCGGCTCGGCCCGAGCCCTTCTCTGGGTGCAGCCTGGAAGGATGCCCCCGGGGCCACAAGCCTCGTGGAGCCCCCAGCACCCTCCCTCTCCCGACACAGGTGCCAGCGTGTGCTGGGGGGTCAGATGCAGAGATAACAGTACGTACACCGGAGTCCATGCATATCTGTTTTTGTTTTTCAGGAAAAAAAGGTCCTTTTCCTGTTTTTCATCTTTTTGTTTTTTTGTTTTTTTAAGATTTTTCTTTTTCTTCAAACTTTTTAGACCTGGCTCACGGTGAGCCTTCAAAGAGGGACAGCGTGTCATGAATACGGCGATGGCGAGCAGCGGCGAGGACACCCCGCCCGCGCTGCCCGGCGGCAGGTCCCGACACACGGGTGGGGGCGTGTAAACATAGGGAGCGGAGATGGGGCAGCACCATGGACCCTGGGGGATCACAGAGTCTGGGGTCACCAACCAAAAGGCGGGGGTGAGGGGGCAAATGGGAAAGAGAAACAACCCAAGAAAAAACCAACGAGAGCCGAGGAGGAAACCGATGGAGACCAGACAGACGGCGGGGGGCAGGGGACGGCGGGAGCTCTTCTGAGCAGCAGCTGCCCGGGGTCAGCGTCCTCACACTGTGGACACCAGCGTGCCACTGCCACTGTGAAACAAAGCACAGGACAGCTGCCGGGCCGCACACCTCCCCCGCAGCTGCCCTCCCAGCCACGCGGCTGGCCACCCGGCCCTGGGGGAGTGGTGACAGGAGACCCCCAGAGCCCGACAAGGGCTGAGCCCAGGTCAGGGGTTCAGGAGGCTGCAGCCCTGAGCCATCTGCACCAGCCTGGGCTGGTTCTGGAGAGACGAGCCAAGGGGTGGGCCCCCCTCCTGGCCAAGGTCTGGACAAGCAGGTCTGGACGCCAGGAAAGAGCAGGGCCACAAAACCACCAGGCGAGGGGATCATGCTGCGGTTGTGGGCAGCCCGAGGGCCCCACCAGGAAAGAATGGGAGCCCCAGTAGTGGCTGCAGTGGGTCCCTGACTCCGGCCTGGGCACAGGGCCAGGCCCGGCTTGCTCCCACCCACCCACCCACCCACCCGCCCGCCCGCAAGGGGAGCACGAAGGCAGCTCCAGGAGGGGCTGCTTCCCCCACTCGGCGTTATCTGGGGGCCCTGGGCTGCTGCCAGGGGACAGGGCATCCTGCACTGAGGGCCCTGCCCTACAGAGCGGACTGGGGGAAGGCACAGCGCGGTGAGGGACGGAGAACAGGCACCCTGGGCCCCGCTCACTGACTCAGAGTGGAGACACCATGGTCTCCAGCCAGGCCCCAACAGAGCAGGCCTGGGAGGGGAGCCACCCAACTCCAGCCTCCAGTGGGACAGCTCCCCAAAACCCACACCTCCCCAAGACGAGTCTCAAAACCCCTTACCTGCTCACGGCCCGCGCCCCGTAATCATCCAAACCCTGGGGAGGAAAGAAAGAAACAGGTCAGGCTGGGGTTCAGGGGGTGAGGCCAGATCTGCAGGGCAGGGTCCCCTCCTAACCCCAGGGTGTGCGGTGCTGCCTGCAGCTGAGGACATGAAGGGCGCCTCCCCCCCTCAGCAGTGACCTCCCAAATTCACAGGGATGCCTCCTTATCTGGCCAGCGGCCGACAGTGAGCTCACGCTCCCGGGCACACACAAGACAGATCACCTGATGACGCCCTTCCACCCATGTTCCCTATGGCTCTTAGGCCCTGCAGGTCATATGGTAGGAACACCTGGCAGGTGAGGGCTTCCTGGGGAACTCAGAGGCTGAAACCACTGACTGTGGGGCGTTGGGGAGCCGGGTCGGGGAAGCCAGGCTGGCGGAGGCTGGTGTGGGGAGGGCGGCTGCACCGAAGGTCACCCGCACGCCTGCCTCATGCACGCCTGTGCCGGCCCCTGAGCGCCCCACACCCAGTCGCAGCTTCCTGGCCCTGAAGCAGCTGCCGCCCCAAAGCCACTGAGGGCTACTGGGGACACCCTCCTCAGCCCTCTAAGCATCAAAACCAAAACCAGCAACCAGGAAGCAAGAGGAGCAAGCAGTGGTCAGACCCCTCCAGGCCAGGCCAGCTGAGGCCTGGGTAAGGCTGGAGAGGGACTGAAGCGTCTCACTGCTCAGCAGCCTGGCCCTGTGACCCGCCCCCCCCACGAGGCGCCACGCCTCTCCCAAGGCGGGATCAGCCTCTCCCTCCCTGCTGCTTGCCCTGGCCATTGGTCCCAACCTCATCTTCTCCGAAAGGTTCCATCCAAGGGTCTGGCCACACCACCTCGGCCTTGCCCCTCTCACCACTTAAATTGTCTCGAATCACGTGTTCACTCTGCCTAAACCGTCAATTCCCTGAAGACAGCTCCCTCCACCCTCGACACCTCACACAGCATGTGCCAGCTGAGCCCTCCTCACAGGAAGGAGGGGTGGGTGAGGACAGGACAGATGCCGGACAGGGACAGCTGGACAGGGAGAGTCGGCCACCACGTACCCAGAGCCCTTCCCTGCCTCACCCACTTCTGACATCACACTGTCAATACAGGAGCCCCAGCTGCTGGCTCAACTCTCTGGCTGCCCAAACCCTAGAGAAATCTGAGTTCTCTTCTCTTCCTCTCCCCTCTGCCTGGGCCCCCCAACCCCCAAACCGAGGGAGGCCCTGCCCTAGAGAGCGGCGCCGGAACAGAGCTGCTGGCCCCTGCCTACCACGCAGCCACAGCAGATGAACGTCCTGGAGGCCTGGACCCCCTCCACCCCACGAGCTTCCCCGGCAGAGCTGTGCAGCACCGTCCACACTCACACCCCAGCCCCGCCTTGACCTCAAGACCACCAGGCACACTGGGGGATCCATCAGGGGATCCACCGGGGACCCGAGCCTCAGTCTTCTGCCTCTGGTCGCCTGGTACCAGGTGGCCTGACCATGCGTGCCCGGCCCTGCCTCTTGAGGGCCCCAGAAACACGCTAACTAGAAGGTTCCGGCCACGTCTCAGGCCCTGAGTGGCAGACACTCGTCTGCACTCAGACCCGTGATTGCAGGAGCCCCACGGCTCTCAGGGAAGGGGCTCCACCCGAGATGATGCGTCCAGAGCAGTCTCAAGGCCGGCAGCACCCCAGCCCAAGGGAAGGGCAGGCAGACGGGCCGCCGTGCCTTCTCTAGAGCCCTGAGACTATAGAGGACGTCTGACCGTGTTCCCTGAGGTGGCCACAGCAGGGGTACAGATGCCAGGCCCAAACCCCTGAGCCCACGGCCTTCCAGTGGAGGTGCCAACACAGGGCTGCGGCCGAGCCCACCCATCAACGGCCCCTGCCAAGGCCCCCAGCTCACCTGGGAGAAGGCGGGCACGGCCACGCTGTAGGGCCTCTGCTTGAAAGTGCCGGCCGTCTGGGCGGGGAAGGCCCGGGAGGATGTGCCATAGTCGGGGGGCGGGAGGGCCAGGTCTTCCTTGTCCAGGAGGTTGCCCGTGCTGCTGCTCTTGCCCTGCTGCAGGCTGTGGGGACGGCGTGCATGGCCGTCAGCTCGGGCCCGGCCCGGCCCCCACGGGCCTCGCAAAGACGGCGGAACGAGAGGCTGCTCTCCGTGGCCTGGGGTGCGGCCATGCCGCCCCAGTGGGCCAGCCCCCGCCTAGGAGCGGGGTGTGAAGCATGCAGGCGGGAGGGGAGCCGAGCCCTCCGGCAGCCGCTCAGCCCCTCGCTGGCTCCGGCAGCGAGTCTCCTGCTCTCCCGAGGGCCAGAGGGACCTGGGGGGCTCACGGGGCCCCCACCCCGTCCCCCACAGCTGGCAGCAACCCCTGGGGCTCTCAGACGCCGCCCTCAGAGCACCTCTGCACCCCTGCACCCTAGGGCCTCAAACGTGCAGCCCCTCCCAAGAGCTACGGGCCACCAGCCCCTGTCGGCATGCTCACCTCATGTGCAACCTGTCACCGCCGTCGCCGTCCAGGACCCGGGTATAGGAGAAGGGAAACCAGCCCCGCCTGGAAGAGCAGACCCTGTCAGAGCGTGCCGGGGCCTCTGCATTCCAGCGCGGGGGCCGACTGCCATCCGGCCCAAGTCCCACCCATTCCCCGGCCTGGCTGCACCTGAGGAGGGGACACGTGTGTGCGCTCCAGGGAGTCCAGGAGACCCCTGCACCCACGCGGGGTGTGCGTCCAGCTCGGAACTGCCCTGCTCCGGACGGGAGCGAGGCTGGGGGTGAGGGAAGGTGCCAGGACCCAAGCAAGGCTCTTACTTCTTCAACAAACAGGACTGGTTTCCTACCACGTGGCCCAGCTGGGCAGGGCCTCAGCCCCAAGTGGCCACACAGAACCACGGCACCAACGTGAGAGGCTGCCTGGGGGGAGGCAGGCGTGGTGTTGGGGATGCGGGTGCCCTGCCGGTGCCCCTGCTCCTCAGAGCTCCCCATCAGGGGTGGCGGCTGCCAGGAGGCCAGAGCCAGGCTCAGCGCAGCCTCTCCCTCCCCGGCTAAGGCAGCCTGCTTCTGCCCTGGGGCAGGGGTCTCTCACCCCGCGGACAGACGCATGCAGACAACGGTGGTGGCGGTGGCAGTGGGAGGGGACAGCCCCTGACCTGCACGGCCCCTGGCTGAGCAAGAGCCAGGCGTTGGCAACAGGCGTTCAATTAAGCCGTGAAGGCGCGGCCCATCCGGCTCAAGGCCACGTCTAGAACCCCAGCACGAGGGCTGCTCACATGCACGGAAAGGCTTTGGGGTGGAAGGCTGGCCTCTCTGACTGGGAGGGCACACGCACATGTGGGGTGATGGGCTAAGTCAGGGGATGTGCAAGTGAGGGACGGTGGGGGGCCCTCGGCTACATCTGTCCCTCCCAACAGAAGCGTGGGACCTGGATCATCAGTTCAAAGGAGGACCCAGAGCCCAGAGTCAGGACGTCTGAGGACCAGGTCATGAGGCCGACGTTCCCACCGCCCACACAGGACTCACATCTTGGTCTTCTCGCTCTCGCCGTAGTGCCAACCGTCACGGGCCTCAGGCACCAGCAGGGTGATGAAGTCGCCCTCCTTGAAGCTAAGCAGGGTGCTGTTGTCCCCAGCGGCGTGGGAGAAAATGGCCTTCACCCGCATGCGGCCATTGCGCTCTAGACCAGCTGCCATGGAGCTCGAGCGGGGCAGGGTCTTGTTCTCGGCTGCCGGGAAGACAGGGCAGGTGTGAGGGGGATCTCTGCCCCGAGCGGGTACGGGCACGGTCACCCTCCCGTCAGCTCAGCTGCCCGATGGTGAGATGCTAGGAGGCCCCAGGTGGGCCTGGAGGTGGACTGTCCATCCTGATGGACGACTGCCAGGCCTCCAGGGCTGTTTGGCTCAGACCTTGGAAGGACCTGGGAGCTGGGGTGCGTGTGGATTCAGTCTCCGACCTGCCACTCATCAGCAGGGGCAATTCTCTGGGCCTGAGCCTCAGCTTTGCCATCTGCTAATCAGGAGACCCTCACGGGCCGAGGCCACTGGTGGGGCTGCGGGAGGGAGAGTGCCGACCACGGCAGACACGGCAGGGCGGGAAACTGTCACGGTCAGCGAAGCCCTCCCCAGCGTCATTCACCTGCTCCTGTCACCAGCTGAGCTGCTGGTGTCCCCGTACCACCCCGCCCTATCATGTTCACTTAATGGGGGAGCCTGGCCAAGCCCAAGGGTCCAGGAAGGCAATCTCAAAGGGGCCCCAGGGTGCTGCACACAGGCACGCACACTTGCGAGCCTCCGGACCTCCCCAGCCTCCCCTCAGGTGTGATGTTACTACTGCGGGCGGGGGCAGGGCCGGGGCCCCAGCGGAGCTCTTACTGGTGGCGTAGCTGTTCTTGGGGGCCACGCTCTTGCGCACAGGAAGCGTGTTGGAGTAGGAGTCGCTCAGCTTGCTCTGAGACTGCGGAGGAGACGTGGACTTGGGCTGGGCGGCCTTGCGGTCAGCCCAGGGGTGGTAGTCCTCGTTGTCTGGGCCCGAAACGCCATTCATGACAGGCGTGTTCTCCTGGGCAGACAGCCGCTGTCGGGAAGAGGCGGCATGGGGGCGGTGTGGCAGGAGGGCCCGGCCCGGGTAAGGCCAGTGTGGAGAACCTCTTGCCCCCAGCAGGGGCGCCCAAGATGCCACGGGATGCCAACCGTTGGTGCCAAGGGGGGCCATCCCCCCACACACCCATAAAGCTTTACAGAGCAAGGACTTACCCCCACAAACGGGGCCAGCTCAGGGGGCACCGGCAGGGGCTTGGCCCCCGGAATGGGGTCTGAGATGACCAGGTTGGACTTGGAGGCCGACAGGCCGCTGGGGAGTATAGACCCATTGCTGCTGGCCATCTGCTGCATCAGCTGCACAGCGCGGTCTGGGATCTTGTTGGGGTCGGCACAGGCCTGCTGCCACAGCGGCAGCTTCTGCGCCAGCAGGTCCTTGCCCTGAAGCGGAGAAAGCCAAACAGGGTGGGAATGGGGGCCGGCCGCAGGCTCCTGCAGCCTGCCTGCGGGGCTGCGGGAGGCCAGGGCCTGCTGCCGACCTCACTGATGCAGCCCCCTGGCTCCCGCCTGGCACTGGGAGGCTTCTAAAGAGACACACCCACCCCGGGAGGGGCACACCTGGCTAGGGCTGCTCTTCGCCAGGTGGGGTGCCTTACAGCCAGATGAGCCACCTGTAAGTCCCTGACCCCTGACCTGGGAAAGGGGCCGATATGATGCAGTGAGCTGTGCAGTCGAGGGACCCCCAGGAATGAGATCAAACCAAGGCCTGATCAGGGCGGGGCCTCCCCAGGGGCCTGAGGGAGATGAAATGGACAGGTGCTCAAGTGGTCAGCCACCGAACAGAAAGGCCCTTTGTGGGCAAACCCTGAGATACTAGGAAGAGCGCCACTCGGGCAGACTTGAGGGCCAGGAAACCTCGCAGGGACAGAGGGGACCGTGGGGAAGGGACAGAGCTGCCCAAAGCCCAGCTACGATCAGGGCACCACCCAGGGGCCCGCAAGCCCAGCTGTCCCTCCAGTGTGCACCAGGGCCTGCCCAGGACACAGCTAGCCAGAAGAGCACAGGGCCTGACAAAGGATGAGGAAGCCACAGGCCTGACCAGGGCCCCAGGATGGGGGTGTAGCCAGAAGTGAGACAGCAGCCTGAGGGTCCCTGCAGCCCATTCAGGGGCCCTGTGTCCACGACATGGACACACTCAGGGCCTGGGGTGCAGCTGTGCCCTCCCCCTCTCCTGGCCCTCTGACCAAAGTGGGCTACCCTACCTGCAACAGGTGACACAACCCATGTTCCACTGCAGACCCCAGACCCCCCTTGTGTGGAGCTGCCCCCCAGCTTGGGGCAGTCATGGTCTCCAGGACCTCGGAAGGGTCTGTCCAGCCCTCACTGTCTCTCCTCACTTATCTTCCCACTTTTTTTTTTTTCCCCCCTATTTTTTGGCAGTGCTGCGTGGCATGCGGGATCTTAGTTCCCCGACCGGGGATCTAACCTGCGCCCCCTGCAATGGAAGCGCCGTGTCTTAACCACTGGACTGCCAGGGAAGTCTCTCTTCCCACTTCTTTTGACCTGTGTCTGGGGCAGGGAGGTGGCGTCCACATGGGGAAACTGGAGGCTGCTGGACAAACAGCCCTTTGGAGCAGGCCGTGGCCCCCTCTACCACCTGCTAGTTTAAACCAGGGGCCAACAAACAACCGCCCGAGGGCTGGCTGCTTGTCCGTGAACAAGGTTTGACTGGAACACAGCCACGTCCGTTGGTTTACCCATCTGTGGCCACTTCTCTGTGCAATAGCCAAAACTGGAGATATTTACTAACTGGCTCCCGGTTGAGAGAAATAGTTGATGGGTCTGGGCCGGTGGTGAGAAAGCGGGTCAGCAGGGACCCTGTACTAACAGGGACAACCCAGGATCAGGGCGCCGCAGCCCAGGGCTCCCACCCTGATGATGGCCCTGTTGCTGTCGGGCCTGAGCCCAGGCACAGGGAAATGCCGGGCGCCTGCTGCTGGGAACAGGCTGGGGTGGTCCTGCCTTCATGCCCTGGTGCCCCAGCCCGGGGGGCTTGTGCCTCTTTTAAACCTACCAGGGGGCTGGCGTCCAGCTCCCTGGAAAGTCAGCTGTCGTGTCTCGCATACACACGATCAGGCCCCCCAGGAGACGGAGATGGTGGCGTCCTGGAAAAGGACAGCTTTCCTGCCCTTCTGGCACGGATGGGCCTGCGCTCTCCCTGACCAGTCACAGGGCCCAGCCGCCAGAGGGCGCATACGCCTGCCACAGTGCTGCCTAGGGCCGCGTGGGCGCTGCGGTGGCCCTGCTAGAGAACTGCGGCTGCAGCAAGCACCGCCCTGCTGCCAGTGAGCCCTTGGGGGCACAGGAACTGACGGCAAAGCCCCACTCAGTGGGGTGGCCGGACCCCCGACCCTGCAAAGGACATAAGTCCTGTCACTGTCCTTGCTTTGCACCTGTGGTGGCAGCAGGCCCTTGGGCAGGCCCAGGCAAGCAGGAGCCTCTCTGTGGAGGGAGGGCATCTGTCTCCTTGGCAGCTCCAGCCTGGGGACCAGAAGCTGAGTCAGATCAAGCATGTGTATGAGGTGCTGACCCGCAGAAGCCCTTTATGGAAAAAGGACACAAACGAGGGCCTCCCTGGTTGGCTGAGCTGCCTAACCACACCTAAACTCTCAAAACGTTCTGGAATGTTCCCGCAGACAGCTCTGACCCCACCCCAGCTCCTAACTGTGGACTACAGGAACAGAAGCCCCAGTGAAGCTACCCGTCCCTGCAGGGGAGGTGTGTCCTCTGGGTCTTGCTGGCCCCGGGGGCCTAAGCTGGCCTCTGTAGGGGTTCCCTGGCACTGCAGCCCCTCCCAAGGAGCTTGATCCCTGGAGGAGACCCTCTTAGTGGGCTGTTAGTGTAAGTGCTCTCAAAAACATAGCCGGCAACTTCTAACGGGAGTCCTAAAGCATCTGCAGCTTTAACCCGGTAACTCTCCTTCCAGAACTCTCGCCCTGGGGAAATCCGAAACACACGGGACGTTCAGCACAGTGTTCCTTCACGACAGCTCCAGGCTGGACGCGTCCCGGTGCCCCCGGGGGAAGCCGTCGTTTTTGCCGACAAGGGCTCGGCCCCACGCAGAGTGAACACCCACCTTGGAGTGGTAGGCGGCGGAGCTCTTGGCCACGGCACACTGCTTCTCCACCAGGAAGCAGAACCTCCGCCTCTCCTCAGTGAGAGCAGTCTTGTAGCCGTCAGACACGTAGCTCTCCAGCTCACCCTGCTTGTTGCCGATGGCGTCGATGTACTGGGGGTGGGAGAGGGGGTACAAGAGGCAGGTGAGCCAGCAACGGGACAGCACGTGATCACCTCCAGTTCTGGGCGGCCCCACGCAGGGGGAGCACACCTCCTGGCCAGCGCACCGGTGTGGGGCTTGGCCGTGTGACTCACCCTGGCCATGGGGCTGCCCTGCTGTGCCACTGCCCCCTGGTGCCCCGGCAGCCGTACGTGTGGGGACCATGCTGGCAGGTTGCTTGGTGAGGCTGGTGGCGGTGGTCACCTCCCTTGGACCCAGACTCCAAACATAACAAAAGCCACCCTAATGCTCGGTAGACCAGGAAAGTTCAGCTGGCACTGTGTATTGGAGAATAACTAATTCACACCCAGATCCCATGGGTGTGGCCAGAGAACGCAGACACAGGAGACCGCGCTTGATACTGGGGCACACCAGAACATTCTCTGCAGGTTGGAAAGTTTCAGTAACAAAGTACCAGCAAGACTGGGGGCAGCTGTCCCAGGGAGGCCTGCAGGCCCCTCCGCGTCTGGGTGTGGGTCTGCAGGGCCCGGCTTCCCGGGTGTGGGAGGCCCTGCCAGCCCTCTTCCTGTCTCCCCTCTCTCTCCTCCATGCTCCACGCGGGGCACAGACTCCCCCTCCCCAAGCTGGCCAGGGAGCAGCCTTTGCCGAATCAAGCCCCATCCTCCGGCGGCAAGGGCAGGTCCAGGCCACGAGGGGGCAGCCTCCCCCGCCTCCTCCACCAGCTCTGACTCAGCGTGGGTGGGTGGTGCGGAGCCGGTGGGCACAGTGCAGGCTGTTCCTGCCACCTCCCCTCCCCTCCCCTCCAGCAGCGCTCAGCGGGAGGGCAAGGGCCCGCCTGCCGGGCGTGGGCCGTCCCCAGTGCTCTCACCAGCACACAGCTCTGTCAGCGTGAGTGAGCACACTACCCCAGGCAGGGCCTGCCCAGCGCCCCCACCAGGACTGGGACCCTGCTCCCCCCTCCAACGCCTGCAGATCACCCCGCCTTCAACACTGAACCCCCTCTCCTCGCCCTGGGAGGGCAGCCAAAATGGGCCAGGCCACTACCCCACCCCTAAAGGAGCCGGCCCTGGTCCTCCTGAGCAGCCGCAGGGCCGGCCACACCGCGGGGTGGGGGTGCCGGTGCCTGAGAAAGTCTGTGCAGGAGGAGAGAGGCCTCCAGGGCAGCCCTGCTCCTTGCCTCCACTGCCGCCGGTCCCCGCCCCCGCCCCAGCAGCCCGAGCAGCTCCAAGTGCTCTTCTCCAAGCGCTCTTCTCCGGGTTATGAAACATGTGCGCATCCCAGAGCCTCCAGTCCCTGCTCCTGCAGAACCTCCCCTGCACCGTGGCTCCTTCAGGAAGTGGGGGAGCAAGTCTGCAGATTTGGGGTGCTACTGGGGGCCTGTGGAGGCCACCGTGGGCAAGGCTGTGCTGTGTGGGGAGGTCCCTTCAGATGCCGCCCACCAAGGGGGAGTGGCTCACACCCGAAGCCCCTATGCGGACAGGAAGCCTGGGGGCGGGAACACCCTCTGGACAGAAGGGCCTGGAGGGGCTGGGCTCCCTCAGAGAGGGGGACCCTGATGCACACCCCCGCTGCCCCTGCCCCATCACCTAAACAACACCCAATGCTAGACTGAAATCCCCCAGAGGGTCCCATGCCCGCTCTGCTCCGTGGCTGTCCTACCCCATCCAGGGGATAGTGGGACATCGGCGTGGCCTTGCAGTCTTCAACCAGCCCGGAACAAAGACGCCTCCCTCCGCCTGGCCTGCTCATCCTTGCATACAGGGGCGCACACAGGGGCTCGGCTGGGGTCCTGGGAGCCCCCTAAGGGGCAGCCTCAGAAAAAGTCGCTGCGAGGCTCCGGAAGGAGTTTGTGTTTTAACCCCAGGATAAGCCCCAGCCGGCCAGCCCTTCCCCGGGTCACCACCTCCCACCCTCCCTGGGGGCTGCTCCAGTGCTGGCCAGGGGTGGGCTCAGGGTGAGCCAGGCACGTGGAGACCCCACGCCCAGGCAAGAGGGGCTGAGGCGCTGAGAGGTCAGCGCGGAACCTCATGCAGGAAGGCCCAAGGGAGACCGCCCACTGTCCCCTAATTGGGGACTTTGGGGAGGGAAAGGCACCTCTTCCAGCGGTTACCCCAGGACAGCAGCGTAAACCGGGACGTGGGCCCCCAGGGTCCGCCCGCCCTGAGCCTGATGCTGAGAACGGCTCCTCCTCGTGCCGGCCCGGCGTCCCCGTCCGTCCTGCTGACGGTTTCTGGGTTTTCAGGCTGCGGTAACATCTTTCACCTCAACGCTCCCACTCCCTGGAGGGGAGAGAAACCAGCTCGGGACGAGATGGCGCGGGGCGCTGGCCTCATTAGCTGCCTGGCAGCCTCCCGGGCCGGGGGAGGGGGTGGTGGTTTATTTTTAAGATTTCCATTTATTCAAACGAATCCCAAGAACGGCCAGGAGCAGCTCAGGTCTCAGGCAGGGAACCTGGGGCTACGAGAGCCACCCAGTGTCTTCCCAGGGACCACAGTTGCCTGGGATAGGGCAGGAGAGATGTTGAGCTATACCGGCCGGGATGGCCAGCCCAGGCGGGGGCCATGAGGACCCGGAGAGCCGACCCTTCCTCCACGGTCCCCACACCAAGCATCTGGCTTGGGCAGAGCGCTAGCCGGCCAGGACACTGGCTGCCACTTCTGTCAAGGAACGACGGCAGGCCCTCCTGACCTCCTTTCCCAGGACGCCGCCTCTTGGGGAGAGAGGCCACCACTTCACGGGCAGATTCTAGAAATCCAGGCCAAGTGAGGAGCTTTGCCCTCGAACGGGCAGAGGAGGAGGATACACACCCCCGCCCCGCCCCCCGCTGCAGCCTCCAGGCCACGCTGGCCACTGTCGGCAGGGACACCCCCCAAATGTGCAGGAGTGTCCGCGCTCTCTGGACGTGCAGAGGACAGAACGTGCCTGACCCTACAGCTCTGATGACTTAGCAACAGGTCCCAGAAAACGGCCCAAGCCGGTCCCTGCCACAGGCAGGCACCGCAGCCAGGCTCCTGGCGTCCTGCATCCTCCCCGCCCCCACCTTCCCCTGTTCCTTGCTTAGCGGGTGCTATGGAGACCGCACTATAGAAACACCCAGCTGAAAGCATTTAAGACCCACAGAACGCTCCCACTTAGTCACCCTGGGCTGAACAGCCCTGTAATCCGAGAAGACAAAAGTGATCAGAACACATGTCTCCTCTCCTCTGTGGAGCGAGCCGGTGACTCAGAGTGGGGGAGGGGCGTTCTAGAAAACACCCGAGGCTTTGGTTTCCCTCACCGGATAGGCCATCGTGGCTTTCCCACGTTTCTCAAAACACCAACGCTGCCCCTAACCGCTGCAGCTGGTGAATGACAGCGGAATCCTTGGGCCGCAGCTGTCACCACTGGTAACCATTACTCCAAGGAGACAAGGAGGGAACTCGCTTAGCGGTGATGTACAGGAAGGTACAGCCAGAATCGGACGCCCCCAAGCTGCATTCAGTCACTGGGCAGCTTCTGGGGGCAGCCGGTGGCTTCCCTGGAGCCTGCTGACCGGGCCTGTGCCCACTCCCTGGTCTGACGCACTCGGCACCCAGGCCAAGAATAGGGAGGCCAGCCTGGGTCAGTGGGTGAAGCTTGGTGAGGGCTGTGGCAGCGGTTCAGTGGATTGTTGGAGGACCCTTAAAAATCTCATTTAAGCACAAGAGCTCAGAGCAAGGCTTGGGGCCGGGGCTGAACAAGAGGGCAACTGCGCCCTCCTGCCCACGGTCCAGCAGACGCAACAGCTAGCAGGCAGCTCTGCGGGGAATGTGCTGTGGGCACATCCTTAGGCAGAAAGTGCAGTGCCTCTTGCAGGCATCAGGGACCCATGGGCCCCGGGCTTCCCAATTTCCTGAGAAAGGGCCCACAGCCATCACTAGATTGGCGGGGGGTGGGGGGGTGGGGGTGGTCCGTGACCAAACAGATCCCACTGCCCACGCCCTGCCCAGTACACTCACACGCCGGCGTGTCCAGAAAGGATGTGCTGGGAGGGGTGCGCCCATGGGCATCCCCATGCCCAGACCCCAGGAGAGAACGTGGGGCCACTTCTGTCCACACCAGTGGGCTGGACATGCTGACAAAGGCTTGAGGCCCAAGGGGACGGGTGTCTCAGCAATCTGTGAGCACACTGAGCCAAGGCCTTGGGTGGCCACCAGGGAGTGCGCCAAACTTCCAGGATCCACGCCATCCAGGTCTGAGGTCTGCTCTACTGTCCTGGGACCTGGAGGAGGGTGGAGCCCGGGCTCCTGTGCCCACCTTACTGGGTGGTCCCTGCCAAGTCTCTGGACCCTTTGGGTCTCAGTTTCCTCAGGGGCTGAGCCAGATTGTCACTACCCGACATGGCAGCCCCTGCCTCACGTGATCTTAGAGGTTCTGCAGGTAAAAAATTCATATCCAACCTCAAAGACTCAGCAGAAAAACAGGAACGCAAAATACCTCACTAGTATTTGTTATAATGATTGCGTGTCTAAATAACACTCTAGACATGTGCCACTAAATAAAACACTTCACCTATTTCTTCTTACTTTTTTACATGCCCACCTCTCAGTGCGAAAAGACAGGTGCGGTGTGCCTGGTGCTGCCCCCGAAAGCCCTCCCAGCTCTGACAGCATAAGATGCTCCAGATTTCCCACGGTGCTATCCAAGTAGGCAGCCCAGTCTGGAGGAGGAATTGTGCGGCTTGATCTGGGGAATTGGGGGTAGGTTTGGGGGGGACCAGGGGAAGGGACAGAGTCCCCCAGAGGACTGAGAATCCTGATACCATCTGTGGACACAGAAGCCCTAAGAGGGCGCAGTAGCTTCTGGCTTCTCAGTTGTTTTTTTCCAGGAAGACCCCTAACTGCTTATACTCCAAGGAAAGAAGATGTCCCACTGCTGGGATGCGGTGCCTTGTCCACAGACCGCCTTTCACACTGAAGAGCTTTTTAAAATGAGAACAGCAGACGCATAAGGGGCTTAAACCACTGCCATCAAACTCCACGTGTTAACAGGAGCAGCCTCTGCCATTATCTTTTTTGAAGATCTAAATTATGGTTATTTTGTTTTTGCTTTGTTAATTACACATCCCTTGAAATAGAACAAATCTCTCCCCTTTCTCAGACGGCAATCTGGAGGCGCCTCCCAGAACAAGGGAGCCCAGTGAGGGGGAGCAGACTGCAGGAACCGCCTGCTTCAGTCAGCACAGGCCCCGGCAACAGCCCACACCCCACACCCAGAACACTCGAGGCCCCGCTCTCTGCGGCTCAGAGAGGGAACGGGGAAGATGGATCAGAGCAGAGGAGGGGGCCCCTGGCAACCTCAACCCCAGCTGGGTGGGTGGGCCCTCTGCCCTCCCAACGGCAGGAGCCTGCCTGTGTCAGCAGCTCCAAGTGCTGGGCTGCTGAGAGCCTGGCACTGGGCCGGCAGGGACCGTCCAGGGCCCTGGCCCTCTGCGTTCGGGCAGAAGGTTTGGCCCACACTGGGGGTGACCCCGCCCCACACCCACGCCCATCCATCTGCCTCCAGCCTTCTCTTCCTGGGCTCTCGCCTCTGCTGCGGTCTTGCCGGCCCCTCCCTCAGAGCTCAGAACCTACACAAGGGGTGGGAAGGACACACTGCCTCCCCGTGGCCCCCACCAGCCGGCCACACACCAACGCGAATCCCAAAGGCACGGACGACTGCTGGGTTTTCTAACAGTCATGGTGTCCCTTGGAGGACGAGGACTCCTGCCTAATCAGAGCTGGGCTGGGGGTGGGGCCAAAGGAAACAGAAACAGCAGAAATCCTTGGCCAAGTCCCTCCCGATCTATAAGGGGATCGTGCACCCAGAGCCTGACCAACTCCACCCAGCACTGCTTCCCAAAGTGCTTCACCCGGGATGGCTCTCGGCACCAGTCCCACCCCAGCCCGGACCCTTCCGTCCGAAGCCCTGGAGACCGCCAACCAGCCAGGGGCCGGCTGTCCATCAGAATCACCCCGAAGCTTTGAGAACCTGACAGTCAGGCTAAAGTACAACCATGCACCCGCATGCCTGGGGAGGGGGACCCTGGGCCAGAGACAGGGCGCCAGACGAGGCCTGTGACCACGCCCTGTCAGACACACGGTACGTCCTCCACTGACTGTCCCCTGTAGCCGCCTCCACACAGATGGGCGCTTCTGTCAGCGCCTGGTCCGGCGAGCACGGCCATGACCAGAGGTGCAGGGCGTGACCTCAGCCGTGTGGGCAGTACTTGGTGTGCTCCCTACTTCTAGAAAAAACCCTCTGTCCTAGTTTGCGCCCCAAATGCCTCTAAGTGCCTGTTCCCTGACCTATAATTAAAATCAATTCTCTCCCTGGAAATCCCAAAACACAGTCTCAATTATCAGCAGTTCACGAAACTGGCCCAGTCCCACTAACGGGGAGCCCATCACAGATGGACTGACAGACAGACAGACACGCTCACAGAGGACAAGCCTCCGCCCCGCTCAGGAGCCGAGGTGCCTTGCGGGAGGTGTGTAGGTGCTCCAAGGGTCAACCGCTGCCTGGCGGGTGCTCGGGGGCCTCTCTGCCCTCCCTGGCGAGCATCCTGCCCACGCTGAGCTCCAGTCGCGGAGGGAAAACACATGGACCAGGGGCTCCAGAAGGCTCACAGGTGACCCCAGGGATTGACCCAAGGAAGTCCACCCATCTCGGGACTACTGAGTCAGCCCACACCTGCATCCACCCGTGGGAGCCCTGGCCAGCGTATCCATACCTAGAAAACAGAGCTGCATGGGCTCCGTCGGTCTGGGGGGTCCCACCGCCTCTGCCAAGAGGCGCTGCACTTCACGTCAGCCCAGGGGCTTCTGTGGCTCGGGGATGCCCAGGTGGGGTCCCTGTGCCAGCTGTGGGGCCCAGGCCCACGCCCACCTACACATACTGCCCACTGGGCTACATGTGACCCAGGCCCCAGTGAAGGTCCCCGGAGTGGAGACCCTGGGGATACAGAGGGGGCTTCAAGAGAGCAGGGGGGGACCATGGGTGCCTGGGGTCCTTCCCCACCTCCCCAGGGGCCCAAACAGTCTGGAATCCTGCCCCCACTTGGTGACAGCGTGCAAACACATCTGCTTGGAGTAAGCAGGTCTAGTGGCCAGGATGTCCTGTGGGTCCAGGCGAGGCCAAGCTCTCCAGGGCAGGGCCGTGAACTACAGTCTGGACGGACAGAGCTGCCCCCACGGCTGATCCGCTACCGGAGTGGACTGCGTGAGAGCTGGGGTGTCGGCCGTTCTAAGAAATGGAGACAGGGAGAACAGAGTCTTGCTCTTCCTCAGGAAAACAGTGTCTTGGGCTTCCCTAGTGGTGCAGTGGTTAAGAATCTGCCTGCCAATGCAGGGGACGTGGGTTCGATCCCTGGCCTGGGAAGATCCCACATGCCATGTAGCAACTAAGCCCATGCGCCACAACTACTGAGCCTGAGCTCTAGAGCCCGCAAGCCACAACTACTGAGCCCACGTGCCACAACTACTGAAGCCTGCGCACCTAGAGCCCATGCTCCGCAACAAGAGAAGCCACCGCAATGAGAAGCCCACGCACCACAACGAAGAGTAGCCCCCGCTCGCCGCAACTAGAGAAAGCCTGGGTGCAGCAATGAAGACCCAACACAGCCAAAAATAAATTAAAAAAAAAAAAAAAAAGTACTTAAAAAAAAAAAGTGTCTTAAAGAACGTCTTGTGACTAGCAGGACCTCAGCCAAGGCGAGGGGCAGGGCCGGCTCAGCACACCTGCCCTGCCCAGGCATTTCCTCCAGGGGAAACTGGGGAGGGGAGGGGCTGTCAAACCAAAAGGTGCCTAGGGCCCTCCCAGCCCCCAGCAGCCACACCTCAAAGCAGACATCAGGCCCTGGCTCCTGGCCAGGTCTGCAAAGGTTCCAAGAACCAGAAGGAACAGACCCAGGTGCCCAAGGACCCTCACGTGCCCAGGTGGGCTGGGCACCTCCACAAGGCCACCAGGTAGGCCAGAACCACCCATGGGCCAGGCGGCCAGCGTGCCTTCCACCGTCTCAGAGCACACGGAGCGCCCACCTGCTCCAGCACAGACGAGGGGTGAGGGACTGAGGATGCCCCAGCCTGGCCTCTCAGGTTCAGCGCCACCAGGGAACAAAAAACACACCGGTTGGACTGTCGCTCTGCTTCCCACCCTTGGAAAGACAACCACAACCGGAGTAACATCACATGCCACCTGTCACCGCGTCAGCAGCCTGGGCTGGACGGCGAGCGGGACAGCGTGGAACACAGCCCCCAGCCCTCCCCGGGAGGAACTCGATTACTGGAGGAGGATCACTGCAATAGCACCCTCAGGAGGCTAAGGGACAGGTAGAGAAGGGGGGTGGGGTGGGTTTGGGAAAGACGAGGGAGGGGGTGGGACAGAGAAGGGAAACCGAGGAAGTGCACAGAACGGGGAGGGGTGACCTCGCTTTGTTCAGGCCCCAGGGCTCTTCCTGCTCTGAGATGGGAGGAAGGCCGAGGTACACCCCTCACAAGCGGGGAAACCAAGAGAGGACATGGAACTCGCCGTGATCACACGGCCAGTGCACACGGGGCACAGCTGGGATCCAAACCCAAACCCAACGGCCAGGGCCTCATGGCTGTGCCCAGGCGGGGACAGGCCACAGGGGGGCGAAGAGGAGGCCCCTGAGCGAGAGCCTCAGGGCAGATATCGGGAGGGGACTGGGCCTCACCGGGGGCAGCAGGGCTGTGCTGAGGAGACAGGGCAGAGGGGAGCCTCAGTTGTGGGGTGACCCTTGGACACGGGAAGAAAGGTCAGCACTGGATGTCTCCCAGGTCCCAGGAGGCCAGGGTGGACATGGCCGGCCTCACCAAGCTGGGGAACTGCTGGGAGGCCCCCTGCAAGGAGAGAACCACCACCCAACTGCCCGTATGGAAAGACTAAGGTTTGCAGAGCCCGTGCTGTGTCCCCCTGGCCCTGCGTGGCTGGGGGAGCAGATCCCACCCTCTCGGCCCTGCAGGCCCAGACTCCAGAGTGGAGCAGTCAGGGCTCTCCCGAAGAGAGAGGTCTTGCAGTGGGTGGCGGGGGCTTTGGGGCAAGGGGAGTGGGCCACTGGGAACCAGAGGCAGCAGAGTCACGATGACCCAGGCCCATGTGGCTCCGAGTCATGTAGGAGTGAACACCATGGATGACGCCAGCCCACACGCACTGACCTCTGCCCAGCCTGTCCTCTCCCAGCCGCAGGACGCACCGGCCGGGACACAGTCCCTTCTGACGGCTCTCAGCAAGCTGGTCATAGCAGCACCAGCTCGTCCAGGGAGAGGGCCTCGGGCACAGGACGGAGCCTCCGAGTCCATGGCCGTAAAGGGGAATGAAGCACGGGTACATGATGATAAAAAGGAACGAAGCACTGACACACACAACGTGGACGAACCTCAGAAACATCACGCTGAGGGCAAGAAGCCAGACGCAAAAGGTCACATGTCGTATGATCCCGGTCATGCCGCTGGGGGGCGGGGAGGGACTAGTGCAGACAGGCTTTCCTTTTGGGGCCGTGAAAACATCCTAAAATGGACTGTGGTGACAGTTACACAACGCTATGAATGTACTCAAAATCAAACGGGTGAGTTACATGGTATGTGAATTACCTCTCGATGAAACTGTCACCAAAAAATAAAAGCACCTTAAGGGGCGGGGGCTGCACAGGCTGAACCCCTGGAAAGCCAGCCTCCTGTCCCTGTCACCAGGCCTCCAAACCAGTCCCCAGGGTTCCCTCAGATAGGGCACTGAGGAGGCCACTGCCCTCCCAGGCAGCGGGTCAAGGTTTTCAGGAAACAAAATGGCAAAACACGTCAAGGATGGGACAGAACAGAAAAACGGACACACACCAGTGCAGGTGTCTTTCCAGCCTCGACCTCATGACCCGCTCCCAGGAGCACATCCCGGGCGGGGGTGACTCGGGAGGGTTCCCTGCAGCAGCGCTCTCGCCGCGGGGCGGGGAGGCCTCGACGTGGTGACGGGTTACAGACGGTCTTTGAGACGATGGTCATGAGACTGTGGATGTGGGGAAACGCGTCTGACTTGGGGAAGGGAGGCTACAGAGAGGCGGGAGCTGAGTTACTGCGACTACGTGAGGAACACACCTGAGTAAGGGGCTGCAGGAGACTGGCGGCTGCCTCCCACACGGCGGGCTGCGGTTCTCTGCTGCCGCTGCGCCACCCATCCTCTCCACTACGGTGCCCCAGGCACAGAGGGGCGCGGAGGCCGGGCCGCCCCGGGGGAGCAGGGGGCCTGCTAGTCTATGCCGTACTCAAGTGGGCAGGACTGGCCTCTTGGCCCTGGCGTGCTCCAGAGGTGCTTGCGCGCAGCGGTGTGGGCACCATGGGGCATGTGCGTGCACCACGCACAGAGGGCCCCAGGCAGTGCCCCCAGGCTCACTGCCCAGATTACTGGCAGGAAGGGTGGGGCTTCAGGAGGTGAGGGGTTCACCCCAGGGGTCACCCCCATGCCTGTGCCCAGGGGAAGCTTCCACTGCTGACCACTGGGGGCTATCCTGTTTCTCCTCCTTATCTGAGATGTGCGGCCTTGGAGAGCAGCGTCTGGGCCTGATCTGTGTCAACTGGCTGCAGGGTTCTGGTGAATCAGGTGTATCAGGGCCATGCCCGTCACAGGCCATGCTGTCCTAAATCCTTGTCCCTCACCCCAGCACGTAACGTCTACAACCAGGGCTGCCCCTCCCGTGCCCTGCAATGCCATCTGCCTCACACTGCAGGGTCACTGAGATGCTGGACCAGCCAGCATCTACCTGCCCCGGGGTCTCTGGGTCTGTGCTGGGAGCAGGCATTCACAAGTCAATCAGAGTAACAGTCTGGGATCTCTCACCGAGGTAGGAATCCAGAGGAACAGGCAGGAAGTTTCCCTCTGGGTTCTGCTCCTTTGGTGGAGAGCCCTCTGGCACCCACCGAGGCTACAGGATGGGACTGCTGTCCTGCTGGCTCCGGGACGCCGGGCACCCACCACCCAAAATCCCCCAGGAGAGCGGAGCCTGGCTCTGCCCAGTTTCATCAGGAGGGATCAGCCTCGCCCCCTGAGACCAAGAAGGGTGAGTGCTGGGGACAGACAAGAGCGCCTGCCCTTCACCGCTCACTAAAAGGCCCGAGAAGTCCCAAAACCATAACCGGGGCCCCAATGCTCCTGTGTGTCCCCAGGCAGAGCCCCCAGCACGCGGCGGCCAAGTCCCACCTGCAGCTCCTTGTCCGAGTACTTCTGGGGGTTTTTGCTGCCTTGGCTCTTCTTGCGGAGTTTCTTCAGCTCGGCCTGGCACTTGTCCAGCGCATCACCTTTGCTCCTTTGCTCCGTCTGGTATTTCTTCAGCGCAGCCTGAGATTCAAACAACAAAACCACGGGCAATGAGCTGGTGCGCCCCTCCCGCTCTCAACTGGGCCACAGCGGCCCCGACCCTGTGGACGGCAGGAATTGCGCAGCTGCAAACCTGAGGCCTCAGCTCTGCCCACCCTGGAGGTAAAGATCAGGGCTGGGAAAACCAGCCGAGCCTCCCTCTCTCCCACCCCAGGGCCGGAAGCGCCTCAGATCAAATCATGTAATGAACACCGACAGAGCCCAGCCCCTCGCCCTTCTTGTCAACCTGGGAGAGGCGACAGGGCAGGGTCGGGGCATGAAGAACTCGAGGAAACGACAGCGGGTCAGAGGAGTTCACACAGGTTCCACAGGGCGGCTGCCTCACATCATTTTTACAAAAAGTGGTTGAGAGGCGGGGGTAGCGGAACCTGGCATGTGGAGCATCAGACGCGAGAGTCCACTCACGGAGTCACATTTAGTCTCAAATGGGCATGAATGTCAGAGGAGCTGCAGGAAACCCACAGGATGGAGAGCTCACAGGAAGATGAAAACCGTTCACACGGAGGGAAGGATTCACACACAGCAGAGGCCAAGCAGCTCAGGGTGACCAGCAGGTACAGGGCGGGCGCTACTTACGCTCAGGTACCTGGAGTCCAGCTCCACCTTCTGTTCCAGCTGCGTTAGCAGCTCATTGTGAAAAGACTTCAGCTGGACATGGAGAGAAAACAGCCGTCAGCTCCGACGTGTGCCCGCCCCGGGAGAGGGGGGGCGGTCACCACGACCATGGCACCCGGGACGCTGGGCACCCCAATGGGAGAGAGGAGCTTGTCTGATCCATGAGCCGATGACCCCACAGGGACAGGTGGGCCCCGCAGGGACAGGTGGGCCCCGCGGAGCCAGGCGGCCCCGGGAGCGAGCACTGAACTGAAGCGCGGCCTTCGACAGGCACGGAGGCTCCGCTTTCCTTGGGGAGACAGAGACCGCCGCCCCACTGTCCCTGCTCTCCCGTGCTGGCGGGTAGTACAGGCACAAGCTGACACGAGCCGTGGACCTGCTGGGTCCTGGCAGGACCTATAGGCTCGGTGCACCTGTGCTTCCCCAGGCCACCACTCGAGGTGTCCCCACCTGGCCCCGCGGCCAGCTGAGCATAACACCCCATCTTGCCCGTGTCCTTTTCTTCCAGGTCCATCTGTATATCCTCAGCCCCCACGGTGGTCACATCCCTGGTGTGTGACTTCTCTCTCGGGCCCTGGGGACGCCCCCACCTCTCTGGGTATGACCACAGGAAGGCACATACTTCCCTAGTGGATGCATGGCCAGAGCACATGCCCGGCTCTTCCCCTCGCCTCTGACAGCACCTGCTCACCTGCATCTGCCCCTCCCTCCCCGGGGGCTGCACCGGGAGGCTGGGACTCACCATTTCTTCCAATTGATTTTGAATCTGCCTGTGGACTTCGGCCATCTGGAAGAGAACGTCCCCTGGGAGGCAGATGGCAAGAGAGAAAAGCAGGAGGAAAGTGAGCTACTCAGAATCACTGTCTTGTCACTCCCTCCACAGCTGGGGAGCGGGCACCGGTGGGCCAGGCACTGGGGTTGCTGTGGTCTGGAGACCGGCAGGCAGGGGTGTGCTGGGGGCAGGGGGAGGGGTGCCTCTCCAGGTGATGCCACCAAGAGGAGATGGGAAATTCTAGAATGACAAGGATACACAGTCGCTTGGTGTCTCTGGGGGTTTGGGGGCCTCAGGCATCTGCACTAGATCTGAGATTCACGGCAGAGGTCAGAAGACCGGAGACCCTACGTTTGCAGGTTTCAACCCTGCGTGCGACCCTGTGAGCACATGCGTCTCCTCTCACAGGCGCCAACCACCACCGGCCCACCTACCTCGGGCCCAGGCAGAGGTAGCCGCAACATGCAGCCCCTGTGCGTCCCGGGACATGGCGTGGAAGGAAGGTGGCCGTGGAGGGACGGACCCCACGGCCCAAGACACGTCATGGTCAGCACAGTCCCAACACCCACCCCAAATCAACGCTGTGGAACAGAAGCTCCGAGCTGGGGCACGCATGGCACCTGCCTCCAAAGAAAGACCCTCAGGGCCACTGCCCACACCCACAGGGTCAGCGTGAAGGACCTCCTTGCACAAATGGCTCATTTCCTCCTCTGCAGAGGGTGGGTCTGGAACGGGCAGTGCGAGCTCCATTCATTTCATCGGCAAGTATTTGTTAAGCAGCCATTTCTGGAGGCAGGCACTAACCAAGCGCTGTGGCCACATGGAGGAGGGCCCGTCCCTGCCCTCGGGGGCAGTCACCTGCTGACTAACCCTGTCCCGAGGTGCTGCCTACACCAGGACTTCCTTCCCCTGCTCACATCCAGGCCACTCAGGGGTCACGTGACCCAGAGGATCCTTTTGGAGGCAGCCACAATGAGCACCTCTGGTCCCCATGAGGCCAGCCAGAAAGCAGAACAGCTCCTGTGGCCCCTGCCCTAAAGGGATGACGCTGCCCACCCTCCAAGATCACAACGACAGCACACACATGATCCCCTGGGGTCGCTTTCCCTCCCAGAAGCACAGCTGGGTTCTGGGGACGGCCAGCTCCTCCTGGTCATCGGGCCGTTCCATCACCTGCTGGTGCTGTCGCAGCCCTGATGACCACAGAGCATGGCGATCACCACAGGCAGGAGCCTTAGGGACAGATCGCCAATCCTTGGGGCAGGCTGCCCAAGGTCAGTGGGCTGTTAAATGGCCGCAGTGCTGGCCTCCGCTGGCAGGTCCCGGGCCCTGCCTCCCAGGGTCACTCTCTGTTGTTGGAGTTCACGCGAGGGCGGCCTCTCCAGCCAGCGGGTGCCCCACCCCCATCTGAGTTCTGAGTTCTCACTGTCAGTGCGCTGCTGGGCTGAGTGCCCAAAGGCCTGGCTTCGCGTCGGATGCACAGATTTCTGTCGAGGGAGGAGGAGGAGGGGACAGGAGTGCTTCCGAAGGAGCCCCAGGGGTCACCTGGCAGCTGGGAGGAGCCACGGTGTGCCAGGGGGTAGGCCCTGCAAAGCCAACCGCATGTTCCTGTCAGGAGACAAGGTGGGGGGAGTTCCCTGGCAGCCCAATGGTTAGGACACCGTGCTTTCACTGCTGAGGGTGCAGGTTCGATCCCTGATTGGGGAACTAAGATCCTGCAAGTCATGGGGTGTGGCCAAAAACAAAAAAGAAAAAGGGAGACACAGGCATGCTGGTGGGTCCCCTCAGGATGGGGTCAGACCACACATAGCTGTGGTTCGCTGGGCCCTGGGCTGAGTGTCCAGCCTGCCGCCTGTGCCGCCAGTGCGAAGACCCCTTCCCAGGCACCACATGAGGAAGCACAGACCCCTGAGGGGCCCAGGCTGGCACCTAAGGCACCAAGCTGCTCACGGCTACTGCAGAGAGAGGAAGAAGCCCAGGCCCAGCCTGAGGCTTCAAAGGATGCTCGAGGTCAGGGCCAGTGCCACGCCGTGTGAGCGTGAGCGAGTGGGTGGTGTCTGTGTGGGTGTGAGTGGGGGAGGGCATGTGTGTGCCAGAGTGTACACGTGTGTGCGTGTGGGTGCACAGGGTGTGCGTGGGGGTGAGTACGTGCATGGACACAGGGGGTTGGGTGTGGGTGTGAGCGTGTGTGGCTGTGTTGCGCGAGGGTGTTGAGTGGGTACACGTGTGGCCGTATGCGTGAGCCTCAGTCTCCATTCTCTCTCCCCGCAGCCCTGGGGTGCTGCTACGCCCCCGTGGACACGCGGCTCCAGGAAGCTAAGTGACCGGGCTGTGACCGGGTGGGCCACAGGGATCAGAGCCGGTCCACACAGGTCTGCCTCCAGGACCATGCTTGTCCACGAGCCGGGAGGGGGAGGACGGAGCGGGGAGGTGCAGGAACAGGGGCAGACGCCAGAGCTCCTGATGCACGAATCCCCTAATCCAAAGTGATAAACATTTACTGAGCGCCACGCATGCCGGCAGGGCCATGGACACCAGCACCAGGGCACAGGGGAAGGCCTGGCGGGGGGGCCCAGAGTCCCTGGAAGTTACTTTCCACTCACTCAGGCTCCGAATGGCAGCCTGACCTCGGGCCTGACAGTGCTGTTGGGTATGGCGGGCAGGGAGGGGCGGCACCTGGGGACAAGAAGGCCCCACCCCCACCACGGCTGCCTGGGGGCAGCATGGTCCATGGTCAACCAACCATACGCCGAGGGCTGAGCTGAGGCTGAGCAGCCCCAGCAGGATAGGATGTGAGTCTCACTCATCCTCTCCTGGCCCTGACCCCACTTCTACCCCATCCCGACCCCAGGGGGCGGTCTATGAGTCAGGGAATTGGCCAAGGACAACAGGGGACAGAAGGTGCCTGGTCCCCGTCCTTGGCTGAAAAGGAACCACCAAGACAAATACAAGCGGGCAGCCCAGGGGACAAGGCCAGGCTGCCACCACCCTGACCTGACCTGCTCAGACCCGCAGCTCCCGAGTGGGATGAGGCCCCCGGCACCGCCATGGCCTTGCAGCAGCCCCAGATCTGACATGCTTGGTGGGGATGCCGTCCTGAGTGTCAAGGGTGGCACGCACAGGAAATCCAGACCCACAGGTCACCCTCTGGCCCTATGGGCTCTCTCAAGGGACATGAAGTCCACAAATAAGACACAGAGCAAGTGGCACCGTTGGCCACGCTTGAGGCCCCAGAATTGTAAATCAGTGTCCGGATCAAACTGAAAACACGTATTTCCTTGAAAGGCCACACAAAACTAGTTCAAGGAAAACATTTGAAAAATAACAACAACAACAAATACCAAGTCCTTTAGATAAAGAATTCCTGTTGCCAAGAAGAGTATGTGAAGCTTCTTGAGGATTCTGGACACTGCACCCCAAGCTCTGTCGATGCACTGGGATGCACCCCATCGCCTCCGCCCACCAGAGCCCCCGCCTGTGTCCCTGGGCACGCATGCGGGGAGTGGGCACATGCTCTGAGCTGCAAGCCAGTGGCTGCCACAGGCCGGTCCACACGGGGAATTTTTAAGGTGCATTTTACAAGCAGCTGCAGGAAGCCACGTGTACATGATGTCTGCAAGGTGGTGTGAGCGTGTACCAGCCACCAGGCAGTGGACCCCGGAGCACTGCGGGGGCACTGGGCCAGCTGCAGCGGGCGGTCACCCCTGCCCGGGGATGAGGCTGTGCCCCGAACTAGGCTTCCCAGGAATGCCGGGGGCCTCAGTCATTGGCACGGACACTCTCTCGTCCTCTCACCCAGGTCCCTTCCGGGTCCTGGGAGGCGGGCGAGTGAAGGTCCTTGGAGCCATGGGGCCGGCCAGAGCCTCCCCCCTTCTCTGGGCTCAAAGGCCAGCACGAGGTGGAGACACCTTCCCAGGCCCACCCCACACGTGGAGGAGGAGGCCACCGGGCTTTCTACCAGGCCTCATCTTGGAACCCAGGTCTCGGTCCACAGCACAGGTGGGCCCTAAACTCGAAAAACCAGGTTTAAAATAGAGCCCAGACCCAGCCTCGCCAGAGCAAAGAGCGGGGGAGCAGGGTAATCAGTTGTCACCACTCATGGGACCGCCAGGGTCTCGAGGAGTGTGAACAGAGCGGGAGGCAGGCAGGTGGCCAGGCCCCAGGGCGCCACAGGAGGGGAGCGGGCAGGCCACCCTGGCACTGAGGAGGGTCTGGGAGCAGGCCATCGGGAGCAGGGACAGGAGAGGGCACACTTGGGTGCCATGAGGCTTCATCCAGGACAAAACCACGTCAGAAACACAGGCATCTGAGAACGAGGCGACGCCCTCCCACCCAGTGTTTACCCTGTGAGGAGGCAGCCAGGTCAGCAGTGAGTCACCTCCGGCTGCACACCCTTCAGCTCTGAGTTTAAAAATTCCTGGTACTCTTGGTAACCTTAAACACCAGCCTTGTGTCTTTGAGTTAAGAGTGGAACTCGGTACACATGGCAACTCCCCTCCCCCAGGGGAAGGCAGGGGCTGGGGCAGCACATGCACGAACGCGCAAACACACATATGCACACGTAGGCACACGATGTAAGCAACGTGCTGTTCACCTCCCTCCCCTCCAGCACAGTCAGGCTGGACACAGGCTGGTTCTGTCTGGCGTGGCTAAGACAGCACAATGTCGGGACAGTCGCCACCACCTTTGCTCTGCACGACTGCGGCCTGGGAGCCTGGGTACCCTGCAGACGGTGCGCGTCCCCCTGAAGAGAGGCTGTGTGGCCTCGGGAGCCAGGCTGTGCCCTTGTCCCTCAGGGTGGTGGCCTTGCCCTTGGTGACAGGGGCAGAAAGAACTGGTCCAGCCTTCTAGCAGGGACAGGGCCCCCAACAAGGACACAACACTGGAGCTGGGGTGGCTGGACAGGGAGGGCTGAGGCCCAGGCCTGTGTAGCCCCTCACAGGCCACTCTGTCCTCAAGGAGCATCCACCACTCGTAATTCCAGAACGTTCTCGTCACTCCAGAAACCTGTCCCCATCAGCAGTCACTCCCCTTTCCCTCCAGCCTTGGACAACCACTAATCTACTGTTTGTACGGATCTCCCTGTTCTGAGCGTTTAGTATCAGTGGGATCCCGTGACACAGGCCCTTTGTGTCTGGCTTCCTCACCAAGCATGTTTTTCGTTTTTGAGGCTCACCACGTGGCAGTGTGTCAGTGCTTCATTCCTCTCCCAGCTGGATGACATTCCAGGGAATGAGCCGCATTTTGTTTATCCAGTCGCCCATGATGTCCATCGGTGGACGTTTGGGTGTTTCCACTTTCAGGCTATTACAAATAGCGCTCGCTCCTGTGATAATCAGCTCTCCCTAGGAAGCAGTTTTATTTTATAATAACTCAATTCTTTTTGTACACAATCTTCGCAATATGATTTTTGAGGTTTTTTCCCATCGGCTTAGAGCAAGAGTCCACTAGCCAGCAGACCCTGGGGGGAGGTGAGTAAAAGGGGAGCCTCCAGCCAGTACTGTGACCACGTGGGGGGCTGGAGCCTCAGAGCTGCCAAGCCCTCCCAGGTTTCTCCAGAGCCAGAACGAGCCCTCCACTGCCACGAGGGAGCCAGGGGCAGCGCCCCTCCAGGCGCCCACTGCCATCTCTGAGGGGACCGCTCCCTGCTCCAGGCTAGTCCAAACCCCCCTGGGAAGATGAGGCTGCAGATAGGAATAGGAACTGATTCCACAGCGAGGAGCCTGCCTCTCTTGCAAGTCTGGGTGACTCAGCAACCCTCTCGCTTCAGAGCTGAGTGGGGAGGTTGGGGGCTGTCCGCGGGGGACCCTCTGCCCCCGCTGGCCACCCCCAGCAGGAGCTGGCTTCTGCCAAACCTTGGGATCGTGAGCCAGAGGGAGCATCACGGCTCAGTCGCTCTGCTTCTTTTCCTTAAGTGTTTTATTTCACCACCGATACGAAAAAATTCCCAACAGACTCTCAAAAATGTTCACAGCCCCTGGCAAGAACGTCAGTACAAGGACAAGGTGGAGGGGCCTGGCACTGGCCAGTGTGAGTGCTGGCCAGCACCTGGGGACCGAAGGCACCCACTGAGGGGAGAAAAAGGCAGAAACTAGAGACCCCGTCAGCACAGAGGGACCGGGGCCATAAGCTGGAAGGTGCAGGGCACAGCTGAGGAGGGGGAGGCCCAGGTGCAGGAAGGCCCCACACCCGGGAGGATGGCAGTGGGGCAGACACTCAACAGAGCAGCTTGGCAGGGGCGGAGCTGCTCTCGCTTGGAGCTCCAGGCAAGGTCAGGACTCGAGCAGGGCGGCACCCTGCTGTGATATGGCCCCGACCTGTTAGCAGACGACACAGAAGGATCAGCCACCCACCCCGGGTGCTCTCAGAACTTGTAGACGGTTCGGAGGAGCAGTCGATTTACACGTGTTCGGGGACGTAGGGCCCACCACTGACATCTCAGATCTCAGAAACATTCAAGTGTTTCCCCAAACTGGGCTCTTTGGGAAAAGATAAAAGATTCTAGAAGACTAGAGAAAATTACAGGTACCAGATTTTTAAAAGGGACCGACTCTAGAAATTGCAGGTTGGTGTCTTCATGTGAGAGTTGTTACTGAGATAAAGGTGACCCGCTCGCAGCCTGGGGCACTCGCTCACCTTCATCGTCACCACACTGACGACTGCTCCGTGAGCACCTGCTCCATGCAGGTGCCGCTCCAGGTGAGACAGTGAGCCAGAGGCCCTGCCTCTGTGGTGCCTGCACTCTTTCCTGGGAGGCAGACAAAACATGGGCCAGTGAGGAACGAGGAAGAGTGAGGGGTAAGTGGGCCAGGCAGGTCAGGAAGGAGGGCCACCCGAAGTCCGGGAGGACGAAGGATGCCTGTGGCTGCCGATGGCACAGAGACGGCGGGGAGCGGTCTGGCAGGGAGCCTCATCTCGCTGATTCTCGAGCCCCAGACCAGCACAGGTATAGCCCCACCCCTACCTGAGCTCCACAAGGCACCAGGCAGTCCCCCAGGGCACTGAATACTGACACAGGGGACCTGAGTGTGGCTGGAGGCCGGGTCTACAGCCACACCCAGAGGGTTCCATCCAAGGCCCAGAGATCAAAGGGGCCGTGAATCTGTTCTTATCAGCGGTGAATCTGTTCTTATCAGCGCTTAGAAGACAGACACTCTCCTCCCAGCCCAACCTCCAAACCTCCCGAAAGCAGCTAAAATAACAGAGCGGGTACCCGCTCACCCCTCACCAGGTTCCCTGGCTCTCTTTCCGACACATGCACCTAGATACCCGTGCACACACTTTTTGGCTGAACCACCTGAGACGGTAATAAACATCACGGCGTGGCCAGCATGTCAACTTCTGCACCTGGAGAGCACGGACCTGTGTGCACAGGCCCACGGCCAGCCCAACCCAAGGACAGTGGCCACCGACACAGACCCTCTTCCATCAGCACCCGCACCTCGGGGGCTGGGTGCCCCAACTCATCGCCGCCTGTGAGCTGCTCCCCAACCCTGGACCTCACGCGTGGCTCTTCAGGTCTGTGTCTCTGTCTCTGTCTCTCTGTCTCTCTCTCTCTCTCAATAAGTCAGCATACTGTTTATCTAAATGCTGCTCTGTGAGCATCTAGAACAAGTAAGTCATAAACAGGCTTAATCGTGGGTTATGAGGACTTAACCTTCAGCGGCACCAGAATTCTTATCTTTCCTCTGTGGAGTCGGGAGTCTTCAGCCTCTTTAATCCAGAAGAGTCCTCTCGAGTTGCATCTCTCACAATGCTGACATTTTTAAAGACTCAGGCTGCTTTTTTGGTTTTTTCTTTTTGCAGAAAAAACACATGTTCTTATAATCTGCAAATGACAAGAAGCTGAGAGGGAGCGTGGATCTGGGAGACTGGGAACAAGCCGGGGTGGGAGGGGGGCTCAGGCCCCAGAGTCTGGCCGCTCAGGCTGGCGCCCGGCAGATCTGTGCAGCTCCCCACCTTGTTCTATGAGCCAAGGGTGGACCAGACTCCACCTGAGGGCCTCTCCTGGGCCATAACGCTAGACTCCTAATCCCAAAGGAGCGAGGACAGGATTTCAGGAGGAGATGAGTTATCACCCATTTAGGCTTAAAAAAGAACACGTTTTTGCCAAAGCAACACAGACCCGAGAAAGCCTGCTTTGAGATGGTTCCCATGAAGACAGCCAGTGGCCTGAGCTGACCCCCAGCAAAAGTGAACAACAGCACGGGATGAAGAGGGTAAGGACCCGGCTGCCGGACCCCAGGGCTGGGCACAGCTGCATGGAGGGCCAGGTCCCTCCCCCAGAGCACTGTGACCCCCACAGTGGAGCATCACCCCCAAGATCAGTGTCCAGAGGGCAACCCAGTGAAACTTCTAAAACCTGATTAACCCAAGAAGTGGGAGGAAGCTGGGGACCTGAGGTGGGGGAGGTCACAGAAGGCAGTTTCAATCTCTGGAAGGCACAGGCGGCTGAGCCCTGGCTGGGGGAGGGGTGGGAAGTGTGGAGGTGGGGAGGGGCCTCCTCCAAAACCCACTGCCACAGAGCAGGACCAACCCCCAGGGCAGAGACCAGCCTCCATCCTGGTGCCTGTCCACCAGCCAGGGGATGTCCGTCAGGGGGCCCACCTGGGGGTGACAAGTCCTGATAGTCCAGGCACCTGCGGGGAAAAGGCTCCAGGCCTGGGCTGACCTCACTGTCTCATGGGTTACGTGTACATGTTTGTACCTCATCCCAGGATTAAATCAGTAAGACCACGTGTCTCCTGATTAGGGGGTTGGGCTGACAAGGCACACGGCACAGCCCCTGACCCAGAGAAAGAGCTGGGCAAGTGTTTGCGCCCCTGCCAGTAACAGTGACAATGACAGCCAGGAACCTGGGTGCAGCTCCACCTTGACATCAACGGTCCTGCCACACACACCCTCTTTCTTTAAGCAGGAGGATGGTGGGTGAAGAGGTTCAGGAACTGGGCAATAAGACAGGGAAAGCCCCCTGCCCACATGCATGTTCCATCCTTCTGAGGAGCTGGGCCCCGGCCGGCAGGAGGGTACCACCCATGTGTGGTCAAGGGCACCACGCGTGCCCTTTCTTCCCCCGCCTATGTCCTTCGTCCCTGATGCCAAAGTCAGGCCTGGGCAGGGGTCCCCAGTGCTTGGTTTCTTGCTCACCACCCCCTTCCTCACACCTGTGTCCTTCCCACTGTGAGAGGGCTGTGTCTGTCTCTGACCCTGGCCGTGAAGACGGGACACTGCACAGGGCTCTGTGGACAAGAGCCCGCGGGGCTCCCATGAAGGCACAGTGTCAGCGTGCAGGGGGAGCTGATGCTACGAGAAAGTGGGTGTCTTCAGCAGCATTACAAATGTGGTGGACGCTGATGAGAGCCCTGCTCCCCAGCTGCCTGGACCTGGACCTCTCAGACCATGCTGGGCACTCCCAGAGCACAAGCCTTCCAGGACAGGATCTGAGAACATGTGGGAAGAATGGGAACATCCAGCGCTAAGTCCCTGCCCATGTGGCTCATCCTTAAGGGCTCCCTGGGCTGCCACAGCCCTGAAGGCCAGTCCTGTAACCTGCTGGCCCCCCACCTAGTAGACGTCAAGCCAGATCACCCCAGGACATGAGCACCCCAGCCAGATTCCCAGCCCTGATGGGTCCCCAGGAGCAGCCTTATCGTGCGTTGGGGAGGGTCCTACCGTCCCTCCACCGCCAGGAGCCACCTGCCGAGGCCCCGCCCCAACTCCAAAGTGGCTGATACTGCTCCTCCTGGGGATAAAATTGGGTGACCGGTCAGGGGGCAGCCAAGCCCGGATGCAGCTAGAAATGAAGCCGTCTGAAAAGGCAGGGTGGCCCAGGGCTGTCAGCTGCACCACAAAGGTCAAAGTCCTCCCGGACCTGGGGTTACAGTGCCAGGTCTCTCCAAGGGAGAGTGGCCCTTCTCTGCCGGCACCGCCACGTCAGGCAGGGGCTGGGGTGGCCGGGAGGCTGTGGCCCAGGTGGAATTGAGAGCAGAACGTCCACACGGTTACTGACCAGTAACAAGTCGACTGACCAGTGCAGGCGTCACATGAAGGATGATCTGGGTGGGGTCACGAGGTACGACTGCAGGGGTGCCAGGACGGCCCCTCTGCTCCCTGATCAAGTCCAGCCAGGGCCACCTTAGCAACCCTCCCCCCCACTAGAGGAGCCCGACAGAGTGTGAGGGGTGGAGCTTGGGGGACCATGGTGAGGACCATAGCAGCCACAGGCCTGCCGGGAGCCCTCACCCCACCTGGGCACTGACACCAGACCCCTGGACTACCTCTCCAGGAGAAGCAGAGGTGAGACCAGCACAGCCGGGACCTCTGCGACCACGAGACTAACGTGTGTGGGCGTGTGCTGCGGTGGGGTGGGCAGGAGTTCTCTGCCTCCTCCCAGGTAGAGCCACGTGCTGGAACAGTCCTCAGCAGCCCCAGATGGTGCTGGGGGCGCAGAGAAGGTGTCTGACCTTCCTTTGGAGACTAAACCTCCAGCCCTGTCTTTGCAGAGCTGGACTTGAACCTGGCGAGCAGGACGCACTATTACTGCCAAGTGGTCATGGCGTTCCTTTTGGTCACCGGCAGCCACCGAGGGCGCCAAAACACTCGTTTCTTGAGGATCTGTCATTTTAGGAGGAGCCAGAGCTCCCATTCCCTGCTGGTGGTCAAGGGGCTCTTGAGCCAAGGGATCAGCTGCTCAAATTTGGCTGGGAGCGCCTGTTGCCTCCTGAAGCCTTCTGAAGCAAATATCCATAATGCTCAATTATTCTGGTGGCTTCCAGAGCGGAAAGGCGCCTCTGAGAGCTCATTAGCATACGCCTGAACAAGGCACGAATATAGAGCTCTCGTTCCGGAAGACAGACAGCCGAGGGCTGCGGGGGTGTCGCGTCGGCCGTGAGAGCCACCGGTATGGGATGCAGAGCTCAGACAGCACTGAGGGACCCCTCTGGGATCAGCCACCAACCCCCCCCATCCTCCCTGCTGGCCTCAAAGCCACCAGTTCCTCCCTGGTAGAGGCAGAGTTCTTCTCCTGCCTACAAAATGGCAAAAAATGGCAGGTGGCCAAAAGGATAACCAGGACAAAAATCGATGGCTGTTGCCATGGTGATGATAGCGGACAGTGACCCTCCCTGACTGCTGCTCTGAAGCAGAGCAAGACCAAACGGCCCCTCGGTGTCGGTATCAGTGTTGTGTCCAAAGTGGACGCCCAGGCACCGGAGTGTCGTGGCACGAGGTGGAGGAGGCACCGACCACACGTGGCCCAACCGTCCGGGCTGGCCTCCTTCCTGTCCTGAGCCTCTGCCCTACCTGCTCCGGGTCAGGTCCTGGACCGGCATCGGCCACATAGGGAGTCTGATAAGATCTCAGAAGCTCAGGCCTGCCCCGGGCCTCCTGAAGCCAAATATGCATTTGGATGTGTCCTCGGCCAATCCACACACTCTCAGGCATCCACAGTTACACTCGGGGCTTCGGGGTTCCCAGGCTGGCCGCCCAGGCCGATGGAGGGCTGCTTCAAGGAACTGGCCGACAGGAGGCCGTGGAGCGTGTGGGCTGAGCCTGGGCGACAGGGAGGCGGGGACTTAGGGTCAACCTGGCGTCCTCTCCCCATGGGCCGGGCAGGCGCTGGCTGAGCCGGGTCCCCGCAGCAGCAGCAGCAGGAAAGGGCACTGCGAGACGCTGGCTGTGCTGCCGGGAGACAGCAGGGCAGGAACTCACATCGACAGACCCTCCACCCACCAGCATCACCGTGCTTCAAAATGCCGTCTTTTCTCCTGCCCGACGCGACTCACAAGGGGACAGGGAAACGTGGGTGTGGACAGAGGGAGGGGTTTTCCTCCCACATTCCCACCCAGAGCAGGGACGTGAGTGGACAAGGCCACAACCCCTGACCACAGGAGGCCACCTGGACCTCGGCAGGGCGGGCAGGCCAGGCCCAGAGCTGGAAGGTGCGTGGATGGCGCTCCTCCAGGGAGGCCACCCTCCAGGGGGTCACAGCCCCGTGAGGCTGCGCCCCAGGCCGGGCAGGCACCGCTGCTCCGATCCTCACCAAGTGCCATGAAGGCCCCCCAGAAGCGGTGGTGGCGCCCCATTAACCTGCCCACTCATGCCCCCGATTAACTGTCCAAGTGGACATCAGCTCTCCTGGGGACGGTTTCTCAGGCATCAACTTGCTCTAAATCATGTGAGACACAATCCGGAACAGGCCCAGTTGAGGACTGCTCATCAGGTAATCAGGCCTCTGCGGTCGGAGCGTCCACAGTGCCTCTGACACACCTGTCCTCCTGCCAACGCCGGGGACCCAGGGGCCAGCACCCCTCGGAACAGGCGGAGACCTGCCACAGAGGCTCCCGAGCCGGCACCTGTGCCCGCCGGGCCCCCCGCCATGCGTGGGATGCTCCAGGGCCACCGGCTCTCTGCTGGAGGATAAACGAAGGACCGCTTCCTCCTCACTCTCACTTGGGGGCGGGGAGCTACAGACACACTGAGAACACAGCACACGCTGCCGGCGGGACCTCAATTCAGAGGAGGCACGGCGGGGTCACAGGACTGGGGGCCCCCAGGGCCCTCCAGCCACCCAGACACTCGAGTCAGACTGGCCGTGGTGGGAGAGCCCTCACAGGCGTGCTGCTGCAGGATGGGCTTTAAAGGACCTCGGCGAGCCTCCTGCTGCGGACCCAGGTCAGGTCACATGCTCCCCCTCAGTGGGAACAAGCCCCAGGCCCGGTCCTCACAGACCCTGCCAGCCCCACCTCACCACCAGAACCAGGCTCAGAATGAACCACAGCTAAGGGCCCCCTTCCCCTCCTCCCAAGCAGGACCCCCAGGAACTAGTCCAGAGGGTGTGGGGTCACCACAGCCACACACCGCTGTTCCCTATGGATGTTCCCACCCTGGAGTGGGCCCTCGGACACCGAGGAAGCATGAAAACACCCTGAGCCGTCTCTCCTGCTATGGCCAGAGTCGCTGAGAACAGGCAGATCCAATTAAGACGTTTATTAATCCCTCCTGACAAAGGCTCGAGCCGGCCCCATAAAGCTCTCATCAGGGCAGGCGAAGTGGACACGCTGGAGCGCCTGGCCCTTCACACCAGTCATGAGAGTCCAGGGGGCCCTGAGAGGGGACCCTCAGATTGCCCTCTTACCCTGTGCTCAGCCCCAGGCTTTGACCTGTTCAGCATCCACACAAAGCCGGGCACGAGGACAGAGACTCTGCAAAAAATCTGCCTGCTGTCAAGATCTGCTCGAGGCCTGAGGGAGGCCAGGAGAGCGTGGACCCTATTCCTGGGGTTCCGGTGACTGCCTGTGTGCTGGCCACTTCTCCCAGGGGCTAAGGGACACCCCCTCCACGTGCTATGGCGGGGGTTGCTGGTGTTATCAGCTGGGAAGAGGAGGTGAAGGCAGGATGCAGGCAAGGAGCCCACTCCAGGCCAGCCTGGGGACACCAGGCCATCATGGGACCACAGTGTAGGGCGACATGGGTCCTCTGAGTCAGGACCCTCAGGGATGTGAAATCGCCCTGGCTCCCACTGTGCAGCTGTAATTAAGTCCTCCAAGTGGCGTCTGTCAGGTTTACCAGTCAAAGGTGGGGTCTGACAGCAGGTGGATGTGAGACAGACTGTCACCCACCTGCAGGGAAGGCAGGGACACACTCGGGCTCCCCAGCCAGGTGTTGACAGCTCTGCATGACATGGAAGGGGCCGTGATGCAGCCCGACAACCTCCCGGCCTCACAGGGAGCACAGGAGCCGACCTGGTGGGCAGCCCCCCGACCTGGTGGATGGCCTGTGGCACCATCTCAGAACTGCCTCTGCCAAGGAAACTATCCGGCAACAGTCTCAAAGGCCCCTGGGGTCACATGGCCCCTGCATTTCAGCGACCCACGCGCAGGAAAGGGCCACCCCGTGCCTCTAAGCATGAGGCTGTCGTGGGAAAGTCAGCCGGCATCTGCAGGAACCAGAAGAGGTAGCCAAGTCCCACGGGGCGAGTCTCCAAAGGTGGCATGGGACTGCCTGCCTCGCTTCTTCACTCGGGTAGCTGGGCGTGGACAGCAGCCAAACGCCAGGGGAGTGTTCAGGCCACACCTTAATCCAGTGACTCAGCGGCCAAACCTGGCCCAGTTTCAGGTGCAGGGAGCCGCCTCCTGCCCCGAGGCCCCGCCCAGCACAGAGCTCCCGCTCTCTCATGGGTGCGGGTGCAGATACCAGTATGGGTGCAGGCAGGTGGCGGCCGAGCACAGGCCCAGGGCACCTGCAAGCACACACACGCCCGGGATCACAAACAAGCGAGCTCTTCAAAGGCAGAGAACACAACAGAGGCTCGGGAGACGGTGAGGGCCAAACAAAACGGCCGCTCAGCCGCTGGCCCTCGCCTGCGCAGATGGACAAAATGTCCAGGTGAGGCTCTGGCAGAGGCCCTGGACACAGGCTCTGGAGGGACGGGCCCAGCGTGAAGGTCGGCCACACACGGAGGAAACAAGAGGGCTCAGGGCAGGCTGGGCCCTTCGTTGCAATGATGGCCTCGTGTTAGTGCTGCCAGCCAGGAAAGCCTAGAATGCTCCACAGGATATGTCACCTTAGCCTCCTGCACAGACACAGGGCAGCTGACTGACCCTCTTCTTGCATGAATGATTCTGGCACAGAGCCCCTGAGTCACCTGCCCATCTGAGCACTGTGCCCGGAGCCCACGTGCATTGGACTCTGGCCTCCACCTCTTACTCCTGCCTGTGCTGGGCTCAGCCCTGCTCTTTGCACAGTGGCTTTGGGGAGTAGAGCTGGGGGCCTGGCTGCAGGGGGCCACCCAGCGGGCAGGATGTGCTCAGGAGTGCCAGCTCCCTGGGGACCACTGCAGATGGTGGCACGGCTGTTGGTGAGGGGGACAGGACAGCGGCCTCCCCTGCACAAAGGATGAGGTCAAGGTCGATGGTGGCACCCCCAGGAGCAGGGGAGCAGGACACCCCAGGGGCCAACACCGGGGAAGAAACCAGCAAGCAGGACAACACAGAGACTGCACCAGTCTGATGCTGCACCAGGCCAATTGTGGAGTGGCCGTGATGGTGGAACAGAGGGCCCGGAAGCCAGCCTGTCCACTGCCTGGACTGGGGGACAAGTGTGCTTTCAGCCCCACGGCCAAGGCCGGGCTTGCTGACAGTGCACACGGGGGCTGGATGGAGAAGCGAGGAGGTGCCATCGGGATCACCCCAGGGGAGCAGTGACAGGGCGCAGGTGAGATGCCACCGTACTTGGTCTGTGCCAGCAGGGGACAGGCACCGGGGGGTCTCCACCTGCTCTCTCTGCTTTGATATGACCTGAAGTGTCCTGTGACTTAAAGCTTAAGGCAATGGGAGAGCCCAGAGGGGACATGGCATTGCTGACAGCGCCCAGGACAAGAGGACAGCGTCTGCACTGTTCCCTCCTTCAGGGCAAAAGGAGCCTGACTGGAGATCCGACCTCCCCGACCAGCCCTGGAGCCCACGCCGGAGCAGTCTGGAAATACCCACTCTGCGTCATGCTCCCCACCATGCTGGCATCTCAGGCTGCCCGTGTCAGGGGGACGGGGAGAGGCTGGGTGCACCCTGCTGTGGCCAGCAGCAAAGGGGCCACCTGCCCCCTATGCCCTGTGGCCTCCAGGCTCAAGGTAGAGAAAGAAGCAGGAGAAACAAACATGAAAACGTGCTCACTTCCAGATCTTAGCAAACCCCCAAGTTTGTGGTCTACGAGCTTGGAGAGTGAGCCCCCTCAGGGTGCTGTGATCGGGGTCACCCTCCCTTGGGCCACCATCCTGGCTCCTTGGTCTGGGGAAGGCCTGGGTCTGCACACACCGGGGACTGGCCTGGAGCCTCGGACCCAGATGGGACACCCGCGCTGCCCTGAGCTGCCGGTCAGCCCCACGAGCACAGAAATCCGTGAGGAAAGCAAGCAGACAGGGCCTCGGAAAAGCTGCCCCGAGTACACAGATCAAAGAGACGGGGATGGCCTCCATAATCACCTGCCTGGGGGCGGCACCAGGTGTGCCTCAACGGAGCTGTGAGGGGGGCGGTCAGGGAGACAAGTCCACGGCAAGTGTGGGTGGCTGCTGGCGGGGGATGAGAGGGCGGCGAAGCGATGGGGAAGGCGGGCATCCCTGCACCCCGACTAAGCAGCCTGCCTATCAAAGCGAACCCAGAGCCGAGTGGAGTGAAGATGAGAGGCCGTCTCCTCTGTGAGGTCTGGAGCTGCAGGGCCAAGCTGCCTCCTGGCCACAGGACCAAAGGCAGAGCGGCCACTCGCTCTCCACAGGGACGGGGAACAAAGGGGCAGCAGCTCAGCGACTGGGCTGTGACTTCTGACCTCCACGGGCCTCAGCCTCGCTCTCAGCAGGAGACCTCACGTCAGAAGCCTCTGCTCTGGTGATAAGGGGTCCAGCTCTGGGCAGTACGTGGTCGGCTGACGTGGCGGGGGGGCGGGGGGGCGATGTGCTGCTCAAGACCCTCACTCTATGCAGGAAGGACGCAGCGCAGGGCTCGTAGGGAGATGGGGAGGGGGTGCAGTACCCTCTGAAGCATTAGACGAGGGTCGGCATGGCTGAATCCCACACCGTCCTAGTGGGCTGTTGGCCCAGGGAGCAGAGCAGGAGCCATACAGCTCCTGCCCTTCATGGGAAAGAAAAGGCAAGAAGAACTGGAAGAACGGGGCAGGGATCAGCAGAGGACGGAGGGCGACCGGAGAGTGGCCAGGGCGTCTCACTGCTTGCCTGGCAATCCCTGACCCCAAAGCCACCAGGGGCCACACCCAGAGGGACCCCAGCAGGAAGTGGGCAGCAAGAGGGCAGATGAAGCCCCACTTTGCAGGGCCTCGAGATTAAGTCTCTGGTCAGGAGCCCGGCGCCTGGCTCAGGACGTCGTCAGTGTGAACAGAGCTCCCTCCAGGCTGCTGCCACACCTCGGCTGGAGCACCACCTCCCCAGAGGCACTCACCCCTTGAGGGCTCTGGTTGATCCCCAGGACAGCAGAGACCTCGCATCTCTTCCCTCCCATCCTGGGGAGTAAGGTCTATCGAGAAGAAAGTGGTCAGAAACGAGTAATTCCCCAGGGCTGCAGACAGGAAGGGTGGAAGAAAACAAATTCAGCATGAAACAAAACAGACTGAAAACAGGGTTACTGAGAACAGAGAAGTTCCCCTCATAAAGTTCAGCTTGTCAGGAAAACACGACCACACATAACTTGTAGTTTACGCACTCAATAACTCAGCTGGAAAACACATAAAGCAAAAACCTCACAGAGAAACTGATGAGCCCACCTTCCTGGGGAGTAAGAAAAACGCCTCTTTCACTTACTAATAAGGAGGTGGAATTACTGAAGATTTGAACGCAATTAGGAACCCTGCACCCAGAATCGGAATAAGCAGGGAACATATGTTCTCTTCAAACATAACAGACACCTATAAACATGGGCCACACGCCAGACCAAACAGCCTGTCAATGAATGTCCAAGATTCAGATAATTCGGGAATCAGCATAGGCCCCCCTACCTGGGGTCCCGACCAGCTTTTGGGGATGGGGAGCTCATACAGATGCCCAGGGCCACAGGCAGAGCTAACGAGACCAAGGAACTGAGAAGAAAACGTTTCCTAGGCAAGTGACCCAGTGACATTGTTCCATGAGGACAGTGGCCAAAGTGCACCACCAAACCCCAATCCCCACCACACTCCAGCCAAGAGCAAAGGGTCCCAAATCTGAAATTTCTGCCACTTCTACCAGGGCCTCAAAGCTCAGAAGGACCTGGAAGCCCTCAGCTTTCTCAGCAGGTCACTGCAGGGCAGCCCCAGGACGGGCATCGCCCCTGGGCTGGGTCATCGGCCCCTGGTACACGGGCACCCAGCACGCCCCAAGTTATAACAAAGCGGAAACAATTGTCCTGCTGGTATCCAAGATGCTGGTCCCAGTTTGGTTTTCCCCTCCCCTCCAGCACCAGGTAGACCAGAGCTGCTGCCTCGGCGCCTGGGGTTTGGGTGGCCTGCCGGGTGGGACTCGCCCACACAGAGGGGGGCACAAGGGCACGGGAATAGAAGGCAGCGGTGCCCAGCCTCACTCAGACAGGAGCACTGCGAACCCTCACACGCCGGTCACGTGGGAGGACAGCAGGGCCAAAAGGGAGAGCCCTGTGGCGTCACACTGGTGAGCCCCGGGGCAGCGGCTGCTGTGGAACCGAGTGGAGGTCACCCCACGGTGGGCTTGGCATCATGGTCCCGAGGACTAGCTCGTTCAGAGCAGCAAACCCATCCCGCCCCCCCTCCGGGAGTAACCCAAGCGCTGATGGAGAAGACAGAGAAATACACTGTGTTCATCACGTGTTCACAGAATATTCTACAGCAGTGAAAACGCAGCACCCGCTACTGCAGGCAACAGGCGGATCATAACGCGGGTACAAGAAGCAGGCTGCATAAACCCGGCTTCCCACGGCCAGAAGCCCCAGTTCCTGCCAGGCCCTGCCCCCTTCCCCCAGCCCCGACCCCCTCCTCCTCTCCAGACTTTCCCATTTCTGCCAGAATGCGTTTTTGTCCACCTTGCACTTGTGGACATACCCTTGCTCTTGTCCTCCGCCCCTCCTTGTGCCCTTGCTGTCCTCACCCAAGGTCGGAGTTGCAGCTTAACCCCTGCCCCCGGTTACCCCTCCCGGGGCCCGGGAGGCCACACACCACACCCACCCTTGGGATGCTTTGTTCTCCAGGTCCCCTTGGGCCCTCCCCCAACATACACACTGTAGCTACGTCTGGAAATTTCACAACACCCACCCAAGGACAAAGATCTCAAAAGCTTCCCGGAGGGGAAAAACAAAAAACTCACATTAAAAAAAAAAAAAAATTAGCCAAAATGACACTGAAGACTGCAACACCAGAAGGCAGAGGACAGGGGGTGAGGACTCCGAGGGAAGGCGGTCTCCCACCTGGAATTCTAAGCCAGTGCGAGGTAGAGAAACATCCGCAGACAGACATGGGCTCAGAAATGTTATTTCCCCTTTTCCTGCTAAGGAACCATTAAAAGGAAGGATGATCTCCCTAATTGAGGGAGTAAAACAGGACCCACGGCCCAGAAAACATGGTCCCAGACTGGAGAAGGGGCGTCCCATGCATGGTCCAGCCACCGGCCCAGGGTATCAGAGCAGGTCGGGGCTCCGGGAGGCAAGTTCCAAGAGGGGGAGAAGCGGCCAGATGAACGGGACTGCGGCCGGCAGGGAGGAGTCCCAGAGCGCGGTCTCGGGTTTGGGAGCGAGTTAATGACCGCAAACTGACGACTACGCAAACGAAGGGAAGCAATTATTAACTCCAGCAAAAACAAAGTTGTCAAAATAGTAACAAAAACCTATGGACCACAGTTCAAGAAAAAATATCACTCAACTGGACTTCATTAAAATTAAACATTTCTGTTCTAAAGCCACTGTGAGAGGGGTTTCCCTGGCGGTCCAGTGGTTAAGACTCTGCGCTTCCACTGCAGGGGGTACGATCCCTGGTTGGGGAACTAAGACCCCACATGCCATGTGGTACGGTCAAATAAATAAATAAATAAAACTACTGTGACAAGAATGAAAGGCTAGTCTGGGAGAAAATATCTGCAAAGTATGTATCTGAGAGAGCACTTCAACCTAGAATACACAGAGAACTTTTACAACTCAATTATAAGACAAAAACCCAACTGCAAAAAGGGGGACAAAGATCTGAAGAGACATTTCACCAAAGAAGATAAACAAACGGCAAACACTATGTGAAAAGATGCTCGACGTCATTAGTTCGTTAGAGAAATGTGGACGTGGAAATGCACAAAACTGGAAACAACCCAAATGTCCATCAGCGGAAGAATGTATAAACAACAGGTCACCTCCACACAGCGGAAACTACTTGGCACGAAGGCAGGATGGTCTGGAGGTACGTGGAACATCGGGATGACTTTCAAAACAATCATGAGATAAAAGAGGCCAGACCGAGAGAGAGCACAGCACACACTACTCGAGTCCATTTACACAAAACTTGAGCAAATGCACACCGAGTCTCAGGGCAGAATACACAGCAGTGGTTGCCTGCCAAGGGGGGGGGGGAGCACGGAGGGAGAGAGGCAGGAGGTTTTCTTGCGGGCCCCAGGAAATGCTGGGGGTGACAGGGCCGTCTGCTACCTGGGCAGGTGTGCACTACCTAGGCAGGTGTGCACTCATGTCCATCTCATCATGCTTCCACTTCAGACGTGCAGTCCGCTGCACTGCCGTCAGACTGCTCTGTCTGAGCTGAGGATTCCTGCCAGCACCGCACAAAGGTGATACTGGTCACCGATTTAAGCAAAAGTTGTCATTGTTCTACTGGGTGGGGCGAGAAGTGGTATAAAAATGCTAAATCCAAATAATGTCCAAAATTAAAAAGAAGAAACAGCACAGGGACTTCCCTGGCGATCCAGTGGTTAAGACTCTGTGCTTCCACCGCAGGGGGTGCGGGTTTGCTCCCTGGTCAGGGAACTAAGATCCCGCATGCCGCACGGCATGGCTGAAAGATTTAAAAAACAAAACAAAACATGAAAACCAGCAGCACAAACCTGCCTGTTTACGTGTATGGAAGCAAACACAAGCAGACAACATGCAGGGCTGAGAAGTGGGCCTCGGGCACGTGGGGGGCAGGGAGACTTATTTTTAAACCAGGGTGTGTGCTGCTTTAATAAAAATTCAACTCCGACCGTGTGACTCAGTAGTTCCCCTCCCAGGCATACATGAAGTGTCCACGCAGACACTTGTGCCGACTGCTGACACCAATGCTATGGAAACTGCTCAAAACATGGAAACAGCCCAGATGTTCATCAACTGGGGAATGGAATCCACACAATGGAATATTATTCAGCTATAAAAAGAATGGAGCTGACACGCTACAACATGGATGCACCTCGAAGACACGATGTCAACTGAAAGAAGCTGGACACAAACGGTCACGATGGGTTAGTGCACGCTTCCATCTATATGAAACGTCCAGAGCAGGTAAAGCCACAGACACAGAGAGCAGATCAGTGGCTTCCAGGGGCTAGGGGAGGGGGAGTGACTGCTAATGGGGATGGCTTACATTTTAGGGGTGAGGAAAAGTTTGAGAACTAGATATGGTGATGGTTGCACAACTCTGCGAATACATTAGAAACCAGTGAATTGTACACTTTCAGTGGTGAGTTGTATGGCATGTGAATTACATCTCAGTAAAGCTGTTGCCAAAAGAAAAAATTCAGTTCCCAGAGCAGGGCTGACAATGACCTGAGAAGAAAGGCACACTGGTCTCTGCCCCGGTTCCTGGTACAGAACTCCTAATCCCTTGTTATCTCCTGGTGATAGCAGCATCCTTTGTTCTAATGAGGCAACTCTGGGTGGACTCTGGATGGGGGCTGGTCACCAGAAAGACGGAGCCAGGGTTAGAAGTGGCACTTTGGGCCCCACCCCCATCCTCTGGGAGAGGGGCTGGAGACTGAGCCAACAATTGTTCATGCCTGGAAACCCTTAAACCACGGTGTTCAGAGAGCTTCCAGGGTGGGGCACCCCGACTCCATGGGGACAGAAGCTCCTGCACTCGGTACCCTCCCAGACCTTGCCCTGTGCATCTCTTCCTCTGGCCGTTCACCTGGGTCCTTTGTCATACCCTTTACAACAAACTGGGACTCTGAAGTAAGCCTTCCCCTGAGTCCTGTGAGCCGTTCCAGCAAACTACCAGATCTGAGGAGGGAGTGGTGGGAATCCGATTTGTAGCCAGATTGGACAGAAGTGTGGTGAACTGGGTACCCATGACTTGCGCCAGCATCTGGGGTGGGGGGCAGTCTCTCGGGATGGGGCCCTCACCCTGCGGGTCTGCACTGACCCCGGGTAGATCGTGTCAGAAGTGAGCTGAACTATGGGACGCCCAGCTGGGGTGCTCAGAAACTGGAGGGCTGGCTGGTGCAGGAAAACCCACATCTGGTGTCAGAACCGTTGGGAGAAGAGGAAATAGAGTCCTCCCTTGGCTGGCACCTCACCAGCCACCCCCGCAGACGCACAAAGCCCCAAAAGCCCCTGGAGAGATTTCAAAAACCCACAAGTCAACCAGAAGCTCCCTGATTCAGGCCGGAGCCCAGACAGCTCCTAGAGTGGTGGGTGGAGGGATGTTCCAACCCCCCCCCCGCCCGCCCCTTCCATGTGCAGACTCCACAGCAGGAGGCTGCTGTCCTGCTCACGGGCCTGTTGTAGCGACAACTCCCAAGGACTCTGCCCGCCGGAAGTTCTGGAATCTCACTGCGGTTTCGCACACGCCCACCCTCACTATGGGGCCACATGGGACCCGATCTCCCCGTGGACAGACCCTCCCCCTTCCACACGTGTGTGTGACTGCGGGGAGAAGGCACATGTCTCCCCCTGGCCACCACGATTAACCACGATAAGAAAGTGCCCCTTTCACAGACAGGAGCCGTGTATAAACACACAGGATCACACACACAACACCCGACTTTCTTCCAAGGGGCCCAGACGGTGGCTGCAGGAGCCACAGCCGGGATGCCCAGGAGTGCTGGGCGGGGCCCACGCGTGGCCTCTGAGCTCAGAGCCGGTTGGTTCACGGCCAACGCCAATCACAAAGGGGTCCAGGCCTCCATCCGCCCAAACATCCAACACGTCACCAGCCAGGCTGAGCCTGCAGGCCTGACCACCACAGCACCCCGGCCTCCATGTCCTCACGGAGGCAGGTCAGCTGAGTGTCCCCAAGAGGCCAGCAGGTTTCCCTCTAGAGCCACAGAGCTGGAGACCAGCCAGCTCTGTACACACTGAAGAAAGGCCCACATCCAGGTGAGCAGAGCCCAGCCCACATGAGGGGTCCGGCCCTGGTCACTCATTCCGCCCAGCCTCGCCTGCACATGGTCGCCTGCCCCTGCTCCCAGCCCAGGGAGGTCCCATAGTTGTGTCTGGCTTTTACACTGTTCTCTGTTCTCAGGAAAACCCGTACGTCACTGTTGCTCTGCCAGGGTGGCAGTCACCACACAGCACACACACCTGGCAGGCCTGCTGGGCACGGTGTGGACCCAGGGCCGGGACAGCAGGGCCAGCTGGGCCACCGTGTCCTCAAACAAGGGAGTAGCAGAGGGCACCACAAAGCCCGGCAGCGGGCAGGCCTGACTTCCAGGGCAGGACGGTGTGAAAAGTTTGCAGGGCGGTGCTGCGAGCGAGAGCAGGCAGCCTCTGCTAAAGGCTGCACCGTAGATAAGACAGAGGCACCTCTGGGAGCCGGAATTAATGGACACACAGAGAAAACAAACGCCCTCAAACCTGCCAACAACTGAGAGCCTCTCCAAGGGAGCCCACAGCTCTTCCCATTTCACACTGTGTGCCTTGACTATAAAAGTAACGTGAGCTCATGTTGGAAATGTGCAAAACACAGTAAAAGCATAAAGAAAATAATCCATCCCAGAAATTCTACCTGTTAAGCTTCTGGGGTCTCTTCCTGTATCATGAGATAAACGTGCCCCCAATGTATTTTTACAAAATCTGGTCACACCATGCTGTGGGTTTGCATCCTTTTTCCCTCATTTTTATACCAGGAACCTTTCCCCACACCATTAAAGACCATCATCTGAGTCCAACTTTTCACATGGCTCCCCTATGCCGGCCATTCAAGTTTTGCCTCAAACACCTGTAAACGTGGATCTGCCTGTCTCCTCATCCCCACACCATGCTTCTCAGGGGACCTGAGCCACCTGGTGCACCCCATTCTCAGCAGGGTGTGTGCCCCACAGCCCTCGCCAGCTCCGAGGGCAACTGCCATTTTAGGAAAACTTCCCTTGTTGGACAGGGAAAACTTGATCCCAAATCAAAGGACCAGACACAGGACAGGGCGGGGTCCCAGATCGGCATGGGGACATCCAACGACTTCAGGGACTTCCAGGGTCTCTGCCACATTTAGGGGTCTTACCGAGTTCTTTGGAGCCCTGGCTCTCGCTAGCCAGCTCACCCATCTTCACCAGGGCGTCGAAATAACCTTTGGCAGCATACGTCACACCTGAGAGAAGAGGAAGGGGCAGTTACTTCCCTCGCTAGGAAGTAACAACACCTGCAGCACCTACTCAGCGATCCTGCCTGCCTGTCAGTCAGCCGCCTCCCCTGTGCACAGCAGGCTCCAGCCTGGGCAGGACCTAAGCCCGTTTCTTGCTGATGTTCTCTCGTTCCAATCCTGAGAGCTCCTTCTCTGTGTAAGACCACAGTGTACGGCCTGGGTCCAGAGCTATTCAAGTCAAATCGCAGGGTGCCACCCCAACCACGAGGCCTGGCGTCTTGACGAGACAAACACCAACCCCAGGCAGGAGACGTGCAAAGTGGGTCGGCAGGAAGACCACCCCAGCCAACCTGGGTTGAGGACTCTGTCCCCGTCTGCGGTCTCAGAGCGAGCCTTGTAAGTGGGAGAGAGTCACACGCTCAAAGTGGGCTAAAGGCAGCACCACGGGGACGGAGCGGGGGGACTCACACCACTTCCCAGGGCAACTTCTGCTCTAACCTGACTTCGCAAGGGACTGGCACGGAAAGCGCCAGGCCTGCTGACTTCCTGGGACCACACCTGGGGCCCGCTGCCCGCTGCCCGCTGCCCTCTGCCTGGGATGGAGCTTCCTCCAGGAACTCGGAGACCCTTCAAGACCCCGGGTGCGCCCACAAACTCCTTCATCAGAAGAGCCCCCCCAGCTGCCCTTCACGCTGGAAGGAGGACGAGGGCGCCTCTGGAGCAGGACCATAGGGAGCACCCGCCAGCAGCATAATTACTATTTCTAATCCGTTTTCTCCAGAACCCAGTTAGGGACTTATTACTGGACACTTGATCAAATTTTATTTAGGTAGTTTTCAATTAAGCGCACGCAATTTGCTCTGCAGTCTGGGAGTGCGTCTGCTGCCGGGCAGGGCGGGCTCCTTGAAAGAGATAAAAGGAAAGCATAGCGGGCCCAGGCCTGGCCTTGGGGAGGCCGAGGGCAGCTGAAGGGCTCTGTCCTATGGGGCAGTCCAGGAAAATGGGGAAGGGAGGACACCTCCAGGCCCCACCCCCACAGAATTTTGTTGGGGGCCCAGGTGGGGGTGGAGGAGCCTGGAAGGAGGCCTGTGCCTCGTGTCCAAGGGCTGGGGCACGCGAGCAGGAGACCCCAGGCCGGGCCTTGACGGATTCACCCTAGGCCATCGACACTGTGCAGCTGAGAATGAAGTTACGTCACTCTGAGAGAAAGCCCCCGGGGGTAAGACATGTCCTTGGATGATGCTTTCAGGAAAGGAACCACCATTGGCCTGAAATGTGCAGGCCGACCCCCCCCCAACTCCAGGGTTGGAACCATCCTGCCACTTTTGGCCCCATGTCCACAGTGTGCACTAAACATCATGGCCCTCTGTGGTGCAGCACCTACACCTTCACTCTGCCACGGTGTGCTTCTGGAAACACCGCCGTCCCTCCCTAATCAGGCCCCAGGAGCTGTCCACCTACTGAGATGTCCTCACTCGCACCCGCGGGCCAGCGATGTCAGCCTCACCTGCCAGCGCCTTCTCGTAGTTCTTGCCCATGGCGATGAAGTTCCGCAGGCTGGGGTTGAACTGCTCCATGATGGTCTGGAAGAGAGCAGGGAACAACATCAGGGGCAAGGCACCCGGCGGCTTGGGGGCCTGAACGGCGAGGGGAAAATCCCGCAAGCATCACATGTGGGGTCGAGACCACGAAGCCATGGCCGGGCCCCGGGTCCAAATCCCAGCTCTACCCCTGTTGACCCCTTGGGCAAATGACCTTCCCAAGCCTCAGTTTTGACACCTGTACAATGGGGGAAAGAACAGAACCTGCTCCATCGGGGCCTTGCAGATTAAACAAGTGAGCACGCGTACGACACGTGGGGCAGCACCCGACATACATCCGGCGCTCAGATATGCTGCACTGAGGTGGCATTACCCCGTCTGGCAGGGCTGAGTCAGCGAGGAAGGTCCCTCCGCAGGCCACACACAAAAGGTTCATCGCTGCCTGGAGCCCCCTCCCACCACGATCTTCACTCAACACATCAATTACCAAACGTCAGTTCTGATTAGAGCAACGCACAGCCTGACTGCAAACACCACACGATGAATAATCCAGCAGGCTCTGGATCCACTCGCCTGATGGACTCAAGTCTTAGTGCCAATACCACTAGTTCTTAGATTGAAGAAATTAGATTTTCACTGCGAAGGCCAAATAAATGTTTTAATTACGAGGCATAAAAACAGGCACACACAAACAACAGCCAAATGTGAGCTCTACTGGGTAATGTACCCTGACGGTTGGGTGCCAACCCCAGCCAGTGAGAACACTGCAAGGAACTTCTAAGGAAAACCCCATCTCGGCCACATCCTACATCTTCGGGTCAATTATTGTGATATGCGTCTGATCTTTCCGCAGGGTAAGAGAGAAACGTCGCCAGGGAGGGGAAGTCGCCTGGCCCCGTGGGCAGACCGCAGAGCCCCAGGTGCTTCTGCATGAACAGAGGCAGTGCCCGCCCCACCCTGGCCAACAGGCCAAAGGCAGCCTCGGCCCCTGGTAACACCCTTCCATCCCTGCTCCTGGCCCTCAGCCAGCAGGACGGACATGGATTCCGAGAAGGGCTGTGGGATCTGGGCTCCAGAAAAACCCACTACTTGGCACATGCTTCTGTCGCCCACCCGGAGAAGCGGCCTGGAGTGCCAGCACGAAGAGGAACAGAGACCCGTGCCCAAGGGCGACAAGACCCTGAGCCTGAGCCACCACCTCCTGACATCGGGGCTGGGCGCCCACCTGCTCTACGCCGTGCAGGGAACCTGGGAGGGAGATACACCTGACACATGCCTGAGTCCACAGGGCAGGTGCACCTTCCTTTCTGGACACGACAAAGGGGAGGGCACCTGCCATGTGCTGCACCGGGGCTGAGGCACACAGGGGGACGCAGCAGTGACCCCATGGGACAAAGTCCCGAGAGGGAAGGCAGGCCCACGTCACACACCGGGCAGGACCCCGTACCTGGAGAATGAGACAGCAGGACACGGCTCAGGGGACAGCAGGGGAGAGAAGCATGTCATAGAGAGAGGAGGGCTGCAGGCAGGAGCGTGCAAAGGCCCCAAGGCCAGGGCCTGCTGGTGTCAGGGACAGGACACCAGGAGCAGGGTAAGGGTAAAGGGTGGCAGGAGGTAAGAAGAGGCAGGAAATGTGCAGTAATGGCCCAAACCTACTGCCTTGCAGCCCGTGGCAGGGACACCTGCTTTCCCTGAGTAGGACGGGAAGCTGAGGGTCGAGCCAACTACATTTCAAAGGGAAATGTACCCCTGGCTGCTCCAGGGAGCCCAGGTTGTAGCTGAGACCGCACAGACGCGGGAGACCCCTCAGAGCTGCTCAGAAACCTAAGATGTGAAGGTGGCTCAGAGGGCTGGCTCCACTGCAGTGCGGGACGGGGTCAGGGGGCAGCACGAAGCTAGTGGTCTGGGGACGACTCTACAGTGGGGAACCCAAGTCTGGATGCATCCAGTCCGAGGAGTGCCCGGCAGTCCGGGCAGGGATGTCACGTAACAGGCAGCAGACGAGGGGCTGGCGTCCGGGCAGGGATGTCACGTGACAGGCAGCAGACGAGGGGCTGGCGTCCGGGCAGGGTGCGGAGGGGAATTCAGCGTGGGGCTGTCTGCCAAGGGTGCACGCACAGGCTGGCTGAGCCCTCAGCCTCGCTGCTCAACGCCACCCAGACCTGCGTCAGGGCAGAAAAACGCTGGAGGGCGCGTGTGTCTGCTCAAAGGAAATGGACCAAAAGCAGGGTATAGACCGAGTAAGGGTGGCTTCTGTCCCCGATTCTGGTGTTCCAGACATGCACACGCACGTACGTGGGTGTGCTCGCGCGTGTGTACAGAGTTTCAGTGTAAGATGTATTTCTCGCTGCAGCGATGGGCACAGGCTGAAAAGGGCCCTGGGGTTGGGGCATGTGAGGGCAGACCTGGGCTGCAGAGCTCTAGGACTGCAGCCCCCACCCACCCCGGGGGCAGGAGAGGAAGCTCCACAGCTCCCTCCCTAGAGCCCCAAACATCCTCAACGACAGCAGGAAATAGGCCAGCAGCCGCCCAGGCCAACAAAGGGGGTCACCTCGGCAGCCCGCCCACGCCCGCCCAGTGACACACGGCGACAGCCGCCAGGTTTCGCTTCCTTAGCACAGCTGCTGAGCTCATGCACGAGGAATGTGGGAGCGAGGGGCAGGCCAGGAGGGGTGCTGGGGTGTCGGCCAGGACACCTGGCCAGGGCACCGCCTGGTCACACAGGTGCCGCTGACTCGCCTGCCTGGAGGCAGTGGCAGAGGCATAAATGCTGTGGGGCTGGTGTCCCAGGAGGCCCTCCCTCCTTGGCCAAAAGCCATTCTTCCTCCCGGCTCCTCACAGATGCTGCCCTGGCTGGAGAGCGGGCTCCCACCCACCTCCAGGTCACCGATCTCCTAGAACCGCGACCACCAGAAACCGGCCAGGTCCAAGACGACCTTGTCAGGAGGGACCCTGGTGGCCCAAAAAGGGCCTAGCCCCTCTGGTGGGGGATCCTCTCTGCAGGGGACTTCTCTGTGGGAGGGGGCCCCTGACACCGGAGGCCTCTCAGAGCCTGAGTCCATCGCCATTCTAGGGCTCAGGCAGAGGCATTTGGACCCAGGGGGCCGTGCTAGGCCCATGATGGGCCCAAACCCACCATCAGAAGCCCGGAGTGGGGCCCTGCCACGCCCACTGCAAGTGACTGCTCCCCTAACCAGGGGCCTGTGCAGCCCCCACGCACTGGGGGGCCCTGGCAGGGGAAGCCGGAAGCCAACAGAGGCACGGTTGCCATGGCAAGGAGGCCATGGGGCTCTGCTACACATTACCCGCCCCACGATACTTTTTCAGAAGTGATGGAACGACGGTGTCTTTCCATGGGACTCTTTACTGGAGGGATGGAGGGAGATGAGATGCAAACCCCAAGACGTCCTCCCACGGCACGTGCCAGGGCGGGAAGAGGGAGACCTGTCTACTTCCCAAAGGGAAGGGAATGCGTTTCCTTACCTACGCCAAAGGGCGTGTGCAAATGAAGGGAAGGCCAGGCCAGGAGGGCGGCCTCCCCGCACACACCTCTCTGTGCCGCAAGGCCATCCTCATGCCTGTCGTGAAACTCAAGGGCCTGGGAGAGGCTCTGCATCCTGACACCACTTTCCCGCAGCAGGGACAGAGACCCGACAGCGTGGGCAGCGACCAGCGCCTTCTCCAAACGCGACACCTGTGCTACGCAGATGAAACCAAATCCCTTCAAACGCCATGCCGTGGCACGTGGCGACTGTGGGTGTGCCCCCCTTGCAGGGGGCGTGGGCCAAGCACCTTCTATCACTCTTTGGTTGGCTCAGTATCTACGAGGTGCCCTCAGGAAGCTGGGCTGCCACAAGGGCTCCCTGCCACCCCACCACACAAGCGCCCCAGAAAGGTCAGGGAGAGGAGGGGTCTCTGCCAGAGACCCTCGCAAGCTCAGGCGCGGATCATGGTGGCCCTCTTGCCGAGATGTCCCAAAACTGGATGTCCCTGCCACCCCTGCAGTCCTAGGAATCCAGGCCTTAAACCAAATCTCCACGGTAGGGCTGGCCCGCCCACCCCCACCCCGGGTCCCCAGCCCTGCATGTCCACAGGAGCCGACGGGAGGGGCCAAGCCTGGCTGCAGGGGCGGTGGCGTCAGCACCCCAGCAGCCGTGAGCCCAGAGGCCTTCCTGCCTGGCCGGCTCCTGGGCATCCTAGCGTCTGCGCAGTGACGCCCATTTTGATTGACCTGGATCACGGGTCTGCCTGGCCATTGAGGACACGGGGCAGCAGGACGCCCCTATCTCCAACTTGGGGTCACAAGGAGACTGTGCTCCAGCTGCTCCCACGCCCGCGCCCCGGGTCTGCCGTTCGCCAGCGCGGGAATCCTGTTTATCCCTCACAGCTCTGGTTCCTGGCGACGGCCCCCCTCCAGCACTTTCCTGGCAGGGCTGCCACAAACAAAGAGCAAAGTTTCTCTGCTGACACAGGGAAGTGACGTGCCTCCTGCTTCCCCTCCTGCCCTCGGGCAGTCAAGGAAGGCAGGGTGGGGTGTCTGCCTGCGTCCAGTGCACACGTGCGTACGTGTGCATGTGTGGGTGTGCAAGCGTGTCGTGGCCAAGCCAGGCTGCGTCCTCCCTACACAGTCGACGCCTGTTATAACAAACTCAGGGGATGAGACCTCGCTGGACTCTATCTGCCATCTGGGGAGGGGCGGCCTTACACCCCATCACCCTGAATCTTCACTGGACTGGTGGTGGGCGCCGCTGTCCATTTTACAGACGGACAGAGAGAGGCTCGGGGAGGCTAAGAGCCAGCCTTCTAGGTCCTGGTGGAGCCAGTCCCGGCTTCGACTGCAGGCTGGCCGCACAGCCCAGCTTGTCCCCTTCTCCACACGGGCCTCAGTGCTCTCTGGACGGGTCGCCGAGGCAGGCAGGACAGGACCAGGTGCCACACAGCAACTCCGCCTGCCCTGGGCTCCCTCACGAGCCACGTTCCAGAAACATCAGAGCAAGGGCAAGGGCTGATGCCAGGATACCTGGTCATCTGAGGGTGGGGCCTGGTGCCTGCCTCATCCACTCTCCCCTGACACACGGCCTCCAGCCTCCCAGGGGCCTGGTGCCTGACTACCCCTGACCACCTGTCCTCTCATCCCACCTGTCCTCTCATCCCACCTGTCCTCTCATCCCACCTCTGCGGCAGGAACAGCAGGCGCCAGCTTTGCAGCCAACAACCTACATCCAATGTGGTGCCACTGTCCAGGCACTGCCAGGGGAAGGTGGCAGCCGTCCTCCAAGGGAGGCTGTCCTTGCCTGCTGTAACTGCCCTACCCAGGAGCACTGACTACCTGAGGCTCTGGACAGAGGGCCCAGCTCACGTTGCAGCTCTACATGACTCCGCCTCTGCTCCCCTATAATAACTGGGACATCTGTCCTGGGGACCACTCTTAAAGGAAGAAAACCAACTGGAGAAGTTCAGTGAGTGCTGGGAGGGCTTCCTGGAGGAGGCAGAACTTGCGCTGGATCTCTCTTGGTTACAGCCAGAGAGAAGATAACAATGGGTCTGCACTTGACACAGTGAGTGGACACAGCAGCTTCCAGAATGAAATGGCCTGTGAGGTGAGGATAGGACAGTCAAAGCTGGTGGTGGCTGCAGAAAAGTCCCCCGAACGAACAAGAACAAACCAAGCAGGGATCAACTCCAGCCGATATCACTTTAACAGCACTAGGGCCCACTCCCCACGTCCTCCACGAGACGCCCCCATGGGCCATGAGCCCCCTACAGACCACAAGAGCACCCCTCCCCCGCCCCCAGGCATACATATTCTCAGCCCAACCACCTCCAGCGGGGACAAGGGCCAGGGCCCCACCAGTGCACAGAGAGGCCAAGCTCACCACAGCCTCCCAAGAAGGGTGCACAAAAGAGCATTTGCAGCAGGACCCAGCATCAAGAACCAAGGCACCCATGTTGCCCAGGACAGTCCCCTGCCGCTGAGCGAGGGGTAGGCAGTGGGAGCACAGCCGGCCCTTTTGGGAGCCAGAGGAGAGGCCTGGAGGGCAGCCGAGGTGGCCCTCACGCTGCAGCGGGCGCTCCAGCTGGCCTGGCAGCCCGGCCAAAGGGTCGCCCGGGGGCGTGAGAGGCTGACAAGCGGCCCTGCAGAGAAATGGCGGTTCTTGGCCTCCGCCACCTTCTGGGGAAGCTGCCAACATTAGAATAAAGTGACAACTTATGTCTTTGGCACAGAGCCCAGAGTGACACCAGGGAGCACGGCGGCCTCCCATGAGGAGGGACCAAGGGGCGGGTACCCCTTCCCGTCACCCCTACGGCCCTGCGGCAGGGGGCCCAGGAGGCCCTGAGCCACGGGCTGGGCGACACCAGAAGAAAGACAAAATTCTGGCCAACTTTCCCGGTCCTGATCTGAGGGCGGGGCCTTTCTGGGCCCCTGCAGGGAATGGGCATAGGCCATGCAAGGTGAGGAAGGAGCAGCCGAGCTCCCACAGCCCCCGAGGCCCATCTTCAGGGACCGAGCACCATCACCGATTCCTGGGGCTGTGGACACCCGCCTCCCACCCCAGCTCTCCCTTAGGACCTGGATCCTCAGGTGCCCCCAACCCGACTGACCCCTGCTGGAATAGTTCCTGGGGGCAGGAAGCCACAAGTGGGCTCAGGTTGGGGAGGGGGCCAGTGAGCGCCGGGCGGGGTCTGTCCCACTGGGAGAGCCTCCCCCTCAGACCAGGAGCCGCGCAGCAGGGTCCAAACGCGGGCCCCACCAGCCCGGCCACTTCCTTCCTATCCAGAGGCACATCCGGCCAGTCCCGACTTCAGAGGGGCAGGACCCTGCAAGGCCCCAGCCAGACGCCTTCCAGCATCCAGGCCCTGCCACACCTGCCCGACTTCTCAGCCCTGCCCAGGACACGTGCCTCCCCACTGCTTTCTGTCTGGGAGTCAGCTTTAAGCTGGAGCCCAGGCTCCCCGAGTCGCTTTCACGGTGAAACCCGTGTGCTCCTGGGGAAGTCCTCACAGCGTCATGAACTGAGGGTTGCCATCTGACTGAGGAACAGGGAAAACCTTCATGGGCCCAGAAACACACACGTCCCTGAGATTCAGACAGCAGCACCCAGGACGACCCCCCACAGACCAGCCCACTGCACCTTGAGGTGGGGGCCTCATGGCTGCTGGGTGTCAGGGACTGAATTCGTCCCCTAAGAATTCATGTGTTAGGCCTAACCCCAGCACCTCATTGGTGACTGTTTTTGCAGGGAGTCTTTACAGAAACAATCAAGGTAAAACGAGGTCATCTGGGTGGGCCCCACTCCCACAAGTGGGGACTGGTGTCCTTCTAAGAAAAGATCAGGACACAACACTTAGAGGGAAGACCGTGTGAGGACACAGGCAGAAGGTGGCCCCTACATGCCCAGGAGAGAGACCACAGGAGGAACCACCCTGCCCACACCTGGATCCTGGCCTCCAGGCCTCAGATGAGACACACCTCTCTGTTGTTCAAGCACCCGTGGTGCTTTGTTTGGCTGCCTGAGCAGACCCAGTCGCTGGGCCAATCCCCACTTGCCCTATGAAGGCCCAAACCATCAGTTCTCTTATCATCTGGTTACTGCTCAACTGGTTAGAACATTCTAGGGCCACTGACCTGTCCTTGTCCCCGACAAGGCTCTGACCCGAGTTTCAGCTGGGGGCTGGGCTCCCCGCTGGATGAGGAACCTCGATGAGCAAGAAGGGACACAACCCCAGAACGCTCTGGAGCTGCTTCTCCTCCTGCCGCCCTCCGCCGGGTGGGACGAGCCAGCTGGGGAGGCTGTCATGCCGGTGGGTACACAGGCCACTCAGCACCCGGGAAATCAGACGGCAGCAACAGAGGCCTTGGCTAGGCCTCCCTGCCCTCTCCACGGACTTCCAACTCCTCCAAGAACTTTCCATCCTGAAAGCTACCAACCATAGCCACCACTTACCTGATGCTCCCTGTGGCCAGGAAGGGTTCTCTGGTTCCAGCTAATCACGAATGAGAAAATGGTGACACAGAAGCTAAAAACCCTTGCCCGAAGCCCGCAGGGCTCCCAAATGGAAAGACAAAGAAGCAGGATTGAAGCCATAGGGCCCAGCTCAGGCAGGCCTGGCTCTAGGCCTGGCTCCAGCCCCGGCTCAGCCGGGCACCCGGGACGGGCTGCGATGTGCTGCTTCATGGCTCTGAGCCTCTCCCACCCGCTGGGACACCCAGGGCCCCTCATGAAGCAGGTTTAGAGATAAATGAGGTCACACACACCACTCCCAGCATGGTGCCTGGACCGAGCAACCCACTGAAGGTTCTTCACGATGATTCAGGATTACCAGCCAACTGCAAAGCCCAGGCAGCCACGGCACCTCCCCCAGCGCAGAGCCAAAATGAGAGCGTGAGACGGTCCAGCTCCTTCACCCAACTTCATGGTCCCCTGCCCAGTGGGGCCTGTGCAAGAAGCCTGAAATCAGGTCTCCTGCCGGGGCTTGACTGTAGCCCCTGGCTGCCTCCCTGCCTGTGGCCAGCAAGGCCCCGGATCCCCAAGGGCAGGACGGACCACAGCCTGAGAACCATCAGTCCCTGGACTGCAAAGGACGTGCCTTCCGTGGGAAGGGCAGGAGGGAATAAATAGAGGTGTGGACAACAACCGCTTCTGCCAAGGTGTTGGCTAGGGCAGAGGGGCTTGACTTGCCCCACAGTGGGCTCAGAGGGGCAGTGGGTGTGGAGGGACCCCCGGTCCCCTCCACCTGGGGCACATCAGCACCAATGCAGGCTCTACCACACCCCCTTCTTTTAATAGCCCCGCTGGAAGCCAGCAAGGCCACTCTGGCTCAGCAGGTCAGCTCTGCCCATGCTTGGCTCCCAGAGATGCAAACGCTCTGCTGGATGGAATTCTAGCTCCCAAAGGTGGGGGGCACAGCCTCTCCTCCACAAAGCTCCCACCCCCATTCCAATATCAAGATGTCGATTTCTTTCACAGCATAGACACCTGTGAAATCCCAGCATGTTTCACAACCTGTTACATGTGTGTCGTCACCCGGCACAGGGCTGCTTGGTGACTGGTCCTGGCACCGCTGGGCAGGGGCAAGTGGGGACATTACATCCACAGACCGCTTAGTGAGTAAGAAGGAACAGAGATCCTGGCTGTTGTGGGGAAACCTTCTTTGGTCAAGAAGCAAAATGCCAGCAACAAAAGTGGCAGAACAAGGGTTTGAGGGCTTGGAAGAAAATCCCACAGCCATCCTCAGGAAACCCCCCATTTCACCAACACCTGGACGGCCAGAGGTGAGGCCCAGGCGACACCCTGACCCTGACGACTGTGAGCTGAAACAAAGCTCCGAAGAGTCAGACTCTGAATCCGAAGAGGTTTTAGGAAAACCCTACCAATTAATTTCATGTCTTTATTATTGTTTTTTAATTTATTAATTTATTTTATTTATTTTATTTTTGGCTGCATTGGGTCTTCGTTGCTGGGCGCGGGCTTTCTCTTTTTCTTTTTCTCTTCATTGCAGTGCCTTCTCTTGTGGCAGAGCATGGGCTCTAGGTGCGCGGGCTTCAGCAGTTGTGGCTCACAGGCTCTAGAGCGCGGGCTCAGTAGTTGTGGCGCACGGGCTTAGTTGCTCCGCGGCATGTGGGATCTTCCCGGACCAGGGCTTGAACCCGTGTCCCCTGCACTGGCAGGCGGATTCTTAACCACTGCGTCACCAGGGAAGCCCTATGTCATGTGCCTTTGACATACAACTTTTAAAAAACCTGTCCAAGTAATTCTAAAAGAACTGTTTTCATAACTAGAAAATAAACATCTCAAGCAAGAAAAAAAAGCACTCTGTTCCCATTGTTGGCCCTGATTCCTCCTTGTGGTGTACAACCTCTCCCAGCCCCTTATGGCACAGGGTACTTGCGACCCAAGGGCACGGGTCCCTCTCTCACACACATGCCCCGAGGGTCTGCAGGAGGCCCTGGGGATGCTCAACTCACAGCCCAGGGCATCAGGACTGGCTCCACCAGGCCCCAGACAGGCACTGGAGCTGCAAGGGGAGCCTGCACGGACCTGGGACCATCCTGGTCATTGTGCTCGCTGCAGGAGCAGAGCCCGAGGGAGAAAAGGCAAGATGCCCCTGAACTTCCCACAGGAGCAGAGGACCAGACAAGATCTCCAAGGCAGAGAATGGCTCCTGCGGCGAAAGTTGGGAGGAGGGGCCAAAGGCAGCTGGAGGGGCCAACCTGCCACCCCACTACCCCCTGACAGACAGAAAGGGGTCGTGCTGACACCCACTGGATGCCCACTCGCAGGTGCAGATCCCCTGCCTGCCCCTGAGGTTTCCAAGGTCACCTCTTAGAGACAGGACTCCCACCAGGCCCTGCCTTCACACCACCAACTGACCCCTTGGGCCCCCAGGACATGGCAGGACCAGGTGCTTCTGGCTAACACCCTGGCCTGCCTTCAGGCCCTGAGAAAAAGGAACTCTGCGTGGGGACAGGAGCCTGCCACTGCCTTCAGAACGTGCGGGGGGTCCTGGGCCACTGCTTGTGGAGCCAACAGCTAAGAGAGCAGACCCACAACAGAGACGGTCACAGTGAGCAAAGCAAGAGCCCCAGAACCAGAAACAAGGTTCATCCATTCCCAAGCACTGACACACATGTGCTGGCCACCCTTCCAGGCCGGGGTCCCCACAGTCAGGGGCCATGTGGGTCCTGAGTCACCACACCTTGTTGCTCGGGAGCACGTCAGGTAGGGACAGAATGATCTTCTCCAATAAGAGAAGCCTGGGTGCCAACCTCCTCCCAGGCCCGCTGGCTGGAGCCCTTGGGAACCCACCTGGTGGGGGAAACGGGAGCACACCCTCGTGTGCCCTGCACCCTCTGGTTGGGGCCCCTCGAGTCATCTCACAGCTGTGCAGCACAATCAGGGCCCGAATGAATCAGAGCTGGGGGGTGGGGGGAGTACAGGGCAGGCATGGTCCACGCCCGCCTATAATTACCACGGCCGCAGGCAGTAGACACTAGCAGAGTGCTGACAGCCCCACCAGCTCGCCGGCGCAGTGTGTTCAGCCGGCACAGGCCTGCACCGTAATGAGGACAGCCTCCCCACTCTGAGGCCTCAAGGGAAACTGCCCGGGCACAGTGGCCAGGAAGGCCACATGGGGTGGGCCCTGGCTCGGTGCACTTGAGGGCCGAGGAAAGAGGACGGGAGCCAGCCAGCCAGCGGCCCAGGGCACCCCCCACCAGATCACTGCTCAGGTGTGCCTGCCATTGGAGGGCAGCCCAGGCAGCGCCCGTCCCGGGGGCCATGAAAGGCTGAGGCGGGACCGCCGAGTCACAAGGCCAGCCCTGCCTGCCCCCCACTCAGTCCTGTGCGGGGCTCCCCTGAGCAGGACCCAGACCTGCAAACTCGGGGGGAGTGCCAGGAGGGCCTCGGGCTCCCTGCCAGCCTGCCTTCCTGCCCGGAGGGGACGGGGCCCTCTGTTCAATGGCCTGTTCTCCCCTGAAAGGCCCCAAAACCTGGGCAGCCCAGCCAGCACCACCTGTGCCGGAGAGGGAGGGAGGGAGGGAGGGAGGGAGGGAGGGAGGGAGGGAGGGAGGGAGGGAGGTGGACGGACCTGCTGGCTCTCAAGGAGCTTTGGCCTAAAACAAGGCGGCAACAAGCACGCAGCTTCCGCAGCACCTCCTATGGCCCTCGCCACTGATGCCCCGAGAGCCCTGGACCAGTACCCGGAGCCTCAAGGGCACATGGTCTGTCCCATGAACCGACCAGCCTCCCCAACAAAAGACACGTTCTCCAGGAGACACCAATAGGGATGGCAGCGCAGGCAAAACACTCCTGGCCCAGTGAGGAACTCTGCAGAGCCACCACACCCCAGGCACCAAGCCACCTTACGACCATCAGCAAACTTCGGCAAGGTCCAGCAGCAACCTCAGGGACGTGACCTGGGCACAAGCAGCTGCTGAAGCCAGTTGCCCAGAGATCAGTGCAACAAAGAAACTGCCCTGGCTACTCCAGAAGGGATGGAAGACGCAGTACTGCTGCTGTGCTGGTGGTGGAAAGAGTGGGTACCACATAGCGCGCTCCACTGAAGTGCAGCTCTGAGTCCGCTCAGGGACATCAGGCCCCTCTTTTTATCGGAAGATTCTACCCCAGTGCGGCACCCCTGAGGCACCTCTAAAGCAGAACAAAGCACCACATGCACGCACATGCGTGCACTCATGCACACACGTGCTCACTTGGACACAGACTTGTGAATATACCAGCAGGCACTTGCATGCATGTGCTCGAGCTCACACACGTCTGCACATACATACATGTGCACACATGTTCCTGGTCACACAAGCACACACACGCGCACACACAGCCCTCAGGTCTGCTCCCCAGCAAGCGTTTCTGTTGCCAAAGAAGCGCCTGTCAGAGCATCCACTTCACCACCCCCAACGGGGAGCCGGCGGAGCTCTGTCCACTCCGGGCGCCAGGCTTCTGATGGCAGCCAACAGTTTGGTGTGACTGCTGAGCAGTGGAAGGGGGTCTAGGGTCAGCAGTAGAGGACCTGGGCCCTCGTGCTTCCCTCTGCTCCCACCTGGAGGAGCGTGGTGGGCAAGGCCTGGCCAGCAGTGGGCTCTCACCTACCAGGTGGGCTCCCTCCTGCCAGCGTTGACGCCCACCACCTTGCACCAGTGGTGGCAAACCTGACCGACTCCGGCTGCAGGAACCTGCTGGCCACAGCCGCCTTCGCAGGGCGAGTACACAAGGCCGCAAGGCCAGGCCAGCTTCCCCACACAGCTGCAAAGTGAGGACCACTGGACGGCCTCTGGTGACCAAGGCCCAAGGCCCACAACACCCTGAGGAGCCATGCCTGAAGCCTTCCCAGAGACTTCCTTCTCCTCAGGCTGTCCCCCACCTTCCCGCATCCTCAGGACAGGATGGAGACCCGTGGTGCTGTTCCTACAGAAGGTGCCAGAGCCACCCCCCTCCAAGGTCATCGGGGTGCCTGGAGCCAGGGCTTCTCTTGAGATACAGGACCGAGAGAAAAACACGAACCTGACACTCACTCTCCTGAAGCCGCGGTCTACGGTCAGCTGTTAAGGAAGGCCCTCTCTCTCCAGCACGAGGGGATGCTCGGCGGCCTCTCCCAAGAGAGCTGCAATTTGGGCTTAATCCTGAGCAGCAGACTCCCCACCCCCACCCCGCAACTCTGCCCCTCACCCCAGGCAATTACCCCGGGCTGCCTAAGAGCCAAGTCCTGGGCTCCAGGCTCTGCTGCCTGCACCCCCATCCCCTGAGGGGCCCAGCCCAGGGCCCACCCCAGGAAGCCCCCAGAGGGCTTCAGTCCTTGTCCCCGCACCCGCGGTCTGAGGGTGAGCTCTCAGCAGATGTCTGGAAACCATTCCATTTCTCGCCCCTTCATCTTCCATGAAATTCCCCGAGGACACAGCTCCCACGGGAACCGGGCCACACAGAGAGAGATTAAATCCTGCGCTAGCGCTTCTTCCAGGGAAGAGAATCAAAACTGTACGTTTTAGTCTCGCATTTTTAATCAGCAAGGCCAAGGACAAGCGTCCCCACCGTTCCCTTCTCTGACAAGGCAAACACCACTCAGAACTGCAGTTGATAAGACACACGGGCCAAAACAAGCAGCTGAGCTGCAGCTCGGGGTGACACCAAGCAGGGCCACATCTCAGCCACTCTCCCACAAGTTGCCAACCCAGGCACAGAGGCAGCAGCGTCCCTGGACAGAGCAGAGGACCAGCCGGACAGGCCTGGGTCCACACACGGTGGCTTTGGCTGTATCCTGACTGCGCCTCAGGTGGCCTGGTCTCTGCCCAGCCAGTGTGCTGAAGCTGCCCAACCTGTCCTGGCTCTGCTGCAGAACCCGAGCTCCCAGTGACAAACCACAAACAGTAAGAGCGCCGCACCAAAAACCCACCAGTCAGGCTGCAGAGTGGCAGGGGAGCACCACCCACAAACCTACCTGCCCACGGGCTCTGCAGCCGTCACCGGCCAGGAGTGTGTGAGGTGCCCAGCCCTGTGGACACCCACTTTCCGATGTGTCCAACCTGAAAGTCCTTGGTCTCAGCCACACCTTCCCGTGGGAGCTCAGTCATCAGCTGACCCGCCGAGCACAGACCGCAGACTAGCCTGTTGAACGTGTGTCCCAATCCCCAAAAGCTCGGATCCTAACCTTTTTCTGCCACCATCCTGCCGACAGATTTCACTTCAGACCTACAGACAAATCATAGCTCCATCCAGAAGCTGCTCAGCCGGAACAACACGCCTGACTGCTCGGTTATAAGTGTTTTATTAAGGCTGATCATGGGATTCCCCAGAGCAAAGCCACGCCACACACTCCCTCCTAGTTCTCGCCATTAAAGTTCCTGTTTAGTGGTTTCAGTGCAGAAGCAGGGAAAACAGGGAAAAAACCACCAAGACAGGCATTTCTCTTCTACCCCCTGTAATAATGAGCAAGTCGAAGTAGAACTAATGATTAATAGTTTAATAAACCTCCCTCCCCTGAGAGCATTTACAGAGCAACACGACCAAAAACGTATGCCACCGACTCTACGTGAGACAAATATAAAACCCCCAAGAGCTGCTCCTTTTACGTGCTGCTTCTTCGTCAGTCTCCTGTTTACCAGCACCTCTAACATGGCTTCAGAACTGACTTAGTCTACCCTGACCCAGCTTAAGGATTCTTCCAGGTGACCTAACTACAACTTTAAAAACCTTTATTAGCAGCCATGATCGACGCCAGCCGCGCTGGACTCCAGCTGAAAGCTAACGGCCCCCCAGAGGCCTCCCCCCCCACCCCCCCGCGCACAAAGAGGGCTCGGCAGGCCGCTGGCTAAAGAGGCACAGCGTAGTTGTTTAACACAATCAGAAACTGTTGCTCTGCCAGCGCGCTGCAAACCCACTCTGCCGCCATGAACCAGCCGCCGCCGCGTAAATACCAACTCCGAACCCGCCCGCCCCCCCGCCCCCCCGCCCCCGACCACCGCTTAACCCCGAGACACAGTTTTGAAACAGAGCACGGTTTTGTAAGAGGACTGCGTGGACCGCCCAAGGAACGAATCTCCCGTGAGGAAATGCTGCCGGGAACAGCCCTGAGCCGCCGGAGCCTGGGTCTGTGCTGGTGGGGGCGGGGGTCCAAACCGAAAAAATGGATGGTAAGAAGCTGAAACTCGGGTGTCTGCCCACGTGCACACAGGCGCAAAACCGGCCGGGGCGGGGGCGACGAGGGTCCGGCGGGCACACCCGCGTTCCGCACCGGGGGCTGCGAGCCGACTCCTCACACATCAGAAGCAGAGGCGGGCGCGCCAGCCTCCTACACAATTAGTCTTCTCCCTCCGCGGTTACATAAGATGACGGATTATCTGTCCACCCATCGAAGCTGCCCGCGCGCGACCTCCCACCCGGCCACGTCCACAGACACCCGGGAAGGAGTTGTGGAAACGAGAAGCCTGTTGAGAAAAAAGTGCCCGACGCTTGCGTAACCGCGCCCGGCGGGACCACCACGGAGCGCAGAGCGACGGGCAGCCACGGCCCCGGACCCCGGGCAGGCCCCGGACCCCGGGCAGACCCCGGACACCGCAGCCCGCGCCCGTGCCCCCACCTCACTCGGGTCCGAGGGCTCCGGCCCCCGGGAGCGCGGGGGCAGCAGGGGGCTGTCTGGACGAGGGCGCCCGCGCCAACTTATGCCGGGCCGGTGCTGGGTCCCCGCGGTCGCGCCGGGACGACCCCCGAGAGCCCAGGGACCGCCCGGGCGGGCGCGAGCGCGCGGGTGGCGCAGAGCTCACCTTGTAGACATTTTCCGTGAACCGATGCATCTCCTCCGACCGAGAGAGCGACATGGTGCTGGTCCGGCTGCACCACTGACAGGAGCGGGGGCGCAAGCAGCTGCGACTGCGGTAGCGGCGACGACTGCGGACGCGAAGCGCGCAGAACCGAACCAAGAGCGGGGCGCCCCGCCGGCGTCCGCCTTTATAGCCGATCAGGCCCCGCCCCCGGAGGCCCCGCCTACCGCGTGCCCGCCCCCGCCGCACCCGGATCACCGCCCCCGGCCTGGCGCCCCCGCCCAGTCGCTGCTGCTAGGCAACCGACAGGCCCCGCCCCCGCGCCGCCTTTCCCATTGGCGGGTTCCGGAGCCAGGGGAAGGGGGCGGGGAAGGGGCGGGGTTTATGGGCCGGCACCAGGCAGCGATTGGCCCTTGGCGCCGTCGATAGCGGGGGAGGAGGCGGAGGCGCGGCGCAGGCTGGGGCCCTGGGAACAGCCTTGGGGGCCCGGGCGACAGCCGGGCTGGGGGCGGGGAGGCGGGGGCGGGGTGGCGCAGGAAGAAGGGAGCAGAAGGGGGGGCACGCCGGCCGCGAACGCGCGTGGGGGAGGCACTCAGCAAAGTGGTGAGTCGGGGTGGCCGGGTCCTGGGCGCCGCTCCCCCGAACGCTGTCGGGGTCGGACGCCCTCGCTGGGTAGGGGAGGGTCCCTGGGCGCTCGGACGCCTGCCGCACGGGCTTGGTGAAGGATGGTGAGAGGCCGCCGCTGTGTCCCGGGGGTCCGGCCGCGACCCGGCATTTTAGGAGGTAAGTTCACTGGGTGGCTGCGATCCCCGGGCCAGCCCTTCTGGGGAGGGAGGACCCTGAGGGAGGTCTCGGAGGAGGGAGGACCCTGGGGAGAACGCTGGAGAAGGGTGGACCCTGGGAGGGGTGCATCTTGAGGGGGGCTTGGGGCTGAGATTCTGGAGAGGGGAGGGCCCTGGGTTGCGGAAGAGGACTCTGGGGAGGGGGGATTTACGGGGCGGATTCTGGAGGGGGTGTGGGGAGAGGATCCTGTGGGAAGGATTGAGGGTGAACGCTTAGGGAAAGAGAGGACCCTTGTAGTGGCAGAAGATCCTCTTTGGGGGGAGTTTCTTTGGGGAGGGAGGACTCAAGGGGAGGGGGGCAGGGAGGACTCTGGGGGGGGTGGGAAAACCTGGGGGAGGGGGAACCTTCCTAGGTGGATCAAGGGGTCAGAGATGCCTGGTTTTTGAAGGCGATTCCTGGGAGGTTCTGCTGAAGAAGCTGACCAAGTTGGCACAGAGGGTTCCATACAATTCCCTTGGAGAAATATTTACATAAATTAGACTAACGTAGAGGAATTAATTGCTTTACATCGTAAAACACCAGATCTAAGTGTTTCCCTTTAATTAAAGCTGACACTCTCTGCCAGCATCCCATCCCTGGACAGTCATCCCTTCAAGTGCAGGTGCCCCAGGAGACAGACCCCCCCCCCCCACCGCGCCCCACCCCAGACAGGTGGGGGAGTCCAGAAGACAGCAGGGACATAAGACAGGTTTCTTCCACAGGGTCATTGACTTGAATGGACTACACTCTGCTTCACGTGGATTCGAAGAAAATGGAAGGGATATTCAGGAAGCATTTGCCTTCCGTCCTAACCTCCAGCCTTCGTTCACAGAGATTCTTCTTGGTTTAATTTCCTTTCTGCTACCAGCCCCCGTTTCCTCCTTTTTATTGCTTGCAGCGTTTTAAGGTAGATTCCGGTGTATGTAATTTCTGGGATTCTTTTGGTTGCAAGTAACAGAAAGCCAGCTCAAACTGGCTCTAACAATGAGGGCGTTGTTGGCTCAGGTGACAGAAGTCAGGCCCGTCTTCCTCCCCCAGCTCCATTTCCTCCAGGCCAGCTAGATGCAACGCACGCTTCCATCCTTCCAGCCCTAGGACTGACATCCATTGACCTGCATGGAGTCACGGGCCAACATGGAGCTGGGTGGGTGCAGGGCAAGAGCTGTTGCTCGTCCGAAGGGAGTGGAGTGACCAGGACCAGGGGAATGGTGGGTGGAGGCTGGCCGGAGAAAACAGGGTCTCATCACTCTGGGAGGGGAATTAGCCTGGGGAGAATTCTCCTGGGCTGTCTGCTCCTATCAGCCACAAGACAGTAGAGAAAGGAGAGGGGCCTCACCAGAAAATCTTCCATGGCCCTGAGCCCCGCCCCACCCTCTAGAAGGTCCTGCTCCTGACTGCCTTCCTCCTGCCCAATGGGACGCTCACATTTGGTAGCAGCTGAGGCAGGAGACCCACTCAGAGCCTGGCCTGCCTGATTTGGGCTAATTGCTTTGCAGCCTCACCTCTGGCCTGCACCCTCCAGCTGACAGCTGGGCAGGAGGTGAACAGCTGGGAGGGAAGCCATCAGTCAGAAGTGTGCTCACAGAGCACCTGGGGCAAGTGAAAATAAGCACATCGAGTCCAATAGCACTGAGAAACGCGGGGCTGATGGCAGGTGCAGAGCAGGACTGGCGAGAGGGTCGCACCTGGGCCTGGAGAACCATAGCGAGAAAGTCCGCCCCCTACCGGGCGGCTTCCCCCAGCCACCAGCCTGCCGAGGTGCCCAGCGCTGGGTGCTCACCCCTTCAGCTGCAAGGAGGAGGTCAGAGCCTCGGGCCAGGAGACCACCAGTGTCCTCTCAGGCCTTTCTTAGGTGGGAGGCCTTTCAGATGGCAGCAGTGTCTGGGCAGGGCTGAGTACCACAAGTGAGGACCTAGAGCCTGAGCAGTGCCCAGGGCCAAGGGGTGGGCTGGGTGCCAAGGCAGCCCCAGTGCCACTCCCGGGAGTCAGGAGGGCCTGCTTGTCTCGGTACCTTTACCAACCCCACCTCCTTCCCTCCCCTGGACTCTTGAGAGTTCGTCGGGGGGCCGTGGGATCTAGTGACTTGCCTGGACGTTGATGGTCAGTGCCGCGGGGATTGCTTAGACTTGGGGTCAGGCCCACCCCTCTCCAAGACCAGTAAGAAGCCATTGTCATGATGGAGAGGCTTTGCTCTTCCCGCCTGCTCTGCAGGGACTAGCAAGAGGGCCAGGACCAGCCAGAACACTCAGCCCCCAGCACCCCAAGCCCACTGCCCTCACCCGGACCAGGGTGTTGTTCTTCGTGCAGTACTTGGGGTCGGGGAGCGGCTTTCTATAAATGAGCAGCTCATCAGGAATCACTGAGAAAGCAGATGGGCTGGAATCTGCCTGCTGCCGGTTTCCCGTCACTTCTTACTGCCGGTCCTCACCTCCACGGGCCAAGCGACCAGGGAGGTGTGTAGCCATGGCGACCCACAGCACTCCACTTCTGAACCCAAGGTCCCCCTTCCCCGTGCACCGGTGATGGGGCCTCGCAAACACAGGGTGCCAAGCAGGAGTTGGAGGGAAGAATCTGACCACGTGGTGCTGCGGACACTGACCCTGGGTCAGCTGACCCCAGCATGGGTGGCACTGGAGAAAAAGGCTGGAAGCAGGGAGAATCAAAGTGCATCTCTTCATCAACTTATTTTTAGTTGCGTTATGTAAGTGGTTTCATTTCAACGTCACGTAGGGAGGGGGGGTCTCAGATTTAATTACAGGATGACAGCCTCTGCTTTTCAAGCAAGCTGTTCTCCTGGCAAGGCAGGCACAAGGATTTGTGAATTTTTGCTAAACAGAAGGAGCCCTTTCTGAGGTGACCGCAAAACTTTGAAGGGTTTTCACCACCATCTCTCTCTCTGACCAGCCCAACCTGGTTTCTGCTGAGCTTGGCCTAAGGGGGTGGCGATGTGTCTCAGATCACAGGGAAATTTCATGCCTGTCAAGGGAGCTGTTTCTCCACCGCCCCCCTCCTCCTGGCAGCCTCCCCGTCTCTCTAAGAGAAGAATCCACCCAATCAGAACTCCTCTTCCTTTTCTCCTTCCTGGATTAGAGCACTTGTAATCAGTAACCAGAAAGTTCCAGAGCAGGAGAGAGCGGAGGCATGGACACTGTCTCATCTTCCCCATCGTCTCTGGCCATCACTGCCTCTTCCTTCCACGCCAGGTGCTCTGGGCGATCGGCCTGGGCAGGGTCACTGGGCAGAACTGTCCAACTTGTGTCCAGAGTACTGTCTTTTTGGTCCTCGGCCCACATTCTTCACACTGTCGGCGTTGTCAGCAAGAAGGCATGGGGGTGCCTGGAGCCAGAAGCTCCGGGGTGGGGGGAGGCCTGTGTCCCGCCATCAGGAAGGTAACCTCAGCGGCTTCTAGCACACTGTGGCTTTGTCCAGCATGAGGCAGGGCCATGTTGCCTGCCACAGGGCGAAGCCTGGCGCCTACCCGGGGCTGCTGCTGACGGCATGACCACCGACTCGGGGAGCCAGTACCCGGGGCCTGTTGCTGGGACAGCAGTGGTGTGACCGCCATGGGGGCCTGGGTAGATTCCAGGCGGGCAAGGTACCTGAGCAGGGTGTTGGGAGAGCCGAGGTGTAGGTGGCAGAAAAAGCACCGAGAACTGTGCCCGGCACGTGGCGAGCCCTCGGTGTATCTTAGAGACTGTCATCGTCAGCGGTTAGACAGGACCTTCCAGAGAGCACCCGAGTGCCCGTGGGAAAGCACGTGAGAAGCTGCCCTTTACAGCGGGTGTTCCAGGAGACCCCCAGCTTCGGTGTGGACTGCACGGCGACTTCCAGAGAGCACAGGTGCCAGGAAGACGTTGACAAGCACACCTCAGCCAGGCCACATCTGCAGGGTGAGCCACGGGGACCGTACATGGCCTTGACGTGCTGAGAAAGGCACTTCGCTGTACTCTTCCTCCCAAAACCTATCACCCCAGGCTTATCATGAGAGGAACATCACCACTCCCAGCAGAGGGACAGTCTGCAGATCCCTGCCCAGCACGTCATCTGAACCAGGGAAGCCTGAGACCGTCCTGGCCAAGAGGAGCCTGAGAAGACGTGATGACTAAATGTCACCCGGGGTCTGGGACGGGTCCTGAAGCAGTAGAAAGACACGAGGTAAAAACTAAGAAAACCTGAATAAAGTCCAGACTCTAGTTAACAACAGTGATTCCACGTTGGTCCTTTAATTGTAGCAAACACATCACAGCGATGTGAGATGTTGACAACAGGGGAGACTGTTGGGTGTGGGCTATCTTTGCAGTAACTTTGTAAATGTAAACAGTCCTAAAATGTAAAGTTTACTAAAGGGGGCGGGCACCTATGACCTTGGCACAAGCCTCTATTTGGCCTGGGGGTCTGAAGGAGGGCATCTGCACCTCACCCCAGAGTCTGGTGTCTGTAGGTTCAGTAGGCAGAGCAGTGGCCCTGTCCCCACAGGGTGCCCCGGGCCCGCTCTGCCACCTGCCACGTGGCTTCCGTGCAGGAGGCTAGCATGGGGGGGCGTGGGCCCGGCTGATGGCCGATCTCCTGCCACCCAGATGCGGCTCTTAACTCCCTCCTCCCCAGACTTTTACTTAGATTTGCTCTTCCCTCAACACCTGCTCCCCCTTGAGCTGAATGTGGTTCAGAGGCTTTCATCTCTCTGACCAAAATGTTGGCTGCAGACAGCACGGGCTTCACCCTGCGCCTCCAGGGATCAGTGACTTTGCCCTCGCAGGGACCTCTGAGCCGGGCCCCGCCTGAGAGGAGGGGATGCCTATCTGCCTGGCCATGGGCACCGCCTGGACCAGCAGGGCCCTCTGCCCTCTTTGAGATGAAGGAGTGTGGCTCCCATGCCCTTCCTGGTTTAGCTTCAACCCTCTTAGCAAGGCAGCTTAGAAAGTTCCCAGAGCTTCCCTACTGGCCAGGCCCAGGAGGGGCCAGCAGGGGCTTCCACTGAGGGTGGAGGGGCCAGAGGAGGTGCCACCCTGTCACCGGGCTGGATGGGGAGAGGTTCGCCAGCAGCGGGCCCTCTTACATAATCCGGCGCATCGGCGTGACTCCAGGTGCCTGTGGGAGGCAGCGTGGGGGTGAGCGCAGGGGCGAGGACGAGTCTCAGCTTCACTCGGTGTTTCTCCCCCTCTTATTACATTTCAGCGTCATCCTGCGTCTGCCAGCTCGGTCACCCACTCGCTTGTTCGAATATATTAACTGACAATGCAGATTTAAATAACTTGGGCAGGTGATGAGGCCTTGGGCAGAGTCCCCTGTACCTGGGCCTCCTGTACTGGCCCAGGTGAGGCAGGAGGGCTGGGTCAGAGGAAGGACGCCAAGGCAAGCTGCCTGCTTGGGCCTCGTGTCCAGAGCTGCACGGGGCGTGCTGGGAAGTGCAGCCCAAGCTCAGGGGCCGGGTTTGGGTTGGGTGGGGAGGGAGGAGCCAAAGGCAGGCAGCCGAGGAGCCCACCCAACCACCCACCCACCCCCATCTCGGGCACACTCACCATCTTATGTGCAAACCCAGCTTGCGACAGGATTCTGTGAGCGGGAAGACCACAAGCTAAGGAAGCCAGCGTCGGCCCTCATGCAAGCCCCTGGGTCAAAAGAACACAGCGTTTTGGGTCAGGATGCCAGAGGTGAGCGACTCGAAGGGCCCAGGGGCCGAGTGCTGTGTGCCCAGGCCGGCCACCGCAGGCACACCGGCTCGGTGGTCACTCGGCTTCAGGGGGAAGATGAGGAAAGACGCTGGCTTCACCCTCAATATAATTACTTCCTTTACCCCTGAAATGCCATTTTTTCTGATCACTCTGCCTCTTAAATGACTTAAATTGCCTTGAAAGTGATCTCAAAGGTATGTTTGGAGTGGAGAGGAGGAAATCTGTTCTTTGGAACGTGAACTTAGAGGACACGCCAAGAAACAAGCCTGGATGTCCCGGCAGAGAGGGCAGACCTGTACCTGCAGCGCCGGCTCCTGGTGCTGCTAGCGAGGCCCAGGCGCTGCCTCGCGTGCGCAGATGGCTTCCCTGCCCAGGCTGCTGCTTCTAATTTCAGCTGCTGGGGGCTCCACACTCTCTCTCTCTCTTTTTTAAATTCCATGTTTATTTAAAGCCAGACTAGAAAATGTCTTCAGCCCTGAAATCTGACTTTCTCCTCTTGCTGCAGATCCTAAAACCCCACCTAGGGTCCCACAGCTCCCAAACGGGGAGCTTTGAGGCCGACTCGCGTGGGTCTGTGGGTCAACTTGACGGTGGGACAGATGCTCCCCACACCCACCCCCAGTTGTCCAGCACTGTGGCATTTGGACAACTGGCGGATGTTTTCCTATCAGGGCAGTCTCGTGTGGTGTCGACACAGCCAGAACACGGAGAGCTCCGCCCCCACCCCACCCCCCCAGACGTCCTCGGTTCCCAAATGCACGAGAAGTGGTGTACGGGTCTCGGGAGAGGCGAGCACATCCGCCTTGGTGCCAGGTGTTCCCAGGAGATGGGGGTCTGGAGCCACCCGCCTGTCGTCTCCCTGTCTAGGCCCTAAGGCAGCTGGGCCTGCCTGGCCCAGGTGTGTCCCCTGGAGGTGGGAAGGGACCAGATGGGCAGTTCCTGCGCACTGGGCAGCAGCTGCCGGCCTGCAGTGTGTGGGCTTCTCTCCCACCTCTGTTCTTCCTGGCACTCAGGTCTCCCCGTTTCTCTTGTATTTGGGAACCAAGGATATTGAGGGGGCTCTCCGTGTTCTGACTATGTGGACACCAAACGAGACTGCTCTGATAGGAAGACATCAGCCCACTGTCCACCTGTGGGTTAGCACAGTGTGGGACAGCTGATGCTGGATGGCCACTGTGGCCATCAGACGCCGATGCTGGACAGCAAGGGGCTCTGTCCCACAGGCGAGGTGACCCATGGACCCAGCCCAAGTGGTTGTGGGCGCTCAGGAAACGTGAGGTCCCGTCCCTTTGAGTAGCACGTAACCTCCCTCACCTGCTTCTGTGGCTCACCCCAGAATGTGCTAGAAGGACTGTGATGAAACTGGACAGTAAGAAGGCAAAACTGGCTGAGGGGCCAGCCTGGGCTCCACGGGCCTGGGGGGTGCTGGCTGGACCCCTGTGCGGGACCGAGTTTATTTGTCTGACCACGAGCTCCTGCAGCAAGAGGCAGGAAGCCTGAGAGCAGAGGGGCTGGGGTCTTTGGAGAATCTGCGACGCCCTGAGTCCAGTCTGTAGTGAAGGCAGACCCCAAGCCCCAGAACCGCCAGATGCCTGGGCAGGTCCCCCCAGGAGGCCCCACGGTGGTCCAGCGAAGACTGGGCTGAACGGATGCCAGCTGCAGGGACACGCTGGGGCACCCCTTTCTGTCCAGTAAAAGGCAGCTGTCTGAACAGCACTCCAAACTGCTGCCCGGGCTGTCACAGCCTCAGGAAGCATGGAGTGGTGCAGAATTTCTTCACTGACAGGTCCGGTCAGAAAGTAATAGGATTTTGAAAAAAATTATTTTAGTGTCAAGCTTGAGAATATCATTTGCCCCGTTAGGCTCTTTTTTTTTTTCCCCTCAAAAATTGGAAGAAACAGACATCTTTGTAGAGGTTCATGGAAAACCTTAGCTGTTGACTAGCTGTCCAAACAAAAAGAAGATTCCATCCATGGGGGAAAAACAATTTAAACAGATCCAGGTGACCTTTAACCCCCAGTCCAACCAGACACAGGCTCCACGTGACCTTTGCAGTGTCGCTCTGTTGCTGGCAGAAACGAGGCCCCTGTGGAGATCTGGCAGCTCAGCCCCTGGAATCTGCTGTTAATTCTCACCCAGATTTTGAGATTTTCTCTGCGGCCGCAGGAGCCAATAGAGTCCTTTGTGCAGCCTCAGGCCTTGGTTTTCAGAACCCCTGGGGCTGGTGGTGTTGGATTCGGTTGTAATTTTCCTCCATTCCTTGGCTCATAGATTTCCCACCAGGAAGACCCCAGAGACCTTGATTCCACCTCAGGAAAAATCAAAGCCAAGGTCCCCCCCAGGCACAGGCTCCGTGCTGGAAAGCGGTGGGCTTGCCGTGCAGCACCCCCGGAAAGCTGAGGTGGTGGCTTGCAAGCGGTTTCGGGCAGGTGGGGTCTCGTGGGGTGTCAGCTGCAGGAGCACGGCCCTGTGGTGTTTCGCAGCACGGACTCCAGCCTTCAGGCTCCCAGTCCAGCGTCTGGAGCTCGGCCTCCCGAGTTGGGCAGAGAGGACTGAGGTTGCGGCTGTGCTCGTGCTGATGACGAGCTCTGCCCTGAGGGAGATGTGACCCCGGCATCTCAGTTCCTGGTCTTCAGAGGACGTGGGGTGCTGGTGTTGCTGGTGAGCAGGGACTCCACATGGGGAGCCTCCGCTGCCACCTGGTGGACAGCTTGGAAAGGTGATGGGACGCGTGGCAGGCGCAGAGAGCGGTGGCCCCAGGCCGGAGGAGGACACCCCGGCGGACGGGCTGCAGGGAGCGGAGGGGTGGTGACAGGGAAGGGGCCACCTGGCCTAGGGTGGCGGTGTCCATGCTCGCCCCTGAAACTGGGCAGTCAGCAGGTGGCTGTCAGGGCACTGGCTCTGTGGGACCAGAACTCTCCTAAGACGCATCTTCAGGAGGGGAGGAGTACCACCCCGCCAGGACCCAGCAGGGAAGAAAAGATAGTGCGTGGGAGAGGCCGCCTGGAACCTCCAGAGGGAACGTGGGGATTGTGCGGACCCCCCGGCCACTTACACTCTATGAGAAAATTGCTCCCTGTGATGTGTATTTTCAAAGCGTCCTATGACATCTTTTTTTTCAAAATTGAGATAAAATTTACATAACAGAAAATTAACCATTTTAAAGTATACAACTCTGTCCACTTTAGTGGCATTTTGTGCATTCACAATGTTGTGCAGCCACTAACTCTATTTAGTCCTGAAACACTTTCATCACCCGAAGGGAAACCCCGAGCCGTGCCTGTTAACACTCAGGTCTCATTGCTCCCTCCCCCAGCCCCTGGCCTGTCTCTGTGGTCATTTCACATCAGTGGAATCATACGTACTTGGGCTTTCTCTAGTTGTGGCGAGCGGGGACTACTCTTCGCTGTGGTGCACAGGCTTCTCATTGCGGTGGCTTCTCTTGTTCTGGAGCACGGGCTCTAGGCGCGTGGGCTTCATTAATTGTGGTTTGTGGGCTCTAGAGCGCAGGCTCAGTAGTTGTGGAGCACGGGCTTAGTTGCTCCGCAGCATGTGGGATCTTCCCGGACAAGGGATCAAACCCGTGTCTCCTGCATTGGCAGGCGGATTCCTAACCACTGCACCACGAGTGAAGTCCGGCACCCTTTTTAAAAGGAACCAGAATTCTGTAGAATTTCAGTACCTTTCCTTCAGAACTCCATCAGGGGAGTGAGCCTGGGATACTCCATGGAGGCCAACCAGCCTGCACCTGGGCCTCCTCTCACAGGCTTCTGACCAAAACTCGGCTCCCCCAGCTGAACGAGGGGCTCTCTGGACCCAGTTCAGCTGCATCTTCCAGCCGAGCAGAGTTCCAGAAGCAGCAAGGACCACCAAAACTCCTTCTATGAGTTGAGCAATTCCTGTGTGCCTTTAAGTTGAAGCCCGTGGTCTGATGAGAGTGGCGTGTGGACTGAGGGTTCCCGAGCAGACCGGGCATCTGAGATGTCTGTTAAGAAGGCCCTACGGCCCCCACCCTTGGCCACGTGGAGTGAGTGGAAGTCCTGACCTGCTGCCTTGGGTGGGAGCCCAGACTGTCTGAGATCCTGGCAGGACTGTGCTGCCAGGTGGTGGCCCGGAGCCAGGGAGCCGGGCTCAGCAACCCCCCAAGGCCTCTGACCACCAGCCCACAGGACAGGCGGGGCGGGACGGGCATCCATTAGCCTCATCACGCTGAGGCACCGGCTGGGAGGGGCTTTCCCAAGGCCAGGCGGCTGGGCACGGGGAGTCAGAGCCACCCCACCTAGGGCATGGGCAGCTGCATCTGCTGGCCCTGGTGGGCGAGAGCCTCAGAGACTTCAGCAGAAATGGGCTTTGTTGAAAGATCAGGTAGATTACTGGGTTTCCAGAAAACCTGGAGAGCCACCTGAGCCAGGCCTGGCCCAAGGACCACCTGGTCCATCAAACGGGCCCAGCTGGCCCTGCGAACCTGCCCCGGGGGCTGCTGCTGTCGCCGCCACCTCTGCCCACTGCACTCCCACAGCTGGCACCACGGCTCCTCCTGCCTCCCAGCCCCCTCCCATCCTCTGGCGGCCGTCTCCCCAAACTCCCCACACTGAGGGGTCCCCGACCTGAGAGGGGGGATCTGACACCCGCTGTGCCAACTACTGACTCATGGCGCCCTCACTCCCCTGCCCTCTGACCCTGCACCATACACAGCTCCCAAGATCACACCTGGGGACATGCACATCGTATTCACGCAGATGGTTTTAACTCTGGGAACCCCCAGAGGCCCTGTCCTCCCTCAGTAAGCCCTAGTCTTCCTCAGGGTGCTAATCAAAGGGAGCCCTAGCCTGAAGGTTTCCTGTGAAGGGCTGCCAGTATCAACAGGCCTAAGAATCAAGTTAATTTCTCAAAACAAGCACAAGAAACGGTTGCAGACTGAGGCACCCGAGGGCCCCAGAGCAGCAGGAACTGACCATGACTATTTCCTCTATGGGCCGCACCAGGTGCCTCTGCACAGCTCACAGTGTCGATTCGACTGAGGCCCTCATTTGCTGATGAGGAAACTGGCCCCGGGAAGGAATTGCCCTGGGGAGTGGGGCTGACCAAGACCCCAGGCGGGGAGTAAGAGGCTGCCTCACCTGCTCCCCTGGGACCACAGAGCGAGCCTGGTGCAGGGCCCCTGCCCGCAGGCCCGCCCCTCACTCACTCCGGCTCCCGGTGGAGCTCAGTTCCCCCCTTTAAACTCAGATGGCTCCACAGTATGTATTTCCTGTCCAGACCTCTTCCCTGGGCTCCAGCTCTGACCACCAACCCAGAATCCCCTCTGTCAGTCCCCCTTTGGGGACCAGGTCCCGTCCCACCACAGCTTCTCCACCTTGCGTGAGTTTCTCTTGCTCTACCTGCCCCCCGCCCCGCCCCCAAGCCCCTCAGCTTTGTGCTTCTAATTCTCCAATCCACCCCTCCACCCTAGACCCAGGCACTGGTCCCTCCCCTGATCCCCGCATTCTTCTGCCTCGTACAAACCAGTCCCTACACTGCAGCCCCGCAAGGCTCTCAGATGTAGCCCTGACCCTGTCCCCTGTGGTGCTGTAGTGCCATCCCACAGCACCACAGAGATGAGGATGAGATCCTCGAGCAGCCCCTGAACTCCCACCTCACTGCCTCCTCCCCCCAGGGCCGTGAGAGTGACCTTGGATGCCTGTGTGGTCCTCTGTCCTTGGCCTCCTCACACCAGGCTGCTCACAAGCTCCCCCAGAAAGCAGGCACACAGGAGAGGGGGCAGGGAAGGGGGCCTGTGACCTACGTAGGACAGGCTCAGCTCCAATGGGGACCCTCACCCCCACCCCTGGCAGGCAGTTAATGTTCTCTGGTCACTTATGGTCACAAGAGCAGCTTCACTTATTAGGTGAAATATTGAGACGCAGACCTACTTGCCCAGGACGAAGTGACTTGTGCTGAGTCAGACCTGCTTGGACAGGGAAGCTTGGAATTTGCAGACTCTTAAACGTTTGTTTATATAGATTCTGATTCTCCATCTTTTAATGTACTTTCTCCATTGTTTCCTCTATTTAGAAAAACGTTCTGGTTCCAGATCTTTCAGAGTTCTCACCTGCTACACCACTTCCCAGAGAACCGGTGGACCTGCTGCCACTGACGGGTTTTTCCTCTTGGTTTTCAGTCATCTGGCCCTCTGAATGAATGCTGGTGTCAAGTATTAAAGATGGTGGGAGCAACGGGTCAGGGGTCAGCTAACTACATCCCAAGGGTCAGATACCTGTTTTTGTAAATAAAGTTTTATTGTAACACAGCCATGCCCATTTGTTTACACAGCATCTCCATGGAGACAGCTGACATGGAGACAGTAGAGTTCAGTAGTCAAAGACCATACCTCCTGAGACATTTACTATCTGGCTCTTTAAGGAAAAGTTTGGCAACTCCTCCTCTAGAAGATGTTGTGTTCCAGCAGGTAAGAATCAACCTTTTCGGGGCTTCCCTGGTGGCGCAGTGGTTGGGAGTCTGCCTGCCAGTGCAGGGTACACGGGTTCGAGCCCTGGTCTGGGAAGATCCCACATGCCGCGGAGCAGCTGGGCCCGTGAGCCACAATTACTGAGCCTGCGCGTCTGGAGCCTGTGCTCCGCAACAAGAGAGGCGGCGATAGTGAGAGGCCCGCGCACCGCGATGAGGAGTGGCCCCCGCTTGCCGCAACTAGAGAAAGCCCTCGCACAGAAACGAAGACCCAACACAGCCATAAATGAATAAATAAATAAATAAAAGAACGTGAATTTCTTAAAAAAAAAAAAAAAAAAAACAATCAACCTTTTCCTCCATAAGAAAGCTGACCACCTTAACCCAACCAGGACGGAGCTGAACTTGGGGTGGTTTATGGTTTTGGTAAGTCCATCTGCTTCTCCTTCCAGGGGCTGGTCCTCCAGGACATTAACCAGAAAGCCCAGGGTGAACACTGGCGCCTCCCTTGGTGGGTCTTTGTGTCCTCAGCACTGAAGGATGGTAGACAACTTTCCAGAGGTTCCCACAGTAGCTCTTTAACTAGCATCCTCATATGTTCCTAAATTTGTCAAAATCTTGAAGGAAAGATCAGCCCCCAAGTCTTCATTCTTCTCATGATTATATGCCCCTCAAATCTCCAGTTCTGTCACTAAACCCAGCATAAACCAAAGCTTGGCAAGCTCTGCCTACAGACGGTCAGCTCATCTTTTCGTTGTTCTGCCCCCTGTTCATTTCCATTGCTTCTGCAGTTCTCTGATACATTTAAAGAGATGATTTATATATTTTGTCTAGCTTCTCTAGTTCTTAGCAGGAGCACTGATCTGCCACACACTGTCCTATCCTGCTTGGGAAGTCTGTTTCCCATGTTTAAATTTTAATTTCAGTTTCCAGTTGTTCATTGCTAAGAAACAGAAATACGTACTGAATTTTGCATATTTGCATTCTGTCATCTTGCTAAATGTACTGATTAGTTCTAGTAGATTTCCTATAGATTCCTTTGGGATTTTGTACATATGTAGTCTTGTCATCCACAAATAGAAACAGTTTTGTTTCTTCCTTCCCAAGATGTGTGCGTTTTCTTTTTCTTGCTTACTACGCTGACTAGGACTTCCAATGTGATGTTGAATAGAAGTGGTAAGAGTAGTCATCTTTGCCTTGTTCCCAATCTTACGGGGAAAGCACGCAGCCTTTCACCATGAAGTGTGGTGTTAGCTATAGGGTTTTTGTAAATGACTTTTAAAAAAATATTTATTTTATTTATTTATTTGGCTGTGCCGTGTCTTAGTTGCGGCACGCGGGATCTTCGTTGCCACGTGTGGGATCTTCTTTGCGGCATGCGGGATCTTTAGTTGCAGCATGCGGGATCTTTTATTTGCGGCATGTGGGATCTAGTTCCCTGACCAGGGATTGAACCTGGGCCCCCTGCATTGGGAGCGCAGAGTCTTAGCCACTGGACCACCAGGGAAGTCCCTGTAAATGACTTTTACAATGTTAAAGAAGTTCTCTTTTATTCCTAGTTTGCTAAGAGTTTTAAAAATGCTTTTCTGGTATCTGTTGAGATACCATAAGGTTTTTCTTCTTTAGTCTGTTGATATGGTGAAATATATTAATATTTGAAGGTTGAGCCTATCTTGCATTTCCAGGATAAACCCCATGTGATTTATCCTGTAAAAAACAGGTTATTCCAGGACAAAGACCCCTGTTTATATATTGCTGGATTCAATCTGCTAATATTTTGTTGAGGATTTTGCATCTATGTTCATGAGAGATAGTAGTCTTCAGGTTTCTTGTGATGACCTCATGTGATTTTGGTATCAGGGTAATGCTCAGGTTGACCATATCCTTAATGACTTCCTGCTGTCTCTCACTTACTGAAGGAGGGGTGTCTAATTTCTAAGAGACTATTTGTCCTTTAGTTGTCAGTTTTTGCTTTCTGTATGTTGAAGTTCTACTGTTAGGCAAATACACATTTAGGATTATTATGCCTTCTTTTATTATTATGTAATTATCTCTGTATGATATTAATATACCACTCCAGATTTCCTTTGATTAGTGTTTCCATGGTATATTTTCCCCATTTCTCTACATTTAACCTATCTCTGTCTTCCTATTTAAAGTGGGTTTCTTGGGGCTTCCCTGGTCGCACAGTGGTTATGAATCTGCCTGCCACTGCAGGGGACACAGGTTCGAGTCCTGGTCTGGGAAGATGCCACATGCTGTGGAGCAACTAAGCTCATGCACCACAACTACTGAACCTGCATGCCTAGAGCCTGTGCTCCGCAACAAGACAAGCCACCACAATGAGAAGCCCACGCACAGCAATGAGGAGTAGCCCTCGCTCGCCGCAACTAGAGAAAGCCCACACACAGCAACGAAGACCCAACGCAGCCAAATAAATAAATAATTAAAAAAATAAAGTGGGTTTCCTGTAGACAGCATATAGTGTTTTTTAAAAAAATTCCAATTTGACTGTCTCTGCCTTTAGTTGGTGTGTTTACACCATTTACATTTAATGTAATTATTAAAGTAGTTGAATTTCGGTCTCCCATTTTATTGTTTTCTATTTGTCTCCTCTGGTCCCCTTTTCTGCCACCTTCTGGATTATTTGAGAATCTTTTGAGTATTCCACTTTAATTTACCTACTGACTTTTAGGCTGTATCTCTATTCTTTTAATGGTCATACTAGGGATTTTGCTATATACATTCCTATCCTTTCAGTTTATTTAGTGTTATACCATTTCATCTAAAATGTGGAGGCCTTACCCCCATGTAAGTTCCTCTACCTTCCCCATTTGTGTTATAGTTGCCACACCTATTACATTTACATATGTTGAAAATCCCACCAGGCAACATTGTAATTTTTGCTTTCAACAGTCTTTTTAAACATACTTTTTAAACCTTAAAAGGAAAATTTATCTTTTTTATGTACCCATATATTTACCATTTCTGTTGTTCTTCCTTCATTTTCCATCTGGTGTCATTTCCCTGCAGCCTGAATAATTTCTTTCAGTATTTCTTTTAGAGCAGGACTACACAGTGAATTCTCTTAGTTTTCTTTCATCTAAGAATGTCTTTAATTCCCCTTCATTCCTGAAGCATATTTTTGCCAGATATTGACTCTGGGTTGACAGTTCTATTCTCCGGTACTTTAAATTTATTTATTTATTTTTGGCTGCATTGGGTCTTTGTTGCTGTGTGTGGGCTTTTCTCTAGTTGCATCGAGCGGGGGCTACTCTTTGTCATGGTGCACGGGCTTCTCACTGCGGTGGCTTCTCTTGTTGCGGAGCACGGGCTCTAGGCGTGCAGGCTTCAGTAGTTGTGGCATGCAGGCTCAGTAGTTGTGGCTTGCAGGCTCTAGAGTGCAGGCTCAGTAGTTGTGGCGCACGGGCTTAGTTGCTCTGCGGCATGTGGAATCTTCCCAGACCAGGGCCTGAACCCATGTCCCCTGCATTGGCAGACAGATTCTTAACCACTGCGCCACCAGGGAAGTCCTTCAGCACTTTAAAGACACTGTTTCACTATCTTCTAGCCTCTGTGGTTTCTGATTAGAAATCTGTAGTCATTTGCATTGTTGTTCCTCTGCATGTAATGTTTCATTTTTATCTATCAGCTTTCAAGATTTTTTCTTTGCCTTTGACTTTTAGCAGTTTAATTATGATATGTCTAGGCATGTTTTTCTTTGAATTTATCCTGTTTGGGGACCCAAGCTTTTTGAATCTCTAAATTGATATCCTTCACCAATGTGGGAAATTTTCATCCATTATTTCTTCAAATGTTTTTTCTGCTGTAATCTCTTTCTCTTCTCCTGGGATTTTAAAAACACAGGTTAGTCCTTTTGATATTGTCCCACAAGTTCCTGAGGCTCAGGCTCCCCCCCCTCCCTGCCCCACCCCAATCTTTTCTCTTTCTCGGTTCTCCAGATTTAGTAATTTCTGTTGCTCTATCTCCAAGTTCACTGAGTCTTTCCTCGGTCATCTCCTTTCTGCTGTTGAGCATGTTCAGTACTTTTTTAGATTTCTGGCACTTTATTTTTCAGTTCTAAAGTTTCCATTTTGTTCATTGACACAGTTTCTGCTTTTCAGCTGAGAATGTCAATCTTTGCACCTGTTACAGGTATGTTTGATCTTACCTTATATGATACAATCACAATAACCACTTCAAGGTTTCTGTCTGATGATTGTACCACCTGGATCATCTCAGAGCTGGCATCTGTTGGTCGTCTCTCTCCTTGCATAATTTGGGGTTGTAAATTGGACATTTTGACTGTTGTGTAGACTCTGGGTCTGTTATAATCCTCTGGAGAATGTTGTTCTGTCTCAGCAGCCCATCAACCTGGTTAGCTCACACGACAAGCCCCACTTGCCTTCAGTGGCCAGTGGTTCCAGTCTAAGTTCAGTTATCAAAAGCTTTTTGTGCTGCTTTGGGTCTGTCCTGCGCACGTGTAACTTGGAGGTGAGCCCAAGACTTCTGCTGGTTTATCTAGAGCACAGGTCTAACTCTTTCTCCAACTCTCTCCTCTCCAGGACCCTTGCACTTTCCAGAACTCAGCTCCTCTGGTAGAGTTCCTCTTGCCAGAAAGACAGAGTTCTATCAGAATTTTTGTTTGGTGTTGCTGTGTGGTCCTGCAACTGAGGCCGCCCAAGGCAAAAAGAAAAGAGAAAATAAAATGGGAACTCCTCCCCACACGGGTCACAGCAGCAAGTCTGAACTTGCCTCCACAATCCACCTGCTTTGGTTTACTTTGCAGAGTCCTTAGGGAGCTCCTTTTTTTTTTCTTCCTTGAGTTTTCAGTTGTAACAGTGACAGAGATGGGCTGAAGTGGGCCTATGCTACCATAACAGAGCCAGACACTCCATATATTACTTTAAAATGGAAGAAAAATAATCTGGAGATGATGCAGTTAATCCAAAACAATTGATTTGTAGAATTTCTACTTTGTTTGAGGTTTCAGCTTTACCTATTATTCAGAACTTCACTACGTCCAAGTTCCCTTGCTGGCTGTGTGCCACATAAGCCAGAATTAAAGTGTGTTTTTTGGCATAGAGGGAACATACCTCAACATAATAAAGGCCATGTATAACAAACCCACAGCTAACATTATATCAATAGTGAAAAGATGAAAGCATTTCCTCTAAGATCAGAAACAAGACAAAGATACCCACTCTTGCTACTTTTATTCAACATAGTATTGGAAGTCCTAGTCACAACAATCAGAGAAGAAAAAGAAATAAAAGGAATCCAAATCGGAAAGGAAGAAGTAAAACTGTCACTGTTTACAGATGACATGATACTATACACAGAAAATTCTAAAGATGCCAACAGAAAACTACTAGAGTTCATCAATGAATTCGGTAGTTGCAGGATACAAAATTAATATACAGAAATCTGTTGCATTTCTATACACTACCAACAAAATATAAGAAAGAGAAATTAAGGAAATAATCCCATTTATCATCACATCAAAAAGAATAAAATACCTAGGAATAAACCTACCTAAGGAGGCAAGAGACCTGTACTGTGAAAACTATAAGACACTGATGAAAGAAACTGAAGACAACACCAACAGATGGAAAGATATACCATGTTCTTGGATTGGAAGAATCAATATTGTTAAAATGACCATACTACCCAAGGCAAACTATAGATTCAATGCAAAACCTATCAAATTACCAATGGCATTTTTCACAGAACTAGAATAATTTTAAAATTTGTATGGAAACATGAAAGACCCCAAATAGCCAAAACAATCTGGAGAAAGAAGAACAGAGCTGGAGGAATCACACTCCCTGACTTCAGACTATAAAAGCTACAGTAATCAAAACAATATGGTACTGGCACAAAAACAGACATATAGATCAATGGAACAGGACAGAAAGTCCAGTGATAAACCCACACACCTACAGTCAATTAATCTATGACAAAGGAGGCAAAAATATACAATGGAGAAAAGACAGTCTCTTCAATAAGTTGTGCTGGGAAAACTGGAAAGCTACTTATAAAAGAATGAAATTAGAACATTCTCTAACACCATATACAAAAATAAACTCAAAATGGATTAAAGACCTAAATATAAGACTGAATACTATAAAACTCCTGGAGGAAAACATAGGCAGGACACTCTTTGACATAAATCAAAGCAATATTTTTTTGGAACCGTCTCCTAGAGTAATGGAAATAAAAGCAAAAATAAACAAATGGGACCTAATTAAACTTAAAAGCTTTTGCACAGCAAAGGAAACCATAAACAAAATGAAAAGACAACCTGTGGAATGGGAGAAAATATTTGCAAACGATGTGACTGATAAGGGATTAATTTCCAAAATATACAAACAGCTCAACAGCTCAATATCAAGAAAACTAATACCCCAATCAAAAAATGGGCAGAATACTTAAATAGACATCTCTCCAAAGAAGACATACAGATGGCCAACAGGCACATGAAAAGATGCTCAACATCACTAATTATTAGAGAAATGCAAATCAAAACTACAATGAGGTTTCACCACACACCAGAATGGCCATCATCAAAAAGTCTACAAATAAACGCTGGAGAGGGATGGAAAAAAGGAAACCCTCCTATACTGTTGGTGGGAATGTAAATTGGTGCAGCCACTATGAAGAACTTTATGGAGGTTCCTTAAGAAATTGAAAATAGTTACCATATGGTCCAGCAATCCCACTCCTGGGCATATATCTGGAAAAGACAAAAACTCTAATTCAAAAAGATACATGCACCTTAATGTACACAGCAGCACTATTTACAAAAGCCAAGATATGGAAGCAACCTAAGTGCCCATTGACAGATAAATGGATAAAGAAGATGTGTTGTACACACACACACACACACACACACACACACACACACACACACACACTGGAATATTACTCAGCCATAAAAAATAATGAAATATTGCCATTTGCAGCAACATGGATGGACCTAGGGATTATCATATTAAGTAAGTCAAAGACAAATATCATATGATATCACTTATATGTGGAATCTAAAAAATAATACAAATGAACTTATTTACCAAAGAGAAACAGATTCACAGACATAGAAAACAAATTTATGGTTACCAAAGAGGAAAGTGGTGGTGGTGGGGAATAAATTAGGAGCTTGGGATTAACATATACATACTACTATATATAAAATAGATAAACACAAGGTCCTACTGTATAGCACAGGGAACTATACTCAATATTTTGTAATAACCTATAATGGAAAAGACTCTGAAAAAGAAAATCTATATCTATCTATATTTCTATATATATCTCTATCTCTATCTATATATATCTGAATCACTTTGCTGGACACCTGAAATGAACACAACCTTGTAAATCAACTATACATCAATTAAAAAAAAAAGTGTGTTTGCTTCCCCTCACTTCCCTTCATGCCAGTACACTGAGAGTAGGCAAAGCAACAGATGCACAGGATAAGCCACAGGTCACCTCCTCCACATGAGGCTGTTCAGTCGGTAGTACAGGCACGAGAGATGTGCCTCAGTGGGTCAGACGAACGGTCTGTGGGAGAACAGGGGTTTCCTCAGGGATATCACCCTTGAAATAAGGAAGTGCCCACTTCCCCTTGTATAGATGAATGTGTTCTTATGGCTTCTTTAAATCTACAGCTAAACTTAGGTTAAATGCTACTGATTTAGAACAAATGTAGAGAAACTGAGACGGGTATATTTTTATATTATTTATTTAAAAAAATATTTCCTAAGTAATAAGTGGAGTAAGCAAGACTACAAGGGGGAAACTACAGTACTAAGGCAATACTGTACTTAAGAACGTATTGTTTTTTAAACACACGAGGAGAACAATATATAAAGACGCACAGACTCTCCCTTACTCTGCAGACATCACCGGGGAATGACACGTTCTGCCTGAGGAATTAGATGGCTGCAATCTCCCTGTTTGGCCAGTGAGCACTTTGGAAGTGTCGATCATTGTGACTCGAACACAGCTGTGGGGGTACCTATTATATGAGCACATCAGCACTCAGGAGGCTGGGACAGCACAGCAAACACGTCAGACCCGTCTCTGCCCTTCTCCGTGGCACTCTGTTTGCTGAAGCAGAACATTCAGAACCTAGCCTTTTATTGCTGACGCTGGGGCAGCACTGTAAACGTAAGCTGGTGAGGGGACTGCAGCATCCCACTAAGAGTATATTCTATTGGTGAAGCCTAAGGTTCCATCGAGGATTTAGCAGCTGCACCCACAGTTCACCTGCAGAGTTTGCAGGCAAAATTCCCAGACCTTCTTCAAATACATCACTACCAAACAAGGCTTTAACCTATAAACCCATGCACTGGCGGCCTTTATAGGACTTCATACGTCCTTTGTTAACACATTGTCTGGGGGCTTTGGTTACCACTGGGGCCATCATCTTGAGTGTTACTCACTCTCTTGCTGCCCCTCTCAGCTTGGAATCACAGCATGGGAGATCTTCTCCCTCTGCTGCTGCGGAGCCACTGGCCAGTTCCCGCCTGGCAGCAAACCCACCCACGATGATGCCATTATCAAGCTCACATTTCACGACGGAATCCACGGGAACATCACGAAGACTGATAAGTGCAGCTTGAAGACCGGGTGGGCCAGGTGTGACCTGGCCTGTCAGCCCCACCGCCCCACCCCACCCTGCTCAAAAAGAAAAGTAAAAGAAAGGAGAAAGGTAGGAAGGGATGAATGGGAAAGGAAAAAGAAATGAGCTGGATTTTGTTCAAAAACTTGTAAGGACTTGTTCTTCCTGTTTTTAGTATTTTAGGGGTGGGAGTGGAATAGAAACATATAAAATGAAGATATCCATTTCTATTCAACCCTGCCCTGGAGGTCTCAGCCAGGGAAATTAGGCAAGGAAATGAACTAAAAGGCATCCAGTTTGGGAAGAAGTAAAACTATTTCTATTTGCACGTGATATGATCTTGCATATAGAAAATCCTAAGGGTTGCACTAAAAACCTACTAGAACTAATACACAAGTTCAGCATGGTTGCAGAATACAAGATCAACATACAAAAATCAATTTTATTTTTATACACTTGCAGTGAATAATCTGAAATTGAAATTAAGAAAAAAACTCCATTTACAATAGCATCAAAAAGAAGAAAATACTTAACAATAAAGTTAACAAAAGAAGTATAAAACTTATACTCTGAAAACTACAAAACATTGTTGAAAGGAATTAATGAATAAATGAAAAGACACTTGTGTTCATGGATCATAAGACTTAATATTGCTATGATGGCAGCACTCCCCAAGTTGATCTATGGATCCAACAAAATCCCCATCAAAATCTCACCTGGCTTCTTTCCAGAAATTAACAAGCTGATCCTAAAATTCATATGGAAATTCAAGGGACCCAGAATAGCAAACACAATCTTGAAAAAGAACAAAGTTAGAGGATTCACACTTCCTGATTTCAAAACTTACTACAAAGCTACAATAAGGATATAAGGATAGACATATAGATAAATGGGATAGGATTGAGAGTCTGCAAATAAACTCTCACACTTGGTCAACTGATATTTGACAAAGGTGCCAAGGATTCAATGGGGGAAATAACTGTCTTTTCAAATGGTACTAGAATGATTGGGAAAGAATTAATCAGTAAGCTTCCACATTAATGAAAGTTGACCACAGTTATTCCTGAATAAAAAGAAACCAACTCTAGCCGCGGAGCAACTAAGCCCATGCGCCACAACTACTGAGCCTGCGCTCTAGAGCCCGCGAGCCACAACTACTGAAGCCTGTGCACCTAGAGCCCATGCTCCACAACGAGAGAAGCCACCGCGATGAGAAGCATGGGTGCTGCAATGAAGACTAGCCCCCACTTGCAGCAACTAGAGAAAGCCCACGCACAGCATCGAAGACCCAACGCAGCCAAAAATAAATAAATACAATATAAATTTATTTAAAAAAAAAGAAACCAACTCTAAAAAAAAAAAAACCAACTCTTAAAAAAAAAATCCACGTGCAAAAGAATGAAGTTGGACCACCAACCTAACATTATATAGAAAAATTAACTCGAAATGGATGAAAGACCTAAATGTAAGCGCTAAACTATAAAACTCTTAAAAAAAAAAACCCATAGAAATAAATCTTCATGACCTTGGATTAGGTAATGGTATCTTAGATACGACACCAAAAGCACAAGCAACAAAAGAAAAAATAAACTGGACTTCATCAAAATTAAAGAACACTTGTGTTTCAAAGGAAATTATTAAAAATGTGAAAGGACCAAGCCACAGAATGGGAGAAAATTTTTGCAAATCTTATATCTGATCAGAGTCTAATATCAAGAATATATAAAGAACTCTTGCAATTCAATAATAAAAAGACAACTCAATTAAAATGAGTAAAAGATCTAAATAGACATTTCTCCCAAGAAGATGTACAAATGGCCACTAAGCATAAGAAAAGATGCTCAACATCATTAGTCATTAGGAAAATGCAAATCAAAACCACAATGAGATAGCACTTAACTCCTACTAGGATGGCTATAATGAAAAAGATATGAAATAGCTAGTGCTGGGCAGGCTGTGGACAAAGTGGAGCCCTCACACCTGCTTCTGGGGATGAAGGATGGTGCAGCTATTGAGGAAAACATGCAGCACTTCCTCCAACGGCCAAATGTAAGAGTCACTGTATGACCCAGAGTGGAATTCACTCTGGGTTTACACCCAAGAGAAATGAAAACTTGTCTACACAAAAACGTGTACAGAAAGGAGTATTCATAAAAGTGAATAAGTGGAAAAAACGCAAATGTCCATCAGGTGATGAACAGATAAAATGTGGTCCATCTATACAATGAACATTATTCAACCATAAAAAGGAATGAAGTACTGATACACACTACAACATGGGTGAACCTCAAAAACATCACACTAAGAGGCCAGACACTAAAGGTCATTCATTGTGTGGCTCCATGTGTATGAATGTCCAGAACGGGCAAATCCATAGAGACAGAAAGCAGACTAGTGGCTGTCAGGGACTGTGGGGAGGGGAGATGAGGGCACTAGCTAGAGGGTACAGGGTTTCCTTAGGGATGATGGGACTGTTTTAAAATTGATTGTGGTGATGGTTGCACAACTCTGGGAACATAATAAAAATGACTGAACTGCACAATCAATGAAGCTTTTACCAAAAAAACCAGAGTGAAGATCACTCTTCGGGCGTCACAGCGCCGCCAAGCACCTTGCATCCACAGTTCAGCTTCCACGGTCCTCATTCCCTGTGCTCTTACTCTTTTGAGTTCGTTTCAGAACTTCTGCTTCTTAAGGAAGGTTCACTTACTCCATAAGCCAGATCAGAGGACAGTGTCGCTCATGACCCTTAAATGCCTTCCCTACACTAGCCTGCGCCTGCCTCAGAAAAGAACACACCTTCCTTCCTTCCAAGACCAGTCCTCAGACTCCTCAGGAACAAGATCACAAGTAGCGAGAGCAGCCCTGGAGGACACCACAGCCCCCAGCCTGAGACCTGGTCCTTGGTGAGGGCGGGGCACCAGACGGGATGGGGTTGTGTGCAGGGTCACTCAGGAAAGCTGGGTGGAGAGGGGGCAAATGACTAAGGAAGAAAGATCTGGAGTGTTCCCATTTTCTCACTGAGATCCCCAGACACAGGGCCACAAGGATGCTAGGGATCGTTGAAAGGGTGAGGCACATGCCAGGGTGGCAGCTGTCCTGGCCAAGGGGTGCAGGTGTCCACTGGGGAGGCCCCAGGCTGGGTGTCTTGGCTCACGCAGTCAAGGCTCTGCCTGGGGCGATGAGGCCAGCTCCCCCTGGGGCCCAGCTCCCCCTGCTGACCTGCTGCCCCCACCCCAGTGGCTGAGCACCAGCAGAGATGGAAGGGGTGGTGGGGTCTCCTGCTGAGTTTGGGGATGTGGCCAGTGACCTGGCTCTGGGCCTCTCCTCCGAAGGCAAAGCTCCCGTGTTGTCATGACAACGCCCCACCTGACATCACCAAGTTCTCCCCATGGGCAGGCGGGGGTCACCGGGAGACCCCATGGGGCAGCAGTGGGTAGGGGGGAGGGCAAACAAGTCCCCAGGGAAGGGCACACAGTGCAACCAGGACACGGCCCCCACCCTGTCCAGGCACCTCCCATTCTGTCTCCCCTACCCTGTCCCAGGCACCCCCACCCAATCCTGGGTGCCCTCTTCCCCCAACTCCCCATCCCCTGCTTTTCTACTTTCCACGCTGCTTGTACCACAAACGTGCCTCCAGCCAAACGGTCCTGGTCTCTGGGTCTTTTCTCTACTGCCCTGGTCTATCCCTTCTGAATGCCAGGCTTGCCAGCTTCCCAGGAAGTCCTCTCTGTGGTCAGATGGCCCCCATGGCTCCCCCTTATGCCCGTCCCACCCACCAGGCACGGCTGCTACCAGGCCCTCTGCAGGCGGCTCACTGCGGCCTCTCCTCTTCCTCCAAGGCCCCCACTAGGCCCCCACTAATCTTGGGCAGGATGCCAGCTCTGCTCCCAGATTTTGTACTTAACTGTGACTGGTTTGTGATCGTCATGAGTTCTATGCCCCCAGATTAGGTCAGGTCAGGCTCACACAGCTTGTATTTTAAGACCAGGGCTCAGCGCTGGGCAGGAAGATGTGAGTCTCATCCTGGCAGGATGGGCTCCCCCTGCCCCAACACACACACAGGGGGCCTATGAGCCAGGTGACCTCCAAGGCCGGAGCCCAGGAGTCAGCTCTAGGTCAGCTGGGTTTCAGAGCACGGCCTCCCTAGGTCCATGGGTTGAACTTTTACAAAGGAAAAGGCATGTTGGTTGGTATGTGAAATCTCACTTGTTGACGGCGAGAAGATGAGGTTTCCCTCCCCGACTCCTGGGTTGTTCCAGACGAGGGTACCCCTTGCCTGGGTCAGGAGGCTGGTCATGACCTTCCCGTCCTGGGAACGGGTGTATCCCAGGGAGCTGGGCCGCACACACCCGTGGGCAGGTTCTCCAAGCGCTCACCGTGGGGGGTTGGCACCCGACGGCCCACCACACAGCTCCCAGTGGTGAAACCGTTAGAGACGAGGCAGGGCACTGCCATGGGCAGCCTCACAGGCCGCCCCAAGCGCTGGGTCCTGGGGAGGCAGAGGGAAAGGGGAGGTGTCCACCCTGCTGGTGAGGTCTGGAGAGGCTGTCCCTCCACACCCTCCCCCGGCCTGGGACCCACTGCTGCAGAGGGATGGGTCACTCACAGCCAGGAGAGGCAGGACCTCCTTCCCCGCCTCAATCAGAACTGCCCCTAGGACCGGGGTGGGGCCCAGCATCCAGAGTGGCGCTGGAAAGGTCGGCTTCTGGCAAAATCCCCCAAGTCAGCTGGCAGAGAGCCCCCTCCTGGCTGAGGCGTGCACTGCACCTGGTAAGGGTGCTTTCACACGAAGCAAGACTGTCCCCTGAAAGCCTGGGTTTCTAGCTCCTCTTGAAGAACTCCAGACCTGGCAACTTGGCCACATCCCACCATACCCTCTGGGTGGAGGGTGTGGAGGCCTCCCCTTAGGTGGGACACCCACTTCTCTGTCCTTGCTGTTGCCTGCTCGCTCCCTGGGGCATCTGGCTTCCTACCTAGACATCAGGACTCCAAACCAGACCCCCACACCCCAGAGGCACCAAACTGCACGTCCTCCCAGCCACCAGCCGCGGGAGTCACACAAAACCCCTTGAACAGGGAGAAACCACCAGCACCCCTTCTAAGGGAGGTGGGGCCAGAGTACCGCCCTGCACCTGCTGCAGGCAGGTGCCCACAGGTGACTGCCTTCCACCCACAGCCGGGCAGGGCTAGAACCTCACTGGCTCCTGAGGCCCCAGCCCCTGTGTGGCACTGACCAGCCAGGTGCCAAGGAGGGTCAAGGGACTGTGTTCCAGGGACCTGAGGGAGGAGCCACACCAACCCACCCTTCCACGGACCCCAGTCCACAAGGCAGCAGGCTGTGTGGGTGTCAACTTTAATATGGGGCTGGCCTGTCTGGGGGCTAAGAGGGTCCCCTTTGTCTTCTTGTTGGGAGTGAAGTCTCAGGGAGATTGTCTAATTCCAAAACGAACCGTGAACTAGGGAAGTCACTTCCATCCTTCACTGTCTCCCCTTGGCTGCAAACAGCTCGAAGCTGGCAGCTCAGGGACCCGCAGCCACACCTGCCGGCTATGCTGGAATGTCTGTCAGCAGGACTGGGCCTCTGTACGGCCCCAGGAGTGATGGGGTGGGCAGACCTCCTAGAGTCATCAAAATCCATCAGGGATGCACCCCTCCTGGTCCACCACCCACAGACGCCGACGTGGAAGCAGAGAGGTTACCACCCCCAGGTCTACATGGAAACTGGGCACGTTCAGGAGCCAGGCCAAGGCAGGGACCCCTTAACCAAAGCCCTGCCAGCTAATGGGAGCAGCAGGAAGAAGGGAAAGGGAAGGGTGGGGAGGCCAGGTCTGATGTGCCTTCCACAGAAGACAGGGTGGCGGAGACACTGGCCCGTGGAGCCGCGCGACCCGGGACGGGAGGTGTGACCGGCACCAGGAGCGTTGGGCCTGGCCGTGGCCCGTGTGAACCACAGCTGCAGAAGCTGTGTTTGGCTGGAGAGTTTGAATGTTGCCATTTAATCCAGAAACGACAGCAAGACAGCAGCGCCAGGGAAACGCTCCGTAGAGTCACCCTGGTCAGGAGCCCTGTGTGTGCTGTGCTGCTCCGGCAGCTCCCGGCCCACCTGGCCCGGCGCCAGCCTCCTGGGAGCCCGGTCAGGGCCGGACACGCACCCAAACTCTGTGGGCCCCAGGCCTCTGGAATCCCTGTGACTCCCACACAAGTTACGAGGCTGCCACCACTTCCGCCTGTCGGGGCCTGGCCTTGACGGGGACTTTCTCTGTGGAGGAAACATAGAGATGTCTGTTGCGTACAGAAGACCCCAGAGGCGGGAACTTCCCAAAAAGGACAAGAGGCAGCAAGGAGCCAGGTCAGGGCTTCGCGCTCTGGGAAGAACGGGCACAGCTCTGAGAAAGGCGAGTTACACACAGAAGCCGGGAGGGAGGACATACAGCAGGCACTGGCACAAGCACTCAGGACAGCACAGCAGGCAGGCGTGCACGCCTCCCCACGGACCCCAGAAGGGAGGCCAAGCAGCAGCAAGGGAGCAGAAAGAACTGAGGACGAATCACGAAAGACGAGTCCGGGCGGATAGAGAATTTCTGAAGGCGTGTTAAGCGATGCCGCGGGGAAGGTCGTCCCCGTGATGTTTAGAAGACGGCTGGTCCTGGGTTGGACCCAGAAGAGCCTGCACAGCTAAACTGGCCCTTTCCCGACTCGAACTTTGGGATTCGCCCCTCTGAACGGGGTTTGGCTCTTACGAGGTTACCCAAACTGCTCAGAAGCCTGGGCTCAACCCCAGGGCGAGGCCCGCACTCCGCCTGAGCTGGTGCCAGCAAGCACGCCCACCAAGCAGGGGAATTGGGGCCCAACCCGCACCAAGCAGGAAGGGCAGGGCCCAGGGGCCAGGATATTTTGCTTTGCTCTAGAATGCACGGTTCTCCAAAGGACATAACGAGGAGGGTACCTGGGATCTTTTCAGGAAGGGGCTCTGAAGGAACCTCTGGCAGCTCTATCTGTTCCTGCAAGAAACAGAGAATAAAGGCTGTGAGATACAATCACCTTGTCCTTCCCTTGGAGAGAACAGCATCCCGTTCACTTAGCCGCTATCAGCGGGATTTAAATAGGACACAAATCCTCCAGCACTCAAGCTCAGGGTGCATCCTCCCTGGCTTCTGGCATCTCTGCAACTCACATCACCGGGGGCACAGTGACCACAAAAGGCGGCTGCTCCCAACGACCCAGAGCCTGAGGGGCTCCCAACCCAAAGTTCCATTCTGAGTCTGAGACAAGGGCTTTGAAACAGGCACCCATGCAGGTCAGGGGCCCCAGTGGCGCCTCTGCCTCAGGTGGTGGCACCTGGGTGCACCTGTTGTTCCAGCGAGTGCTGGTCTATCTCTCAGGCCTTGGGAGGAAGTAAATTAGCAGGCAGGTGCACATAGGGCCCCCAGGCCGCGAGCAGCAGTGCTAAGGACCTGCTTGCCTGGCCTGGCCTATGGCTGGGGGGTGGCAGGCTGGTGGGCACGGTGTGAATTCGGCTTGCTTAGGCAGGGGCCCACAGAGATGGAGACGCCCTCCATCAGGGAGCAAACACAGACTCAGGGCCTGAAGTGACGGTTGGCTGGTTAGAGGCCTCTGGGCCAACACATGGAGGCCCTGTGTGTGACAGCGAGTGACCGGCCACAAGAGGGAAAAAGCCCCCATTTGATATAAAACCCACACGCTGCCCACTGGGGAGGAAAGGGCTGAGGGAGCTAGGAGGGTCGGCATTCCGCTCTGTCCTGGCACCTGGTTCACTCTGACGCCTGCAACACCTGGGTGGACAACCTGCAAAATGTTCTTTCCAGGCCAGTCCTGCCCTGCGGTCAGCCAGGTGGCTGGGGAGAAGGGACCTCAGTTTAGCACAAATGCCAGTTGTTTTAGGGAAGAAAACCAGCTGCAGAACCAGGGCCGTGTGCTCAAGTGAAACCTGACACAGTTGCTCGCTGAGGCCAGTGAGCAGTCCTCCTGGGGGGTCCCTACACCTGGGCCTGTGTCAGTGCCGGGGGTCCTGTTACCTGAGTGATTGCGTCCAGCTCCTCCAGGATGGCATCTTCGTCCTCCTGAGTGAAGCTTCCTGCCAACAGCTCATCTATTTGCTGCAAAAGGAGGAGCAGAGGTGAGGAGCATGGCTGGGTTGGGGTGGGGGAAGGGTGGGCCCTCGTGGAGGAAGGAGACAGCCCCAGCTCAAGGCTCCTCTCACTCAAAAGAAGGAAGGCAGCCCCCACGTGGTGTGGGAAGGCCTGGCCCTCGAGAGCGGCACAGGACATTCAGCGAGTTGGCCACTGTCCTCGCCGGCTGCCAGATGGCGGGCCCCGTGGTGTGGCAACACTTACCCGCTGGTACTCCACGGCCTCCTGCGTCTCGTCCAGTATCCGCTCCACCTCTTCTATGGACATCACCTGATCGGTTACAAGTTTTTGAATCTTGTCAGTGAAGCACGTAACAGAACCCCCTACACGAAGGCCACCTGCGTTGGCAGGGCACACGGCCTAGACCCTCTGTTCCTGTTTAAATGAAGCCACGCCAAGCAGGATATAACACATCTTTGGTTATTTCTGTCCCAGGCAGGGCCCGTCCACAGAGGCATGGAGCTGTCAGACAGTCTTTTCAGAAGCCTCAACTGACCTCCTTGGACTCCTCCTGGCCCTTCTGGCACTCAAATCAACCCTAGCGGTAGTCAAAAATATAAAAATTTTTCTCTGGCCAGGTGACTTGATTTCTTTTGGGTTCAAAGCAGCACCTTTGCTTGACTGGTCACCACGACATTGGACAGTCAGAAAGGCAGTGTAACCTCAGCTCTCTGCCCAGCCCCACTGCCATCCACTCATCAGGAATGAGATGGGGTGGGGGCCGGGGCATGCCATCTCTGCGCCTCACCTCTCCTTTCACCATCCACCTCTGTGCTGTTTCCTGAAATGAAGCTGTGTTCACCTCCTCTGGGAAGTCCTCCAGATTAGTTCACCACACCCCTCCCCCATTCAAACCAGACTGTCCCTCTAGTCACTTTAGCATCTCTGGACACAATTTATAGTTTGGGTCCCTATTCTCAGGTCAATATCCCTGAGTTTGTACTACTAGACTGTCACCCTCTCCCGTCACCTTCTCCTGGTAGTGACTGGCTTTCCCTCATGCCCGAAGGCCTGCGTGCAGGTGTGGCCTCAGGGACTACCCCTCTCCTTATTCCACTGGCTGCCCCTCCTCTCTGTCCCCAGTCCTGCAAGACTTACCTGGTGCATCTTATTCAGACACTCATTTCCAAACTGCAGCCCCTCGATCACCTTCATTTCAATCTGGGTGAACTCAATACTCTGGACCTGAGGAAGGAACCCGTGTGGTCAGGGGCCCACCTTCTCTGCCGCCTCATGCAGACCCATGGAAGGGAGTTAGGATCACACTATCACTGACAAAGACTGCTGGGCCTCAGAGCAGACTGTCTCTGCCTTCCTCCTCCCTCTGTCCTTTCCCGCTGCCCTGACCAACACTTGGGCGGGACTGAGAGGGCCTGGGAGGAATCGCAAAGTAGACTGCTTATAACCAGCAGCTCTGTTAGCAAAAGAGCAGAACTAGAGCTCTGGGTCCTGAAACTGGATCACTTCGGGAGCCTCCTGCAGATCCCAACACCTCTTCAGTCACTGGGGCAGACTCCCCGCCCACCCCACCACCCAGAAGTGGCCTAGCCCCCCAGCCACGATCCTGCAAGAGCCAACCTGCCCCAGCCCCTTAAGACCATCAAGCTCCCATCAAAGATTCTCCTCCACCTCCAGGCCTGACCCATTCCATAGCCTCGGGCTGAGAGGTCCAGGAGAGGAAAACGATAGGTTTCAGTCCTCTGAGGGGACTCTGGCGCCTACACGGTCCATGGCCCATACCCCCCGACCCCTACTAGGCCTACCATGGTCTCTAGGCTGGTGATCTGGTTTTCTGTCTTGTCCAGGAGCTGCTCCCGGTATCGCTTCTTCTTGAGCAGCAGCTTGGCCCGTCTGCAGAGGGAACCCGAGCAGTGACCCAGCAGCCATGGCCATCAGCTGCCCTGGCCTGGCACTGACCAGCCTCCAGGCCTGCCCCACCTCTGCTCTAGGCCGATGGGGGACAGAACCCCTCTCCCGAAGACCGGCCCCCAGCCCCACTCACTCCTTCCTGCCGTCGCGCAGGAGCTGCCGGGCAATCTCCCGCTCCCGCTCCAGCTGCTGGGTGATCCTCTTCTGGTACTGCTTCAGCTTATCCCGCTGCTGCTTCAGTTGCTGCCGGGAAAGCAGGCCTTGTGTCGACACCAAGCCCAGGCAGGGCACACTGGACACTCACCGGGCTACCCAGCACCCAGGAGAGCCAGCACAGAGGCTGCTGGGGTCACTGAAGGGCCCCCCACAGGCCAGGATGCCCCAACTGCCACCAATGGAAGCACATCCTCTGAAACTGAGTTCTCCATGGGGACAAGTTTGCCCCCCAGGGCACGTGGGGCACTATCTGGAGACATTCCTGGCTGTCACACTGGGGATGCCACTGGCATCTAGGAGGTGGAGGTCAGGGATGCAACTCAATATCCTACAAATCCCCAAGATCTCCCCCACCTCAGACAGAGAGCCAGCCTAATGTCCTCAGCACCGGGGTGCAGGGCATGCTCTCACCGCCGTCATGGCAGGGCATCGCCATCAGCGAGGAGTGTGAGCGCTGGTCAGGGAGTGCGGCCAGCACCTCCAAGGTGAAGAGACGACACAGAAGTCGCTGGTGACAGTCACCCGAGTGCCACCATCCCAGCCCAGCCATGGCTGGAGACTGGGGCCTTCCCTCCCAGCTTCACTCCTCTGTGGACTTCAGCCATTTGCCATCAGCTCCCCTGCTCTTGCCACTTATCACCATATGTAAGTGTACAACAGATGGTGCACTGAGGTGATGTTCATGTGACCGTGCCAATCACCTAGGACCCCAGTGTCCCAAAAAGGATGCAGGGACATTTACACGCCTTAGTCTCTCCTCCCCTATTTTAAGCCATTTACATTTCTTCCAAATTTCATCATTTCAGGTGACGCTACGGTGAGCATCTGCAAGCACAAGGCACTTCTCAGATGGAAGATTATGTCTTCAGGGTCGGTTATGGGGAGTGAGTTAACTGGGTCAAGGGTGTGCAAATCTTTAAGACTCAACATGGTGAGAAATTAGCCCCCAGTGTAGACGTGGTCAGTCTGTCTCAAGCGGCCGCTCCCCAGTTCCCTCCACAACTCCATTCTCTTTAGAGGCTGTCTGCCCCAGCGCTCCCCATGGCCGGTGGGTCGGGCTCGTCGACAGCCGCACGTCCTGTCCCTGCTGCCGTGAGAGGCGCCCGCCATCCCACCCCGTGGCCAGCCTACCCGCTGACAAGGTACGACCAGGAAACAGTGAGACGCGGGCACCGCCTCCCGAGACCTGAGGCACAGCTCAATCGCCGCACCGGGACCGCCTACACCCGCAGCGACCGGATTCGCTCAGACTCGCTGGGAACCGGACCCGGACACGCTTCCCACCGGAAGCCCTCCACCCACCGCCCCAGACGGGCTCCGAGGCTGCGGCCCCGGCGTGGGGCTGGGCGGCCGGAGGGGCCGAAGCCCGTGGCGAGGGGGGAAACGCAGCCGGTAGCCGCCGTGCCTCGGTTTCCCCGCCCGGCCCAGGTGTCCCCGGCCCGCGTCCACCCGCCTGCGGGGCCCGGCGTCTCACCAGGATGGCCTTGTCCTGCTCCGTGACCCGGCTCTGCTGCTTCTTACGGCCGAACAGGTTGCCCATGGCGGCCGGCGCGGCCCGGCCCGCGCCCCGCCGCCTAGCCCGGTCGACTCCGCACGGCGCGGCCACCGTAGTTCGGACCCGACCCACCCCCGCTACGGCGGCCGCGCGGGGCCAAGCGCCGCAGAACGCGGAACGCGGCTGTCCGCAGACGGAGGCCCCGCCCCGAGAAGCGGCCGGGGTTCTGGGGCTCTGGATCGCGTGGTTCACGTGCATTTCCAGAATGCCTCACCTGCGCGGTCTTCAAGACTAAAAGTTCCATCTCCCACTACGGTGGGACCCTCGCAGGGTGACAGCGTGGACCGTCTCCCGGGCGGTCAGAAATCTTGTTCACAAGTCACTGCCCCGCCGGCTCGGACCACAAAATGCTGCGTTTAGTGATGTTACAACCCTGAGCGTCAGTGTCCGCTGAACCGCCCCCTGGGCAGCATGCTCCACCCGCTCTGTCCTCCGGGCCTGTGACTAGTCCCCGGAGGAGCCCACCTTCTGGTTCCGTGGACACGGGCAGAAGCCCCCACGGGGCATCGGGGATATAGGGCGGGGCGCCACGTACACATGCAGCCTTGGCTCCCACCCGTGTGTCCCGGCTGGGGTGGGGGGTCATAGGATGGCACCCAGCCCTGTTTGGTCTCCCCAACTGATCCCGCAGCCCAGTCTGCATGGGCCCCGCCACCTTTCTAGCAGCCCAGCAGCTCCTGGGCGGTGGGGTCATGCTAAGATGAGGCGTCCCATGGCACGAGTCCAGCGCTCACCCCTTTCTGTGAAATGAACTCCTTGATCAGAAGCAGTGCTGCGTGGACACCACGATGGACCTCTCAGTCCACAACAGTGCCGCTGGCAGAAGCCCCCTGGGCGAGGGGGGAGGCAAATCTGTATCCAGAGTGTCTATTCCCGTGAGGACATGTCACTGCCCCCTGAGGGAAGAGTCCTGATTAGCTAACCTGCTGTTGGGCAGCTGGCTGGTCCCCCAGCTAATAGTGCCATCTGGGGGGCTCAGTGCTCTTGACCCACTGGGCCCTCAGCAGCGGCGGCCAGGTGAGCCTCAGTGAGGGGAAGTCCATGTAACTGAGCCCCGCAGAGCCTCCATCCCTGCCCACATGGTCACTTTGTCCACAGGCCCATTGACCGAGCGCTGGGGGCCTGGGAAAAGCCGTTGGCTCGTGTCCAGAGAGTGTGCACTGCGTCCACCTGGCCACGGAGAGCCTCCTGGGCAGAGGGTGCTCTTTCGTGAGCCTTCCCTGGGACACGAATGTCGTGTGTCCACTCTGAGAAGTCCATCCAAATCTCCCCCAGATTTCCTATGACCAATCTTCCAATCCTGTTTCTTCCAAGTCCCTGCCCGTTCAGTCAAACCTTAGCAGCTGCCTGTGATTCAATACAGATGTAACTTCTTGCCATCCGTCACTGCACACATACAGGCACGACTCCGAGGTACTGAGGGTTCTGATCCAGACCACTGCAATAAAGCAAATGCTGCAATATTTCACAGGAATTTCTTGCTCTCCCAGTGCATATAAAAGTTATGTTTTATGCTATACTGTAGTCTATTAAATGTGCAATAGCATTATGTCTAAAAAAAAAGATGTACATACCTTAATGTACATACCTTAATTTTTTTATACCTTAATTTAAAATGCTTTATTACCCCCAGTCCATCAAGAGAGACATTGGAAGAGAGAAACTGTGTTCTATGGCAGGATCTCAAGGGGCACCTGTCCTGAAATACTCAGAGGTCTTTTTGTATAACTGAATCGCTGAGTTGTCCACCTGAAACTAACACGATATTATAAATCAACTGTACTCTTTTTTCCATTTTTTTAAATTACATTTGGACCTTTAAGAAACATATACCATCAGTCATACCACTATTCAGTAAAAATCTATTTTAGTTTTTGGAATTAGAAAATAAGACTCGAAAGTATGAAAACCACATGGGCATATATAGTAAGTGCTCAACAAATGTTGGCTTTTATTATTATTAGGTGATCATGGGATTGACTTTCACTAATTTGCTCTTGAGTTATAAGCTGCTGTTGACCCAGGGATAGTTTCTAAGAAGACCAAGTTCCTGACACTCCAGGGAATATAAGGGAAATACAACTTCCGTTTAGTGCAGTCTACCCCAAAGACGGACTGGATAAAGCCCCAAAGAGCTTTATCCAGACTACTATGTGGGATCCTTCAGGTGACTTTAGATGGTACACAGACCTTTTAAATAATGTTCTTTAAAATACTATGTATTTAAGAATAAACATAACTGGTAAAATATCTATGTTTAAATATATTTTTATGACAAAAGACAAAGGTTTTGCATTTATGCTGATATAAAGTTTCCTTTTAAAATAAATTATTAAAGTGGAATAAGTAAGTTGATTCAAAGAAAGCTGTTAAGTAATCATAGTACAGGTGGTACCCAGAAATGGTAAAAATTGTGGCGGTGGTATGCAAATGATTGTGCCTTGAGAAGTGCTGTGTGATGAACTGAATCTGCCTGCTCCCCATTTTGCTACATGTGAAAATATTAACACTCATTTTATGGAGTTTATATATATCACACAGTTATAAAATTTTTGTACTGGACAAGACCATGAGATCATCACAGAACAACTCTCCTTGTTTTAGTTAGGTGTATTCTGAAGTCTAGAGATGCTGTGCCCTTGATTAAGTGCAGTACGTTCTGGAGGAACTGGGATTTCACCCTGTTAGAGAAAACATTCAGATTTTCTGGTGGTCTAGACCTCGAGTAGAAAAGGAATTTAAGGGCTTCCCTGGTGGTGCAGTGGTTGAGAATCCGCCTGCCAATGCAGGGGACACGGGTTCGAGCCCTGGTCCAGGAAGATCCCACATGCCGCGGAGCAACTAAGCCCGTGCACCACAACTACTGAGCCTGTGCTCTAGGGCCCGTGTGCCACAACTACTGAGCCCACATGCTACAACTACTGAAGTCCGTGTGCCTAGAGCCCGTGCTCCACAACAAGAGAGGCCACCGCAGTGAGAAGCCCGGGCACTGCAACGAAGACTAGCTCCCGCTCGCCACAACTAGAGAAAGCCTGCGGGCAGCAACAAAGACCCATCGCAGCCAAAATAAATAAATAAAATAAATTTATTAAAAAAAAAGAAAAGAAAAGGAATTTAAGGTATAAAAGTTGCTTTATTGCTGGGACTTCCCTGGCAGTCCAGTGGTTAGGACTTTACCTTCCAATGCAGGGGGTGTAAGTTCGATTCCTGGTTGGGGAGCTGGGATCCCTCATGCCTTGCGGCCAAAAAACCAAAACAAAACAGAAGCAATATTGTAACAAATTCAATAAAGACTTTAAAAATGGTCCACATCAAAAAAAATCTTTAAAAAAATGCCAAAACAGGGAATTCCCTGGTGGTTCAGTGGTTAGGACTCCATGCTTTCACTGCTGAGGGCCCGGGTTCAATCCTGGTTGGGGAACTAAGATCCCATAAGCTGCACGGTGCAGCCAAAAAAAAAAAAAAAGGGCCAAAACAATTACAATACAGGTGTACCTCGTTTTATTACACTTCACAGATATTGCATTTTTTAACAATTGAAGGTTCATGACAACCTTGTATTGAGCAAGTCTATTGGCACCATTTAAAAAAAAAATCAATTAATTGATTTAATTTTATTTTTTGGCTGTGTTGGGTCTTCGTTTCTGTGCGAGGGCTTTCTCTACTTGCGGCAAGTGGGGGCCACTCTTCATCGCGATGCGCGGGCCTCTCACTATCGCGGCCTCTCTTGTTGCGGAGCACAGGCTCCAGACGCGCAGGCTCAGTAGTTGTGGCTCACGGGCCTAGTTGCTCTGCGGCATGTGGGATCTTCCCAGACCAGAACTCGAACCCGTGTCCCCTGCATTGGCAGGCAGATTCTCAGCCACTGCGCCACCAGGGAAGCCCGGCACCATTTTTCCAACAGCATTTGTTCACCTCCTGTCTCTGTGTCATGTTTTGCTAATTCTCACAATATTTCAAACTTCTTCATTATTATATTTGTTATGGTGATCAGTGGTCTTTGATGTTACTACTATGACTCGCTGAAGGCTCAAACGATGGTTAACATTTTTCATTTTTTCATTTTATTTTTTTTTGAAATTTTTTGCCAATTGGGTCTTTTAAAAAATATATATATATATATATATTTATTTATTTAGGCTGCACCAGGCCTTAGTTGTGGCATGCAGGATCTATTTCCCCCACCAGCGATCAAACTCGGGCCCCCTGCACTGGGAGCACGGAGTCCTAACCACTGGACCACCAGGGAAGTCCCTTGGGTTTGCTGCTTTTTCAGTGACCTGCCCACCTTAGCTCTGGGCCTTGCCCCACCGGGTTCCCAGGAGAAATCAGGGACCCTGTTTTGATGGCAGCACCTCTACCGTCATTCCTGGCCTGCAGACTTTGGAGGGCTTTTCAAGAACCCGAGGTCCTCACCAAGGGCTTTCTTGGGGCCTCTGTCCAGTGTGTGTGCTTCGGGGCCACGAGGGGCTCAATGAGCGGGTTGCACCTGATAAGTTCATGTCAAGTCCTTGTCTGCCCCAGCCCTTGTAGTCTTTCCTCTGTATTATACCAAGAAATTCCTGGCACCTTAGCTGGGCCATGTTAAGTCCAAGTTTCCATGAACAAAGGAGTTTCTCACAGATGAAAGCAAACAGTGGGGCCCCGAGTCTCAGGTGCCCATACCCTGTCCAGCTCCCTGGGGGTCGACTGCCTCGGGCACCTGTGAGGGATGCCCCCGCAAGACTCTCCAGTGTGAGTCAGCAATATCTTGGTATTCTTGGGGCGTGAAGCAGGTCGCTGCTTCGGTGGGGTCTTCACGAGTGGGGGCGGGAGGGCTGCCTCAGACAGCGAGCAGGGTTGCTTCTGCTGGGAGACAAGGCTCAACGGGATTATGGGGGCTCAAGATCAGTCCACTCAGCTCTCTCCATCTGACTCTTTCACACTTAAAGCTCTGACCTGGTGAGGCTGAGAATTCAATTTACATTGTAATCCTACAACCCACAGGATAAAACTTGGGGAGTGATTTCCAGACACAACAGTCTTGCTACAAGAAACAAGATTTTCTTTTATAGTAGTCCTACACATTTTCTGCTTTTCTGACTCTACCTTGAACAGAGAATTTAAAGCCCCTTGCTTGTCATTTTAAAAAATGAAATCTTCCCAGCGTGGTCAGAAGTCACCAGCCTACCCCACAGCCCTGATTTCCCCCAGGATGTTGCTTTGCAGTTGCTTGGGCTCCCAGAACCTGGCTTTCAGGAAACACTTCCTTCCAGGTCATCACAGAAAAGTGTGTGGCTGCAGCATGTCTCCACTACCCGTGTCCAATTTGCCACAGACTGTGTTAGTCCCCCTGGCTGCCATGACAAATTACCACAGGCTGGGCCACTTAGACAACAGAAACTTATTGTCTCACAGTCTGCAGGTTGGAAGTCTGAGATCAAGGTGTCGGCAGGGCCGGCTCCCTCTGAGGCTGTGAGGGGGACTCTCTCCCAGCTTCTCTCCCAGCTTCTGGTGGTTTGCCAGCAAGGCCTGGCAATGTGGAAGCATCACCTGGCCTCTGCCTCCATCTTCACGTAGCCTCCCATCTGTGCCCAGATTTCCCCTTTCCATAAGGACTCCAGTCATGTTGGATCAGGGCCGAGCTGAATGACTTCATTTTAACTTGATCACCTCTGTAGAGATGTCTCCCTAAATAAGGGCATATTCTGAGGTATTGGAGCTTAGGACTTCAACATCTGAATTTTGGGGGGGACACAGTTCAGTCCATAACACAATGATGAGATCATCGCTGTGTACCACCAGTTCTGGGTTTCTGTCTTCGAAGGTCTCTCTCCTGGACTGACTTCTGGCACTAACTGCATCATGGAATCCTCTGTAAACAGGCACCTCTCTGGGAATTTCAAGCAGGAAGATGTTTATTACAGAGATTCAACCCTTCAAAACCAGGGTTTCAGGAATGAAGGTCAGGGGTCCCATCACTGGATCTTGGGGGCGTGGGAGCTTTCGTAGACTCGAAATGAAAGGCTCGGCACAGTGACCCCCTGCCTCACAACCACACCTGCCAAGGCCCCAGTTGGCCGCCCCTACACCTCTTCCACCATCCACAGCTCGGACGGAACACTTACTACCGGAGGAAATTAACCTGGAATCCTGATGGGAGGCCTTCCAGGGAAGGTACAACGGGGTGGCCCTTACCTGACTCGCAGACTGGGGCAAGCAGGCGGCGTGAAAGTGCGGCCGCGCGGGCCGGTTTGCGCACAGGTGTAGCTGACAGGGCCTTGCGGGCCGGGGTGGCGGGCCAAGGAACACATGGCAGGAACTGAACCTCCACCAACTGAGGCTGCCTTGGGTGACCAGCGCAGGAGGCCATCCGGGACCTCCTGCCCCTCATCGCTCCTCGGCCCTCATCCTCCGTCCACCTTCTCTGCCCACCTCTCAGCCTCCGCTGGGTGCCCACCTTCCCAGGCCTCCAGGCTTCACTCCCAGACAAGGGCTCTGATTGGTTCTCTCCAGGCCAATCAGCTGTGGCCTTGCGGGTGTCATGCCCTCGCCTGAGCCAATCCGCAGAGGGATGGGCGGGTGCTCGCGGGCAGAGAGGAGGGAATTTCCTCCAAAATAGGCGCTCTTCGAGGCCACGAAATACCAGCGATTCTGGCACAAGCCCAACATGAGAATGTGGGTCATGCCGATGCCTGGTCGGGCCAGGACACCCCAGGGAGGACGAGCTGGGGGGCTGACCGGGGATGCACGTGCAGCATGTTAAGAACTGTCAGGGTCCTGGTCAGGGGTCCCCAGGGTCAGGGGTCCCGCGGGGTCAGACTAAGGAGGCGGTGGGTGACAGCAGCAGAGAACGCGGGGTGAGCCAAGGAATCTTTTGGAAGAAGTCGGAAGAATCCAGGCCAAGTCCCAGACATTGGGTATGAGCCCAGGAAATAGTGCTGAAGACACAGATGAGGTGTTGGCGGGACCAGCTGCACGGACGCTACGTGGGCACAGTAGATGGGGCAGCCCCGGGTGCGGGCCGGTGGGAGCTCCCAGGCGGGCGTCCTGGGAGGGGGGACGTCCTGGGGAAGGGCGGAGCTCAGAGAGGCCGCGGGGAGAGGGGCTGCAAGGGAAGGCCCTGCCTGCTGGTGACCCTCGAGGGACCCGTGAGTGCGGACGCTTGGCCGCAGCGGGTCAAGGGTTGAGACACATCTTTTGGGGGCTTGAGAGCAGAAGAAACGCGGGGCCAGGGAGAGGGGTGCAGGGCCGCAGGGGCGTCCACCTTCCTGGAAGCCTAGCGCTGGACGCTCAGCCGGGCTGCGGGCGGGCAAAGGCTAGCCCCGCAGTGGCCACGCGGTGGCGCTGCAGGATAGCCGGGCGGCCGCGGGACAACACCAGGGCCTGGGATGTGGGCCGGCTCCCCGCAAGGCGGTACGGATACCCGTCCCCCAGCACTCTGCATCCCAGCACTGGGCACCTCAGCACTCCCACACCTAGAACCCCGCACCTCGCACCCCACACCGGGCACCCACCCTCGGACACAGGCCATCTGGTACCCCAGCACCTGGCACCGCACACCTCAGCATCTCGGACACTGCACCCCTTGGGGGCAGCACCCCACATCCCAGCACCCGGTACCGGTCCCAACACACCAGCCACCTGGCACCCCATCATCTGGCATCCCACACCCAGCATCGTAGCGCCCTGGCATCCCTGCACTCCAGCACCCAGCACCAACAGGCAGCGACCCCTGCGGGGCTTTCAGGAAGGTGGGTCCAAGAAGAACAGCTGTGGTGGGGGGAGGATCTGCCATGGGTCTGCCCTAGCTGGGAGAAGCCACGTCCTTTGAGCTGTTCTGCAGATACTGAAACGCCCACCAGGTGGAAGAAGTTGCTGCCCACAAGCATGTAGACCCCAGAACGAACCACTGGAACCAGGAGGTTGATGATGTTTACTCCCAATTACCTCACCTCCAACCAATCAGAAGAATGTTCACGAGCTGATCATTCCTGCCCCCCCACCCCCCGCCCAGCCCCGTCTTTAAAAACTTTTCCCTGAAAGCCTTCAAGGAGTTTGGGCCTTTTAAGCACTAGCTGCCTGGACTCTTTGCTTAGTGCCTACAATCAGTGCTGCACTTTCCTTCACCACAATCTGGTGTCAATAGATTGGCTTTACTGTGTGTGGGCAACGGACCCAAGTTTAGTTCCATAACACATCTTCTTTGGAGAAATGTCTGTTCAAGTCCTTTGCCCAGTTTTGAATTGAGTTGTTTGTTTTTCGGTTGGTGAGTTGTGAGAGCTCTTTATGCGTTCTGGATATTAAACCCTTATCAGATATATGATTTGCAAATATTTTCTCTGTAGGTTATTTTTTTTCACATTCTTGATGCATGAAATTGTTTCACTTATATGAAGTCCAGTTTATCTAGTTTTTGTGTTGTGCTTCTGGTGTCAAATCTAAGAATCCATTGCCAAACTCAAGGTCATGAAAATTTACCCATGTTTTTTTCTTACGAGTTTTATAGTTTTAGCTCCTGTATTTACGTCATTGATCCATTATGAGTTAGTTTTCGAATATGGTGTGAGGTAAGGGCCCACCTTTTGTGTGTGAATATTCAGTTGTCCCAGCACCATTTGTTAAAAGACTATTCTTTCCCCAATGAATGGTTTTGTCACCCTTTTTGAGAATCAGTTGCCCATAGGGCTTGCATTGAATCTGTAGATTGCTTTGGGGAGTACTGCCACTTAACAATATTAAGTCTTTCAATCCATGAACACAGAATGTCTTTCTAGGTATTCAGGTCTTCTGTAATTACTTTCAGCAGTGTTTTGTTGTTTTTGGTGTACAAATCTTTCATCTCCTTTGTTGCATTTCTGCCTAGGTATTTTATTCTTTTTGATGCTGTTGTAAATGGAATTGGCCTGTTAATTTGCCTTTTCCGATTGTTCATTGCTGGTGTGTCATTTGTTTATTTCCCTGGTCCAAAATGTTCTGGTAAATAGCAAAAAAGAAAGGAAACTCCATGTGGTTCTGCCTGGGCTTTGGTTGTGCTTGTTGCTGGCGGCTGCCACCTTCCCTGTGGAACTAGGGCTGGTGTCCTTCGTGGCTGGGCTCTCTCACAGCACAGCCCCCAGGCCACTCCTCCTGCAGGGCAGGGCACGGTGGGTGCTGGTGACAAGCTCTGGACCGGGCCCCTCCCTCCTCACCCCAGCCCCTCCCCCGCAGTTGGGGGGCCTCTCTGGAAGCTCCGCGTCTTGTCTCCTGCGTGGAGAGGCACTGGGCAGGCTCTGCTGGACCAGAACCTGTGCCCCCCGGGTGTCTGCCCCACACTCAGGCAGTGGCTTGTCCCCTCAGCTCCTCTTTCACGGCCTCTCCTCCTTCACACAGCAGCAACGTCTGGGTCGGTGAATCGGACGCCTCACCCAGATTTCTGATCCTCAGCCACTTGTCCCAGCTGCACACTTTCAGGCCGTGTGGACCTGGGGCTGCGGCTTCCTGTGCTGGCCCCTGGCTCCCTCCCTGCACATCAGCCCTGGGGACCCGGGGGGCTGGCGGGTGGGTGGAGGTCTCAGGATGTGCCTGCTGGCCGGGGAGAGGGGTGGGGACATGAAGCCCACCTCCCACCATCGGAAAAAGTCCCGGCCCCACCAGGTGGAGGCAAAGGAGACTTTTGCTCTAAGACGCAGATCCAGGGGCTACAATCAGCCTGCCAGGGTGTCTCTTCCAGCTGATGCTGCTGAGGAGAAATTGGTGGAAACCAACTAGCTCAGGGGCTGACAACAGCCCAATTCGATCTCTCCCCGAAGCCCCATCCTGACCCTCGAGGCCGGGCCACCTGCCGGGACCACAGGGCTCGGGAGGGGCCTCTGCCCTCCCCACCCAGCCTGGGTCTCCTACATCCTCCCCACTTGCTTCTGGTCCTGTGAGACTCAGGGGCTCAGAGCCACCTTGTCTGTGCCCGCACCCCATGCTTTCTCCAGAGTCCCTGTCCCCACCCACCCAGCGCCACTGTCCCCCCTGTCCAGCACATGGCAGAGGCTGTGCCGAATTGGCCCCTCCAGACGGGGCGCTGGGGCAGGGCTGCAGGGAGTTAGGGTGGTTCAGACTTCAGCCTGAGTTTAGAGGACACAACTGGGCACATCTCAGCTGCCATCCTCCCTCTGGTCCCCCTCTTCCTTCACCTGCTCTGGTCGTACCCCATCTTCACCTGCCCCAGGCTGTGAGGCACTGGCTACTTTTTGGGGCACGTGGGCCTCCAACGAGCTTGTGCAACTGAACCTGAGAAGCAAAACAAACTTGAGAGGTCAACCCCTCTGACCCCTTCCCAGAGGAGCACCTGCAGAAATTCCAGGAACGAGACAGTGGCTGGCCAGCCTCATGGCACCCCCAGCCCTTGTCTGTAATCACCTTCTCCCAAACTCCCTCTGCCGGCCCCACGTTCTGAGACTGGAATCACCACCGCCTGCCTGCATGTGCACGTGTGTCTGCACGTTGGCTGCAGGGAACACATCTTTGCCGGGAATTCTTGGCCCCTCCTGTGTGCGGAAGCACAGCGTCAGCACCGGCATGAGGACAAGCCTACGGCGCGTCTCAGGTGGTCCTGTGCCGAAAGCTTCTGAGCCAGGAGGGACCTTCCTGGTTCCAGGTGACCCACAGCAGAGCCTTGCCGAGCTGGATGACCTCACGAGACGCCACTTCCCTGCCCACTCTCTCCTCGGCTGGATGGCTGTCTCTGCACAGCTGCCCAGTACAGTCGTCCCTGGCTCCTGGCCTGCAGGCTGACACTGGTCACTTAGTGCAGCTGGGCTCTCTTTTCCGGCCCCTTCACCGCAGCCGTGCGGGGCCGAGTGGAGGGTGTGGGCCTGGGCCTGGCCTGGCGCCCTCCTGTGGTAGCTCCTTCCACGTGCCCATCTTTCATTTTTATGAGCACTTGATTTGTACTCCAGTGCTGGTGACAGAATAACTGATGCTAATGCGAAAAATATTACTCTCTCCACTGAAGCGTGCCGGGTGCAGCTGAGTAAATGCTGGGTATCCTTCTTGTTTAAAACAAACCATAATTTAATTCAGGAGTTCCAGCTGCTCAGACCCCGGGTTTCCATGGCAACAGCTCCCCTCCCCACCTTGGAGCAGGCGCTGTGCTGGGGAATCCACCCACTTCCCGGCAGCCTCCCACATGCGCCAGGGCTGGGGGCCTCCCCGGGGACATGGGGGCAGCTGGCCCTGCACGGATGGCTCTGGAGAGCAGGGCCATGGCCTGATGCCCTTCCCCAGTCCTCTCCTGGCACTGAGAACAGGGACGGACGTCTTCCTTCCCATCTCAGCGTCCACCCACCTCCTCTTGGCCAGCCCCCGCCCCCCCGCCTTTGGGGGCTCTGCTTCGTGGGGGACTTGTAGACAGAGCGAGTGGTCAGCAGAATAAAGTCTCCCAAAGGGGCCCACATCCTAATCCTGGGAGCTGGGACCTTGTTAGGTCATGTGGCAAAGGGGATTGAGGTTGCCAATCGGTGACTCTAGTGTGGGGAGATTGTCCTGGATTATCCTGTGGGGCCACGTCATCACAGGGTCCTTGAAAGAGGGAGGGGGGCAGAGTCCGAGTCAGAGTGATGCCCTATGAGAAAGACTTCACCAGCACTGCCAGCTTTGAAGGAGGAGGAAGGGGCCACAAGCCAAGGGATGAGGGTGGATTCTAGAAGCTGGAAAAGGGGGAAGAGGGATTCTCCCCTGGAAGCTCCGGAAGGAACCTTGCTGACTCCTGGTTTTAGGTCCAGCGTGGGGCTCTCCAGGATTGGGAGGGTAAGTCTGTCCTGGCTAACACATTTGGAGTGATTTGCTGCAGCAGTCATGGGGGCTGACATGGGGGCTTCATTGGTCTGGGGCCAGGGGCCGGGTGGCCCGCCTCCTTCCCAAGTCCTGGCCCCATTCTCCCCCCTGTGCCCCCTGCAACTGAGTCCCTTGTCACAGCCTGCCTGGCCTCCCCTGGGGCCCGCCCCTCGTCCTTGGTCAGGTCGGCCCTGTCTAGCCCAGTGAACCCCATTCACTTCTGGTCGCCCCTTCGGCGCCACTGTGCATGGCTGGTACCCGGTGCCACCTGCCTCCCCGCCCACCACACCCCCTCTGCCGAGCGAAGGTCTTTCTCCGGGCCTTGAGGTCAGGATGCCTGGCTGGGACGCCGGTTTCTGCCACCACCCAATGGGTGTGGCTTTGGGCGAGTTACTTAACGCCTGGGCCCCATTTCCTGTCACGGGGGCAGCAAGAGACGGTGCCCAAACCGCCTCCAGTGGGACCCACATCTCAGTGGGACCCCTGAGATGTGAGGTGCGCTTGAGGGGCCGGGACCCCACAGGCCTGTTGACCGCATCTGTGGGAACATCCCCACCCAACCTCAGAAGTGTCCAGGGATGGCAGGGCCTGCAGAGCCACAGGGTTCCATCTAGAATCAGGAGCCATTTGGAGCAGGGGGGCCCTGCAGGAGATGAGGTTCCAGCCCCCAAAGGGGAGACGACCCTGGACCACCAGGTGGGCCTGAGGAGTCATGTGCTGACAGCAGAGGACCTTTTAGGCTGGGGTCAGAGGGGATGCTGGCTGAGGGTGGAGTTGTGGTCCCCAAGCCATGGGATGGGCGTGGGAAGGCAGATGCCCAGAATAGAGCGGATGCAGCCTCCTGGCCTCTAACTGCAGGTGGTAAATAAAAGAGACACAAGAAGCGGCAGCAGAAGTCCCTCTGGGAGCCTGGGCTCGCAGGTAGAGTGGGGTGACCCCACATTTAGTGCCTTTTCTTGGACCAACTGTCCAAGCCACAGGGCTGGGGCTGTGCCTAAGGGGAACGAGGGTCGAGAACCACCTGCTTGGTGCCTGGAGTCCCCGAGGGCACAGAGGACTTGCCTTAAAAGACAGAGCCTCCAGCCAACCCTCTGCGTATTTATCTTTTATTAACAGTTTATCGCTCTTACTCTCGCATTACAATTCCATGTTTCATCAAAGTCTTTCAATTCTCATTTTGGTAAAATAAATAGAGATAAATGAACCCTTAGGTCATGCTCTCTCGAGCCTCTGTAACTTCATGATTGAATTTTCGCATCAGACCTGTGAAGACAGCCCCTCCACGGGGCCTCTGCGCTTGGCCAGGGGATGGTTTTGTCTCAAAACAAACAGAACCGCATATGAGCTCAAAATCTGGAGTGGAACCGCTCCGTGAATTGGCTGTGGGTAGTCAACTCTGCATCTGTGGGTGGAGCTCAGCTTCTGGAAGGTTCCCAAGTCGCCGTCTGGAGCGCCGGCTGGAGGTGACCGGCTGTGTGCGGGGGAGCTGAGCTTTCTGCGGTCTTCCCCACCCCACGCTGCTTGCTTGCCCAGAACATGGTGGACGCCGTCCCGGAACTTTCTCGGGGGAGCAGGCATGGCCTATGGGCTGCAGAAGGGCTGCTCCCCTTGCCCAGCCCTGCGCCCCGTCCAGCCCACCCACGTCCACAGCGTGGCTCTTCCTCACATTCTCACTATTATTGGCCTCTTATTGGCAGAAGTAGCTAAGCCAGCTCACTCTATTTCTGAATAATCCTGATTCCCAAGGAAAATGGAAAAAATGCTTTTCAAAATATCATCATTGTGGCTGTGTCTTGTGCTCCAGGTGTGGCTGCTCAGCGCCCCGTCGCAGACGCGTGTGCATGGACACATGTGAAGCTGCTGCCCTCCCGGCAGCTCTGCCGTGTCCCTCGCAAGCGTGAGCTGCACCCCTTTGTGTGGGGACAGAGGGCTGGGGCGGCACCGTTCACCCCGATACTCTTGGGGCTCGGTGGCCCCTCCATGTGTGCTCGTGTGATGCGTGTGGGGTGCAGGTGGGGAGGCCACGGTTCCCACACCTGCTGGGGAAGAGCAGCACTTGAGAGAAACAAGCTCTGTGGCCCAAGGGACCTGTCTCTCCTTCCAAACCAGGGCCCCTCCTGCTGACAGACCTGCAGCAAGAATGGCTGACACTCAGACGGAAGTCCTGCCTGCGGGGAGGGCGGCCGTGTGGGGAGGGGCACGCTTGGCCTCCGCCGTTTGGCCGGATGGGCCTGGGGTGAGGACCAGTGGGTGGCAGGCCGCCTCCATCTGTCCTTCACTCCGTCTCAAGCCTCCGCCTCATCCAGTGCGCTCAGACCATCCCCAGGAGCACACCCTGGGTTGGGGGGGTGGGGGGCGCGGCGAGCAGCCCCGGGAGGCTGGCTTCCGTCTGGAGCCTTTGTGGACTAATGCTTGCATCACTCGGAAAACGAAACAAGTGTGTTTCCCCCTTAAAAACCTCAGAAGAAAACAGGGCGGGAGGGGACTGGGATGTACAGCTACTGTGTCCTCAGGCCCGGAGCTGTGTTTCATCAGAGCAGCAACCATCACACCGAGGACTCCAGCAGAGTCCCCTTCTCCGGGCTCCTGGGCGTGACAGCGAAGACAGACAGACAGACAGTGCGGGCTCTCTCGAGCCCTCAGCAGCCAGGTCAGGCAGGTGCTCAGGGCAGTGCGGTGGGTCCACTATGTACATGGCGGCCTGTGGGGAGGGGCCGCTATCTGACGCGCTTCTCCACCGAGTACACGGAGATGTAGTAGTCGTTGCTGCCCACGGCCAGGTGAGGCTGCAGGAGGGAGGAGAGAGCAGGCAGTGAGCGTCCAGGGGGGTGCAGGCCGGGCCTCGTCACCCCAACTCCGCCCACGAGGCAGGCGCGGGAACGAGGGCCCATCGGCTGCGGCTTCTGCAGAGATGCACCATCTCCGCCCTGTCACAGGGTATCCGCACACTCCCCATGCCTCCCACATTTTTCTTTTCAGGATGGCCTCCCAGGGACAGCTCTGGGAACCTGATGTCGTGCGTTTAGGCAGAGAGCCACACGCCAGGCTCCCGGGGAGCCTCACGCTGCACGAAGGCAGGTTGGCAGAATCCTAATTTAAAACACAGCAGCCCCCAACCACACGGCCGACTGTAACGAAGGACGGCGCTGTCAGCCGGTCACAGGGGTCTGGGCTGCTCCTACCCCAGTGGGCTTTTCACGGGGAGGTTTCTTCAGGACTGGGGTCTGTGTAGGGGCCGAAGGGGTCAGAAAGGGCGGGGCTACTTCACATCTGCCCTGATTGACAGGGAATTTGGTGCTGCTTCTACAGTGAGTGCAGTCTGGGGGCTACGGCCCCTGGAGACCCTGGGGCGGCAGACTGTGGTGTAGGGAGGGGCCTGGCTGCAGCACCCCGCCTGCTGCTGCTCGCCTCCCGCCCGCCCCCCTCGCCTCCCACCCGCCCCCAGCCCCCGCGGGGACACAGACCCAGTGTGGGTGGAAAGCCAGGCAGCTGATGGCGCCGACCCGCTGGCCCATGAAGCCGTCGTAGTACTTGATGTGGTTGATCAGCTCTCCGCTGCCATTGTAGATGGCGGTGAACTGGTTCATGGAGCCACTGCACACGAGAAGGAAGGCCTGGCAGTCAGTGTGGGGAGGCGGGCGTGTCCACAAGGAGATGGGGCTCCTCTCTGGTCACCCCCATGAGAGGACTTGGGCCTCAAGGGCCGGGAGGCCAGGCAGGTGAGGAGCAGCAAAGGGGCCGCACACTCAGTCCCTCCACCCAGCTCTCCTCCATAGGTGTGGGGGCGGGCAGTAGTGCCTGCTGTTTACACAGGGCCCCGGGAGTTGGTCAGGCAGGGCAGGGAGAGAGAAGAGGGCCGGCACCTACCATGCGATCAGGTTTGCCTGGGGGTGGATGTCAAGGGCCGTCAGCCCCTTAATGATCTGCAGGACGTTCACGGACTCCGGCATCCGAGGATCGAAGAAGCGCACGTCCCCGTTGACGCTGCCGAGAGGGTGTTGTGGTGACGCTGGGCGGGCCTACCGGCCCCAGGACGGGCCATGTGCAGTCGGGGGCCGTCCACACATGCAGCTGAAGGCCATGGCCCCTTGGACCCTCAGAGTGTCCAGGGAGGCCCCTGGATGGCACATGGGCCCACCCCACCGACTCTGGCAGCCAGGCCTGCCGCCGAGCCCCTTGGACCCCTCCCCAGAGCCAGAAAGGGCCCAGCCGCCGAGGCACGAAGCAAAGACACGGGGGAGGCTGTGAGTTATTTGTTCATTTCCGGCTGGAGATTAGATTTTATGCAGCTGGGGATGCGGCGACGGGCGGGAGGTGAGGACGGTAGGCTGCCTCTTCCCCGCCCTGCGCCTGGCGGACAGCGTTTTGAGAGCTATGTTCTGTTTTCACGTTACGAACAAGGGAAGCGCCATCTCTTTGAAGAAATGGTGGCTTTGTGACAGTAAATTACATTTGCTGTCCCTTTAACGGGCAAATAAATATCCGCTGCTCTCAGCACAGGATCTACCGGGCAGCAGGAATGGATTTATGGGCAGACAACGGATCCGCACAGTGATACCGGGCACACGCCAGGCAGATGCCGCTGTTGCGGGGACGCTTTGCCCCGCCGCCTTGCCACCCCGTCCCCTGCCGCTGCAAGTCACCCACAGGCAAAGCTCTCCAGTGGGAGGACCTGCTGTCCCCGCCCTTGTGCCGGCTCTGACCTTTCTGGCCAGTCCCAGAGCAGAAGTTAATTACTACCCTGAAATGCCATCATTTCCCAGCTGTTTAAATACCAAGGACATATTTTAGATAGAGGGAAAATAATGTTTTTACAGCAAAATGTCTCATGAATATTCCATGCTCATTACCTGACGCTCATGATGTGGCCCTCAGGGTGCTTCTGGAGGTAGGCCTTCACCACCCAGGCCGTGTGCTCCCGGTACGTCATGACGCGGCTGGAGGGGAGGAAGGTGGGGTCAGGGCCTGGTGACAACTGTGGGTGTCCCTGATGCTCCAAGGCATCAGGACGGGAGGCAGGGTGGACTTCGTTTTGAGCAGAGAGAACAGAGCATTTATTTAAAGCGTCCGGGGTCCGCTGGTGCTGCGACGTCTGCCCTTACCCTCTTGTGTTCACTGTGAGTAACTGAACCCCCCAGGCACGCCCCTCCCTGGGGGCCTCCCGAACACCTTGGGCCACGCTGGGACCTCCGGAGGCAGGGTGGCTGTCATGCCCTCCCGGGGCCTGGGCACCGCCAGCCCCCCTACCAGGACTTCACACTGGCATCTCCCTGTGGGTTTGAGGGTCAAGACCGAGAACCCCAGACTCTAAGGCTGTCGAAATGGAGGGACACAGGGGCTTTCCTGGAGGCCTGGTGAGGGTCCTTGACAGGGAGTACGGGACTGGGGATGCACGTGCTGGAGAGGTGGGGGCAGAGTGTGACATCTGGGAAGGCATCCAGGACACAGGTCACACCCAGCACACATAAGTCTCGGTCCCTGGGGATGCACAGGAGACCCCACGTCTCTGTCCTCAGACCTTGGACCAAAGAGGGGGCTGTGGAGACCCCAGCCCCTCCCTCACGGCTGTTCTGTGACCCTCAGGTCTTCTTGGGTCGGTTTGCCAGTTAACTGCCTGCCTAGAGAGGCTTCTTAAAATAACAGTTTGACTGAGATTTGATTCACATACCGTAAGACTCTCCCTTTAAAAGCACATATTCAGTGACTTTCGCACATTCTTACAGCTACGCGACCATCACACATCTAATTTTAGAACATTTTCATCACCCCAAAAAGAAACCCTGCTCCCCCACCTCCACGATGGCTGCTTTTGGTGGGTAGTGTGGGTTTTCAGTGGGCACCCTCCCATAGAGACCCGCAGGGAACATGCAAGCCAGGGGCTGCCTGGGCCCACTCGCCATCCAAGCCTCAGGCCCAAATTCCCGCTACAGTCTGGCTGGCGCCTCTGCTGCCTGCCTGGGTCCTGCACTGACTCCCCCGACTGCTCCCGGCCCTGCGCCCGCACAGCTGCACTCTCTTCCGGCTGGTGTCACTGATGGTGCTCGCCTGCTCTCAGGCCCAGCTCAGTCCTGTCCCCTCATCCCCTCCCATTCCCCTCCCACGAGGGCTCCTTTAGCTCCTGTGGCTGCACATGGGCCCACCTGCTGCTTCCCATTCAAAGGCCAGGCCTGTTTTCAGGGACAAGGTGGGTGTTCAGTAAACATCACCCGGGAGCCCGCGATGGCTGGGCCTGGGTTCCAGCGGTGCTCTGTCATTTACCATCCGTGTGTGACTGGCGTCTGGACCTCCATGCTCACCGGCTCACACAGGGCCCGGTGCTGGGCCCCACCTGGGCCTCAGCCCAGGGCTGAGGGGCGGTGCCCAGAAGAGCCATGGCAACGCATGTGGCCCAGCACTGCACAGCGCCCATGTGTGTCCCTGACGCCACCTTCTTGGCTATTCTTGAGTTCAACCCGGGAGGCGGTAGCCTTCTCTATGTTCAGGTGGGAATGGAGCCCAGGAGGGCAGCGCCTCGCTGGGACCCCCCTACCCCCAAACCTGTGTGCCCATCCACGGCTGGTGGGAAGCCGTGCTCCTCCACACGCTGGGGGGTGTGGCTCTGGGGGGAGTGCCCAGCTGGCTCCGGGGGCTGGCTCCGCCTGGCAGAGGGAGGGGAAGGCGTGGCCCAATTACCATTCGCTGAGCGCCATCCTCCTGTCGTAGACGCGGATGGAGCCATCGCCGAGCCCGGCCACGATGAGGGAGCGGTGGGAGTCGCAGGACAGGCTCGTCACGCAGCTGTCGGCACCGGTGGGGATGTCCTAGGGCCGACACAGACCCCGTGAGGCACCCTGGCGTCAGGAACCCCCCCCGCCCCCACTAGCTGCTGGATCCCTTTTACAGCCACCGTGGGTGCGTTCGTCACCCTGGCGTGGAGCTGCTGCCTTTCTCTCCACCGGGGATGCTGTCAAGGCCTGAGGAGCCGGGCCCCAGAGGGAGTCAGGCTCCATCTGCTTGAGTGACAGCCCGGGTACCCGAGGCCCACAGCCAGGAGGGCAGGGCCGCAAACACCTCTGCGCCCATTAAACTTCCCAATGTCTCCCTCTCTCCTAAGGAGGAAGACGAAGCATATATCGGCAGGAGGAATCCTCGTCGGCTCCCTCTTAAAACTCCTAATTAGTTCAGGGAAGGGTCTAGGAGGAATCCTGCCGCCCGTAAACCATCTCCTCGCCTCTCCCCGTGGCAGCTGTAAATGCTGGAGAAGGCAAGGAGGCGTGATGAACGCGCGGCAGGAAAGAGCAGGAGACAGAAAATGGGCCCCAAGACGGGGACAAGTGCTTTTCCAATCAGAAGAGATTTTGCTGCTCTCAGGCACACACAAGGAAGAAATCCAACACGGATGGAAACCGAATCATCGTACCCCTTTAAAAGGTGGGAGGCAGCGTGACTTGGCCCCGCTTCCTCTGCCCCGCCCCCTGCAGACACCGCCCGCTCAGAGTACTTGCGGGGGTGGTGGCTCGAGGACCCTCATTCTCAGCCCTCGACCTCGAGGGCAATCGGAGCTGGGGAGGACGGCAGGGTCTGCACCCACTGGCCCGCCTCGCCCCCAGGGAGGCCCCGTGAGGGACGGTGTGCTTACCTGCACCTTCATCTCACGATCCGTGTCCCAGATCCGGACGATCCGCACGTCTCCCGAGCTCATGAGGAGGCCGGTCTCCTGCTCCCAGTCCACCACCATCCCAGCTCCTGGAGAGACACAGACGGGCACCGGTGTCACCCAGGGAGCCTGTTCTGGGCAATCGCTCAAGCAGTCGGTGCCAACCCATAGGCTGGGTCCCCAACCCCACGCAAGCTTGAGGCCGGGGTGACAATTCAGAGCCTTCTCTATATCTCTGCTGTACCCAGGCATCTGCCAGAGAGACAGCAGGATCTTAGGACCGTTTGTCCAAGATGCCCACCTTCCAGGATACCTGGGCATGATTGGCAGGTCTGGAGACTTTAGAATGGGTGTCAGAGGCACAGAGATGTGAGTCCCCTGGGTCCCACAGTCCCCTGGGGGTGAACAGCTTTGCAGCTGCCCCTCACAGAGGCAGGGGGCTGACCACAGATGGTCCGTGGTGAATGAATCGAGGACTGCCCTTCCCCACACTGGACTGGGCGGGGGGCAAATGCCTTCAGCATCCCTAAGGGCAACACTGACCTCACAGGAGGGACTATAAAATAAGATTTAAGATGTTTAATTATAATATTTCAAACATACAAAAAAAAAAACACAACAGAAACCCCTGTACCCACCACCCAGATCTAACAGCTGCTAATATCTTATCATTCTTGCTCTTTTTTTTGTTCTTGAAGTGAAATTTAAGACAGTGAAAGCCTCACTTGGGCTTCCCTGGTGGCGCAGTGGTTGAGAATCCGCCTGCTAATGCAGGGGACACGGGTTCGAGCCCTGGTCTGGGAAGATCCCACATGCCACGGAGCAGCTGGGCCCGTGAGCCACAACTACTGAGCCTGCGCGTCTGGAGCCTGTGCCCCGCGACGGGAGGGGCCGCGATAGTGAAAGGCCCGCGCACCGCGATGAAGAGCGGTCCCCGCACCGCGATGAAGAGTGGCCCCCACTTGCCTCAACTAGAGAAAGCCCTCGCATGAACCGAAGACCCAACACAAACAAAAATAAAATAAAATAAATAAATAAAGTAGCTATAAAAAAAAAAAAAAGTGCTTTAAAAAAAAAAAAAAAAAAGAAAGCCTCACTTGCCTGTCCTGTCCCCAGACAAATCACCCACAGGCCTTGGGCACCCTCCCAGGCTGGCCTCCTTGCACTCCCCTGCAGGAGCACGTGTCCAAAACCATGAACCACATCTCCCACATTTCAAAAACGTCGCCAATTTCAAATGGGGGTATATTTTCCAGCAATTTGCGTTTTTCCAGTAAGGTTACGTTTTGAGGGTTTATCCAACCTGACGGATGCAGATCTGGTTAATTCGTACTGAACTTCTGGGTAACACGCCTTTGGAGAACGAGCCCGTCACTTCCACGATTCCCTGCCTGTAAACCACGCCACACTGACGTTTCCACACGCCCTTGCACAAGGAAGTGGCAGCACCGGGAAGGGGACACGTCCGTCTGTGCGTCCCACCTCCCCAGGCGAGGCCGTTTCACTCCCAGAGTGGATGCTGGTCTGCAGTCTCAGCAGAAATGGACACAAGGTGTGATCTCCCCAAATCCTGGTCGATGTTGGTGTGTGCAGCCTGTATGTTTTAATATACATTCTGACACTGATGGTTTAACTCATATATTGCAAATATCCTCTCCTATTCTGTCACTGACATTATAACTTTATTTATGTCTTCTTTTGGTCATACTGAAATCGGAAGTGAAGTCATCATGCTTTTTTATACATCTGTCTCTGCTTTTTGTGGCAGCAGCTCCTGTGTTTGCCTCTGTGGTTTCCCCTTCTCTCTGTGGGTGCCCACTTTTCTCCTGACTTCCTGAGTTGGACGATGTGATCTTCACTTGTTCTTTTCTGACATGCCCCTTTCAGGCTATGGAGTTCCCTCCAAGTGCCCAATCTCTCTCCCAAACTCCAGACTCTCATCTGTATGTGTCACTTCAGGTTCCTGCTTGGATCTGAGCCCCTCAACCCTCACTCCAGAGACCCACAATGGCCTCCCATTCTGCCCTGGCCCCTGCAAGGTTCGAGCTCCAAAAGTGACCAGGCTGGTCCTCTTAACTGACAGTGGGCCCTGTGCCTGGAACGCCCCTCTCCTGACGTCCACATAGTCCCTCCAAATCGTGCTCAGTCACCTTCTCAACCATGTGAGCCTATGACTCACCCTGTTCCGTCTTCTACCTGTTCCAGATGTGTCACCTGGCACACCCCCTCCCGTCCTCCCTGTTTTGCTGGCGGCTGCCGTGTCTACCCTGGAGAATGTCAGCTCCACACAACAAATGGACGAGCCTTTGTTTCACCTTTTAGAATGCAGTCTCCCCACTGCAACGCCCCTGACCCCAGGCAGAAGAAAACACCCTAACGTGCCAGAAAGGCATCTACTGGTGACAAGGCTGCAGACGAGGCCTCTCACCCGTCACCACGATCAGGACTGGCAGGGGAGAGGGCAGGGCACGTGGCCCCCACTTCTGTCCGGGACAGCCCAGTCACACTGTGACCAGTCAGCCCACAAGCAGAGCCTGGAACCACGCCACCTGCTTCCCCTCACCATGTGCCCGGTGTGCATGACGTGAATGAATCACAGAGGACGCGCCCACCTACGACCTGACTTGGGGCGCCAGGTCACTGCAGAGGCTCACAGACCCCTGTATCCATGGACCACTGATGGGGTGGCCTGGTTCTTGGGCGTCCTTAACAGTGCACTTGGAGCTCTGTGTCAGCCCCGTGGGGCTTTCAGGAGCCGTGTAATTAAGGAGTGGTCCTCCGATGAGAGCATGTGGCTAGGTGGCATCTGGGATGCTCTGGGGTCACGGGAACAAGCTGGGGAGGGTCTGGGGGGACCACAGAAGGACTGGGAGGGGGGTCTCAGCCCCACGCCCACGCAGGAAGCAGAGAGGAGGCCGCGGCCGCTCCCAATGGGGTAAGAAGCCCGACCTGGCCTCCAAATGAAGTGGTGGTGGCTTCCTTCTAGCTGAGTCTCCTTCATGGTGGATTCAGAGCCAGTGGGGGCCCGCCCTGCATTAGGGCCCATCCCAGTGACCTCATTTCAACTGAATCCTTCTCTCAAATACAGTCGCCCTCTGAGCGCTGGGGCTGAGGACTCCACCACGTGAATTTGGGGAGAGACAGCTCCCACACAGGGCTCCAGCGTCTCCATCTGCACTGGAGGCTCTGGAAGGTGTGCCCATGTGGCCGTCAGAGGATCTGGGGACGTGGATCACGTGAGCTCTGAGTCCTGTTTTAAATCTAGATTCTCTGATGCGGACCAAATTCTGGTTTAAACCAGTTGTAAAGCACGGTGAAGCCAGCAAAGACAAGAAACGTGTTTCCTAAGGTCTTCCCAAGTCCTGTACATGTCGGGGAGGCAGGCGCCCTGTGTGAGCAGACAAATCTGGGCGAGGCTGCTTCCTTAGCTGTACCAGACTGTTTGCGGAAGCTGTGTCACCTAAGATAGTGAGCTCCTATCCGTGGAAGAGTCTCAGATCAATGTGAAAACTGCTGGGATAAAAACAACAGTCTGCTTGCACCCTGACCCACCTCCTGCGCCTGCCGACCCCCACCTCATTCTCCTGTAGGTCTGGGGTCCTGGCCCGTCCTCCTGCCTAGAACGGAACGCAACCACTGGCCTTCTCACTCAAGACCTTTCCCAACCAAGCCTGTGTCTCGACCTCCAGACACAGCGGAGGAGAGATGATCTGATTCATCACAAGTTGGTAAAAGGTGATAAAAAAGGTGACACTCTTCCTTGACGTATTGAGCACAAGGAACAAAATTGATGGCTATGATTTAAGTAAAACTCATAAGACAGGAACATTGTGACTTTGAACCAGAGTGAAGATTCCAATCACTTCGTTCCTGGGGAGCACGGCCTCAGCAGTGTCTCCTCCTTCCCCATCCCCAGAAAAGTGACAGCTGTGGGCAGAGCCTGTGCCCCTCTTCCCTCCCCTGGGCCTCCTTGGGCTTTTTTTTCTTCGGGAGCAGGCAGGCTGCTCTGGGCTCCCCCCAGGAGGGCCCCTCCTTCCTGTCCACGCTGCCGCCTCGACACAGAGAGTGCTCGACTGATGGAGGCTTGGCGCGTGCTGCAGCCTCTCCCCCACTGGGCGAACTCCAGCACCCTGAGTGCCTGAGATCACGGTCCATCTAGTGTGACATCCATCTCACTGCCCGGGGCCAGGGGTGGTGGGCAGCCCCCGCCAGGATGCAGAGATTCCCGTCTGACTTTATCCTGGATATGAGCCCTGCTCACATGTTCCCATCCAAAAGCTGGCCAAAGAGGGAATTTCTTCATTAAAATATGGACGTACAGCACAGGGATGGCTGTAGACTAGGAAGCTGGAAGGTGTAAGTCAGGGACCAGACAGAACCCTAGGCCCAGCAGACAGTGAAAAAAAGAAACACGTTGTTTCAGAGGCTTGGGTCCCTGTGATGTCCATGATCAGCCCTCCAGGCTCAGAGGCCAGTCCAGACTGACCTCTAAGGACCCTGTCGTCTGGAATGGACCTCTGAGAACCCAACATGGGGATCTGACCTCTGAGGACATGTCATGTGGACCTGATCCCTAAGGACCCATCAGCCCCAACCTGAAACGCCCTTAGGAGCTGTGGTTCTGGAACTCCGAGGAGGAGGGGCCAGCCCCTGCCCAACCAGGCATGTGTGAGAACCTCAGACCTGTGGGATGGCGACCTCCATTCCCTCCCCAGGGATGCAGACGCAGTGCCTCCCCACGGGATCAGGCCTCCCTCAGGGCCCAAGAACACCTCCTGGACACCTGGCAGGTTCAGAGACACAGGACAGGGCTGGCAACAGAAAACTGGGTTCCTCGGGAGCAAATGATTTCACCTAAACTTCCATTTCTCACCTGGGAGATGGACCAGAACACTTGGCAGCTGCTTAGGGTCAGAGGAGACAGGGTCAGGCACACACCTCCTGGGAGAGGAGGGAGCCGTCGTTCCCCGCGGCCAGTGCCCCATCCTGCGTGGGCCCACGGGGGCTGCCACCCGGCCCCGCGTCCTGCCTCCTGCACTGAGAGGGCTTCCTGATCACCAGGTCCCGCTAACTTTAGACTCCAGATGTGCCTGTGACCCTGGAGGAGGAGTGAGGCTGGGAGGGGAGGGCAGCTGTGACTCCCCCCGCCAGCCACCCCTGTGCTCTGCGGTCGGCGCCCTGCTTGCTGCCCAGCTGCTCCAGGCAACGAATACTAACAGCTGACCCAAGGCCCAAGGTTTACGTCCAGTTCACACACACACCGGTGCTGGACGATCTGTTCCCTGCCCTCCGGGGCAGCTGCTGCCCCCTGGGCAGCTGACAACCAGGGGATGGGACTGCCCTCCTCTGGCCGCCCCAGGTCCTGACCGTGAAAGGTGTCCCCTGGCTCCTTTTCAGGATTTCAGGGCAAGTGACCCTGTCATTCCTCTGATAACCCAAGGAGGCTCTTTCTGAGAGAAATCCTTCCCGTTACCACCACCGCCATCACTGCTGGCGGGAAGCAAAGGAGTGAAGATTGAGTCAGTCTCGGGTTTTCTCTTTTCTATTTTTCCTTCCTTTTGAACTTTTTACTAAAAGAGTCCTTTGTAAAATACGAAACTGTGAGTTTGTACATCTGTAGGGACATCTTGTTCTCAGCCTCCCGGGACCTGCTTCTCCACCCCCTCCAGTTCTGATGGCACGAGGGACCCTGTCAGACCCGTAGCCACATATGCCTTCCTGCAGGGAACCCTTGTTTAGGGAGTGACTAAAGACAGACCAGGACAGAAAGTTCACCAGAAGGCTGGTCACACTTTAAACTCAGATGCTGCAAATTAAAGGTCAAGAATTCTATCTGCTGCCTGGATTCATAAGTCTCCACCTCTTTACAATTTACCTGACTAGTGAGCTTAGGCGAGAAAAGGACTCGTTTTGAGCAGGCATGTGGGTTTGCTAACCCAGTGTTACCATGTGTATCCACAGTCAGTTGCATATAGGTGTTTTAGTAACTATCAAACTTATATATGGATTTTCAGATGGAAACAGATGCTTTAAGAGACTTTGCATTAAATTCTGAAAAAGATTCTTTTTTGAAAAATTTGGTGGGAACACAAATCTCAATCTGGAACGACTTTTCTGTCCTAATGGAATCGTGAGATATCCTCCCTGTGAGCCTGCAGAGCTGTGCCATCCTCACTCCAGCAGGCTTGGATCTGGATTGTTTTCCATTCCCAGGCTGTTGTGAAGGTGGCCTGGAGCAGAGAACTGAATTGTCCTTGAGCCAGCCCAAGAGTGAGTGAGGCCACCAAGGAGGCCGGGAGGTGCGACCATGAGGCCTCGGCTCCCAGGGAGAGTCCTGTCTACGGCTTTCGTTAAGATTTCTTCCCAGAGACTCACACAGCCAACCTCATTCATCCCATGAGATCTGAGTGCTCAGCTGGCGACGATTTTTTGTATTGGAGGAGACTGTGCGGATGGAACGAATAAGAAAAACCACAGCCCTGATCCTCTGCTGCCTGAAGAGCACAGCGGGCTAGCGAGCGTCCTCAGGCAAAGCAGAGGAGCCGGCTCCCACCCCTGGCACTCACAGATAAGGGAGAAGGCACTCACCTCCCTGCTTACTGCGGTCAAGAAAGATTGAGACCTTTCGGGCCAGACCTGTGAGGAAACAGGGATTATGGGCTTGATGCAAGGGAAAGCAGGCCAGCCAGAGCCAAATCAGCCAAAATCAAACAAGCCACAAACAGTCAGGGCAGCACCCAAGAAGGAAACAGGAGGGAGGGGCAGACGGTGGCCCAGGCCACGGCTGCAGTGGAAAAAAAGGGCCAAACGCATCTATGAACGTGAAAACCCAATTATCAGGGTTTTTGGCTAAAAAGACTCTCTTTCTAGACAGGAAATTGGAAGCGCTATGGCTTGGGGGAAACATGACCCGACATGGCGTGGGCACTTCCAGTGAGTGGAGGTTAGTGGCCGGACGCGCACACGGTTAGTGCAACCCAACCAGCAGGAGCTGACCCACTGGCCATGCCTGGAGGAGGGCAGACACTTCTGTTTAGGTCCTTAGAGTGAGGACAGCTCTTCATTCATGGGGCCCAGCGGTCAGTGAGGAGGCCTCGGGGGGGTGGGAAGTGTGCTTCCATCCGGGTGTCTGTGGGCGCCGTGGCCCAAGGATGGGCGGTCCCACCACCGGTTCTATTTCAGAACATGGCTCGCTCAGTTCCGGGGGTGGCCGTGAACCCAGACTGACTTCAGTTCTCCTGACCGCGGGGTACCCCATGAGGGGAGTGTCCCCAGGCTAACTGCACATGCATGCACAGGAGCGTGTTCATGTGTGCACATGCATGCATGCATGTCCATGCCTGTGTGCACATGTACACACGGGAGCCAGGGGCATGCTAAGATGATGCGGAGACCCTGCACATTTCACATGACTTCCGAAAAGCAGGGGTATGGCTCCTGCAAGAAACAGTCTCTTTAGTCACAAACCACGGAATCAAATCTTTGCTAACAAGCTGCCACGACAGTGACTTGGCGAGCAGATTCTGAGCTGGAGAGCGCGCAGGAGAACTTCACAGGCAGACTTTTCTAACTGTTCAGGGAGTGCCAAGTCCTCCCTCCCACGTGCCCTACACACCAGCATTCACAGATGAGACCCCCTACGCCCTCTGTAGCTGAAGGACATGGTGGGCCAGGCCTCATGGGGTGCACAGCTGTGCAGGATCCCCCGTCACAGGCGTGGGGAGGAGCTGATGACCGCAGCCCCCCCAGGAGTGCCTCTTCCCCCCGCCACAGCTCGTGGCTGCCTGGGACCCGAGACCAGGCGGAGGACCTCACTGCGGAGCACAGGGAGCTTCACGTGCCTGGGGGGCGGGGGCGGTAATCTGGGGCAGGGAGCGGGGGCTGCTGCTTCTGCCTGACAAGGTCCCGGGGGACCACAGCCAGAACTCTGAAGCTGTGGGGGTCCCCCCAAGACGCTGACAAGCAACTGCTGTGGAAGCTGCTAGCTCTCCCCGCAGGGTCCCAGCCCACAGCTCTGTAACTGTCAAGTCAGAGGCCAAGGCGGGTGAAGAAAAAGAAACAAGGTGCTGATGGGCAGAAGGCAACGAGAAGCTGGCACAGGGGCCAGAATTCCACCAGACCTGCCCCTCGGTTACTGAGCTTGAGCTCCTGAAATAGAAATTACAATCGGGGGTCTCTCCAGCCCTGCTGGGGCTGCGATCCCCGTGCTGCAGAGGGAAGCTGTGGAGACTGAAGGATGCGGGGCCCGGAGAGGCTCCCCGGTTCTCAGCGCGCCCCTTCTGGGCCCTGCAGCACACAAGCCCTTCCTGTCTTGATCCTTTAGAGCAGCCAGCCTCCCAGGCACACCACCCCTTCCACCTTCCATCCCCCTGAAAGAACAAGGAAATAATGTCTTCCTTTTTGCTAAGCCCACTGCTGCCTGGTCAAAAGGCAGGGGACAGACCAAACGAACTCTGGCTTAGCAGCCGAGGAGTGCTGCGTGCCTGCCCAAAGCCCCCCTCACGCCACCTGCTGATAAAGACTTGGAGGTAAGACCCCCACCAGCTTCCTGGCCCCTCAGCAACAATGCCTCTCCTGGGGGGATTTCTGAAACCCAGGAAAGGGAGAGGGTCCAGCAGGAAGGAGTCTGTAGGAAACATGTCTACAGAGGTGGAACCACTCTCAAGTTAGGGCTGCAGCGCACACCTGGGCCAGGAGCAGTTCTCCACACACAGGTGACGTCTGGGGGAGACAGGTGCAGGGGAGCGCTGAGACGGTACTGCTGTCACCTCAGCCTCCTTTCCTCCCAGCTAGACTCTCCCCCCTCCCCGCCCCCGAACTGCATGCTGTCCACCCTTGCTCTCACCTTCACTAGAGCAAAGGCAAGTGGCATTGCGGGTAAAAAACCACAGACACATCACTTGGGGGTGGCAGGTATTTAGGGGCGGTAGGTAGGCAGGCTGCTGCAAGAGGAATAAACTAGACAACAGTGTATCCACTGGGCTGCCAGTGGGCTCCCCACTTTCTCATCCTCTGGCCCGGCCGGGAGGCTGACCCTGCTTCCCCGCACAGGCGTCTGCGGAACGGCTGGAGCCTGGGGCGTGTCAGCTGCTGGGACGGCAGCAGAAAGCTAAGGACTGAAAACCACGATTCAACTCGTCCAGCGTGTCCCGCAGCGAAACAAACCTGTGAGCGTGAGCCCCTGAGAGCCACGGGGAGGCCGTCAGCCACCTGCTCCGCCGCAGCCGCAGCACTGAGGGGGGCCTGAGGCGGGGCTGGGGGCTGAGAGGGTGGGAGGCGGGGGCGCTGCAGGGCAGGGATCAGGCTTTTGCTCCGATGTTGGAAAAAGCAAGAGAGAGACAGAGGGACCTGTGACGGCAGCTGTCATCCGTGTTAGCCCAGGACCGGGCCCAGAGGGGCCTGAGCAACAAGAAAACGGCTGTGTTGGGTCTTGTGGAGGTGGGTATGCATGACCATTTTGTTCCTGAAGAAAATTTAAAAACATGGCTATTTAAAAAATTAACACATAAGGAAGTGTCTGCCGTGGAGCCGGCCGTGCCCCCGAGGGTCGGCGTCTCCCTAGGACAGGTGCTCTGACGGAGGGGAGAGGAGCAGCCACGTAGGCACCTGATTGGCCACGCGAGGACACGCAGAGACCCCAGGCCAGCAGAGGGGCCGACAGCAAGCCGCTCCGGCCTCCATCTGGCAGCGGCTTTGCGACCACATTGGAGGGTGGCTCCGGCTGAGAGTGTCTCTGGAAATCCAGACCTACGGCCGCATTAATGCTGTGTGCACAGCGAGCGCAGGGCTGAGAGGTGCAGACCTCCGTGGGACCGGACCCAGAGACCGGCAGGCGGCGCTGCTGTCTCTCACCCTGGGCGTGGGGCAGCCGTGCACACCGACAGGCAGCACACACAGCGGCGGCCGGCGGGTGCTGCAGCCGCGCCTCTGTCAGCCCAGGGCAGGCAGGCAGGCAGCGCACTGGCCTCCCCCGTCGGACCAGACACAACCGGGGCGCCTGCCGTGTGCTCATCACCGAGAGGGGATTCACTCGGGCACAAGGGGCACAGAATGCAGCCCCAGGCCCTGCCGTGGCCATGCTCTCACAAGCAACACGAGCTTCCAGCCAAGGACGGGGGCTGTGGGCTGGTCAGAGCTCGGCAGGACTTCCACCCGCGAGCAGAGTCTCCCAAGGAGGAGGCTGGCTGGGTCGTCACCTGGGGAGTCTGAGTGGACTGAGCGCCTGCAGGACCCCGGGGAGCACCCACCTCGGGTGGTGGGCAGCATGTCGGAGAGCCCCTGCCAGGCCGTCACCATTTCTGGGTTCTTTTCCAAATCAGCAAAGTTCTTCCAGACTCTGATGGCACCGTCATCTTGGGGAGACAAGAGAGGATATTCAAACGCAGGCCTGGCTGCTCTGGGAAGGGGAGGAGGGCCCTCCCCGGAGGCACAGGAGGACAAAGGCCGCCCAGCCCGAGGGACAGATGGTTCTCTCGTCTGGTGAGGAGCCGATCAGAGGCAGAGTGAGGCCTGTTCTGGCCTGACCTTGGGCTTCAGGGCTGTGCCTCCGCCTCAGCATTCCCGATCCCCCCCGAGGGGATCACCTGCCAAGAAGAGCCAGTCTCAAGGGGACGGTGCTCAGGGCCTCTCTCTCCCCACCTCCCCTCACACGACCCAGGAAACGGGCGGGTTGCTCCTCCTGCCCCTCCAGGCTCGGAACGGGGCAGAGGCCCCAGTGTTCTCCGGCAGATGGGCAGCCAGGTGGGCCTGAGTGTGTGGGTCCACCACCTGGCTGCCTGTCCGTCTGTCCTTCCGTCCTTCCTCCTGGTGTTGCTTGCCCCCAGGACCCTGCTCTCCGGCCTCACTAGCCCTTCACACGAGGATGACCTTGCCTCAAGCTGCAGAGGGAGGATGAGGTCACCTGGGGACACACTGGGAAACACTTGCCTGATCTCTGCTGAGAAGCGAAGCCTCCCTGCTGGAGAACTCAAGCCTCGTGCTGCATCTCCACTGGGACTCGACTCCTGAAGGGACCTTGGTTCCTCTGCTGTGTCTGCGCCCGGGGAATCACCCTCTCTGCCTCCTCTTTGGCGCTCAGAGAGGCTCAGTGTGATCTGTCCTCAAGCCCCGCACTGACCCTACTGGCTGCCCACACCACTCTGGGTTTTCGTCCTCCCCCCCTCAGCCTGATGTCTGCCAGGGGGCTGGCTTTGGGCTGGGGCTGGACTTTATTTTCCTGGGGAGGGCTGCCAGCAGGACCTCTCCCCATGGGTGTGCCTTTAATGACGGAGGCCTCCACTTGGGAGTGGTTAGTCCCCTTTGCCAGAAGAAACAATCGAGGTCACAGGAAGCTTTGTGCCAATTCGTGCTGGGGTCTTGCATCTGTCCCCCGCCACCTCTGCACTGGGGTTTAGGTCCCCACCACGCAAACCCCACTCACCTGTGGCTGTGAGCAGGAGTGAGCAGTCCTGGCCATTCAGATACTCCATGGCCGTGACCCTCGTGTACCGAGGGTTTCCGTTGTGGAAATAATCCAGCTTCTCCCCTTTCTCCCAGTCCCAAAAACTTCAGGGAATAAGAGAGGAATAAGGCTAGTGATCAGGGAAATACAAACAAAAGCCACAAGGAAATACCACCTTACACCCACCAGGTCGGCCACCAGCAAAAACACAGAAAGGGACAAATGTTGTCAGGGATGTGGAGAAACTGGAACCCTGTGCCCTGCTGGTGGGAACGTAAAATGGTGTAGCTGCCATGCGAAACAGGAGTGGTTCTTCAATATAACTAAACACAGAACTACCGTTTGGCCAGGATTCCACCTCTGGGTATATACCGTGCACCCAGGTTATATCAGTGTCACTCACAACAGCCAAAGGGTGAAAGCAACCCAAGTGCTCATCAATGGATGAAGGATGAAACAAAATGTGGTCCCTACACATGGACTATGATGCTGTCTTAAAAGGGAAGGAAGTTCTGACACCTGATTTGTTAAGTGAAATAATCCAGTCAAAAAAGGACAAATACTAGATGATTCCACTTATATGAGGTTCCTGGAATAGACAAATTCATAGAGACAGACAGTAGAGTGTGGGGTGCTGGGCCTGGGAAGCGGGGAGGGGGAGTCAGTGTTTCATGGGGACAGAGTTTCAGTTTAGGGTGATGAAAAAATCCTGGAGATGGACAGTGGTGATGGCTGCACAACAAGGTGAATGTGCTTAATGCCACTGGACTGCACACTTAAAAACGGAGAAGACAGTAAATTTTACGTTATGTATAAAAAAGGAGAGGAATAAGAAACAGGTAAGAATTCTATCCATTTTATCAGCTATAAAAAGAATCGCCTCCACGGTTCTCTCCCATCAAGTGGGCACTTTCTCAGTGACATAAGGGCAATGATCACTATGAATTAACATGGTGTCTTGTTACTGACACTTTCCCTTCACACACTTGCTGCCCTTGCACACGAGCGGGTCCCTCACATGTCCTGTCACTGTGGGATCCTGATGAGCCCCTGTGCACCGGTCTCTGCTCACTGCACAGGAATGGCCCCATCTTAGTACCAGAAGCTCCCGTGCCGGCCCACACATAACCGTGCTCAGGCCTCTGGAACACCCGTGGTAACGTGGCCAATTGCAACCCTGGGAGGGCACGGGCAACACCAGGAGGAGGGAAGTCTCTCGGCAAGTTTTCCAGCCACCCCCCCTCTGCCCCCACCGAAACAGCCCAAAGGCCCGGGCTGAGGAGCTTCCACACCAGGAGGGTGCAGGCGGGAATCCTGCCCACACCCCCCAGGGCTACCTGTTCTCCAGCTGAAAGGCCAGCCCCGCAAGTGCCCCACGTACCAGATGCTGTCTTTGTCAGCGACGGCCACACACGGCGTAAAGGGGTGGAACTTGACCACGGAGGGGACACCAGGGTTCCTGTTCAGAAATATCTGGTCATCCAGCCTTGTGATACCTGCCAAGGGCAACACACGACTATGGGTCTCAATTTGCAGTAAATGTCAATGATGTATTTTACCAAGGCTAACACGAGTCCCTAATGTTTGGGGACCTGGAGGGGCCCAGAGGAAAGCAGGGGTTACAGCGCAGGGGTGGGCTCCCAACAGCAGGGCCCTGCCTCTGCTTGGACACGGCTAGCATTCGATATATAATTGCGACAACCCGTCAGCAATACTCAGATCAGTGCACACTGGTTAAGGTTTTAGGAAAAGAGCGCCAAAGATTTTGGAATAAAGCTCAGTAAGCTGCGATTCGTAACTGAGACCCAAGGCTGAAGCCTCGGTCTGGCCATCGCTGTCTGCAATCCAGCCAAAGCCCTGGGGAGGGGGCTCCAGTCTGGAAAGGTAGGAACCTTGAAATGACTGAAAGACAGATGATCGAGTCCCACAGAGGATGTGAACGGGGATTTGTTCACGAGGCCCCAGTACAGCCACTTGGGAAAAAACCCTTGTGGCCCTGAAGGAGCGTTAGAAGAACAACGAAAAGAGGATAAAAATGCTAAGAGCATCAGACAGGTTCACACACATTTCTGGAGAATGACACAGGCTCACGCAGAGGAGCCAGGCGTGGTGGCCCCTCTTCCCTGCACGTCGTGGAGGGTGAGCAGCCCTCGTGACACTCAGGCCCCGGAGTCACCCCCTCCTCAGTGGCTGGACGCAAGTCTTGGGTGACACAGAGGCGCTGCTCATGCTTTGTGAACCTGGCGCCGGCCGGGAGAGCTGCTGTCACCCACGATTTCAGTCCTTTTCCGCCTCCCTTTGCTAAAACAACTAACACAGAAAACCGCTCAACAATCAAGACGGGGTTAAACTAACAGGCAAACAGGTCCCGGAGGGTTTAACTGTTGCCCAGAGGTGCCTTCCCCCTCAGCCATGGGTTCCCCAGGACAGGGGCGTGATTTGACCCAGGAAAGATGAGGGGACACCCAGGTCCTGAGTCACTGCAGGTGTTCTGCACACATGCAGAGATCCATGTATGATGGTGAAGTCACGGTGTCACTGGGGGTGGCCGGAGGGGTCACGGATAGAAAAGGCAGCATTAACTTTCCCAGCTCGTCTCCCGGGGCCTCGCTGACTTGTCTGGTGACTTTGCTTGGCCCGCAGGCATGATTCCCATCCTTCTACTGTTCACAGCCTTCCCAGCACACCACTGGCCTCAGATAAAACCACAGTTTCATGAGGAGTCCAGGCTCTGAGCGCGGCAGGTAGCGGAGGAGGCTGTGGCCTCTCTAGCAGCCCTGTCCTCCCTGCCCACGTCCACCGGCAGTGATGCTCCCGTCGGCAAGCTCACTTGCTAAGGTTTCCAGCGGCTCAGCAGTTCCCCTCGGTGTGTGTCTGACAAGCAGACCTCTTTTTTTCCACAAAGACTGGAAAAGAGAACCCCTGACCCTAATTTACAGAGATACTGTTTTTCCTTTTTGTCTGGAAAACCTGGTTGTTTCTCGAGTGGCTGGCTCTAATTTCACTCCCTGCTCAATGCTGACCAGCAACACCAGCCCAGAGTGTGGCCTTCACCACCTTCAGATGTCCGACTGTGTGCAGCAGACTGGCTCCCAGCTTGCGTCCATGGGTACAGGGAAACCAATTTGTTCTGCTGTCCCCGTCCATAGGCCTGGGGTTCTAAAGAACCACCAACTTCCAAGAAAATAGGCCCTTGACCCCATAATTCGGAGAGCTTCTATCAAGCTGGGCGGCTCGCTCTCTCCTGGAGAAAGCTGCAGACTCTGAATTCCACATCCCCGGAGGCTTTACATCCAGCTGCGACAGTGCTTTCACAGAGGCGAGTTACAACCAAGATTGGTTTTAGCAGAAGTGACCGCACATTAATGAAACGTGACCCGAGCATCTCACGGAGAGCACTGTGAACGCACGCAGAAGTGCTTCCGAAACAGCACTGCTTCTGGAAGTGCTCAGTGGGCCAAGGAGTGCGCCGGGCCTGGGCAGGCGGGCCAGGGACGAGACCCTGACTCCAGGCTGCCTGCAGGCAGGGACGGTCTCATGGGTTCTCACCCTCAACTTTAAAAAGTAACCCGTAATAATCAAGAGAATTTGACAGGACAGCGAGGCAAGGTCACGACAATAATTCAACAGAAGCGTTAAGAGCCTGCTTATCCACTCCGTGCGGTACCCGACAGCGTTCGTCCACCGCCCAAAGCTGGCCCAGCGATGAGGGCTCAGGCAGAGCCAAAAGACCAGCCCACGCCCTGTGCACTCACAGCTGTGGGACTGGGTTGGTTCCCGGGTCAGCGGGGGCTGTACTGCTGGGAGAGGGAGAGGAGAGAGGCTCGTCCCTGGGGGGTGGTGAGGGGCCCAGTACTCTGTCCCTGTCCTGATCACAGGGTGGAGGCCCTCAGCTGCCCCCTCCCACCCTGCTTCAGTGCCTGGGGGGCTGCTGCAGCCAAGATGAGGAGGACCCGCGGCCCAGCAGCCCTCCCTGTGGCAGCCCGCGTGTCCACGCTGCTCACTGCCACTTCACCGGGGGTGGGGGTGGGGTGGGGCTGGGAGGCATGCAAAGTGGGCGGTTTGGGCATCTGTTGGCAAATTTAGTAAAAGGTTTGGTCGAAATGTGACTGATACACAGTTTTGGGTGATAGAGAGCAATTATTTGGGGGCCTGGTGGGGTCCAGGTAAACACAACCAGGGCCTGGTGTTTGTCTTCTGTCCCCATGGGGAGGACACAGGCCCACCCCACTGTGGACCCCAGGGCCTGAGGAGGGCTTGCTCCTTCCTCTCTGGAAACGACAAAAGGCAGAAGACACAATTGTCCAGAAGCTGCCAGTTAAGACCAGAGCTTCCCTGGACGATGATCCCAGAGAGCTTCCAAGTCTCCCTGAGGGCAAAGGCACAGAGTCTCCCGGGACCAGGCCTTGTCAGGCAGGTGGGTGGTGCCCCCACCTTGGCACTCCTCCCTCCCTCGAGCATCTCCGCCAGCCTCACTCCTCCCCTGCACAAGGGCGGGTGGGCGCCTGCTCAACGACCGCGGTGGCCCCTGGGGACAGTGCTTACCCTTCTGGATGAGCTGCTGCGCCTGCTTCCTGACGCGGGTGTTTCGCAGAAACCGCCACTCCCGCTCCTTGCGGATCTGACTCTCCAGGTCATGCTCTTCCGGGATCTTCAACAATAAAAAAACAGTTATTTCCAGATAAGACGATTCCTCCTCCACTGGTGCTAAAGAACCTGGGTTCTCTGGTCAGCCCAGTGCCCAGTGCCCTACCGCAGTCCAGAGCAGAGCATTACAGTCAGAGGTTGGTCACTGAATCCCTGAAGCAGTTTCCCTCTCTATGCTGGGAGTGCCACTCACTGCTGGCCGCTGGGCTTAGAGGCTCTGAGACCTGGGACCGGGTGGGGGGAGGGCTGGCCGGCGTGGGGGTGCGGAGTGGAGACTTAGGAAACCCCTGCCCCCCCGACGGCCCAACCGTGGAAGCCAGAAGCCGTCGCACTCTGACAGGGCAGCAGGGGGGCTGCTTTCAAAGCAGACAGATTTTGAGGAGAGGTTCAGGGATAAGGGCTGGGTGTTTTCTGCAGGAGGGGACACAAAGGGCCCTGCTGTGCCAGACACTAAATTTGCTCCTTCTTACCCTTAAATGCAAAATCAGAAAAAGATGGGCTGTGCTCAGAGACTTTTGCTTTTATTCTTTGATGCCAAAGGGAACTGAGGCATCTGGTTAGAAGATGAACGAGCTCATGAGAAGTGACAGAGGACAGCAGCCAGGGCATGGCTACCCTGTGACAGCTGTGAGAGGCAGGCCGGGCCTGAGGGTGGGATCTTCTCTGGGAGCTGCTGCCCGCCCCACTCCACCTAATGCAGCAGAGGGTGAAGCTGGCATCAGATTCCGCATAGGTGGAGACTGAGGAAGGAGCTTCGACCCTATGCCAGAGAACTTCTGCCCTCCCTAATCAGCTTTCAAGAGATGGAGTTTATCTGCACGTGAAGTATATGGATGCTGGAACAGTCCCCTTTCCTGGATAAGGGCCCTTCTTGCTTCATGGCTGGCGTGTGTGCATGGCGTGGGTGCATGTAGGCTACGGATGGGTGTGCCTAGGAGAGGGCCACACTTAGCAAATAATAAGTTAGGATTTAAGTCAACTTTATTCATAACAATCACTTGTCATGTAAAAAAGATGTATCTCCTTAATCACATAGTCAATCTGGCTAACTCTGGTTCCCTGCTTGAAAACTCAGAGTTGTAAAATCCCAAATACAAAAGGAATCAAATAAACTAGGAAAAACCCTACTTCCTCTTGGCTGAGTTTACCAGCCTTGTACTCAGCCAGGTAACACCACACAGGCAGAAGGAGCCCATGTTCATCCTGGAGAAAGCATCAGGATGAAGGATGGTGAACGTGGTCACGTGCACGTGCCTGTGTGTAAGTGTGGCTGAGAAATGAGGTAATGTCTACACGGAGAGGAGTTCAGCTCACGTTTTAGGCAGTTATTACATGAAATGGTCATGGAGCACTTTCGTGTCTTCTCCTAGAATGCTCTGTGTTATCTCTGATCACTAATGAACAACCCCAAACCTCACCTCGTCCCTGTGTACAGGTGTCGAGGCCTCTGTGTTCCAGCATTTCACTGCTACACTCCTGTCTTTTTTTCTCTTAAAAATCACAAAACTACACCCAGTAAAACAGCAAAGATATCCTGACATGGAGACAACCGAAGAAAAGTCACCCAGAGCCTCCAGAGCACAGTTAGTGCTGTAGACATAACCCCACAAAGGTACTTGGGATAGATGGTGGGTTTTTACCAGTTGGTTTTGTTTCATGACAATCCAGAGATTATTTGAAAATAAATAACAAATAACCAATAACGTAGAACAATAATAAGAAAACCCCACATGAAAAGACTGAGACTGCACCTGAATGAATCTCTCGTTTCTGCGGAATAAATTAGAGGAAGGGTCTAGACAAGCAGGAAGGGAGTGGGACAGGCAGGCATGAAGTTCTGGACTGTACTCCCCATGGTGGGGGCAGGCGGGAGGAAGGAAGGGGGACGGGAGGCAGCTGCACATGGGAGTGCGGCCACACGTGCCTTGGGGCCACAGACAGACTGACCTCCACGGCACGGCCGGGCATCACTGCCCTGGGCTGAGTCCTAAGCAGCAGAGCGTGGTGCTCCCGGGAGCGGTCCCACGGGCCTACAGGCTCTGCTGAGCTCAGAGAAGGACTTGCAGAACTGAACTGAACTAAACCGCAGCCCAGGAACCAGTGCATGCATCGTCTTGGGGGTAATCGCCATGAAGCACTAGGACAAGCAGGGGCGGAGAGCAGTGGGACAGTGTGGGAGGCGAGTGTGGAGAGAGACGAGGAGAGGACAAGAGAGCAGAAGAGGCCATGAGAAGCAGCCGGCGTTGGCCGGCTGGGATGCACAAGGATGGACGGAGGGACCAGCCAGACGATTTCCCACTCAGCCTTTCTTAATCATCCGCTCATGTGCTCCTCCCCTCCCCCCATGGCTCTGCCGGCTGAACAAAAGCTTCTGACTAAACAAAAGCCCAGACCCAGACTGTGCTGCGCTTTCCTCTAAGCAGAGCTGGAGGGACGTGGGTGTGGGAAATAGTGTTACATGATTAGGATCACGACACTCCTCGGATTCCTAACACCTCCTGGCTTCTCCTCAAACAGAAACCAATTACGGTGCTGAAGCCTCCTGAAGCCTCCCGAGGAGCCGGCGGCTGACGGCTGGTGAGGGTGTCCCCCTCGCTCCTCGCCTGTCACTGGGGCAGGCTGGGCTTGGGAACAAAGGAAGACCAGAGGGCCTGCAGAAGCCTGAGGGCGGGCATTTCCACGTAGAGCAGGTTCTCATATGATGAATTTGTGAATCACAGGGCTGGGTCTTACCCTCAATGCCTCTGAATTTAAAGAGGTCCAAGTGCACGGGATAAAATTCACGACAGTGCTTCTCCTTTTCAGCAACGGGGCTTGATAAATTAGAACTCTTATCACCTGCCTCAGGCACTGACAAATGTTATTCTGTGTTGTAACTGACAAAAATCAGTATCACTACAGGGAAACAGGAAGGCTGGAGAAAAGTTGTAATAGAGTCCAAATACTCTTCCTGGAAATTACTTGGATATGTAGCTTGATATACAAGTAAGAATAAGCTGCAGTTTTCAATTTTCCATTATCTATGAGGGAAGAGGAAGGTGGTTTTGTAAGAACGTGCTTTAGACCAGCAAAGTCTAAAATGAACCCCTGCAGCACTCCCTGCAGAAAGATGGGCACGAAGATCCAGCTGTGACAGCACTGCCCTGTCTCACCCTGGCACCCTGAACGTGTGGCCTGAGTCTGTAGCAAAAGGACACACGTCACGTCATCAAACCTGGAAGGCAGTGTCCCGGAATAAGCCAGATTACCCCAGTCAGCTAGCTTAGTCCAACAGTCCCCAAAGCCAGAAGCGGCCCAAGCGAGACCTGGGGACCGCCTGGATGATCTTGCTAATCAAGACAAAATGACACATTTTATACTGGCAAGCTCGGAAAAGGCAGGTAAGAGAGGTCTGTTTCTTTTACCGTTTTTTACCTGTTAATACCAGCTACCATGACAGCAATCTGGCGTCCCCTCAACAGCCACCCTCGGTGGGACAGGAGGCCAGTGGGCATAGCAGGGCCCCGTGCAGCCGGCACCTGCCCCGGGCCACGGCTCAGGGCAGGGCCTGCGCGACTGCACCTGGGCTGCTAGGAGTCACAGCAATGTGGCCCCCGAGGGTCACAGCGAGCAAACCAGTGGGGATCAGACTTTGAGCTCAGAGCAGAGGGGTTCAGACACCCAGGCCTGAGGCCGGGGCTCTGGAGTCCTGTGTGCGTTTGCTGAGGAGACGGGGGCAGTGCATGCCAGGGGATTCTGGCTTTAAACCCTGAGAGCTGCCGACACACCACTACCTTCATGACAGGCTGGGCGAAGTACCGCGCGCTCCAGTCGCAGAACCCTGTCTGCATTGTGGCCGAGATGAAACTTTTGTGCCCGGCAGCATCATCCGGGTCGTCAGTGGTCTTCGGGGCATTTGGAAAGGAGGAGGGGAGGAGAAGACAGAAACAGAGTTAGTCACGTCACCCCCGAACTTCTTTGTGAGCTCGAGACAGTCCATCCCTGGAGACCAAGGCACAGGGGTCAGGCTTCTGAGGGCAATATCTCCGTGGTCCCCTCACTTCTGCGTCCTGGTGCCCAAGGAACCCCGACTGTCAGGACAGGGCTCCGAGTCTGCGCTCAGAGGCCGAGCAACCCCCAGGGCCGGCTGAGGTGGCCTGGGCTGCAGAGTCCCTGACACTTGCCATCGGTGCTGAGTCAGTGCTCCACGAGGCCTTTGCTGCCTGGTCCCAGGGCCGCCGCTCCCACCAGGCCAGTCATACACATAGGACCTTGGCTTACCCTGTGGCTCCTGGATAAGAGCACCGTAGAGCTTGGGCCAACTGGGACTTCTAAGCATTAAAACTTAAAACACGTGGCTCTGCTCACTGGGACAATGGTTCAGTTTGTTCCCCGCTGCAGAACCAATGGGGGCCAGGATGGCAGAGCAGGGGTTTGCCTCACTGCACGTGGCCGGGCATGAGAAGTGCCTCAGAGAGGAGCCCCCGCTACCCAGGAAGACACGCTGGGTGGAAAATCCCACAGATGGGGTCAGCGACAGGGTCTTACCTCCCGCCTGACAGGGGAACTGCAGCCACCTGCCGCCACCTCGCGGCTCTGCTGGGCCAGGACCCACGGATCATGGCCCAGCCGCTCCTGCCTGGCTGCCCCATGTAGGGTCCACCCGGGAGGCTAAACCCGGCACCTGGCGCTGTGGCCGTTTTTGTTCCTCAGCCATCAAGGCGAGGGGAGCAGGCAGCTCCAAAGCCAGGTGGGCGGGGCCGGTGGCAGGTGTGGACACCTGTCCATCCCCAACACCTGCATCTGGCTCCAAAGTCAGGGTGCAGGCTGCCGTGACCTTCCTGTTAAAATTGCCGGTCACTGGTGAGCTGAGACGCGTCCTTGGCGCATCCAGAACACCCTCGCTATACCGTTTGTGCTTGGCCGGGACAGCGGCAAGCAGTCTGGACAAGACGCGAGGCCCCAGCTTTTGTGTCCACCCTGTTATGTGTTCTCACAACCCTGACAAACAAGGACGCCAATTCCTCCCTCTCCTGAACGGCCTCGTTTAACTTAGCGGCTGAGACCACACCCACCTACGGGGCATAATTGAATGCTGATGGAAAAAGCAAACAACCTGTCAGAACAAGCGCTTCTGTGGAGCAGCTGCCACGTTCAGTGGAGACAAATGCTATTGACTGAGAAGGGAAAAAGCCAATCAGCCCATGTGCTGCTTGTTACATGGAAGCTGCCAAGAGTGAACCCAGAACAAGGGGCTGCAGGAGGAAGAGGGACACCCTGTGATATCTGCCCAGACGTGGGGGCGAGGAGCCCAGAGCCATTGGTGGCTCACGGCATCCCGCATTCCGCACCCGGGCCGAGGCCACGTGCACCCCGTCGCCCGAGGTGGTGCCTCTCCTCTCAGAAGCGAACGTCCCAGCACCCAAGCCCATTAGAGTTAGTGTTTAAAACCACATCTGTACCTGGTCTGGGCCCTTGTCGAACATCTTCCGTGTCCGGGGGAACTGGTGGGAGTGGGGTGTGTACTGCACCGCCGCGGGGCCTGTGGTGCCCGGCCGGCCTGCAGGCAGGTCTCGGCTGACGGGCTGCTTGGCCACGTCGTTGGTCAGGCTGGAGCTGCTTGCACTGGATGTTGGCGGGGAGCCTCTGCCGTCGGGGAGAAAGAAACACTGTGTTTCACCCAGAACCCACTCCTTTGAGACCAAACCCTAAGCAACCTCCCCTGGTACTGCCCACTCCCAGATCCTGCGAATGGGCCCAGGGTCACCAGCTCGGACCATTCTCAATCGCATGGCTTGTCAATGTGACTTCCAAACCTGAGCAGCTGATGCTGAATTAATGACCCCATCTAGCTTCTGCCCGCAGGTTCTAAGAACCATCTTCCCCTGAAAACCAATGCAGTCGGAGGCAAGCTCGGTCAGGACTTTGAGTAGGCTCCAGGAGGGTGCAGGGCACGTCTACTCCCCTGAGATGCAGTGCACAGCTCTGTGAACACTGATTAAGAGGAGGGTTCCACCCTGCTGGTCACTCATTGGGAGACACGGGCTCTCTCTGATAAAGTTCTGAATGGAGTCAGGTTCAGGTCAACTTTTGCTGTCACAATTGTGCAGATAAAGGTAGGAAAGGATTCTAGGAGGGGCTCAGATGAGAAGATGTCGGCGTGTGAGAGAGAGCCTGCAGGCTGGAGAGGGAGGGGGAGGCGGGGGGAGGCCGTGCTGGGAACCTCCCCAGACCCCGGAGGGCAGCTGCCCACCACTCACCCCGCCTGGTGGATGTGGATGCCCTTGTTGGTGGGGCTGGCGGGTGCCGACTGAGTGAGGGAAGAGGTGGTGAGGATGCGCTGAGGCCGGGCGTTCACTGTGGCCTGAAGGAACAAAGGGACAAGTGAGGTGGGTGGTCACTGTGACAACCTGAGGCTACAAGACAAGCACAGGTTGGTGGCTGCTTTTGAGTGGCTTCAAAATCACAGAAAAGGGATTTTGGCTGAGGAAATCTCATACGAATGGAAGGTCCCAGTTAAAATTTTCCCCGCAAATGTCACCCTCTAGATAAAATGATATTCTGTTGCTTTTCTGGAAGGTATTCACCTGGTCCAGTGAGGCTCCACGGACGCCCCCCGCCCCGAAACGCTGTCACAAAACTGCACCGGGACTAATGAGGAGTGGGGGGGTCTGGAAGTTGGGGAGAAAGCTCTCCAGGCTCCCTCTCATGGCAGGAGCTCCCCTGGAGGGAGCAGCTTCCTGGGCGGAGCTGGCACTTGGGAAGGAGCCTGCCTAGGCTCAGCCTCGGTTGTTCGTTGTCATATTTTGGCACAGGCTCGAAACAGCACCTTGGGTGCAGCATTTTGTGAATGGAGACAAGACCCAGGTCTGTGCACTTCCTCCCATGATCACGTGCACGTCTGACATTTTACCCGGCAGAGGGTCTGTGCCAGCCTGGGCTGGCGGTCAGGAGGGAAGCAGCTTTGTTGTGATTTTTTAAAATGGTGGAGGAGACAATAAGCAAACAGGGGTGTCACTGCTTAGCTGCTGGTGGACCCACTGACGCCAAGTTCTTTCCTGGACTTCTGTTTTGAGTGCTGGACAGCTGGATGGGCCTGCCGGATCTGGACATCCAGGGTGAAAGGACCAGAAAGGGGCTGATGCTGTGGAGGGGGCGCCACTCTGGCAGGAAGAGAACAGGAATGGCAGCTGTTGGCCACCACGTGCCCGAGTGTGGCTGGTGCCAGGCTCAGTTCTCGAAGATTGGGTGTCACCCAGAGAGATGGGCGGAGCCTCGACCTTCATGGGTGATGCTCCAGGGGAACCCTGGACTGGCTACTTACAGAAGACCCTCAAATTCTGGCTTATTCTCTCAGCAGTTAGGAAGGCCATACCTATATTCAGCTGACAGGTAGAAAATTACAGAATACAAAACCACCAACATAATACCAATATTTCCCAGATAATCCTTCACTTTGAAATGCAAACAGCAAGAACTAGATCATAACCGGCCTATAAAAACTGTTTTTTATTTTTTGAATTATAAAAGTTGTATTGTGTTTATTTTGCTTTGGTATTTAAATTATTTGGCCTCCACACACACACAACCCCAACAAAGCCTGAGAGCCAAATGATCCCTGAAGAGGTCTAAAAGGAGAAAAGAAATTTAAGCTAAGAAACTATAAACTGAATATGTGTCTCCTCAAAATTTCTAGAAAATCAGTGGGAGGTGATGAGGAGAAACAGAAAACTTTGGGGTTGAAATGCAGACTTCGGCTGAATCCACGACCTTTCAAAGCTTCCCTGAGCACAGAGGCTCTGCCGCTGCCTGAGCTGGAGCCCACGGTGCTGATCTCCCCCGAGACCCCCACCCCGACTGCTCCCCTCCAAGGCGGCTCCAAGAAGAAGCGCGTGGGCCTGGGGTGACTAACTCTGCTTCCCTGCTCTTCCCGGGGTGTGGAGGTGGCACAGCCCTGGCTTGTTCTGTCTCAGCCTCGAGGGCAAAGAAGACAGCCGTGATTTTTTAATGCAGTTCATACTGACGGCTGCTGCACACAGCTCTAGTTTTGCATCCGTTCTGGAAATCCTGAGAGGTGGGCATGCCACTGGTTGGGGAGGCCCCATGACTGGTGATCGATCCTAGGGTTTCAGGCTTAGATGACGCTTCTTTGCCTAACGTTTCCTATTTGTGCAACAAACATTCACTGCAGCGGTGCTGCAGTGGTGAGCATGAGTGGGGGGTGGCCACGCAGACCCGCCTGTCTGTGGGGTTGGTGTGGATGGAGGCTGCTCCGGGAGCAGGTGGCAAGCAGGTTGCGGGAGACGCCCTCCAGGAAGGCCCCTTTCTGTGCTGGTTCCAGTCGCCGTTTCACGCAGAGAGCACACCGCCAGGAAAGGGTAACAGAGAAACACCGGCGTGCTTGCTGGGTGTCAGGCTTGGGCTGTATATGGAGGAGGATGGAGCGTGGGTCTGAGAGACGCCAGGACCCCACCGTGAGCCCCATCCACTGCGAGCACACTTGCCCATTGTTCTCACGGCGTCAACACCCTGTCATTCTCCCTCCGTGACGCTGCACTGGAGTCCCTGGACCAGCAGACGCGCTTTGATGAAGGCCCGCGGTAAGTTCCCTTCCCAACAAGTGTTGAGTCCAGAAGAGGAAGGGCAGCAGTGGGAGGTCATGATTAGGGCTACAAGCCAACTTTTTAGAGAGTGGCAAACACCTTGTTAGTCGGATTCTAGGTCAGATGTATCCTCTTAGCCCAATGCAAACACAGAAACGATTTGCAGGGACACTCACACACAGCCCCACCTGTGCTCCCCGCCCCTGTGCTGTTAATGGGGGTGGTCTCTGTAACTGGAGCCTGGGGCCACAATAAGACGCCACCTCTGTCTCCCGCTCCCAACGCTTTCTTACTCTGCAGATCTTCCACTAGAACACGTCGCCTCACAGGGATGTGGGAAAGTCTGATCCAGTGCAGAGAAAACACCCTACAGAGGTGATGAGGACAGCGAGTTTCCCAGCTGGATCTCGACACAGTCAGTCAGGGTTTAGGACACCAACGGAGGCTTTTGGCTGCTCCCTCTTGGGGGATGGAGTATTTCACAAAGGTCCCTGTTAACTGCATACCAAAGATCTGGATTCATGTGGGAGGCGGTGATTCCCCAAAGGATCGTCTACAGTTAATTCTGGGCTAAGCATGAGGCAGAGTCCCTGGTTGCTGGAGCACTGAGAATGGACACCTATGAAAGCACATGACTCTATTTATCTAAAAAGTAATTTTTCTGTAAACCACACTTCCTAGATAAATAATATAAACTTTCCTTTTGGACTCTAAGCCCCAGGTAGAATTCACTTAAAGCAGCGGTGGTGACTGTGATGAATTAGCTGGCACTTGGGAGAGCTGCACTCCTGGGGGCCTGGGTGCCCTGAATCCTCGGCCTTGCAGGAGGGGAACCGGCATCAGTGAGGCCAGGACCGGGCACAGCAGGGAGGCTCCATTTTCACAGCCGAGGAGGATGACACCCGCTCGAGTCCACTGTGCCTTTCTCCAGGACCACCTTCCTTTTCCTCTGTTTCTTTCCCCAAGACTGTACTTCCTCCCTCCCTTGGTCACAGGCCCTAATATGTTGTAACAAACATATATTTTAGAAAAGTTTAATTTTTGAATCAATCCTATTCTTAGTCGAAAAAGCAGATGATTAGACTATTTCTTAGTTTTGTATTACAGAATGAAAAAATTAACCTAATTCACTGGCCTCTTTTCTATAGACATTGAGAAGACTCCCCACTCCCTGAGGATGGAACAGCATTCAGGTGCCTTTGTGGCGGGTCACGCAGTAGGATGATGAAGAAAGTGGGCGAGGGGCTCACTGGGGGCAAGGGGAGGTCAGAGTGGAATAAACTACCCGATAGTCCCGAGTCGGCCAACAGTAATGCCTAGCACTTTAGCATGAGGCTGGCAGTGCTCACAGGCAGGAAGTGCAGCGAACACTGTGGACCTAGGAGTCTCTGCTTTCAGAGAGAGTCACACGTGTGACCACAGGCTGGGGTTAAACCCAATGTGCTCCTGAATTATCCTCATTGCTTCTTTAAGGAGGAGGAGGAAGTTGACTGCTACAGCAGTTTAAGACTGGGTACACGATGAGGCTGTGTTATCACTACTTGTGATGCTACCAGGAGCTGAAGAAGCAGCCACAGACAATGAGATGATTCAATCAGCCAGGAAAAGACAGAACTTCACCAGTGAAGAATAATGTCGGTGAGGGAATCGAACACCACACAAATATGGTGCCAACAGGAGGCCAGGTGCTGCAGGAGGTTGGGCTACATGGGAGGTCAACCCCAGTGAGGCAGCAGCAAATAGGAGGGCTTGATAACCAGTTTGGAAAAAATAACAGACCAGGAGTGAAGCTACGAGTAAGCCACGTGCCTTCAGGCAAGTGGCAGCCTGAGGACGACCCCTCGTTTAGTGATTAGGGTCAGATGAGGATAGAGACACGCCAGGTAAACTGTGACACGTGACAGTATTTCCCTGTACTCTTCCTGTAACTTGTCTGCAAGCCTAAAATTTAATCAAAAAGTTACGAAAATCTTTAAAAATGCTATAACGAATGACTTCTTTGTGGCATTCATTATTGTTCCATTCATGAAAGATTAACTGCATGTAAACTGTCCAACTTCCATAAACAGCTGGAAAACAGAAAAAAAAAAAAAAAGAAACAGCTGTTTTCGGACGTTGGGCACCGGGTACTGCTGAGAGAAGGGAAATCATCGCCCAGCTCCTGGCCTGCAGTCTGTTTCCTGCAGACCCGGCTGTGGTGGGGGAAGGGTACCCAGACAGAGCCCAGCAGTGCAGCTAGCAGAGGGGACCGGTCGGAGTGACATGGAAGCCGAGGTGGCTAGAATCTGCGGGGCAGAGAGGAGAGGGCTTCCAGGGTCTGCAGGGGAGGCCCCTCAAATCTGTGAGTACTTTCTGCTTGGGGTGGCGTGAAAACCCATGAGGGTGGGGAAAGAACCACTGAAAGGCCAAATAATTCCCAGAGCTCACAAAAAGAACTGGGAGAGTTTACAGTCCCTAAAGAAGAAAGGACTAAAATCAATGACCTAAGCTTCCATCTTAAGAAATTAGAATCAGAAGAGCAAATTAAACTGAGAGTAAGCAGAAGAAATGAAGCAATAAATATAAAAGCAGGTATCAATAAAACACAGAATGAAAAACAACAGAGAAACACAGCTGACTCTTAGACAACGTGGGTTTGAACTGCACGGGTCCACTCGTACACATGTTTTTCAATAAACACACACTGCAGTACTACAGAATTCAGGGATGTGGAGACATGGATGGGAAAGGCTGATTTTTGACTGCGGGGGGTCAGGGTTGGTGTCTCTAACCCCTGTGTTGTTCAGAAGTCAATTGTACTAATGAAACCAAGAGCTGGTTCTTTGAGGAGGTACCTTTAGCCAGAAATAGTCATGAATGAGAGAAGTCGTACGTTACTGGTGCCGGGAATGAAAGAGAGGACATCACTACAGGTCACACAGATGTCCTTACCTAATTTCCTGCTGCCCTGATGTGGGTGCGCAGAAGCAGTGACACATGCCCCAACGGAAGCTACATGCACATGGAATTTAGCCTGTATTGTGAACCTCTGGATTCAAAACACTCGTTCAAAGTTTCTAAACCTAAACCATGGGTAGACCTGAACATGCATGGAGTTCTCTGCTTGAATATTCATAACTGAAAACCAGGGTCCTGAGAGCTTCACAGAGAACGCCCTTCGCACGTACCTTGTAGGCGATGCTGTTGAGCACTTTCATAGCCAAATCGGAAACATCTGGATAGGGATCCGCAGCCAGATGTAGCAAGACTCTCCAAATTTGAGTGTAAACACTATTGAATGAAACTCCTGGGAAAGAGAAATGGGAGCTGTTTTAATAACAAGGAGCTGCCACTGAATGCTGGGGTGGCTTCTGGGGTAGCTCCCTCTTCTGAAGACCTAACCATGCATCAGGGGTGGACACTTAAAAGAGCTGGGGTTAAAGGAAGCTCCAGTTTTGTTATCTGATAAGGGGCCCAGAGATTCAGAAATCCCAGGTGGTGAACAGGCTTGATCACACAATTTCACCTCCTGTGGCTGGATCTTTCTAGAAGGAAAAGTTAGAAAAGGGCAGGACTTCCTTTCAGGTCTTGGCTGACTGGAGAGTACTATCCAGCACTGGATTTAACGCCTAGATTTCTAGGAGCTGTCATGGCCCACGCGAGTGGAGAATGCTGGCTGAGTCCCCGTCCACACCTCCCTCTGCATTCACGGCCAGCTCTGGTCTCGGTGACTCACTGAGTCTTCTGCCCACGCTCCCCGGGACCTCCCCAGGCATCCAGCACCTCCCGAGTGTGCTCTCCACACTAGAGCCTGCCGAGTGCCTGGGTGCCAAGGCAGATGAGACAGGACATAAACACAGACGGGGTAAATCGTGGATCCGAAGGAAAGGGAAGGAACATTTATGAGGGATGGGAGGCCACCCCCAGGGAAGGCGGCTCAGTCCTATTAAACCTCACTGTCCTGGCTGCAGGCATCACCCCAGGCTTTACAGAGAAGGACAGCAAGGCCCAGCGTCCAAAGGATGAAGAGTTTGAATGCACGTGGCCGAATGAGGAGGCCGCCATATACCACTGCATCCTTTTTATTTGGAGGAAGCCGGACAATTGGTTTGTTGAAAAGCAAGTGCTTGTTCAACGACAGACAGGGAGTAAAAGGATTTCGAACAAGCTGTGATTGCATGTCATCTGACCGGCCAGCCCCTAGTTAACAAAGTCCCTCTAGTTATGAAGAATTTAAACACAAGAAGGGCCACTGGAGGACAGTGTTTCCTGATGGACACCATTGTTCAAAGGGTTTTATACAACATTCAAATCACAGAAGAGGGACTGGACGAAGGTTTAGAGTAAAGGTCAGCTTCTCGTGTGTGTCCTACGTCGATGCTTACGGACAAGTCCTAGCTCACCGCACCCGACACCCTCTCATTCGTAACGGGAGGCGACAGGGTCCCAGCCCCCTTTCCACAGGGACTGTGGTGCCTACGTTTGCAGGGCCTACCCACTGCACGCCCGCCTGTTCACAGGGTGATGGAGCTGGAGGAGGCCAACCCCTCACTCGCATGTGGCGTGGCTGCACTCCCCAGGGGACCACCACACACAAAATACCTCCCAGTGAGCATTCACAAAAACTCCCGTCGCCTTATCCTTCCACCCTGGTTCTGGGAAGAGGTGCCGAAAGCTGCCGCGGCCTCTAAATAATTCTGCAGGCGCACAGCTGCCTGCGCAGGCCAACCTCCGAGAGGCGGGGCCTGGAAAGCATCTCCCGCCACCGAGGGCGAAGAGTGTTCTACGGTCAGAGCAACGCCCCATCAGGTACTCACTTGGCATGCGTGCATCAGCACCAGTTTGAGCACCTACTGGGTGCGAGGAAAGTCACTCTCGAAGGCTCGTGGCCCACAGGAATCAGGAGGGCACATCCAGGGACTTGGGTTTAGTATAAATTTGGACCTTCGTTTGGTGAATAACGTCAGGCAGACGCACTCTCGCTCAGAGGGGACCATGAGCTGGGGAACAGTCCACATGGAAACACACACCTGTCCTCCCTGCTGTCCTCTGCCCTACTCAGTGTAGAAACACAGCAAAAACCTCTTGACTCTCAAATGCCACGGCTCATGACAGCTGCCCAGATTTACAAATTCTCAGGGCTGTTCGTCAAGGCAGTCGGAATCTCTTCGGGGAAATTTCCTAGAAGCTGCTTTCCTGTCCTAGCAGATCGGCTGCCATAGGAACCTGCTGCGGTGAAGGGCCACCAGGTCACTGCTATTTCTTGTCTCCCTAGAGGAGGAGGTGGGAGAAGCCGCTCCACACTCACTCTGCAGATGGTCCCGATTCATGACGCACGGGGGAACGAGGCGAAGCACGTTCATGGACGTGGCTCACTCAGACAGGAGAACTGGCCCCACGGATGGGACGTTCCTTCAAAGACCCCACACACTCACCACAGCCACTGGGCAAAATTCTCTCCCTTCCGTTGTTTCTGAGCTCAGAGTGATCAGGGCAGCAGCCGACCCGTGTGACAGAGGGCGGTGAAGGGCACAGTAAATCTGCTTGACTACAGACGACGGACCCATGGTAACAGGGGGAGTGGGGAAGTGGGGGAAACAGTGGGGGCCAAGGGACCTCCTTACCAGGGTGATGGTCCAGGGCAGACACCTGAGCCCACAAGAGCCTTAATCAAGGTGCCTTTGGTATAAACGTGAGGAAGGGGTGCAGCGTGGCACTGTGCAATGAGGAAGGGGTACTGTTCACTTTACAAAATTTCAGTTTTTATTACTATTGTTGACTCTCTTGCAGAAGATTTCGACTTTGATATCACTCTGCTTGTGATTCAATACGGAAATTTAAAAAATCTAATTTTTGTAGTGTCCTTGACCACACTGAATGGTATACAATTTACTTGTAAAAACACAGAACAGGGACCTGGAATTGCTGTCCCCACGTCACTGCTCTCCTGGGGCTGGCCACCACCTCCCAGCCTCTCTGTTCTGTGAACTGTCCTGGTTTTACATCTGCTGTCTCCAAATTGGAACGTTCTGAATCTGTGCAGCACAGAGCTCGGGCCTCTGGAACGAAGAGAACGTGGGTGCAGCCCCTGTGGGGATGGGGGGTACTGCTGGGCTGAGCCGGCTCAGAAAGGGCGCCGTGTCTGGCACTTGCCAAACTCCCCATAAGCGCTGAGAGCCTATTTTCATGTCTAGACTACAAGTAATAAAAGATCATAACTAATGGTTTTAGGATTTATTTTTCAGAGCAATGGCCACAACTTTCTAAATAGCATTGGACTCAGGAAAATTTGCTCAGAGCTTTGTGGCCAACTCTGGGCCCCAGAGTCCCCGGGGGCTGGCAAGGCAGCTTGGAGAAGGAAGGTGGAGCCCCCTGGAGGCAGGAGCTGTCACTTGTGACCTGTTGCCTGGGTCTCAGGGGTTACCAACCCTGACGCTCTATCGCATGATGTGGGCCCGGGCACCTCCCTGGGAATCAGCTCCCAGGGCCTGGGGCTTCTGCATTTCCCCTCTTGGTGACCCAGACTCTGAGCCCCTCTGGGAGGGTCCTGCTCACCTCCTCCCTCGCCTACTGGACAGAGCCCTGGCTGGACTGGGCGGTGTGTCGGCACAACCCTTTCAAGGGGCTCCCCTGTGTCTCACCTGGGGGACAAGGTAAGACAAAAGCACCAGGGCTCCCCCTTCCCCACTCTTTGCACTCCCACCTCTGGACATCAGGAATGGGGTGAGGCTCAGAGAGGGAGGGAGGGAGGGAGGGGCAGGATGTTGACGGGTGGACAGGTGAGGGAGAGAAGGGCAGGTGATGGAGGGAGGAGAGGCTGCCTGCCACACACAAGAGCAAGAAATAGCAGCTTTATCAAACCTGTTGATCAAGATGGCAACTTCACAGCCCGATGTGATGCCGCAGGTTTAATGTGCAACACGAAGGCGTCTGATGGGTCAGGGAGGGCCTCCTGAGACGCCGCAGAACGCCAGCGTGGAGAGGAATGGGCGAGCACTGCTGTGTGGAGAGGCGGGTGCGGGAATGTGGGATAAAGGCAGAGGTGTCCAGGCCTCATTCGAGGGCCAGTGGCCAGCCTGGGGTGGTGGGCACAGTGGGCGGAGCTATGGTGAAGGCCAGGCTGCTCTCAGAAGGAAGGTCTTGAGTGTCGGCCACAGCTTGGACTTTACAGGAAACGAGTTTCTGCGAAGGCGTCAGCCAGACAGTGGTCCGTGCAGAGCTGATGTTGGGGGGGATCTGCTCTGGACGGGTGGTGGGGTGTGAGAGCCGAGGCCAAGTCCTGGGGTGGGGGGCCCGGAAATGGGAAGGACTGACTGGGGACACACATGGAGGTCAGGCCAAATGGCTGAGTGGGTGAGAAACATGCGGAGGGAGACATCAAAGAAGATTCCAGAAGGTGGTGACAGAGCTGGGTCCCAGTGCAGATTCACAGACATTGGGCAGATATGCTTAGGCACGTGGAAAAACACGTGATCAGGGCTTTGCTCCCGTGGGGGGACAGCACCTCGCTCAGCAGGCAAGACCTCGAGTGCTTTGGAGACAGTGGGGAGGGAGGGGGAGCCTGGGAGGGGCTAGTTTTCTGGGAGAAGATGGGAATGAATGGATGTCCTAGGTTGCCATGGTTTTGAAAACCTCTTTTGCAATATTCAGTCAAAGACGCTAAAGAGATTGCTGTTCCTTGGTTGAAATGAAAGAAAAAATTGACTTTAAACAGGCGAATGCCGCAAGTAATGGGATTCGGTGTAGGTTATGAATTTTAAACACTTATGTAAGCACCGCGGTTCCAGGTGGACGCGCGCACTCGGGCGCACAGCTACTTTGTCTCCTTAATGCTCCTTCCAGCTCCAGCTCATTGTGAAACTTTCCCACTGAAGTTTTCACAGATATGAACCATATACAGATAAAATTCAGTTTTCTCCAGTAAAAAAATGTTCAGGAGTCAGGTTTTGTGTGAAGGAAGGAATCAGTGATGTTGCTCTCAAGTCCCTGGAGGACATGGAAGGCGGCAGGGGTGGGAGGCGCGGGCTGTGCCCTCCAATCTCATGTGGCGTCAAAAGAAACAGCGATTCTTCACCCCTTACATCCCCAACCCAGGGCCAAGGACAAAAAGATCCCCCTTTCTGGGTCGTACTGCTGGGGGTGGGGCGTGGCGACCAGCTCTGGACCCTACAGTCCATTCAGACCTTTATGGGCCCCAGACAGACTCGTCTTGTGGAATGAGTCCTGAGTTCTTTCTAGGGCCAGCAGAGGACCAGTCTTGAGGCTCACAGGTACCGCTGGCAAGCACGTTTGGACTGCCCTCCCCCTTCAGATCACAACAACGGCAAGTCAGAAATATCTAACACTGTCACGTGATGCCAAGAGAGTGTGAGCTCTAAGGTAGAGGGATTATCATGGAAACAAGCAAACAACCAAGAACTGAATGTTAATGAAAAATAGTACCAACCAAATAGGAGGGTAACTAATACTGCAAATGATTGCAGAAGTGGGAACACAGGAGTCCAGTGAACACGTGAGCTCAACCTCATCATAATTGAGGGACATACAAATTAACACCACGAGGGGTCGGTTTGCTCACATCAGACGGGGTAGCCTGACCAGACCAGGAGACAGCAGGGCCACGGGAGCTTGTCCTCCTCGGAACAGAGCCCTTTGTGGTCAGTCTCCCTCCACGTGGAGCTGTCAGACCCCACATGTGTCAGGCTGCAGGGTGTCTGTTGCGGCCCACGCCTGTGCACATTATGGGGGTGCCTGCTGTGTACCAGGCACGGGGTGTGGGGGGCTGTGGCAGGAGATAGGACAAAGTTCCTGCACTCATGGCTCCAACCACCTGAGCAGAGATAGAACCGAGCCGAATAAATGAGGTCCTACATCATAAGTCTGCTGGGGAAAAGTTCTCAGGACGAAAGCAAACAGAGAGGGAGAGAGACTCAGAGTGACTGCAGAAGGCTATTCTGGATTGGGGTGGGAGGAGCCTGGAAGACTTCTTTTAAGGTGACTCTGGAGCAGGACTGTGATTGGACTGAGGAGCAGCCTGTGAGGTGTCTGGAGGCGGAGCCCTGAAGCCAAGGGGAGGAGCCAAGGAACCCAGGAGCCCAGCACTGCCAGGTGCAAGGGGGAGGGCAGGAGGTGGAGCTGGGGCCAAATCCTGAGTTTGCTTTTTAAAAAATGAGAAAAGAAGGAAAAATCAGAGCAAGGCTACTGTCCATTAACAGGAGAATGGACAAGTGAATTGCAGCAGATCATGAAAGGGTGTGAACAAGACTCAGGTGACCAGTGTGGACACACAGCCCTCAGGGCAGAGTGAGGACACAGGATGTGTGGTGCCATTTACATGACATTTAAACCCTGGGAAAGGGCGTGAGTCCATGGGGATCCACAGCCAGAGAGTAAGTGTGTGGGGATCCTGAGCAGGGAACCAGGAGGGGCTCTGGGCGCTTTAACTCTATCTGTAATTCCTTAAGTTGGGAACAAAACACACAGGTGGAGGTGTGTCACATTAGTCTAAGTTTTTGTGTGTCTACAGCATTTCTTAGTATTAAGTAAAGCTTCAGATGAGGCCTGGTAAAGCACCGGGGTGCCGAGAACAAGCGCAGAGGGGCTGTCTGGTTGAGTCCTATGTGTATTACCGGTGACACAAGGGTCAATATGGTTGGTTATGCAGCGAGGACATGCGGTGAATTCCCACTGCTCAGTGAGCCCAGCAGCAGAACCAGGGGCTCACCACTCAAGGCAGAACACGAGACGACGTTGACCCTTCACTCAAATTTCAATTTCCAGGCAGCCAAGTGTGGAACTGCTGGACTGGCTGAAGGTGAAAGCACAGAGGGGGGCCCTGGGTGGGGGTGAGGGGGGGTCCCGGCCAGGGAACTTGAGAAGGGAAGGGCCGTCTGCGCCCCTGGAGCAGGGCTCTGACCTTGGGCCTCGCACACGCATTCTCTGGGGGACCCTGGGCACCGTTGGAGGCCACTCTGCCTACTGGATGCTGGGAGCCCCCCGTGCCCTGGCCGTGACACCCCAAATGTCTCCTGGCGGCAGAACCCCCCTGCTCTGCAGCACTGGGAGTTGTGCAGCCTTCCCAAGCGACAAGGCTGGCTCGCCCAGATGGCCTGGGTCAGACCAGCAACCAAGGGCAGGGGGTTCCTGCTGCCACAGCAAGACGCTCCTCACCTCCTCCTACCCCGTTCACTTTACTCTCCCACTGAGCGTGTCCCAGCACCGTCCACTTGGGCAGGAACCCATGGGTGCTGAGGGGACAGGTGGAGAAATGGAGGGGGGGGACTCACCGATGAGGGAGTTGAGGGAGGAGTAGGAGCTGACTCGGCGCATCTTGTCGATGGTCTCGAAGGACAGGATGTACTCCTCGTTCTCGGGGCTGCCCAGGGTGCTGCTGGCGCTGCTGCTGGTGCTCAGGTTCCCAGGGGAGAAGGCCACCGAGCCGCCGGCTGGCGGGGCACCGCCACGGGCAGAGTGTCAGTTAGCACACGCCCCCGCCCTCTCCCCTGGGGCCGGGCTGCTGGGCACGGGGCAGGGGGCTGCTGTGGGGCTCAGGAGCGGCTGTGCCCAGCGGTGCTGCAGGATCCTCACTGGCCACCCCGGGTGCTGACCCACGACTTCTGCTCATGCCCAGGTTAGCAGATGGCAGGAGGGGGCAGGGGCACGTCTAATAAAAGGTCCCAGAAGATGACCCACACCACCCCACTCGAGCACCCCGCCTCTGGGGTCTTACATTCTTCCGTCAGACTCAGGTTTTGCAAAGATTTGTTCAAGCTTCTAGCCGTGGTGACGGCACGGATGTTTCCGTAGGAGCTCACGGAGCGCAGTCTGGGGGTGCAGGGGCTGTCCCGCACCGGGGTCAGACTCCCACCCTCTGGTAGGAGAGAAGGAGAGAGAAGAGTTAATGGTGGGCTCAGGTGGGAGGCGGCCAGACAGCAGGTGACAGTGGCTTTTACCTGGATGATGTGACGCTACAACAGGGCCCTCCTGCTCAGCAGGGTCTCTGACACATGTATGTTGGGGTACAAAGCTGGACAAGGTCCTGACTGGGGTGAGGGGAGCATGGGAGCAGATTACCATGACCCACGCTTGGCATTCTGTGAGAGTTCAACTACAGAGGCCCACATGGCTCTCCAAGAACCATACCAGGCGCTCTGGGACTTGCCTGCGGCCACTGCCCAGGATGACACCAGGATGGCCGTCTGCTGGCTCAGCCACCCCGCCTTCCCACTCCCCAATCCCACCCCGCCCAGGCCCGCCAGCCGTTTCCCTTCCCCGATGTACTAAACGCAGCAACGGTCTCACGGCTGATCACAAGCCCTCTTTCCTGAAGACACAGCTGTCTGGGGGAGGGGGCAGCTCAAGATGATGAAATATAAATTCGGTAAAAAGGCAAATGTGAGATGAGTAGCTGCCTGATGTGACACCAACGTGAGGACTCATCAGGGGAAGAGAGAGAATGTGCCTTCCTGTAGCCCCTACGGCAGCACCTTCTACCCTCCAAGATTTCCATGACTTTGATTTCCAAAAAGGGTAAAAAGGAAAGAAAACAGTCAGAGGGTCAGCGTGGCCCCCTTTCCTGCCCTTGCTATTCTTCTGGGAAGATGGGAACTGCAGATATCTGAGTGGCCCCGACTTGACACGTGGGCTCAGGACCTAGCAGAACGAGGGGCCTGCTGACAGCCCTGACCAGGCTCCCCTGGGCCAGCGAGCCCCATGGGCTCCACCTCAGTGCCGCACCCCTGGTGGCTGTACCTGTGGTGGCTGGAGAGGGCAGTGGGTAGTTCTTCTCCTCTTCCATGAACTGCAGGGCCACAGTGCAGAAATTGCTTTCGTACTGAACGACAAGGTGACTCAGAGCCACCACCAGTTCCTGCCGGGAGGAGAAAGGACAGCGACACTGACTTGGGGCTGGGAGACAACTCAGAATAGCAGTGAGATGCACATGCTGGCACTGAGTGCTTGAGCCACTGGGGGGGCGGTGGGACAGACAGCACTCGGCGCCAAGACAGGGGCTGCCCCCTCAACGCAGCACTCTTGAGCCCCCGGCGTGAGCAGAAACCTCTGAACAAGCCATGTGGTCAAGATCAGGGCCTCCGAGGGCCTCACAGCTTCCCATGGTCAACACCGTGGAGAGCTACCTGAACCCTGGGAATTAAGGCAGGATACCCCGGACACTGTAGCATGCTCTTCTACTAAATGTGAAATTTTCAAAGATAAATTACTTTCCAGCCCCCAAAAGGGTAACAGGAAAGTTCTACATGACTTCAGGCCAGTTGCCTCAGTCCAAGGAGAACAATACAATTTACCTCTTTTGGGGCAGTTGGTGCTATGACCTGAGTACCTGGAGATCCTAAAAATCACGGGAAATAAAACTGGATGTCGGTTTGCACTACTTTTCCCATCACTATTCAAACGGTTTCCCCAACTTTATTTTACTTTTTAGAAAAATACTTAGCAGAAGACCAAGGTCTGAGAGCCACTTCTTGTTCCGTGAATCCCCCAGACCCCCAGGGCCAGGAGAGCTGTGCCGAGGTGCTGATAAGCTGGGCTCCGATGGGGCCCCCGGGTCCTCTCTTTGGCCGCCCCCTTCTCTCCTGAGAGGGTCTCTCCCACCTCAGCCGTACGCACTCCTTGGCCTCCCCGGCACGTGTGTGGGTTTTACTCCCAAACCTACCTTTTCAGGTCCCATCTCTGAGTTCCAGGCTGGCCCTTCCAACCACTGACCATGTGTGTCCACCAAGTGCTCTCCAAACCCCAACTCGACCTGCCCAGGACCTGCTGCCCACCCCTTTCTGTTCAGCCCTTGCTGGGGACCCTCGGCTTGTGCCAGGAGCAGAAATCTCTGGTGGCTTCAGTTAGACCCTTGAATCATCCTGACCCATCTCTCTCTCTGGCGATCCGGATGCCCACCCAGCGGGTCCCCTAGTCTAACAGGTGCTGAGTAACAGGCTGTCGAGGGACTGTCCGCCGGCCCCTCCCAGCGAAGATGAAGCCTGAACCGTCTTCAAAAAGCACAGGTTTTCCCTTCACTCTGAACTGGTGAAAGGGCTCAGCTGGACCTGAAGCAGATTCCCAGGTCTCAGACTGTTTGATCCAGGGAAAGCTGTGTGGACAGGAGGCTGAGTGCAAGGCCCATGTCAAGTGGCCGTGGGTCAAGCCCCTCCTGCTGGGCGGCAGCCGTGGGCTCCAGCCCTCGGAGGTCCGCAGGCATGTCTGGCTGGGGTGCAGGCCGGGCGCGAGGCTCGAGTTATTCTCAGACCTTGGAAGCAGATCAGCACGGCGACTCGAGCCCCTCCAGCCAGCAGCCTCACTCCCTTTCCCGGCAGAGTGGTCCTGCCACCTCCACACTCCAGCTGCCTGCTCACACTCGGACCAAGCAGGCCTCCCGCTCCGGGCTTTGGCACCTGCTGCCCCCTCGGCCTGGAAAGGCCGATGCCTCGCACAGGGCTCCCGACTCTCAACCTTCACTCCTGACCTTCCTTCGGAGCAGGTCACCACCTGCCACATCACACCCTGGTCTGTCCCATCTCCATCCCGCCCCATCTCCAAGTACAAGTTCTGGAGGCCTGGTGACCTAGGGCCTGGCACACTGGCAGCACTTAAGAAGTATCTGCTGAATGAATGAAGCCCCTTCCCTTCAGATACACTATAATCTTTAACAAACGGTTTGATTTTTTAGGTGAGTTGCCGTCAGCATTCAGGGACATCACGCCTGGGCACACACGTGGCCCGAGGTGAGTCGGCTAATGCTCCTCTGTGGTCGCCTGGAAGGCTGGACCACACGCCTTTCCAGGTCTTTCCCCAGGGCCATCCCCACTCCATGTTTCCAACGATGAATTACTGGCTAACATTTGTTTTTGGCCCATGGCCATGGAGCATCAAACTCAGCTCCCAGGATGACAGAGCAGCGTTCCGGGGAAGGGAGCACATCTGCTCCGCCTGGACGCCCTCTGGGCTCGCCTGCGGGAGAAGGCGCTCCAGCCCTGGCAGCTCATCCTGCCCCGTTGCCTCCACCTGAGACGTCCTGGGCATCAGTGGGGAAACACCCTCTGACGCCGTTCATCAGTTTCGGCTGGAGTCAGATGTGTGTTAAGGGAGGAGGATGCCGGGTACTGCTCTTCTGTGTCTGCGGTTACTAAATAAATAAATGTAAACTAGAGATAAAGGATTCAAATGTGTCCTGCTTTCCTTGCGAAGGTGGGTGGCACCAAGTAAGCTGCAGACAAGGGTCGCAGGGCTGGACTGGTCAGCCCTTGAGAAAGGTGGGGTGACAACAGGGCGGGGGGGGTCACAAACCTGCTCCCCTGGCCTGGCCCTTCTTGATGAGGTGTGGGCAGCTTGCTGACTGGATGGACAGTCTGGATCGTGTACTTCCTGGACAAGTTCAAGTTCAAAATAATTTGGGAGGTTGACATGAATTTGCTGACTCTTGATTTTATCAAGTAAACTCATTAAACAGGTCAACAAGCAAAAACCTTCCCTCTCTGTCATTATCGCCTCCCCCAGGAAAGGATGCTTTCATCGTTCAGGAGTCAACAGAGGTAATCTTTTTTATATTGAAGACATGTGACTTTACGTAACGCCGCCATAATACCCTGACTCTTCTCGTTTTGCCACGAGCTGGAGACACCAGCAGTTGGTTACTGCTGGGACTTCTTAAGCCTTAGCTAAGGTCAGCTCGTGGACTGCAGTACCCAGGGCCGAGTCCTGTTTCATACCCTCAGGTGCCCTAACGCTGGGTCTCCTGGGCCAGCAGGCTGGGCCTGTCTTCCTCAGAGCACCACGTGCCACAACTGTCACCACGTGCTCTGGACAAAGACGGGAAAAGCAAGCTGCCAACAGCATTAGGATTCCGTGAAGAGAATGAAGGCTCAGCCTCTGAGCTGGTGTCACTCACCCTATTAAAGCCTGGTCCTCTCTCCAACCCAGGGGCCCCAGTCTCCCTGAACCTCTGTGTTGCCCATGTTTCCACGGCAAACATAGACCCCTTGACTTATTTAACAGACCTGCACTGCTGTCCGTCTCCCCATTAGAGAGTAAAAGCCCTGGAGGCAGTGATGGTCCCGAGGCCTGACACAGGACCTGGGACGTGGCAGGCGCTCAGATGTGTTGAGAGATGAACACGGTTACAGAAGGTGCGCTCCTGCCCGCTCCCAGCCTCTCCCCCACTGCCCTCCCGCCAGCTCCATGCTCTAGCGCACACAGGATGGGCAGCCCCGGGCACACCATCGTCTTTTGTGCTCCTGGACCTTTGCACAAGCTCTTGCCTCACTTGCTCTCCCCGTCCCTTACTCATCCCTCACAACCCAGGCACAAGCTCCCCTCCTCCCCCTATGGGGCCAGAGCCCCTGACCTGGGCTGGCCTTTCGGGTGCTGCTCATTTACGAGGGCTTCAGCACAATTCCTAGTTCTGTGCCTGCCTCTCCACCTGGACCCTGTACCCCTCGAAGACAGGATGCCTGCTGCTCCACGCGCTGAGCCTGGTGTGCAGAGGCAGCTGCGAGCTGAGCCCGAGCGCTGGGCGAGCGAAGGCAGGCCCATTCTCAGCACCCCTGTCTGCGGACGGGCTGACCCCAGGCAAGGCCAACATCAAGTGCCCACAGGAATGACCTGGCTACACCCGAGCATCCCAGTGTCTGGGGAAGGGACAGCCAGTGGACTGGGGCTGGGAACGTCAGGGCACCTGGGACATGCTTGAGAGGGCGGTGGTCCCTGTGTTCCTGATGACCTAGCGACCATTCTGATACTGGAGACTCAGATGGACATTCTATTTTTATTAACATTCTTTTTAAGTTTTTTGGGGAAAGAACTGAAAAACAGCTTTCCTTTCTTTAAAAGGAATCTTAACAGACAATTCAGGATACTGCTGATGTGCTGCTTTGACCACTGACGTCCACATACAGGCAATTTGACTCGGGAAAAAGAAGACTGACTCAAGGAAGCCAGATTCAGACAGATGCTAATGATGAGAACCCAAAATAAAAAAGTAACGGCTGTGAAAAGGCACCTCCAGGATCATTCCACATTGTTAACGTGTCTCTAGATAACCCGGCACGTTAGTAACTGGGTTCACGGCTCTCTGAGGGAACTCAAGATGTAATGAGTCCTTCCTGGCTGATGTGACCTTGCTCTGACAACGTCCCTGCCACCAAGTCAGTGGGGTCTGTTCTCCAAACAAATACCCTTCAAAACCACACCCACCTCTGACAAACCCAACCTCCCTTCCCTGGCACAGGGATCTCAGACATGCCGAGAAGCAGCCCGGCACCTCTAGGTGATGAGAGGTGACTCAAGGTCACACACAGAACGACACTGCCCTCCTGGTCCGAGAACAGTCTCTGCTCCCAGGGCAGGGCTCCAAGGCCACCCCAAAATGCGGCCAGCAGACATTGGGGTTCCCCCCCACGGCCTTTTTTGGCTGGGGGAGGAGGAAGGTTGATCCGTTCTGGGCCAACTTTTGACAGGGGTGTGAGATCTTGGATGGAAATTGTGGTACTCCTACATTGAAACAGACAAGTAAAGGTTTCAACTGCAAAGAACTGCTCCGTTCATTCGCTGACAAACGTGGGGGCAGGGAGGGGAATACACTACACAAACCTTTCCGTCTGTCTGTGGGTGGCTACTGCTCTTTTGAATCTCTGTGATGTGTGTATGTGTTGCTCCCAGGCAGGAAGGAGCCTATTATACAAGCTGCCAGGAGACGCAGCCTGTTAAATGCCTTTAAATGAAGCAGACACACAAGTATCTGGTGAAGAAACGTATTTTGGAGAGAATTAAACAAACATTTAAAGCCTGCTCTCAGCAGGATGCACACCGGTGTGGGGGGGACTGAGTGCTCGCTGCTGTGGTCGGGTCAGGGTCATGGCTCAACCTGGGCGCCGGGGGAGCCCAGCCTGGAGGCGCTCGGCGCTGCCTGGGGGCGGGGGCCACGCACCTTCCGGACCACGGGGCTGCCGTCGTTGATGAGCTGGGCCAGCATCATGGCCACATTGTGGTCGATGGTGGTGGAGTGGTCCGTCCTCTCTGCGGAGTTGCCCACAAATGTGCCGAGGGCAAAGACTGCTGCGCAGCGCACCTGCAGGTGGGACAGGGGGCAGTCACCCCGCGGCCGGCTGTTTGGCTCTAGCCGGGGCCCCTGGAGCTGACCTGACGCAGCCTGGTCTCATCCACGGTCCTCTCGGCCCAGCTCCACTCGTGTAGACGAGCAGGAGCAGGGAAACAAGAGGTAAGTGGCGGCTCCACCCGGGGGCCAGGTGACAGGCTGTGCAGGCATCAGAGACCAAACCAGGCACCGGGGAACCCACAGAGGGGGACGCAGGGGTCTGGGGCCGGGGCCAGGCCTCTCTGGCTGTGTGGTCTCCAGGCATACCTTGACCTCACTTAGCCTGAAGTGGCCGTGGGTGTGGACTCACCTCAGGGATAGGGTCGGAGAGGAGGCTGCAGAGCTTCTCGTGAGCGCTGTCCCTCACCCCGCACCACCGGGCCGAGTCAAAGTTCTGCCAGATCCGGCCCAGGCAGATGGCCACCCACTGGCGCAGCAGGGGGTGGGGGTCGTTGAGCTGCTCCAGGCAGATGGCGATCAGGTTTCCCTGGAGGCAGGCTTCCTGCGAGAAGGCAGGCAACACACGGCATCACCCTGACCACTGAGGCGGGAGGGGTGCCGGGCTGGACCCCAGCTCCCAGCGTTTCTCAGGGAAACCTTGCTTAATCACATTGCAAGATGTCCTCAATTTTCCTCATTTTTTTTTTTTTTTTTTTTTCTGGCCGTGCTGTGCGGCATGTGGGATCTTAGCTCCCGGACCAGGGATCGAACCCGTGCTCCCTGCAGTGGAAGCACAGATTTTTAACCACTGGACCGCTGGGGAAGTCCCTCAATTTTCCTCATTTTAAATCCACCAATATCGATTCACCCTGGCTAAACAAAGGGTCCGGACCCCACTCCTCCCATGAAGCCCCCTTGGGCTGGTGTGATCCTGCAATGCCCCCTCTTCTGAGGTCACTGTTTCATCAGACATTCAGAACAGTTCCTCTGGCCCCCAAATGCTGGAGCTCAGGGCTGCGCCTCTGCAACCCACAGGGAGGCCCTGCAGTGGTGGGGACGCGACGTGACACTCACCTGCCCCGTGTTATAGCTGTTAACGATCACAGCCAGAATGAAGGCTGTCATGGTCCTGTGCTCAGCCTGGAAAACAGAAGTCACCTGCTAGTTTGCACTTTTTTCATGGTGGAAACTCACCACTCCCAAGCACTAGAGTTATCCTTCCAGCATCTTTATGATTACGTTTGGTGTGTAATTAGAGTAATGAGAGCCAGCTTTACTGTCTTTTGAGTCCACAAAAAGGAAGAGCACTTTTAAGAGGGTCTGACAGCTTTGGGTTGGCCTCTCAGAGGACAGATGGGTCCCTGACGTCTGATGCTGCAGGAGGGGCATGGGCCTCTCTGATTCTGCTCCATCAGAGGCCGCCCCGTCCTGCCCAAGCCTATGGAAGCAAATCACCCTGGTCGTAAAACGACCGACCACAGTCCCTAACTTGGCTTCATCATCCCTTCCTCGTGGTCTTCTAGTGGACGGATCGATTCTCATTTTCTCCTCTCCTCTGTGCCTCTACTGACTCAGAGATCAGTGTTACGTTAACTATTAGTGGTACCTAGTCATTCTTTAGAGAATGACTAAAGTTAGTCATTCCCTGTGTCTCCCTTGCATTCCCGATACTCCTCCTCACGTGTCAGCCCCTCACGTGAGTGACTGTTTTTACTTATTCTTACAGCCGATGCTGATTTAGATACATGACAAGTTTGCAGATGTCTGCTTTCCGATGCTTCCTGCATCCTACTGTCCCCTGGGCTCCATCTCCTCCTGAAGTGCGGTCCTCCTGGCTGCCTGGGTGGGGTCAGCGCACGGGAAGCCGTCGGTCCTGAGATGTGCTGGCTTCGCTCTCTCCCTGACTGACACCGGGACAGGCACAGGGTCCCGGGGTGACGGTTCCCCCTGTGCTGTGAGGGCCTCTCCTCAGTCTTCCACCCGTTACTCTGGTGACTGCTGTCCACATCTTTGCAACAATCTTCCTTTTTGTCCTGGTTACTTTCAAGATTTTTCCTCTTGCCTTTGACATTCTCTGCTTTCATTATGATAAGTCTTTGTTTTTATTTAACCTTCTCAAGACTAATTGTGCTTTATAAACCTGAAAACTCATTTCTTCTTCAAATCTGGAAAATTCTCCGCTAGACCGGTTGGATTGTGTGTCCCCCCCGCCCCCTCACCTGCCCCCACCGTCTCCCTCTGGCCTGTGTTGGACGCAGCGAGCCCTCTCAGCCCCTCCGTCACATCTCCGCTTTACTTCATCTCACGTGATTTCTCCACGGATTCCTTTACCCGTTGTGTCGATTCTGCTGTTTAATTCGTCTACTGAGCTTTTAATGACAGTGACTGTCTTCCATTACAGGTTCTTTCCCCCCCCACCCCCCAATCTGCCTATTTATTAAAAGACTCTAGTTGGTCATTTTTTGAGGAGGAGTAAAAAGGATAGAATACATTGTTCTTTTATAATAGTCACAAAAGTACTTCTGAGGAAACAACATAAGAGTTTACTTTTGGATGTAATTAAAAACAAATTGTTTATTCAGTAATTTTAAACATACTTATTTGTATTGATTGTCAGTCTTTTTCAGAGAATCCTATTAGTTTCAATTCTTGGGGAGCCAACCCTCTTACGTGCCAGCTCTGCTTATGTCCCTTGAACGTGGGTTAGGAGCAGGCCAGCGCTCCTGGCACGAGTCTCAGTACCCTGGCTTCGTAGGTGTCCCTGCAGAAAGGTTCAGCCTTTGCCGCTTCCAGGCAGGCTCTGGAGATTTCACGTTCCTCTCTTAGCTGGCGGCTACCCCTGCAACAGGGGGTTTCTGTTTCTCACGGAGGCCTTTCCTGACTTTCCAACCAGACGTGGACAGACAGGACCAGCTCTTCTCGTCCTTGTCTGGTGAGTGGGCGGCTCGCCCCACAGGCCCGTGTCCTCCATGCAGACTCGGGGCTGCACGCGCGTGGAGCTCCAGGGTCACTGTGAGGTCTGCCTGTGAGTCCCACCGTGCCCCTCCTCTGACATCAGTTTTTGGCATTTGGGGATTTCCTTTCCTTTCTTTCAGATCTATGTCCTCAAAACTTCAACGTGTTTGTAGCTGAAGTGGGGCCCACTTGTGCCGGCTTCGCTCACCATTCTACTGCATTTTATCAGCTTAGATGTCTTATTTGTTTGATTTGTATCTTACCCTGAAGAACAGGGAAGTGATTATTTCCAACATTTGTATAAAGTCTAAACTTTAACTGCCTATGATAATGTTTAAAAACCACACTTCAGTTAAAACACACAAGTTCTACTTACCTTTCATAACAATCCTGTTTTTGACGTTTTCTGTATTTTGAAAAATGTGTTTGTTTTTTTATTATTGTCATTTAGTTCAGAAAACCAACTAGAGGGTGAATTTACACACAAAAGTTCCTTTACACAACCAAAGCCACCTAAGACTGTGTGAACAAGCTGTTAGACTTAATTAAACATTCTGATAAAAATAAGTTATATTAAGTAATTATTTAGGGTGTCTATTTTGTTCTTTTTACTATGCTAGGAGCTAGAGGCAGGGAACATAGAAATTAATTTAAAAAACACTTACAGGAAGTTATTCTATATGCTATTTATGGATTACTAATTTTTAAACAACTTAATACAATAAAATATATTTAAAATTTAAATTTGCAATCTCTTCTTTCCCCCGCCGGCTTTCCTTCCTGATTGAGAAGGTGCAACAGCCTCCTGTCATGTCCAGAACCTGCACTGGGCAAAGGAACTGCCATACTATGGATGTACAAGTACTCATTGATCTAACTTGGCTGACAGGGTGTGAGGCAGAGTGGATTCTACTTCACTGCAAAGATGTGCTCAGAAAATGGACTCACGTAAACAAAAAACCAGCCTGTGTATCAAGTTTCACTGTAACTCTTTACTCAGGGAAGCAGCTACTGAAATAATATGCTGGGAAGCAAAGGGCACCGTCTGAGTGAGGCAGAGCTGGGGTGAAAGCGGACCCCCTCCCGCTACCCCGCGGGCCCCTCTGCGTGGAGCAACCTTCCCCAGAGTCCCCGGGAGACGTGTCACCAGAGCTGGTCCTTACTGGCATGTACGGATCTGCCAAGACCGAGAGGAAGTACTTGTGGCCGTTGTCCTTCACCAGGTCAGCTTGGCACGACTGGGGAGAGAGACACAGGAGAAACAGTGAGTGCAATTCCAGGAAGGGGCTTCGTTTTCTTCTTGGGATGTGTGAACAAACGAATGTGCAATGAATATTTTATGCCTTAATCATTTTCTCCTCTCAAGTCCAATTTTCATCTGAAAAAATAATTCCGACTGCTGTGTCGAGACACATTTTTCCTTGGCTGTGGGAAAAGGGCTGGCATCTCACACACTCTCAGAAGTGCAGCAGCTCCAAGGCGTTCTCGAAAGCACCTTCTGGGTACCTGCCGAATGGGGGTGCCCTGGCTGCTGGATGGCTCCTTTGGAGACCGTCTGCGTCCTGCAGCTTCCGCACACATCCTCCCTCCCGCGTCAGCCCGGGGCCCACGCGCCTCTCCTTGCGCCTTTCAAGCTGGGACGTGCCCTGGATCAATACCCAGAAAAACTGCTTAGTGATTTAGGGTAACGTGTCCACAGGGAGACATTGAATTCCATCAGCTCCCAGCATGCTCCACTCTAGGGGAAAAAGGCCATTCAAGAAGAGAGAACTGGAATTTTAAGATCTGAGTTTCTGAGAATAAAAGGAGAAAGTTACACACTGCAATACATCTCTACCTCTGCAGGGCACCGCTGGCTCAGGGGCACGCCCTGTGTGAAGCCCTCTCAGGGGCAGGGCGGTTTTGCAGACGGAACCTGCTGTTTACTGCAGCCCGGAGCCCTGACCCCCTCTCTCCCACGCTGGCCCACTTCTCAGGGTGCTCTGATAATGAGGTGTTTCTTCCTCACATCAATAAACTAATAAGGTGACGACTGGACTCAGCTGTTTAAGTGGGAATTGAGTGAGATGGAGGAGGTGGTCAGGAAGCAGGGGAACCAGGGGCTCAGGTTAGCAGGATAATAATCCCCAAGAGCCAGGGAAGCCAATAAAGCATGCGGCTTTCAAGTCGCTCCCATAAAGGATGCCTCCTCACTTTGAATGAAGGTTTTGACAAATGGACTAAAAGGCATCAGCTTGATGCCCTCTGCAGAGACTCGTCCAGAAGGGGCTGGGAGGGAGCACTCAGTTGGTGCCTGAAGTGCAGTGCCCACGTCCAGGGACAGGGCTTAGGCGCTGCATCTGAAAATAACGCCAATGTCCTTTGTTTTGAAACCAGAGATTCCACAAGTCAAATCCAGGCCCACACATTTACAGCGAAGCTCATAGCACACGTCTCATCATAGAGTAACGAAGTGTCACTAAGTCATATCCTGCTAATTCGGAAGCTGAGGCACCTGTGGGAGTATGTGAAGCTATAACTTTAATACGTCTTCAGTATCGGAAACGGCAATTATCTTGTCCATGTTGAAAGACCTCTGTCTGGACGAGGCTGTCATGCAGGTGGGAACCACAATAATGCTCTCTGGTCCTGTCCATCCTCACTCTCAGGTCGCAGCAGGTGTCCTTTATGAACTGGTTTAGAATCACCCCATCAGCCATCACAGCCCTGTCCGCGGCCGGGGAGCCAGGGACCTGCAGGGCTCTGACTTCTGAGGATGCTGGGACACAGGCCACCAGCCACCTGCTTGCCCTCTTGACTTGGCCAAGTGCCTCCTTATAAGGAAGAGAAAACAGTCCTTGAAACTACAAAGACCCAGAAATGCAGGCCACAGATGCGGTGCACGCACAGGCCAGTGGAAAGCTCCCAGAGAGATGCAGGGCTCTGGCAGCCCAGACTCCTCCACACAGCCGCTTTCCAAGGGTCCCCTCTTGTGTCTGTTTTCCCCCAGATCAAGCTACAGATTTGACATATTAAGGCCAGGGTAGAAAGAGGGTGGAGGCGAGGAAGAGCACGACTATGAAATGGTTTTTCCTAAGCAAGCCCCTCCCCCACTGCACACCCAACAGCTCTGATGCTTCTGTCTCAGGGATTTCATGGAATTATATTTTTAACATGGGGAAAAGGGAGGGAGGCAAGAAGAGAAGAAAAGCAGAAGGGGAAGCAAGCACATAGTTCCTTGTGGAAGCAGCTGAAGATGCAGTTTGCAAGCAGATCTCAGGAGGGAGCAGAGACCAGGACGAGCCCAACCAGAGACCCTGGCTTCTGCAAGGGTAAGTTCACCAGGGGAGGGCAGGTGCTCCCCCTCGGAATATTCTGGCAAAGGACGCTGTGGGGGAGATCCCACCTTCATTCTCCTTAATGCAGACTATAAAGTCTGTTTCCTGGGGAGCAGGAAGACACAAACTGAGCACAGACCAACAGACCACCAGGCATGACGCATCAAATGAGGCGCAATCGGCAGGACAGTCCTGAGCAGTGTCGCCAGTGGACGCAGCCACTCATGTTCTGATGTGAATATGGAGAAAATCACACAGAGGGAGGGTCCTGTTTCCTGTCCTCCGGTCGCAGAGTTCAGTCCTCGGGATGAGGAAAGGATGCCGCAGAGGTAAGCCGGGTTCACACAAGAGACAGCGGCACCGGAGTGCACCTTGACCCACTGCTACCAGAACATTAGAATCGTCTGGAGACAGATGTAGGACTACGTTGAACTGTTTATACATCCAGAGTTTTAACAACGGCACGTGGCCATAAAACTAGTAGTGCCTGAGAAAATAATCCCAGAGCAGGGATTCTGCTCACTGCTCACAAGAGCTCACCGTCCTTCACAAACCCAAAAGCACAGTCACAGGCAGTTAAAGACGCACGTCCCTCTGCACGCCTCAAAGCCTCGGCACAACGGTCTTCCCACTTGCCAAGTGTAGCAAGATAGTTAAATACATACAGGTTTTCATTTTCCAACAAATGGTTTATTACTTTAAATATTCTCGTCAGATGCTCTTGTGTTGAAGGTAAACTTCAGAATGAAGAGACACCGTGAATGTTGAAATAACTGATATCAGTGGGAAAATCACTGGTATACATGAATGTTTTTATGCCTTCCATCTACTTTTCTGTATGTGTTCTAAAATTTGTAAATTCAGGGACTTCCCTGGTGACCCAGAGATTAGGACTTGGCACTTTCACTGCCGTGGGCCCAGGTTCAATCCCTGGTCAGGAAACTAAGATACCACAAGCTGCTTGGTGCAGCCAAAACAGAAAAAAATTTGTAAACGTATTTAAAGGCTCAAAAATCAAAATGCTACAGAAAGGTATAGATTGAGAAGCTTTTGTCCATCCCCTGTCCCTGTAAGGGGTGGCGGAGTCAGTATGATCATATCTTAAAGTAGAAAATGTGACATCTGGGTACAAAATGAAAATAAATATTAAATTAGATGGAGGTTTTAAAAAAAATCTCCTCCACTGCTATATGTAATCTCTTTACTAGTTTCTTATTCATTCTCCACACATCCAAACTGTGGTTGCCCTTTTATAAAACTTCCGAGACCTGGTCATGTGGGCTATGGTCTCTGGCTGACTAGCCCCTGCCCACCTCTCCCAACCCCAACTGGAATCAGCACTGCAGAGCTAGTGAGTCAGCACAGCCTGACAATTAATCACGCGGCCCTTTAGCCTCTGGATTGCCCTCAGCGATGGACTGATGCACCGGGAAGTCCCCTGCAGCCTGAGTCACTGCACCCATTCATCCTGCAAAAGGGTGATCTGTCACCTCCCTGGCAGCACCCAGTCCAATCTGCCTGTGCGGGGCCGAGTGGCCTGCGTGGGGAGGGCAGGTGAAAGCCTCCTGCGTCCTCCTTCAGCTTTTCACTTCACTCTTGGCAACAACAGCCATTTGAACAACTGCCTCCCTCCCTCCCTCCTTCCAGACAGACAGACTGACACATACATACCCAGCTGCAACCTGGCCTGTCATCATCATCAATGTGCACGTCTAGCAGGGCCTGGCCTCCTCCCAGGTGGGTGGTCCTGGAGGCTAAAGCAGTGTTGGGACAGGCAGACCTGTCTGGACGTGGCAGGGTGGGGTCTGTGCTTTGCTGGCCCACAGTTCTCCAGGGACCCCAGGAGGGTGGATCTGAACCTCTCGCCAGAGTAAAACCCACTCCCAGTGCTTCTGAAAAGCAGCCACCTCATTTAACCAGAATGACGGCTAAGAAGAGGCCATTCTGCACAACAGTTCTATTTTACCAAAAAATAAAAACGACACCCGGAATCACTCACACAGCACAGCCTTGCTGACTACAGCTTCTGGGTGAACGTGGGTCTTTGCAAACTGTGTTCTCTAACGCTGTGATTTTGTTTTGTGTTCTATAACCTATAGTTTAGAAATTAAATGGACCATCAATGCAATTAAATTATTTACATTAAAATGAGGAGGTGGGAAGTGCCCACAGCAAGCCAGACTTTGGGCGGGAGTTTCACAGGAAGCCAGGCCTGGCTGCCACTCAACACCGTGTGACTGACAAGACAGTTCGTGGTGACAGCGAATCAGTCCCTTTGTCCATTTGTAGGTAGTTGCAAGATGGGACAGCAGGACAGTTGGCTCAATAGGGGGCAAACTGAAAGAAGGAATGTTAGAAAGTCCCAGAAATGCAAAACAAAACAATTCCAATACTAAGCCTTATAAAATCAGACTCAGTCAATAATAAAAAAAAAAGAAATTAAAAGAATGAGATTCATGGGACTTCTCTGGTGGCACAGTGGTTAAGAATCTGCATGGCAATGCTGGGGACGCGGGTTCCAGCCCTGGTCCGGGAAGATCCCACATGCCGCGGAGCAACTAAGCCCGTGTGCCACAACTAGTGAGCCTGCACCCTAGAGCCTGTGAGCCACAACTACTGAGCTCATGTGCCACAACTACTGAAGCCCGTGCGCCTAGAGCCCGTGCTCCACAACGAAAGAAGCCACCACAAACTAGAGAAAGCCCGTGCGCAGCAACGAAGACCCAATGCAGCCGAAAATAAATAAAAACAAATAAATAAATAAATTTATTTAAAAAAAATGCGATTCAGTTTTTAAATAGATCATGAAGGTGAATAAAGGAACAGTGGTCAACAACAGACATAAAGCAGGTCATGCAAAAAAAAAAAAATCTCAGCGCATCACAGTGATGGCACCCCAAAGAGAACAGGATGGAAAGGGGAGAAAGAGGAACTTCCCAGCAGTGTCACCTGACAGACACACCTCAGCCAGGTGACCAAGGGACACCTCAACCACGTGACCAAGAGCCCAGCCACAGTGAGGAGTCATGTTGAGAGCACGGACCCTGATGGGATGTGATGAGAAGGGCACTTTTCCTCTGTGTTCTCCCTCCCCCAAACCCACAAGCCCAGACTAACAACGAGAAAAACATCAGACAAACCAGCAGAGGGACAGTCTGCACATCCCTGCCCAGGCCTCCTCTAAACCGTCGGGGTCATTCAAACCAGGAAAGTCTGAGAGACCGTCCGGTCACGAGCAGGCGGAGGAGATGGGATGACTGCATGTCATGTGGGGTACGAGGAGGTCCTGGAGCAGCAGGAGGACATGAGGTTAAAACTGAGGACACCTGAATAGTGCAGATTTTAGTTAATGACAATGTATCAACGTCGACTCCTTAGTTGTAAAAAATGTACCATGTTTTGCTGCTGCTGTTGTTGTTTTTTTAATGGAGCAGCTCCTTTTATTTCTTTTTCACACTGAATCCCAAGTCCTTGGGCTTATCTAAAAATACAGAATTTCAGTGAAAAGTAGACTTTTGGTCCTCCTTTTAAACTGTTAATCATTAGAAAGGAAGTTGCAGTGGAATAATCAAAGGTGAATAATCAAAAAATGGGAATTTCATTGATGAATGGACTGCATATGCCCTGCTGTGGTATGGCATATAGAAGGGCTCTGAGTTTTGAACGAAGATGGGAATTCTTACCCAGATTTGACCACCAGTCAGCAGAGTGAACTTGGGAGAGTTGCTCCTCCTTCTCTGATCCATGTTTTCCATCTTTTCCTGGAAATTCCAAGGCTTCTTTACAAATAAGGGACATTTTCGTTGTCCCAGAGAATCCATGGTAGGAGATTGTAGATGATCCCTTCCTTCCTTCCTGCTAGTGTTGGAGGGTCCCCTGGGAGGCAGGGGGCAGCTATGGCTCACTATGGAGACAGGGATACTGGCAGTGGCGGCTCTGGCGACTGCTCATTGGCGTGGGCCCTATAGGAGGCCGCCACTTTCTTACCAAGCTGTACCATGTTAATGTAAGGTACTGACAACAGGGGAAACTGGGTGTGGGACATATGGGAACTCTATTTACTATCGTCTTACGTTTTCTGTAAATATAAAATTATGATTAAAAAAATATATCTTATTAAAATAAAAACTGTAAGAACAAGGCATTCAGGACACAAACTCCCAGCACAGGAGGTATGTTTGCCCCGGGTTGTCATAGGACCAGCCCCGCGGGCTGCCCTGCCTTCCGTGATTGGACCATTAAGAAAGCAGGTTCCAGGGGCTTCCCTGGTGGCGCAGTGGTTAAGAATCCGCCTGCCAATGCAGGGGACACAGGTTCCAGCCCTGGTCCGGGAAGATCCCACGTGCCGCGGAGCAACTAAGCCTGTGCGCCACAACTACTGAGTCTGTGCTCTAGAGCCAGCGAGCCACAACTACTGAGTCCACGTGCCACAACTACTGAAGCTCACGTGCCTAGAGCCCGTGCTCTGCAACAAGAGAAGCCACTGCAACGAGAAGCCCGCACACTGCAACGAAGAGTAGCCCCTGCTCACTGCAACTAGAGAAAGCCCGCGTGCAGCAACAAAGACCCAACACAGCCCAAAATAAATAAATAAACTAATTAATTAAAAAAAAAAAAGAAAGCAGGTTCTGGATGGCAGATCCTCTGGCCCACCTGATCACACTCCAATTTGGGTGACGTGAATCATATTTGGATGGGAGAGGAAGTTAACCCTGCTCACTTTTTCAACTGCGAGCTGGGAGCGGGGGGGTGGGAAAAAGGGGGGATACAGGTGCAGGAAGAGAGGCTGTGAACGTCAGAGTCAGTGAGCTGGGATAAAATCACTATGCAGAGAAAACAGCAGAAGTTTTGAGACTGAGAAGGAGAACTAGCACAGATGTGGAGAGGAGGGGGGGAGCTACAGAAATAAAACTCCACTAATCTCTGATCTGCTTTTCACTCACACAACGTGTTCCTTCTTGGGACTGGGATAGCTGGCACACACAGTGAAGCTCTTTGTGTCCCCAAATCTGGATGTACTTCCTCTATACCGACACACAATGTTTTTCCAAATTCAGTGATACTGTGCCCTTGGAATCCCCTGGTGGCACTATAAGTAAAACTTTATTAGCTGTAACTAGGGAAGGTCTGCCTGAATTACATATTAGCTGTGTCTATGAAAAAACCTCTATTAACTGGAACCTAGCTTATAGAAATCTTTAACTGTCTCCCCTCTCTTTTCTTTATAAATGTATTTATTTATTTTATTTTTGTCTGCGTTGGGTCTTCGTTGCTGCTCGCGGGCTTTCTCTGGTTGCGGCGAGCGGGGGCTACTCTTCATTGCGGTGCGCGGGCTTCTCACTGCGGTGGCTTCTCTCGTTGTGGAGCACGGGCTCTAGGGCGTGGGCTTCAGTAGTTGCAGCATGCAGGCTCAGTAGTTGTGGCTCGTGGGCTCTAGAGCGCAGGCTCAGTAGTTGTGGCACACGGGCTTAGTTGCTCTGCGGCATGTGGGATCTTCCCGGACCAGGGCTCGAACCCGTGTCCCCTGCATTGGCAGGTGGATTCTTAACCACTGAGCCACCAGGGAAGTCCCTCCCCTCTCTTAATCTTGTTAGTTAGCAGAAAAACAAATGATAACAAACAACTTAAGGAATTTATTAAAAGACAACCACCGCCATCCTCCAAGAGTAGGGTAGATTTTGCCACATTCTCTGGATTCTCTCATCTACGTGTAATGTTGCTTTTGATAGCTGATTCCATCACACGACCTGAAGGACAGTTAATAAAAAATATTCTGCTACATTTGCTTCTCCCTTTCCTTTCCCCTGTATTTTTCTGTACTTTTTGAAAGTTGCAGATAGCATGACATTTTGCCTGGAAATTTTCTTAAGAAAAAGGACATTATCTTACATAACCACAAAACCATGATCACACTCAAGAAATTTAACATTGATACAATATTATTATCTGATATTCAGTCCTTATTCAAATTTCTCCCAATTGTTCAAATAATGTCCTTCATAGCCTTTGGGTTTTTTTTTTTTTTTCACTTTTTAATCTATTTATTTATTTATTTTTGGCTGTGTTGGGTCTTCGTTTCTGTGGGAGGGCTTTCTATAGTTGTGGCAAGCGGGGGCCACTCTTCATCGCGGTGCACAGGCCTCTCACTATCACGGCCTCTCTTGTTGCGGAGCACACGCTCCAGACGCGCAGGCTCAGTAGTTGTGGCACACGGGCTTAGTTGCTCCGCGGCGTGTGGGATCTTCCCAGACCAGGGCTCGAACCCGTGTCCCCTGCATTGGCAGGCAGATTCTTAACCGCTGCGCCAACAGGGAAGCCCTAGCCTTTGGTTTTTGATTCAGGATCCAGTCAGAACCTGCCCTTAGTTGTCATGCAACATTAGTCTTAATCTGGAACAATTTTCCCCACATTTTTTGGTCTTTCTTGAATTGAAAATCTAGATAGGACAATTACAGTTTTTTTGTGGACTATTCTACAATTTGAATTTTTTAACAGCTCTATTCAGGTATAAGTGATATAAAAAACCTGCACATATTTAAACTATATAATTTGACAATATTGGATGTATGTTTACATCTGTGAAGCCATGCCCACAATCAAGGAAATTAAGTTATCTCCTGAAAAGTTTCCTTATGCCCTTTGGAATCCTTCCTCCTATTCCACTAATCTGCTTTCTGTGGCTATAGTTTGCATTTTCTAGAATTTTGTTTAAATGGAATAATACAACATGTATCCTTCTTTTACACAGCATAATTATTTGGGGATTAGTTTACCCTTTTTTACTGCTGAGTAGTATTCCATTGTATGGATATATCACCATTTGCTTATTCATCCACCTGTTGATGGACATTCAGGCTATGTCCAGTTTTTGGCTGTTACAAATAAAGCTGCTATAAACATTCATGTAGAAGTTTCTGTCTGGACATATGCTTTCATTTCTCTTGGGTGACTATCTATGAGTAAGATGACTGGATTCGATGGTTGAGTATGTATGTTAATCTTTATAAGAAACTGTGAAGAAACCTCCCAGGGTGGTTGTGCCATTTGCATTCCGAACACAATTTATGAGAGTTTCAGTTCCTCCAAATCCCAGCCCACACTTGATACTATCAGTCTTTTTCATTTCAGACATTCTGATAGGTATGTGGTGGTATCTGACTGTGGTTTTAACTTTGCATTTCTCTGGTGATGAATGATGTTCAGCACCTTTTCATGTGCTTATCTGCCATCATACTTCTTTAATGAAGTGTATATTCAAAGCTTTTGCCCATTTTTTTGGTTTGTGTGTTTCTTTTCATATAGAGTTTTGAGAGTGCTTTACATATTCTCACTACAAGTTTTTAATCAAATTAATGATTCACAAATATTTTCCCATTTTGAGTTAATTTTTGTCATGGTACATGGTGTAGATTGCAGTTCACTTTTTGCAGATGGATGTCCAATGGCCCCAGCACCACATGTTGAAAAGACTATTTCTATCTCCACTGAGTTGAACTGTCTTTGTAACTTCAATAATTAGTCATCTGTATATGTGTGAGTCTATTTCTTGACTTTCTATTCTGTTCCATTGATATTTTGCCCATTTTGATGCCACTTCTACAGTCTTAATTGCTGTAGATTTATGATAAGTCTTGAAATCAGGTAGTAGTTGTCCTTTAAATTTTTTTTTTCAAGTTGTTTTGGCTATTCTAGGTCCTTTGCTTTTCCATATGGATTTTAAGATCAGGACCCAGGATAATGGAATATCTCTCCATTTATTAGATTTTCTCTAATTTCTCTTAGCAATAGTTTGTAGTTTTCAGCGTATGTCTTGCATATCTTTGCCAGAATTTATCCCTAAGTATTTCATATTTTTGATACCATTGTAAATGTTCTTAACAGTTTGTATAAATTGGTTAACAGTGTATATAAATAAGACTCATTTTTGGGTATTGATCTTATAATTTGCAATGTTACTAAGGTCACTTATTAGTTCTAGTATTTGTTTGTTTGTTTGTTTGTAGATACAGTCAGATTTTCTACATAGAGAATTGTGCTGTCTGAAAATAAAAGACAGTTATACATCTTTCTATCCAAACTGGATGTTTTTTTTTCTTGCCTCATTGAACTACCTAGAACTTCCAGCAAAATTTTGAAGAGAAGAGATGAGGGCAGATGCCCTGGTTTTGTTCCTCATCTTAGTGTTCAGACTTTCACCACTAAGTGTGATGTTGGCTGTAGCATTTTTTGTAGATGCTATTCTTCATGCTGATGAAGTTCCCTTATTGGTTTTCTGAGAGGTGTTATTTAAAATCGGGAATAGATTTTAGTTTTTGTCAAATGCTTTCTTTCTGTCTATTGAGATAATAATACAGGTTTTCTTCTGCTAATATGATAAATTACATTGGTTTTTCAATCTTTAAAAACTTTACATTCCTGAAATAAGTCCTTCAAGGTCATGATGTACTTTCCTTTTTATATATTGTTGAATTTGATTTGCTAAATTTTGGTTTACAATTTTTGCATCTATCTTCACCAAGGACACTGGTCTGTAGTTTTCTTGTCTGGTTTTTGGTATCAGGGCAAAGCAAGTATCAGAGGATGATATGGGAAGATGCTTGTTTGCCATCCGTATATTTCTTCATTAACATTTGGGCAGAATTCACCAGTGAAGCCATCTGGACCTGGAGCTTTCTTTGCAGGAAAGTTTTTAACCACAAATACAATTTTTAAAATAGATACAGTGCTATTCAGATTATCTATCTTCTTAAGTGAGCAGCTTGTGTCATTCAAAGAATTAATTTCATCAAAGTTATCAAAAGCTTGGGCATCAAGTTGTCCATAAATTCCCTCACTATCCCTTCAGTGTCTCCAGAACCTTCAGTGATGCCACTTCTCTCATTCCTGATTTGGGGTTTTGTGTCTTCTGTTTCCTTATCAGTCTGAGCAGTTATTGATCTGCTCAAAGAACCAGCCTTTGGTTGAGTGGATTTTCTCTACTGCTTTTCTGTTCTCTTTTGCATTGATCTCCACTGTGATCTTTATTATTTCCTTTCTCCTACCTACTTTGGGTTTAATCTGCTTTTCTTTTACTAACATCTTCAGGTTGAAGCTGAGGTCAGTGATTTGAAACCTTTCTTCTTCTTCTTCTTTTTTAATAAGAGGAATTAACATTTATTTATTTATTTATTTGGTTGCGCCGGGTCTTAGTTGCGGCAGGCGGGCTCCTTAGTTGTGGCACATGGGCTCCTTAGTTGCAGCATGCTTGCGGGAACTAGTTCCCTGACCAGGGATCGAACCCAGGCTCCCTGCATTGGGAGTGTGGAGTCTTAACCACTATGCCACCAGGGAAGTCCCTGAAACCTTTCTTTATTACCTTTACAGGACTATAAATAATTATAATCTTCCATATTTATCATTCTAAAAAATTATGTTCACGAGAAGTTTTTCCCTTGAAAGATTCTGGAATAATTTTTATGACACAGAATTGTGTATTATTCCCTGTGTCTGCCTAAAACAGTATGTGAAAAATATCAGAAGAAAGATTAGATCTGTCTAAAGTCATATCTGCACAGGACCAAGAAAGGTAGATATTTGATCTTTATGTAATTAATATGATTACTGAAGATAACCCATATTTTTCCTGGCTATGTATCACTTTGTACCTTGTGTTTTTGCCTAAGTGTTGTCTTTCTTCTTTTCTATTGTATGCATTTAGTTCTAGAAGTTTCCCTCTCAACACTGCTCAGCTGTGTCCCACAGGTTTTGAAATGTTGTATATTCCTTTTTATTCAGTTTAAGGTACTTTTTACTTCCCTTGAGACCTCCTTTTTGAAAAACATTATTTTAAAAAGTTTTATTTCATTATTTTACTTATTAATATGAATGTTTATATGATTATAAATATTCATAATTATATAAAAATTATACTAAAGTATATAAATATCAATTACATTTTATAAAATATACATATTCTCCCAGATTTACTGAGGTATAATTAACAAAAATGTATATATTTAAGGTGTAAAATGTCATGGTTAAAGTATGTATTGTGAAATGATTAGCACAATCAAGTTAATACATCCATCACCTCACATAGTTACCTTTTTTTTTCTTGGAGTGAGAAGAGCACTTAAAATCTACTCTCTTATCAACTTTCAAGTATACAATACAGTATTGTTAACTAGTCACCATGCTGTACATTAGATCCCCAGAACTTATTTATCTTATAGCTGGAAGTTTGTCCTCTTTGACCAATATCTTCTCATTTCCCCCACTCCCCAGCCCCTGACAAACACCATTCTACTCTCTGTTTCTATGAGTTGACTTTTTTAAGATTCCACAAATGAATGAGATCATACAACATTTGTCTTTCTCTTGTCTGGCTTATTTCACTTAGCACAATGTCCTCCAGGTTCAACCATGTTGATGAATGGCAGGATCTCCCCCTCCTTTTTATGGTTAAATAATATTCCACTGTGTGTGTGTTTGTGTGTGACATTTTCTTTATTCATTCATCTGATGATGGACACTCAGGTTGTTTCCACATCTTGGCTATTGTGAATAATGCTACAACGAACTTGGGTGTGCAGATATCTCTTTGAGATACTACCGACTTCATTTCCTTTGGATATACACCCATTAGTGAGATTGCTGGATTGTATGGTAGTTCCATTTTTAAATTTTTGAGAACTTCCATGCTGTTTTCCATAGTGGCGGCACCAATTTACCTTCACACCAAAAGTGCACAAGGGTTCCACACCCTTATTTTCTCCACACCCTTGCCAGAACTTGTTATCTCTTGTCTTTTTGACAACAGTCATCTGACAGGCATGAGGTGATACCTCATTGTGGTTTTGATTTGCATTTCCCTGATGACTAGTGATGTTGAGCGCTTTTTCATGTGCGCTTTGGCCAGCTGTATGTCTTCTTTGGAAAAATGTCTATTCAGGTCCTTTGACCATTTTTTAATCAGGTTTTTTCTTTTTGAGTTGCAAGAGTTCCTTATCGTAGTATATTTTGGATATTAACCCCATATCAGATAGATGTTTGTAAATATTTTCTTCCATTCTGAAGGTTGTTTTTTCATTTTGTTGACTGTTTTCTTTGTTATGCAGAAGATTTTAGTTTGATGTAGTCCCGCTTATTTTATACATACTTATAATTATAAATAAATATGATTTTACATATTTATGCTGCTTATACATTTATTTATATAACATTTATACTTTAATATTATGTTTTATTTTATACAATATATTTATATTATTTATTAAACTTTTATAATTAAAATATTTTAATCATTTATTTAAAAGTATGCAGTTTAGTTTCCAAGTGTTTGTTGATTTTCCTATTACCTCTTTTGATTTTGCATTTGATTCCACTGTGGTTGTAGAATATGCTGTGTAAGATTCCAGTTCTTTTAAATGTGTTGTGGTTTGTTCTGCGATGCAGGATGAGGTCCATCTTGGTGTACGTCCCTGGCACTTGGAAAGAACATGTGGTTTACAGTTGTGTGGAGCTTTGTCCAGCAGGTGGATGGTGCTGTTCAAGTGTCTGAGAGAACTTCCCTGGTTCCCTGTCTACTCGTTCCGTCATTTACTGAGAAAAGAGTGCTGGATTCTCCAGGTGTAATTATGGATTACCTATTTCCCCCTGCAGTTCCAACAGTTTTCATTTTATGTGTTTTGAAATACTGTTATTAGGTGAATAAACATTTAGACTGTTCTATTCTCATGATGGGTGGGCTCCTTTAGTGTTAGGAAACACCTCTGTGTCTCTGGTGATATTCTCTGCCCTGAAACCTACTTTGATATATTAACAGGGGCATTGCTGCCTTCTTTTGCTTAGTGGTAGCATGATATGTTTTTACTTTTAATCTATTTGTGTCTTTACACTGAAAGTGCATTTCTTTCAGGCTCATATAATTTGTTCTTTTTTTTCCTTTTAAATCCAATCTGACACTCTCTGCTTTTTAATTGGGTATTTAGACTATCTACATTGTGATTATTGATATGGTTACGCTTAAATCTATTGTCTTATTATGTTTGTGGTATTTATCTAATCTATTCTTTGTTCCCTTTCCCTCCTTTTCTTCTTTCTTTTGTGTTGCTTGTATATATTTATGATTTCATGTTATCTCCTTTGTTAGCTAATTGGCTATAGTTAAAAAATTTTTTTAGTGATAACTTTAAAGTTTATGGACTACATTTTATCACAGTTCACCTTCAGGTGATATTATATCACTTCAATGAAGTGAAGAGAACCTAACAATAGTATTTCCTCAATTTCTCTCTTCCCAACCTTTTTGTTACTGTTAGCATACATTTTGCTTTTACATATGCTATAGACTCCATAGTACACTGATATTACTTTTTGTTTAAACAGTCAATTATCTTTTAAAGAGATTTAAATAACAAGGAAAATAAACCCCACACATTTATCCGTGGAGCATTCTTTCCTGGTGCTTTTCACCATATTGTGTACATGCATGTTTCCTCCGGGTATTATTTTCCTTCGCCCAAAGGGTTTTCTCTAACATTGCTTATACTGTGGATCTACGAGTGATGAATTCTTTCAGTCTTATATGTCTTAAAAAGTCCTTATTTTGTCTCCGTTTTTTAGAGGTATTTTCACTGGGTACAGAATTCTACGTTGATGGTTTTTCTTCCAGGACTTTAAAGATGCAGCCCCACTGTCTTCCTCCGGTCACTGTTTCTGACAAGTGATCTGCTGTCATCCTTATCTTTGCTTCTTTGTTCCTTTTCTTATTGTCTGCTTCTGAGTTTTTTAACTTGTTGTTTTTTAAGCAATTTGATTATCAGGTGCCCTGGTGTAGTTTTCTTCATGTTTCTTGTGTTTGGGGTTTGTTGAACTTCCTGGATCTGTGGGTTTATAGTTTTCATCAAATCTGAAAATGTCTTAGCCATTATTTCTTCAAATATTTTTTCTGCCATCCCCCGTTAGGGGCCCCCAGTACACATATATTCAGTCACTTGCAGTTGTCCCACAACTCAAAGATGTTCCTTTAGTTTTATAAAAGTTTCTTTTCTCACTGTGCTTCATTTTGGAGAGTTTTTATTACTATGTCTTTAAGTTCACTAATTTTTCTTGGGCAACGTTTAATCGGTTGTTAATCCCATCTAGTATACTTTTCATGTCATGTACCATAGTTTTCATTTCTAGAAGTTTGAGTTGGGTCCTTTTAATATCTTCCATGTCTCAGTAGACCTTTTTTATGTGGAACAGACTTCTAATGACCGTTTTAATGTCCTTGTCTGCTAATTCTAACATCTGTGAGAGTTCAGAGTAAGTTTCGGTGGACTCATTTTCTTTTGCTCCTCATTATGGATCATATTTTCCTCCTTCTTCACATGTCTGGTAATTTTTGCTTGGTAGCAGTAAGTGTAGAGTAACATGGTGTGTGTATGGGTGATTTGAGAAGAGATCCTCTGGGACCAGATTTCTTGGAAATTATCAGGGCACTGAGACAACAGGAAAGGGCTTTCCTAATATGCTGTTATTAGATTTCCTTGTCCCGAGGCACGCCTTCTCTGCACATCAGTGCCCCCACAGTGCAAACTGCCCCTTCAGTCAAACGGCACATGATCCTTCTGAGCCTGTAGCTCTTTCTGGAGTTCCCCTCCTTGCTTCTTCCCAGACTGAGCCTACCTTCTCTAAGGCTGAGGTAATTCCTGCACCTCAATCAGTTTGAAAACACGGGCTCCCCGCCCGCAGACAAAAAGAAAATCCAGGCCCTCCCCACCGCCCCCGTGACTGAGGAGCACGTAGGCTCCGGGCTGGAGTGCCCCGTGTGCAAGGACGACTACGGGTTGGGTGAGCGCCTGCGGCAGCTGCCCTGAAAGCACCTCTTCCACGACGGCTGCATCGTGCCCTGGCTGGAGCAGCACGACAGCTGCCCCGTCTGCCAAAAAAGCCTCACAGGACAGAACACGTCCACCGACCAGCCCCCCACCCCTGGGCCTGGCGGGGGCGAGCTTCTCCTCCTCCTCGTCCTCCTCCTTCAGCTCGCCCGGTAATGAGAACCCGGCCAGCAGCTCCTGAGCATCCCGGCCGGCCCCCGGGGCGAGCACTGCGCTGCGGGCTGGGACTGTGGGCTCTGCGGCCCCCTGCACCCCTCACGCCCACGGACTGTGGTGCCACTGGGCCTGCCGCGGCGGAGGCCTGGAGGACCCACCCCTCCCGGCTGCGGAGGGAGCCCGGCCTCTCCAGGGCCGGGCATCTGACTCCCTTCCTGTTTGTATCCGACCTCACCCTCTACATGTTCGACGGCGGAAAGGTTTTTATAATTTTAAATTATTACTGCTTTGAAATAAATGGACGTTTGAGCTCAAAAAAAAAAAATTCAGGTAATTCTCTGAATCCTTTAGGAGCCCCTCACATAATGACACATAGTGTGTGCTCAACATATGCTTGTGGGATGAGAGGGGGCCCAAGACTCATCCCTTAGCTGGGAGTACAGCCTGAGTGGGGCCCACACCTTCTTAACTCTTGGGGAAGTGCCCTGAGGGTGGGAAGCTCCCCAGCCCGGGGACAGCTGAGTGCACTGGAGTGCTGGGATGCCTCGCCTCGTCTGTGCCTCTGTGCAGGTTCCTTCGTCCCAAGGTGGGCGTCCCCGTCACAAACAACATGCCTTCTGACCCTCATGGTGGCCACATCGAGGACTCACTCCGGGAGCTCTGAGCTTTGCGGGAGGCACACACCATGTGAGTAGCGGAGGCCAGATGCCAGGAGGGGAGGGGAGGAACAACTCCTCAGAAACACACAGAACTTTAATCTCTTGGAAACTCAGGCCAGGGTGATCATGAAAAGGAAGGATGAAGTAAACGATGCTCAGTCTCAATCGGAAATACTAAAAAATGTCTCTCAGTGGGATGATTGCCCTTAAATAAACAGGTGCTACAAGCTGGTTAAGGAGCTAATTCAGAGGATGGTCCCAGCGCCTGAATTTACAAGAACATTGCAGGCTAGGACATTTCCAGCTGGGCCCAGGCACAGCTCCTCAAGTGTTATTAAATGTGTAATTCCTCCAGCATCGAGCACACAGTGAACGCAGGCCCTGAGATGGCCTTACAGCAGGTGTAATGGAGGAGCACTGCAGCATCTGTGCTGTCGACGAGCTCTCCCATATTGGGCTCCAGAGATAAACAGACCCCTGGAGACAAATGTGACCGAGAGGCAGTTTCCAACCAGATTACAATGATAGACTGCAAAGTCCATGAGAATTCAGCAGCAAAGCGCAGTTCTGAAGGGTCATCTACTTTCATGTAAAGAAAAACAATTAAAGCAGAAATAGCCACTCCGAAGATGAAATATAAAGACATTCTCTATTTTCAGGTACTAAAAGCTACTAAAAATCCTGATGAGTATAAGAATCACAGTTGGCTGAAGGTGTTCTGTAGCACTGGTGGCCCCGGGGAGCAGGCTTGGGTGGCTGATTGCCACCCCTCATCTCTTAGGGGAAATTTCTTCTGTCCCCCCCCTTCACTGGGTTTCACGTCATGGTAGTCTCTCCATTTTATGCATCCAGAACCTTTGCACATGGTCCTTAATGGCCAGGTACCAAGAGCAGTGCCAGTGAATTTCTAAATGTGTGATACAGATGACAAAGGTATTGAAGTAGGAGAGAAGCAAGGAAGGTTCTGAAATAACTTCCCCAGAAAAGCCCTCTTGTTTATGTAGCTTGGCTTTTCAATTAAATTTGACAAAGGGCAAGGTAGAAATGACCAAAAGGTACAGTTTCCTGAGCCACAAGACCAGGCTTTCAGATCAGCAACAGAAGGCTTTAGTGTAGCAGAGACGGGCTGGGTAGAAATGAGGTTTTACTGCTACTCCCTTCACTCTAAAATTTCCAAAACCGCTTTATACACCGTAGTTCTGATCTCTGTAACCATGCTGCAGGAAGCGTTATTACCACAACTTTACAGAGAGGCAGATGATGGCTGTGGGAAGTAAAAATAGCTGGCTTAAGAAATTGAGGGCAACAGGACCTAAATTCAGTTTTTTAAACTCTCAAATCTAGGGTTTTGGCCAGTCTTTTTTTTTTTTAATTAATTAATTTATTTATTTTTGGCTGTGTTGGGTCTTCGTCTCTGTGCGAGGGCTTTCTCTAGTTGCGGCGAGCTGGGGCCAGTCTTCATCGCGGTGCGCGGGCCTCTCACTATCGCGGCCTCTCTTCTTGCGGAGCACAGGCTCCAGACGCGCAGGCTCAGTAGCCGTGGCTCACGGGCTTAGCTGCTCCGCGGCACGTGGGATCCCCCCAGACCAGGGCTCGAACCCGCGTCCCCTGCATTGGCAGGCAGATTCTTAACCACTGCACCACCAGGGAAGCCCTGGCCAGTCTTTTAAAGTCACTGTTTATCCAAAGTTAGTTCAATGGTTAGAAAGATAAATCTTTTGTTGAAATATAGAATATTCTGGCCATCATTCCAGAGCAGACAAGCAATGGACATTCACCGGACACAGCAGGGCACTGGGTCCAAAAAGGGCCAAGGTTGAGCTGAGGTCAAGGTCAGACTTGGATGCACTGAGGAGGATGGAGGCTGTTCCCAGCATCAAGACGAGCATTAAAATCAGGAACATGCAAGGGTGTATTGATCGCAGCCTCCCAGTCAGTACTGCTAGACCAGGAAAATGAGCAAAACTGCAGGGCTGGGAGAGAGTCCACATGACTGTCTGTATAGAAATGCCCCGGGAGCCGACAGGCCACCTCTCAGAACCAGGAGACCAACAAGGCTGCTCCACGAGATGACTCCAGACACCAACCCCAACCCAACACAACGTAATGAAAGACAGCCTTCTCCCTAGAGGCACACAGGCTATGACACCTTCTTTGGGGATGCCCCCGTGACACTCACAGTCTCATGCAACCGTTACCCGTTTTTAGCCCCCTCACAGCAAAGCTCCAGCCGCCATGGCGTGGGGAAGTGGTCTCAGCAGCCGTGCAGAGCCCAGATAAGAGAGGAGGACCCGGATCCGTGGGGAGCCAGGTCAGAGACTCATTGAGTGGGCAGGCATGGCTCTTACGGGCCTGGAGCAAAAAGGGTCACGTGAGTGGTTTCGGGCGGCAGCGTGCAGGACTGATGCACGAAGGCGGTAGGGACAGGACCAGGTGGCCAGATCTGCCTGACGCATTTGTCAACTCCAGGCCCACCGGTGCTAGGGAGTGGGAGCCCTGGGGGTGTGCAAGCTGAAAAGAGCCCCAGGTAGCGGGCGGCCTGCAGGGCTATCTCAATGGCACAGGGGTCCTGGACAGGAAGGAGGGGAGCCCGACACTCTGAGCTGAGGTCCCCCACTCTCTCCTTTCACCCCTTGCAGAGCAGAGAATGGTCTCCCTCTTTGCATGGTGACGCCCTTGCTTCCTGCCCTCCTTCTCTGTGGCTCTGCTGATCCCCCTTTCCTGTGGGTGGAAAGGGCTCCACTCAGCTCACAACAAATTGTTACAGGTTTGCTATGGGCTCCTGGGCAGCTCCTTAAATGAGCATTTTCTTATCTGCAAATAATCTACAAAACCACACTTATAGCATAGAGTTGATGCAAGAACTAAGAATCTTCACACGAGAGCCCCTGCCACGGGGCGTCACCCAGATACACACACGTGTGCACACACACATGTACAGAGTGGGCGGGTCAAAGTCTGATTAGATGTATGGTAGTTTCTCTGCTGATTCTTTTCTCCCAACTAGAGACAATTTAAGTCACCATTCCTTCAAAACAAGCAAGCAAACCCAACTACTGATGCCGACTCGTCTCCCCACTTACAAACCCCTCAAGCAAGCTGAGGGCCGCACCCCGTCCTTCCTCCCCAGAGCCCCCATTTCTGCCCCACCCCCCACACGCCTCTGAAGCCTGACTGCCAAGTGCGGCAGCCTCTTTGAGGGTCTCTGTCCCGCTCCCAGCGCTCTCCCTTGTTCTGGAGCCTCCTTCTTCATGTTCTGTAATCAGACCTCCCAGCCCTCCCCTCTCTGACAACCTCCTTCCACCCTCCTTTCTCTGCCCCCCGAAGAGCGGACCCCAAAGCTCAGCCCTCAGCCCGCTGGGCCTTCGTGTCACATTTCCCCTCGAGGACTTGCCTGCCATTGTCATCGGGTAGACGAGGGCCCTAGTCTCCATCTCCCAGGCCATGAGGCCCCATTACCAGTGGTCCCCTGAGAGCTCCCCTCACCACGCCTCCCCGCTCGGCGCCCCTCTGTCACTGACACAGCCGGCCCACGCCCCACACAGGTTCAAACTTGAGAACCGTTTGTTCTCCACACCCGCCTGGCCCTCCTGATACCTGTGCGTCCCCTACCCTGGCCCTTCCTGTCCAACAGCCCCCACCTTCCGGCCACCCTCACCCCTCCCTCTGGGCGTGAATTCCTGCAGCAGCGGCCTCGGTGGCCCCCTGCCACCTGGGTTAACATTATAATCTCCTTTACACTGAGGCACACAAATGCAGCCCTACCCACAAAATTTCTCCACTTTTTGAAGAGTCACCCTTGTGCCAGGCCTGTGTGCGGATTCCGGCCTCACAGTAGAGGGTTTTATCCCCAGTGGACAGTGTCGAGGGCAGGGACGGCTGAGCTCTGCAACACCTATGGCCTTCAGCACAGTTCTGAGTAGAGTCTTGCCTAGGACTTCGAGCAGTGGACATGTGACTGCAGACCCACAGGCATGAGGACAGGGGTGGGGAGGTGCCTACTGGGAGCAGAGCTGGAGACGTGGGCTGGGCTGTCATGGCTGAGAAGTGACTGCTAGTGCCGCGGCCTGAGCCTTACAGGTGACAGCCTGGGCCTCCACGGGACTGTTCCCAGGGTCGGGGTTGGGGTGGGAAAGCACTGGCTGGAGACAGGAGACTCATGGGGGGAGGCAGGGCCGAGCGTCAAGAAGGAAGCGGGCAGGGTCATTCGCTGGCTGGAGGGGTGGTTGTGAGTGAGGAGGGGGCAGCGCACAAGAGACAACAGGTGAGCCGAGGGCCAGCGTGACAGACCAGGACTGGGCCCAGGAGAAGCACAGTCTTTCCTGGGAGGGAGGGAGGCCATGGAAGGCGTGAGGCCGGGAGGAGGAGAATGGACAGTGGGGCCGGGCCCCCCGCCCTACTCTCAGCAGTTCTCCTGTTGTGGGGGGGGGAAGACATTACTCACACTGTCCACGGCGAGGATCTTGGCCCAGATGAAGACAAGGAGAGGCCGCAGCTCCCTGGCTGAGCTCTGGAGCAGCTTCAGCACGTAGGGGAAAATACCCACAGACAAGGCCTGCGAGAGAGAGCACGTCAGCCCCGCGCCAGAGGGAGCAGAGCGCATAGTGTCCTCAGCACTAACGGAGCTGCACGGGGAAGGGTCGTGCCTCCCTCACCTCCAGTCCTTCTCCTAGAAGCGACCCAGGCCTGCCTGCTTGGGCTGCATGAGCTCACGCAGCTCACAAGGTAAGAGACATGCCAGGCCTCCACCTGAGTCTACCTTTGGTGAGCTACATACGGCCTCCCAGCTGGAACCTGGGAGTGTAAGAGGGCTAGCAAGGACTGCTCGTGCATTCTTCCTAATTTTTAGGTTTTCCCTCTTCTCCTTCATGTTGAACTATCAATTATCACTCTTGGTTGACAATATACAATGAAAAAACTTAAATATACATCAATGGAGATAAAATAATATGCTGAACTCCCATGTGCCCATCACTTGGCTTCAACGCCATCAACTGAAAGGGCACGGCGTCCTGGCTGGCCCTACCCACCGTCCTTTCCTGAATGTTCTGAAGCACGTCTTAGGTATCACATTGTGTCATTTGTAAACACTTAGTGTTTATCTCTAAAAAATAAGGTCTCTTTTATGAAAACATGACCACATACCATTACCACACCTAAAAAAATGAACAATTACAATTATTCTTTTTTTTTTTGGCTGCGCTGCACCGCATGTGGGATCTTAGTCCCCTGACCAGGGATCGAACCTGCGCCCCCTGCACTGGAAGCAAGGAGTCTTAACCACTCGACTGCCAGGGAAGTCTCAACAATTATTCTTTAATAACATAAAATATTCAGTTCATGTAAAATTTCTAATTGTTTCATGAATATTAATTTTTCAAATTTTAACTTTCAAACTTTCATTTGCAAATAGAGCCCTATAAGGTCCAGACCCTGCACCTGGTGGTGGGTCTCCTGAATCCCCTTTTATCTCTAGGTCCCTCTTGATCTCTTTCCCTGGTGACTTATGTGTTGAAAAAATGGATCACTTTTGACTCTGTTTTTGTCAGTGTTTTGAACGGCCGTTTCTACTCTCCTGTGAATAGAATGATAGAAAAGTGTTTCAGAGTTGTGCCTAAAACCACAGTGAAAGGACGGCGAGTGAGGCTTCGCCGGCTTCTCCCAGGAGAACACACGCCGCGTGTGGCCGGGGACTCAGCCCAGAGGCTGCCAGCTTCCTGGCCTGGCAGGGGTGAGCTCCTCCCTAGAGTGTCCCTAAAGGACACTTTCTGTTCTGCAAAGGTGAAGCCTAACAGCAGACGGGAAAGGGCCCCCCAACAATGTGACAATGAAGGTGCAAAGAGTGAGGTCCATGGGGGCCTTGCGGGCTTAACGGCCACCCCTACAGTCATCCTCGGCCGCATGGCCAAGGTCCCTTGATTCGTCAGACGGTGACGTGGAGTCTCGTGCCTCCCACTGCGGACACGGGAAGCACGCACCAGGCTCACCGCCCAGGGACCGAGGTCCAGAAATCTTCCCAGCAGGTCCAGGGCTCTCAGCCGGTGCACTTGGCTCAGCAGCACCTGGAAGGGAGAAGAGGCGGTGTCACCGCAACACCCCCTGCCCCGGAACACGGAGCCAGGATGAGCATCCCCGGGGGCTGTTCTCCCAGGTCAGCAGGTGCCCCTTTCTCTATGGCTCATGCTTTACACAGGCTGGGAATGCTCCATTTCTTCATGAACAGGTGAACTATGTGCACGCTGTAGGAACTACTAGAACAGACACTTTCTAACCGCATTTAAGAAAATATCCACTGATGACACTGGTCTATCCACTTCCAGACTGTTCTCTATGTACAACGTCCCGTTTGTTCTAAATTTGATAAGATACTATTGTGTTTCTCATGTCCTTTCTGACTAAATGATACCCCCTCACTCTCACTCCACATAGCTAGATACATCTGACCATTAACACTGCCAACAGCAGCACTGAACTTCTTTTCCGTAAATGTGCATAATTCATTTAAACAATCTCCGCATTGCTAGATACTTAAATTATTCTCAAATTTTTGCTATTGTAAACAATGCTGTGATAAAAATCCTACCAGGTAGATCTCTGCACATTTACGTTTTTTTCCCCTTCCCCTAGGATAAACTTGAGAAGTAAAATTACAGGGTCAGAGCATACACACTTATATCACCAGATTGCCCTCCAGCTGAACCAACTTGCCCACCAAGCCTTGGCTGATTACCGGGCACCAGGACATGTTTGCTCTGGTGCTCACGGGTTACTTGGCCTTGGGCAAATAACTTCTCTGAACCTTAATTTCCTAATTCATAACACAAGACCTACCCACAAGAGTTCTATTAAATATCAAATTAAAAGCTACCAGGAAAATATTAGCCCATGTTACACTATTATTTGCCAACATGATAGGTAATAATAAAATGCTCTTTTAATCTGAATTTCTTTGATTACAAGTGAGGTTGAATATTTTTTCATAGGTTAATAGGCTATTTCTCTAGTAAACTGCCCATGCATGTCCTTCTTTTCCTACTTAAATGTTTGGCTTTTTCTTTTTGATATGAAAGGATTCTTTGTAAATTAAAAACAGCAACCTCTGCCACGTATTTTTCTCTTTTTTCCTGCGTTATATCAAAGTTTTAAACTTTAATGAAGTCATTTATATTGACTTTTCCCTCACGGTGTTTACCCAGAGGTCACATGAACAGAGTCCTGTGATGCAGAGCCCTTCTGCCCACCCCTGTTCCCAGCCACCCAAAGCATGTACAGGGCGCTTACTGTGTGCGGGCGCGGTGCTGGGCGCAACTGGGAACAGCAGGGCCCCCTCCCATCACCACCTGGCCCAGACACAGACATTCTGCAGCCACACTGCAATAACCATCGAACAGACAACTGGGGGCCACTCCCTACGCTGGGGGTCTGAAAGCTCTCACTCCCAGTGGGTGACGTGTGGGGTTCCTAGGTTCCAGGCAGAGGGACTGGGAAAGTGTGGGCCTTCCCCAAGGAAGGGCAGGTGGCCAGTCTGATGGAGGAGGCTCCAGAACCAGCCGGACCTGCAGACCAAGCTAAGGGCTTCAGCTTTTCCTAAGAAGAGCAGCAGAGGGACCCGTCCAATGTGCTTGCTGCGGGCAATAGGCTGGCAGGAAGATGGATGGAGGGGTGGGATGGGTGGACTTGACCGTGGCCATGACCGATGGGGAGAAACAGACTCCAAGACAGCTGGCGGGCATGACCGACAAAGGCTGCTGGAGGAGGGGGAAGAGGGGTCAGGGAAAGGAGCCGCTGGAAGAGAAGATTTGGAATGAGGCAAGAGAAAAGAACACACGGACAGGCCAGCCAGCCCGGGGTGGTCTGCAAAGGGGAAGCTGGGTAGAGAGACCGGCGAGGGAGGTGGGAGAGAAGGCGGGGAGGTTTTAACTGTGCGCCTGCTCCCGGGAGGTGAGGATCAGTAGTGGGACGTGTGAAGAGGACCCTCTGGCTGCAGGGATGTGGACTGCGGTGTAGGAACTGAACGGGGGTGAGGAAATGGCGCAGCCAGAGCAGTGGTTCAAGGGGCTACCCTCTGAGGGGTGAATACGGGTTGGCGGGAGGAGGGTGGGGAGCAGGGTCACCAGGTGGGGGACAGAGGAGGTGGCAGGAGATGCTGAGGGAGGGGAAAGAGGGGAGGGGGTCCCGGCAGCACGAGGCTCCTGAGGAGGGGTTTCCGGGTGGAGGGGGGAGGCTGGGGAGCTTCCCCAGGTGGATGAGCAGCCCGTGGCCGCAGAGGAGGCGAGAGTAGGTGTTCCCAGCCCGCGGGCAGCCCAGGGGTCAGGGAAGCGGAGGTGGCTGGGTTCAGCTGCTGGAATGTCATTTCCCACTGGTTTGGAGTCTGTTTCCACATCGCTATTTCGAGACGGATGATCGAGTGGTTCATTTTATGTTTGGAGAAGTTGAGGTTCTCTAATCAAGAAGCTGGGAGAGGTTATGTGGGGCTGCTCACAGGGGCCTATCTGAACGGGGCCTGATCCCTTTCCCATGTTTCACTCATGGGTTATCACGTGCCACTGCAGTGGAAAGACAGATCTGGAGGGCAAGGTTAGACGGCTGAAAGGCATGGGCTTTGGAGTCAAGCTGACCTGACTATCTCACTTCCTCACAGTGTGGCTTAAATCACAACCTCTGGACACTTCAGTTTCCTCATCAAGAAGAGTAGAGATAACATGTGACTTGGGCTTATTTTCAGAATCAAATGAGATGCAGCCTGTCTGGTACAATGCGGTCTGGTATGAGGAGTGTGATGAATGTTAGTCTCGGTGTCAGCATCCAGCTACAGGATGTCTCCATCTCTCAGAAGCGATTTGATTGACTATTTATTTATTTATTGCCGTGCTGTGCGGCTTGTGAGATCTTAGTTCCACCACCAGGGGTTGAACCTGGGCCCTGGCAGTGAAAGCGCCGAGTCCTAAGCACTGGACCACCAAGGAATTCCCTATTTGTTTTTAAAGAAAACGGAACTGCCGGAGGTTCAAGTCTCTAGAGACCCAGGGCTAGCAGAACCTTCCATTTACTAGGTTTGTGAAAGCAGGTGTAATTCCTCAAAAATCAAAGACATCAAACACATCTAACACTTGTAAAGATTCTGTTTACTGATTCCCTTTGTTATTTAAAACACTGTCAACGTGAATAAAGCTCTGTGTTTTCAAGTAAATAGCAGAGCACTTTGCAGTGGAAGAAATGGCAACTTGGGCCAAGAAACCTAACCACGCGTAGTTCGCATTGCTTGTTTCTCATGTGCACTGACCAGCAGTAAGAGGTCTCCATTACAACGTCTTATTTACAGATGGCAAAAGTAAAAGGGAAACCATCACCATCACTACTGCAATGCGATCTTTCCTGACTCTGTTGTCCATGTTGACAAAACACACATTAAAGCATCAATACACAGCCCACTTGTCTCAGAGACTCAAGACCCTCAGCAATGCAGGGTTTTGTGCTGTGGGTATTGATGTTTCACTGGAAAATAAACAGCATCAATAACAAGTCCTAGGGAAAATGTCAAGTACTGGTTTTTCTAAACGTTACCGCTTCCTCTGATTCCTTCTGTTGATTTACATTTTTAAAAAATTGAGGCCCAACATAAATTAAAATTACTTTTTAAAAAAAGGACTGGCTTTTGTTTGTATTTGTACTTAAAAAAAAAAAAAAATTCCTGTTTCAGTGTGCCTCAGACCCCGGGGAAATTACAGAGATAAATGTTGGTAAACTAAATGAGTTAATGGGATTTCTTTCTGTCTGTGGCAACCCAAACTGAAGATTAATCATGGTGATACAAATACCCAAACTAAAACAGAGCTGCTAGGGCAACAACCTTTCATTTGCCTTGTGCACAAAAAATGCACTCAGGCTTCTGCGCTGAGACTGCTGGATAGACCTGCTTCTTAAAAACCAGATTCTCAAGCTCCAGTCCTGGCCTGGTGGACCCAGGAATCTGATGATCAGAGATTCTGGAGCCACTGATGAATATAATATGTGTAATAATAACATCCCAGTTATTATCCTGATGCCACCTAATAATAATCCTGTACTTTCAGACCAAAAATTCTATTTGTAAATAAAATGATGCCATGAAAGCAAACAGGGTTTCCTAATGAAATGCCCACACTGACTTGTAGTATCTGTGTAAAGGTACTAACACGGAATCCTGTAAAATTTCTCTCTTCCCTCTCTTCCACAACATTGATTCCTCCTTCTCTGCCTGGGGCTTCTTTGCACATGGGCCACTAAGGGAGTGCAGACAGTAATGCTGAGTCCAGGCAGGGCCACCAGACCAGGAGACCACGGGGCCAGGCCTTGCAGTGTGGCAGGGCTCAAGAATCTTCCTTCTCATCCTTTCTGTTGATTTGTATTTTTAAAAGGTGAAAAAGGACATCAGGACTGGGCAGGAAAAGCGTACGTTCATGCTTACATCTACATGAGAGGCTGCAAATCAGCCCAAGCAGACAGTTCATTTTACCCCGATGGTCCTCAGTTAATGCCTCTGAGTTTTCGGAGGGAGAAAACGCTCTCTGGCAGTGGAAAAAGTAGCAGGCAGTGGAAAAAGTAGCAGGGATTAGAAAAGCTGTGACGTCTCTGTATTAAAATTCTCTTTCCCTTCAGCAACACTTCCTGACTCGCCAAGGCACTGGGGATAATTTATGGATAATGGGGCCCAGGTTCTGGCAAAATAACTGAATTAATGAGAAAGAAGCCAACACCGCGGGCTACCCCAAATGAAGTAAGCTCTCCTTTGCATTGTGTTGGGTTTTCTTGTTAAGTGCAGGTTCCTGCACTGATCCAGGTGGGACACAGCCCAGACAGACCCCCCCATCAGAATGATGAGGAACCTATGGTTTACGTTCGTCTGAAAGATCGCACAGAAGATGCCCCTTTCTTTTCTTTCAGAGTCATTCCCTCATTTTGGCATCAGGAAGTTGGGTCTTCTCTTTCCCTGAGGGCGTGTGGGTTGTAAATGGGACATTAAAGAAAAAGTCAATAGGAGGCCATTTACAACAGGATTGTTTGCCAGGCAGGATTCAGTGCTGGGCATCTTGCCCCTGCTTGGAAAGGACCGGATTTTATCTATCACATTATTGAAATAATAGGAAGGTCAGTGGAGGCTGGCCACAGTCTCCTCTCATGAAAATTCGGATGACCCTGGGAGCTGGGGAGCACGGCAACCAACCGGCCACCGCTGTCCCACAGCCCTGCCTGTTAGCCTTCCACTCGCTGCCTGAGAACTCGTGGGCTCCTGCCAAATGGCGAGTTTTCTTTGTTGCGTTGTTATCGTTGCTTTTTGTTTTGTTTTGAAAATTTGTTTATTGCTCACCTTGCAAACTCAAGATAGTCAAACTAATCTAGAAACACACATGAGGAATACTAATAATTTCTGCATTCTTTTCACAATGTCAGAAAATAAGCAGTCATAAGACAGAAAAAGCACCAAAATATCTCCAGGGAAGGATCCTGGCCAACACCCTGTGTCCACGTAATTATCAAGCCATGAGGACAAGGCTGTGTGGTGGCATTTCCGCAACCGCACACACCTCTCTCACTGCTCTGCTGCCTGGGTCCCGGCACACAGTCCTGAGCCAGATGAGACCTCAGATCTGTCCCAGGCACCTTCCCAGCCCACCATGCGGTCAGCACAGAGCAGGAGAGCAGACCATGCAGGGAGGGGGCCCGCCACGCTCCAGGTGGGACAGGGATTAGCCGTTCACCTATTTTTCAAACTGTCCTCGGCGGCGGGAGACGCTCAGAGAGCGCGTCTGGCCCAGTGAAGATGAATGGTACTTCTGCGAGACGTGGTCAGCAGCCTGGTGAGAAAGTGGGGCCCTCCTGGGGGGAGGCAAGGCCTCGTCCTCGGGCAGGTGAGGCAAAGCAACCTAATCAGCTTTCTGGGGGGAAGGTGATGGTTTTCCCAGCCAGCTCTCAGAATTTAAGACCCTACTTCCTAACTGGACACGGATGTAAATGCCCACCCCCTCCTGCTGCAGGCACGGCCCCTCCCACAACCGTCCACAGTTCTCATCCAAGTTCAACTGCCCCGTCCCCACTGCACACAATCTCTTCCAGGGCCTAAAGTGAATTATTAGGCCTTGGTGTCTACACTGACAGTGGTTTTAAATCTCATTTGACATTGTCTCAGAGCAAAACAGCTTTGCTTATGTCATGACCTGGTCCCTACACCTGCCCCATAAATATACATTAACTGAAACAAAAGTTCTGTGAAAACTTCCTAAACTTCCTGCCTGTGACGAATTTTGGTATTTTGCCATCTCATTACCCAAAACTTAGCTGGGTGAGACCCACAGAACTGATCTCCCAAACCACTCGTGGGGCACCAGGTGCCGCGTGAACACTGACACAGGCCACACGGGTGACTGTGCTTGACGGCACAGCCAGAGAGTGCAACAGCCCACAGCTACCGCGGGGCACAGCCCCCTGGAAGTGAGCAACCCACAGGTGCCGGGAGCGGTGCCCATGACCTGCGTGTGTAATTTGCTCAGGCTCTCCCATTTTCTCCGCAGTTGATTTGCATCTCATGTCCTTCCAAAGAGAAGGGGCACTGATGCCAGAGCCGTGCTGGAACGGAGCTCGCTGGCAGCAGCACTGGGGGTAGAGGGGAGGGCAGCTGACAACAGCCCAGATCAGTGTTTAACTGCGGGGGAGAGGCTTCAGTGACTTCGCCAGGCGAGCCCGGGAGACAAGGAGGCATTAGCTCCAAAGCAGGAGGGCTGTCACACACCAGCACACTCAGCCCCAATAAACTAGTCCCATTCCGGGCGGCTGCAGGGTTTTCTAGCTCCCTCATCAATCTGGCCCACCTGGAGACACTCACCTGTAAGACAATGGGAAGCTGCTCAGGTGGGTTCCTGTTCTCCACGCCCATCGTGAGCCACACCTGGAAGGCGGTCAGCTGCTCAGCAAAGAAGGGGCTGTGCTGTGGGATGAGCAGAGGATTAGTCAGGGGCCCTCCTTCTTCACCTGGCTCTGCCTTTACACACCGCCCCCACCATCGATTCAGCCGTGTGTCTTTGTGAGGCCCCGACTCCACTCGGCCACCACCATCCAGGTGAGGGGACACAGGGCCGGGCCATAGCAGAGGAGGTGGTGAGACATGGTCAGACCAGGACGTTTTACACGGCAGAGCCAGAGGCTGCATGGACAGACTGGGTGTGGGTAAGAGAGGGTTGCAGTAAGGTTAATGCCGGGCCTTGGGCCTAAACACCCGGAAGCGGGGTCCCAAGACCTGAGGCGGGAAGACTGAAAGAAGAGCACGTTTGGGAGGAGCACGTGGGGAACTCAGCCTGGACACGCTGAGTTTAAGGTGCCTACTGGACACCCGACCGAGACATCAGGGGGACGATGGCCTACATGAGCCCGCAGTCCAGGAGATGGGTCTGGGCTGGAGAGACAGATCTAGTTAAAAGTTAAGTGAGAAACAGAGGGGATCCCGGGCTGAGCCCTGGAGCCCCGCAAGAGTGAGAGGCCAAGGAGATGGAGACACAAGGGCAAGGCCAGCAGAGGGGGATCAGGAGTGGGTGGTGGCCAGGATGCCAGGGAGGAGTGTTTTAGGGAGAGGACATGGTCGGCACCTTCCATGACTGTAGAGGGTCAGGCAGGACCAAGGTCCAGAGCTGCCGGTGACAAGGAGGGCCCTGGAGACCATTAAGGATGTAACAGGAGGGCCCTGGTAGTGGGCAGAAGCACAACCAGACTGGGTTCAAACAGAAGAAAAGATGATTCAGAGACTCAAGAATAGACAGTTCTTTGCAGGAATCTGGCTGCAAAGGGGAAGGAGAGACATGGGGGGGCGGGGGCAGGAAATCAGATGGGATCACGTGACTAGGAATTTCTTTTTAAAGATGGGAGAATAAGGGCGTACTTGTAAGAGGGGGAAACTGCTGATGAAGGAGGTAGGTGCTAGGCGAGGGCCTTGGCGAGTGGACGCCTGGCGCACAGGTTGCGGGCAGCACTGCTGGGAGCGGGAGATACAACACAGACGGGCCGGGATGTAGGACAAGGGCCAACGTGGCGGGACTTACGGAGGATCCCTCTATCGCTCCTGTCTCTCAGCGAGGTGGGAAAAGGAGGTGCTGTGGATGGAGGGGAGAGCGAGCGGAGAGGGGACGGGAAGGAATGAAGGAGATGTGTCCGGGCAGCCCGCCGGGCAGCGTTTAAGGCCCCTGGAGGGTAGTGACCGCAGCAGGTCACAGCGGGCTTCCCCAGCCTGGCAGTGGGGGTGCGGAGGGTGGCTTGTCCTCGCGCAGGCACTGCGGAGGGGATGCCTTTCGTGGAGATGACGAGGACGAGGGAAACTGCAGAAGTAGCGGCTCAGGTAGGAGGGGGCCCAGGCTGTCAGAAGGAGGTCCGGGAACTGAGAGACCAAGCAGTAGGACTGCTGGGTTTTCTGTCTTACATAGGCATTTCCACTTAATATGCAGCTCTGCTGTCCCTGAGCTCCAAACAGAAAGAATTCCAAATCTCTGCCTCTGGCCCACTCCTCTCTGTCCCACTCTGTCTCCCCAGGGGGAAAGCAGGTATCTGTGTAAGGAAGGGTGGGTGGGAAGGCAGGGATGCGGGCTGTGACCCCAGGTTCCTGCACATGTGGAAGTGTGCGCATAGAGCCCTCCAAGCCATGGGCAGGGCTCCGGCACAGCTGCGAGCCAGACCAGGCGTGTTCCCGCCACACCTTCCACAGAGGGGCCTGGTGGTCAGAGTCATGGTGCCCCTTGTAAAGAAGTCAGTGTTGCGTGAGAATTCGGCCGAGGACTTTCACACTTAGGAATTCATGTTCTTGCAAAGTCAGTGTACGTGAAGTTAATCAAATTTGGAAGGCAACTTGGGGATTGGGATGGAGCCCCCAAAGTGATTTTCCTGTTTTTAAGTGTGAGTTATTCACAAATTGGTTTAAAAACAATAATCTTGTTAAATGCTCCCTCCCCAGCTGTACTGAGTGAGGGGGACCTTCAGTCTGGGAGGGGAAGTCGGGAAACTCAGATAATTCCACCTCCCCCCATTTCCTTCACTTAGTTTTGCCTTATGGATGCAAACACGCTGCTCATTGCTGAAGAAGCCGCTCTGTCCCGAATGACAAACATTCCTGATCTTTTCACCTAAAGCTGACAAAGAGGGAAAAGCCTTTGCCATCGAAGTATGCTGTGAGGTTTGTCATGCTTCTTAAAGCCACGGGGAAGATGACAAATCAGATCAGCCCCCCACCATAAGCGTGGTTCAGCATTTTAAGCAACACTTCACAGAACAGCTCAAGAGTTGCCCCGTGAGCGCCTGAGATTATTCACAGAGTTGATGTTTTGGGCCAAATCTTCATGATTACCTCCCGGAAATACTGTGTAGATTCTTGGGGGGGAAGAAGCAGAACCCAGGATGAGTGTTCTGGAGGAGAGCTCACAGGCCGTGGGCAGAGGCTCTGAGTCATGTGGCCATGTGGCCTGGGCCTCCTGGGACGATTCTGATGCCAGGCGGTCGACCCTGTGGTCAGCCCACATGTCAGACGGGCTGGGGGGTCTGAAAACAGGCGCCAAGCGCGAAGGACTAAGAGCAGAAAGGCCAGCTCTGGGCACAAAGAGCCACGCCTGACCCTGGGGGCCAATCCACCGCGACTTGGAGGTCACTGTGGGGAGGAGGAGAGCCAGTTCATCTCAACACAGTCCTGCTCTTCTCACCTGCCATCCCCAGTCCAAACACACTTATGTCGGCTGTTTCACAGTAAGTAAAGATTTCTTAAAGGGATACCAAAAGCCCTAACCATAAAAGAAAAAACATTGGTAAACTGGATATGGTAAAACAAGAAACTTTTGTTCATCAAGTAAAAACATTAAAAAAGTGAAAATGAAGTCTGCAGAATGAAGAAAGATATTCACAATGTGTGACAAAGGATTTGTATTCAGAATATAAACAGAACCACTACAAATCGATAAGAAACAGATAACGCAAAAGAAAAATGATCAAATGACTCTAACAGGCAATTTATAAAAGAGGATATTCAAAAAGCCAATAAAAACACGAAACAGGGCTCAACTCTATTAACCATCAGGGAAATACAAGATAAAATCTCAATGAAATACCTTTACATGATGAACCAGAATAGCCAAAAGGAAAAAAAAAAAAGGTGGAAAACATCAAGTATTGATGAGGACATGGAACAACTAAAACTCTCATACATCGTAGGAAGGACTGAAAATTGACTCACAGCCACTTTGGAAAACTGTCCGGCAGTTTGTACTGAAACTGAAAATATGCACACCTGGCGACCAGAAATCCTACTCCTCGTGTGCACACCTAACACTAACGCACCAGAGCACGAGGAATTAGCAGTACCTGGCCACACCCACCCACTCGCCTCAAGCACAAAATTTAGGGGGGCACCAAAAAACACAGTAATTGAGATAAAAAAACACCTTAACGCAATATTTAAGAAAATAAAAATTAATGTAAAAATCTATAATGAACAAAATATCAAAATTTCATAGAAAGACAGGCCCAGCATGACTGATTTCTCCTTCTGTCTCAGGCTCCAGCGTCTCGGCTGGGCAGTGGCCAGCACAGTTCGTGAGGTGCATGGGATGGACCATGACCTTTGGGGTTTCCGCACTGTGATAGGAGTGAGCTGCAACTGAATGGAGCAAACTTGGCATTGAGTGGAGGCAGCCAGACACAAGGATTCTATTTACCCAAGTACAAACCCCTCAGGGCAGCACATACTCTGGCGGAGGTGGTGGCCAGAGCGGGAGGGGCCTCGGGGGACCGCTGATGGTCTGAGTGGGTGCTGGTTACGCGAGTGCGCTCAACTTGTAAATTCACCAAGCTGCACGTTATGATGCCTGCAATCTTCTATGTGTATGTTATGCTTCCAAAAGAATGAAAACTAAATAAAACAGCTAGTGTGTGGCCTCCATCAAGTACCCCTCCCAGTGACAATTTGGTGAGATTATTCCCAGAGGCAGAATCCTGAATCTAGTAGATGAGAAACGAAGCTGAAGACGCTTGAAAGGAGGCCTGGCACTGGAGGGAGGGGTGAGGACACAGAACCGTGGGATTTTATCTGAGAGGTGTGCAGCTCTGACCCCTTGACGGTACAAAGGAACACCAGGCACAGAGCACAAAAAAGCCTGAGTTGTACGAGGTCCCCGAACACGTTTGTGGCGACAGGCCCTGTCCCTGTGGAGGTGGAGCGTGTAAGGAGCAGGAGGCCAGGACTGTTCCCCACGGAGACTTGTCCCTGTCTCAGGGTTTAGGGTCTCCTAAGCAATGCCAAACACATAGGCGAGAGCCAAGTGAAGGCCCTGCCGGCGCCCACTTCAGGGTTCAAGATGCAAGGCCGGCTTCGACTCCCTTGTAAGTACGTTAAAGGAAAGGTGGGTGGAGAGCGGCGAGCTGCTGGAGCAGGCACCGCAAGTGCTGGAGGAGAACCCAGCAGTGGGCACACGGGTGCTCGATGCAGAATTCTTCCAACTTTGCTGTAGGTTTGAAAATGTTCATAATAAAATGGGAAAAAAATTCAAGCAATGAAGGAGGAAAGATAAGATAAAATAGAGAGGGAGGGCCTCATAGCCCAGTTACCCCAGTCTCGGGGGGCATCGAAATCACCTGAGCTAACACACATGCATACAACCCTCCCCCCCGCCACAGACATGCACACACGTACACACATGTACATGGACACACAACCCACAGAGAACACACACACTCATACCCCATAGATATACGCAGGCACACAAATATACATGCACGTACACCCCCCACAGAAATACATATGTACACACACACACACACACACACACACACACACGCGCGCGCGCGCGCGCGCGCACCCAGGCCCCTGACTCAGTAAGGTTGAAAGCTTCCCTGATGGTCGTGATGTGCACTGAAAGTTAAAAACCTCTGCAGTGAGACGTGGGTGCCTCTGGCCGCAGTCAGGGCTTTGTGAATACACCAAGGGTCAAGAACCCTTGCGTCCAGCATGTACCACGTGCCAGGCTCCGTCCTCCAGTCCGCATGTGCTCCTTGAATTGAATACAACTATAGTTCCCGTTTTAAAACAAGGAAACTGAAGCACCGGGGGGCTAAGCTGCCCACTGTGGTCTCTCCAATGGGGCCCGGAGACAACGGTGTGGAGAGAAAAGGCCAGTGACTCCGATCTCCAAGCCCCACCCTCCAACCCGTCCCCTCAGTGGACAGCTTGGAGCCACCTGCTTCCTCCCGGCTCCCCCCACCACTCCCCCCAGTCCCGAACACCTGCCCGGTCCCTTGGAGGGTCAGATGGGGGATCTAATTGTGCTCTAACTTGATGGGTGGCTTTTCTCTTTTCTCAAGGGTTACTTGAGGGAAGGGACCGGGTCTCACCCACATGCACCCAGATGTGGTGCCTGATGCACAGCAAACGCTCATCAAATGAACAAATCTTGAATGAAAACAGGAGGGGCTGTATGTGCAGGGGACGCAACAGGGGGTTCTTGGTGAGCTGCTGTAACGACCCCCAGGGGGGTGGTGGGAGAGTCGATTTGCCTGCCTCAGGAGCCACAAGTGAAACAACATTAACTCAAGGATGACCAGACCACCACCTAGGAAAGTACATGGGGACCAGACATCCCCTCGGGGCCAAGCCTCAGCCTTAGAGGCTTTACCTGGCCACTGGGCAGCAGGGCCGCAAGTCGAGAGCATCCGTTCATGGTAAGAAGGCTGAGAACCTGGGATCAGGCAGTGCGCATCAAGAAAAGCAGACCTATGACAGCAACACTGTAGAGAAGATGTTTTTAAGAGCTGACCATTTCATAATCTAACTTTAACTCCTGGTTGGTGCAATCTTTTAAGCTTCTGGATAATGCATCTTCTCCCAGGTGGGTGAGGGCTGTCTCTGACACCCGACCAGGGGCTCTGCAGACCAGGTGGCCAGAGAAGCAGCTGCCGCAGTGGACCATGTAGGATGCCCTGGGAGGACTCACCCGAAATGCCGTGCCTTCTTCGATGATGGTCGGCAGCTGGGAGAGACAAATGTCGACAGCCAGGTCCCAGGCTTGCCTGGGGAGAGAGCAGAGAGGAACCCACAAAGCATTACTGACGGGCTCACCCAGAGGGACCCGACAGCAGAGCAGCCCGTGGGTGGCTGAGTCGGGGCAGAGCCGCTGGTGAAGGGCACAGGAGGCGAGGAACTCTCAGCTAGCTATAGCCGTTTTCTTTATGACAGCTTTTCTCTTCAAATTGAAAGGAGAAAAAGCTCAGGAAAAATAAAGAGACTTGTCCACTTTCTAACGCAGTTTCTGCCCCCAACTTGAGCCCACCTAGTGCAGCAGCCTGCCCACGCTGATGGCAGCTGAGGCACTGGGTGACCGGACCATGGCAGCATCACACACAAACCTGCCATGAAAGGCCGTGGTCAGGCCAAGGCGCTTCACCAGAGACGGGCCAGGTGGGGCTGGGAGAAAGGGTCCGCCTCGGCCCACCCACTGCCAGGCCCCTGCACCCCTCTGTGGGTGGTCGGCACCTGTGCCCAACACAAACCACTTGGGACAAGACAGGTGGTGCTCTGTACGCTGGGGATGCAGCAGCCTCTTTGATGAGTAGGCCTGGCCACCTTCTCCAACTTCCTGTGGCGCCGGACCCAGCTCCGCACGCTTACAAGATGTGCAAGACAAGGTGGTGCCGACTGGGTCATGGTGTCACCTCCCCAGGGTCAGTTTCACCACCTGTGAGGCAGGCTAAAGATTGTGTCTCCCACACAGGGTCCCATGAAGGCCTCGGAGGATGGCTGACATGTAGGGACACACACAGAGGCCTGCTATTTCCTGGCAACGTTTAACACCGATTCTAAACTGGACACAAACGATCCTCTTACTTTCTCTGTGGTCCCAGATCCAAGTGCGGATTCCCAAGGATATAACGATTTTCTCACTCTGACCCCCCCTTTCTTTTAGAAACGTGCTCCTCGTGGAAAGAAAGTGATGGTCAGAACAAGGGGTTTAGTTTCCAGTATTGCAATCTCTTCCCAGCGCAATTTCCTGACACACTCAAGGATTCCATGTTAGGTTTATTTAGACTAATAACTGCCTGTTTGTGTGCAAGAGGCACCTTTTCATGGGTCTTCATAAAGGATCAAAACAAGAATGAAAAATGAAAACATGCAGAAAAACAGTAAAAATGTAAGATGAACAAAAGACTAGAGAACTCTTTTTCATTTTTCAAATATGTGGAATATATTTCTTTTTTCCCAGACTGGCCCCTTCTGCACAAGCACACCCTTCCCCCACCAATCTAATTAAGAGGCAATCAGGAGATAATCAAAAGTTCCTCAAAGTGCCGGCAATAAATAGCTCCCATATGCTCAATAAGTGCCCAGACTGCAGGCGAAATGGTTATTCTGCAGCATTGAGGGAGACACTTACTCTCTGTTAAGACAGAAGTCAAGTCAGTTATTGCAATTAAGCTCTATAAAGATTCCTTGAATTTAATCAAATAAAAAGTTTTAACTTCAAGAGTTAGAAGAAAGTGTCCACCAGTTGGGGGGAGGTGACGTGGGCAGAGGGGGTCCAGGGCAGCTGGTGGTCTTGCTACAGCAGCTACACAGTGGGCACCCCGAAACTGCACCTTCTGTAAAGCTGGCTTCTGTGCCCTCTTTCAGAACCATCTCCTCAAAATCACGAGGCAAGAAGAATTATAACCCATTAAAGACGTCCCTGCTGGGGTGTCCTAGACAGAGTATCAGAGGAACTAGGCTGCCCTGGCGAGACCTACTACTGCCGCCTCAGTCCTTTCCAAGGAGCGAAACAAAACCTGACGCAGCTGCAGTGGGGCCTGGGAGCAAATCTTCTGAGAAGCGTGGCCCGTTGGGCCTACCGGCTCCCCAGGGTTGGCCCCCACCTGGGTCCAATCACTCAGTGAGGTCGAGTCCCGCCAGCCAGAAAAGCAGCTCAGAGGAGACTGCTGGCTTGAAAGGAAGCCCCGGAGGAGGGACTCACCTGTGTCACCGGGAGCAAGGCAGGGCCATGACTGGAGGGGCACAGCTGTCTAAGTGAGAGGGGACAAGGGACTCCGTTCAAGGCACCGAGGAGGACAGGAGGAAAGGAGAGGGCGTGGGAGAACACCTAAGACCTACTGGACACCGAGGGGCCAAACAGACTGCCAGCCAGCAGTGAGGCTGCAGCGAGCCCCAGGCCGAGGCCGGGAGAGAGCAGCAGGCTGGCACTGGGCTAGCCGGCCTCCCTCTGGGGCCTGTGGTCGTTGATTCTGTACAAAAGGAAAGGGTCAGGTTGGGGACCTCAGTTCCCATCAAGCCCTAGATCACATGGCAGCCTTTTCAGCAGCACGACGGTACCCTCTGCTGAGCATTTACTCAGTTGGTTAAAAGTGGCTACATTTTCTAGGGTAAAATCAAAACGAACTTGGAGTCTTAATTTGGGATTCTCACTAAGGAAAAGTGGGAAAGCAAGTCCTGTAGAACCTTGAGCCGTGGCACCCAGGCGAGCATGGAACTTGGGAGGTGTCCCCGTTCGCACTTCCCACAGCCCCTGTGACCAGCCGCACAGGCTGCGCCCCCAGGGAGGGAGGATCCCGGGCCTCCCCACCCCGCAGCGCAGACCAGCCCGGCTCTGAGCCGTGGGCTGCTGATGAATCACGGCCTGGAGAACGTGCCATCCAGGCAAGAGCTCGGGTTTTCAGGAAACGGGCCTAAGATGGCAGGCACCCAAGGAGTGGGCTGGGAGGACAGCCTTCCAAGAGCGCCCGGCTCCATCTGCACTGATCAGTCAGCCAGCCAGGCTCGCTCGATGGGAAGGAATGCACAGGTTATTACCACGGAGAAATGCAAGGTTTCAGGACCTGCTGAAATTGAAAGTGAAGGCAAACGGCTCTCCGATGGCTTTGCATCAAAAATTAAACAGAAGCCGGGTGCTGAGCATTTCATCATTGGCACCCCCGCCTGAAACAAAGTGTGAATGTGTATGACTTTGTGTTTTAACCTCAATTTTTGTTAGGCTTTGTTCCCTTCCTCCCCCTGCTGAAAATTCAACCTCTCCATCACCACCCAAGGAATATAGTAACTAGATGGTAAATTATTTATTCCAAATGCTCTTTCCGATTACCTTGGCTGTGCACTCCCTGGGGACGTACAAACTTTCATCTATTTACGAGATGGGAGAAAGAGCTATGGGCATTGTTGTTGAGTGTTTCATCACCCAAATGAGCTCTGCTGAAAGCCCACGGCAACGCTTCACTGGCAAGGAGCCCATGCGGCGCCTCGGACCTCAGGGGCGGCTGGCAAACCTGAGTGCAGGTGAGCATGACCTTTCAGGTTTCCAGGCCTCACATTCTCCTGCCTTTGCATCTGAGCCCACTGCCTGTTCCCTCCGCTCTCCCACCTCCCCTAAGGACAGGACTTTGAGCTGGACACCTGCCACCCAGGACAGAGACCACATCCCCAGCCTCCCTAGACCAGGCACCACACACGGCCGCGGGGAAGAGCGGAGATCCGTGTCCCTCCCGTGAGCCACTCAGCTACACAGGAAAGAGGAACAAATCCCCATTTGTAAAGCCACTGGATCTGGTGTTACCAACTGATATTCCAACCACTACCTTTAACTACCCCCAGGGGAGGAGGGAAAACATGTGGCAGTCTTTCCATCTTAACCAAGTCAGTGGCCCTCAACGTGGCTGCATGCCCTATACAGCTGCCTGACCCAGTGTTTATACCAAGTATTTCTGGTCTCTGACTTGGCATGAGACAATTCTGCATGATGTCATAAAGAAATAAAGGTTATCACCCACCCTGAGTGGTTTTCTCCTCCCTAGATCTACAACACGGTAGCACGGTCCAATCAGAGGGCCGTGTTAAATGTGGCGGCTGGACACAATACCAGGACCCCACATAGTCCGACCCTGAGTCTGTGTCTGCAGTGACACGAGGGCCACGTGCAAGGGCGTGACGCCCACCTGGAAACGCACAACGTGTCCAGGCTGGGTCGCCAGTGCTTGATACTCAATAAATACTCAGGCATGATTTCACACCTTTTTAGAAAGGCTTTTTATGTTCTTTACAAGGCCTCCCAGTGTCCTGTGCATAGTGAGTATGCAACTACTTGTTAAATTATCCCTGCAACTGTTGTTTCAGTAACAATCCCGTTTGCTGTACGTTTGCTGTACAGTAACAAATATGGGACGAGTCTAATGCATGTGAATGATTTCCAACTCAGGATTTTAATGAGCTCTTTCTACAACATTTAAAAAATACCAAATGAGATCAAGTGCAGGTACTAAACCTCAGGGAATTCTACTAGTTACATTTTTTTTCATGCAAAGAAGCACACAATGATTCTTCTGTCTCCAGTTTTGCATTTTTGACAAGGGAGACTTCAACCTTAATAACTTAATTTTAAAAAATAGCTTTTAGTGTTTCAAAGGCTTAAAACATCTACATGTAGATTTTTAATTACAAAAGTAATATCTACCAACTTTTAAAAGGGAGCATTCTCATTCCAATCCTCCTGTCCTGGTATTAGCACCATTAGCATCTTGTTATAATTCTATCCAGCCCTTTTCCCACGCATAACAGAGAGGTAATTATACTGCTGATACAGTCTGGTGTTCTGTTTTTGTCATTTAACATATATTTTGTATAATAATAAATAATCTTCACAAACAAAGTTTTAAGATGGCTTACATTTTTTCAAATATATGTATCTCAATTACATCCCCATTCTGTTAGGTACTGGGATTCTCCCCGGTTTCCCCTTTTATAGCTAATATTCTGACAAACGGCATTCTTTTTCAAAGCCTCTCTGACTGTCTCACCAGTCCCGTTCCTTGGTTCTTCCTCAGCAACCTGCTTAGTCCCTCTCCTGAGCTGGAATGGGTGGATGCAAAGTGGACAGGGCAGCAGGGGCTGGAGTGAAGCGGGAGATGTCAGGGTCCAACAATGCCGGCTGGGAATGTGCTGGTCCAGGCTGGGTCAGGGGTCAGGCCGCCTCCCTGTCCAGGGCTGTGATCCCCAGAGCCCTCCCTCACAGCATCCTAATGCTGACCCCCACCTCTGAGTCCGCTTCCCAAAGAACCCAACGTGCAACAACCAGGATTCGCCTAAAAGGGAGCGGGGAGGGTATCAGGCCACAGACAGTGCGCTTTGCAGGATGGAGGGACTAGATTGTACTCAAGTCTTCAGGGTGCATATCAGCTGCAGAGGGGCCCTGGAATGCGCAGGGAGGTTGGAACCAGGGAAGTAGAAAGACCCCAAGGGTGCATGTATGACTGCTAGCAATTGCACGCGCCCCGGGATACCCGGGAGGCTTTCCACATGTTTATCTGGGTCTCTGTGGGTTGCTGTGTTAGCTCACGTTTATCTGTACAACAAATAAATACAAATGAGGATTTGTTTTATGAGATTCACGGAGAGCTAAACTCGCAGGCAAGAGGGCCATATTCCTAGTTTTAGAGGAGGGCATGGAAAGGTATCAGTAACAGAGACGGGAGGGATTATGAGACGCTGCTGTTAGACTTTGGACCTTATATTAAACAGCACTTATACAAATCCCAGAATTCAGAAATGTTCTAAGAGGCCAATACTAGAGAAAGATCTGTGGGATGATGAAGAGAGACAGGTGTGACTGTTCCGCACCGGCCATCTCTGCGTGCTTCCTCCCTGGGTCCCCTTCTCCTGCTGTCATCTTCCCTGTCTGTTCTGTCTGCTCTCTGCTCAGGCTGTGCTCCTTACTCTCTTCTCCGGGACAACACGTTCTTTTTTACTCTTTGCAGCTGAGCACATCTTAGAGGAGGCAGTTTTATATCCAGAGAAACATGCACAAAAAGGAAGACTGTCCCATGGACTTGGTGGGGTGGGCAGATGGAGGGAAGGATATAGGCCGCTTCTCGCTAAAAGCTGGCGCCTCGCGTCCACCCTGTATTTCCTCCTCCTGGGGGGAATTGCTTGGCCAGTGGCCCCAGTCACCCAGGAGGCCGTTCACACTGGGCAGCTGGTGTGATGCCCTTTTCCTGTGGCTTAACTAGTGTTCCATCCATGACTAGTCGCAGCACTGACCCTGTTCAGATCTTTTTTCTTTTTCTTTCCTTTTTAATAATAGATGTTTTATAAAAACCTGGTTCAGAAAAAAATAGAATTTAAGGCATCACTTTACTTAAAGGATAAGGCTGTTTTGAGGATCTCCTCCTTCAGAAATGTGGGTTTTCTTTCGAATTATTTATCCTAAGCATTAGAGAGGCTTTTCAACCCCACCTCCCCAGTTCTAACCTTCATGGAGTGAAGGAAACTGCGCCTGCTGTCCTGCCACTCTGTTCACACAGGATCTAAACTGCTGCACAGAGACTCTTCGTGCGGTCTACTCCTATTTCTCTGTTTCTCCGTAACTTGTTCTCTAGTTTATTCTATAAGCTCTTCCAAAGGATATGGATGAGGCATGTTTTAACTTGATTTCTGTTCATAGTCTGGTGCTTGGCCAGCATAGTGCATCTTGATTTATCTCACAGATAAGAATGTTAATTCCTGATTTTCCTTGAGTGGATGAGAGGAGGTGAGTTTACCATCTTCTTCTTAGTTCTCTGGGTTTACAGAGTTGGGGGAAAGTGGTCATGCACATATTAAAAAAAAAAAAAATCACTACCCAAAATAAACCTGACCATGAAAATACACCATAGAATGGTTTTTAGGGCTAAACTTAAGTGAATTACTCTTTTTAAATATTTTGTATTAGGATTTCTCTCTGGATATAACTAAGACACATTTTCCTTTGTTACTGCCCCATTTTAGTACTTCCTCAAATTCTGCTTGTGTCACAAAAGCAAGGAAACAGGAAGAAACCAAACGCCTTCAGATATAATGTCTAGATTCAAAACAATTTCCATTATTACTGCTGTTATCATACTGTACTTACTACTAGCAGTAGTGTAAGGAGCAGTAATCCAGTTTTTTTTTTTTTTTTTTTTTTAAATATCTATTTATCTATTTGGCCGCGCCGGGTCTTAGTTTGGTATGCGGGATCTTCGTTGCAGCATGTGGGATCTTTAGTTACGGCATGTGGGCTCTTAGTTGCAGCATGCGGGATCTAGTTCCCTGACCAGGGATTGAACCCAGGCCCCCTGCACTGGAAGCGCAGAGTCTTAACCACTGGACCACCAGGGAAGTCCCAGTAATCCAGTTTTGAAGGAAATTTATAATCAACATACAAGCATCACAAAGATCACACTCGTGGGTGTGTGTGTGTGACAGCGTGTGTATATGTGTGAAATAAGCATGCAAATTAACTGGTCATGAACCCAACAGTTTTAATTCTCTGGAGCAATCTTGGATACACTTCATGAATTCAGCTGGCAGTTTCTTTCCTCAATACCAATCCCTACAGAGTCAGAAACTCACCCGCAGGCCCTCTCCGCCCCGAGCTATGAACTGCAGGGCCTCTGTAGGCACTGGTCCCGCTCAGCCCTGGATGACCCTTAGAGGCACCTGCACTTCTGCAGGGGACTCAGGCAGAGCTGAGGGTCGACCTTATTAACTTGTGTACACCACTCAGGCCTCCACGTTTGGAGCCACGTCTTGCTATTTTGTTCAGATAATTCCCTTACACTTGGACTATCGCAGAAACGGGAAAACCATGCTCCTTAGAGAACCTGATGCTGGTCTGGGGAGAGACACTTACCACATGGCGTGCATGTACGTGGGGGGCAGGCGTGGGCTGCTGACGGGGGTGCAGTTATACGACCTCATGATCCTTTCCGCCAATAAAAAATTTCGAAACAGACTAGCCACCAACAGGTCCTGTCTGAAGAGCTTCTGGAAGAGATCTGAGGGCAGAGAAAAGATAAAAAGGTGACTTCAGTGACTCACGTCCAGCATTTAAAGCCAAATATACAAATATACTGTCCTTCTACCAGAAGTTGCAACAAGCAGGTTGGAACTGACATGCACATTCTCCACTGGCAGCACCTACATGACACACGTAATGTGAACAAACAGCAGAACCCAACCAACCGGTCACAGAAAAACATGAACGTGTCTTATACTATAGTAGTAATTGGGTTTTAAGAAATATGGATGGTGTGTGACTAGGAAGGCAGATGAGCCCTGAATCTGCCCTGAAAACACTAAGGACCCGAGCAGACGCTTCTCTGAACTCGCCCTGCAGCACTGCTCTCGACCTGACGCGCGATTCACTTCATCCTCGCAGAACCTTCGGGGCCCCTGCCTTCTCCCGCCCACCCCCTCAGGTTTCTTCACTGAGGGGAACTCAGTCCTCCCATTCGACTTCTCTCACACGCCAGCGCCAGAGTCTCCTGACTCCGGGGCAGCAGCCTTCCCGCCAGCCCACGGCCGGGCAGCCTCACCCCGAGGAAGCACGTTCCACGCGATGGTGTCCGTGATGGCCGTGAAGATCCAGTTCAGCTCGCCCAGGGGGGTCCTCCTGTCGTTCAGCCGCCCGGGGATCCTAGGGAACACGAAACGGTCACGGAGATGGAAACAGGTGACACAGGCAGGAGGCGGTGGGGAGAGAAGGGGTAAGGGGACGATGACGCGTCAGACGGGGGTTGGGGGGAGGCTCGGCCACGCCAGGAGGACCTCCTTGCCTCGCCGTGATCTTTGAGACTCCTGTACGTCTAACCTCACATCTTAAAACTCAGCCTCCACTTCACTTTCTTCCCTTCCCCATCTGCACAGGAGCAGCGGGTGGGCCCCTCCAGCACCCCCGTGTGACAGCAGGCACAGAGCTCTGCTGACCAGGCAGGCCCCCGGGGCCCTGGAGCCCCCCACAGCCTTGCTCTCAGCCTCCAAGTGGACGGGCCCCACACCCTAATCAAGACACTCCTGTCGGGCAGGACACGGGTCACCTCCCAGAAGCCGAGGGCAACAGGAAGACCTCTGTGGGCCCAGCTCTTCACCACACAATCCTTCACCTGTTCAACATCAAAACAGACCTAGTCAGGCCTAGATTCCACCTCTTAAATTCACACGTAGTCCTGGGCGCAGCATCGCTGGACTGAAAATGCGAGCGGTGAGGATGTGAGAGGTGGGCCAGCAGCATCACAGGCCTCCCAGTGGGGCGTGTGAGGGGAGCTGGGCTTGCTTCCCCGGCCCCCGTGGGGAAATTCGAGCACAGGAAGAAAAAACGCGACAGACAACCGGGCGACACTCTTTTGAGTGATGCTCAATTTGCGGCCACTCACATACGATGCCTTGGGTGTATGAGCTGGCACAATCCTTCTGGAAAGGACAGACACACGAAGGACAGAAAACATCTGTATCCTTTCCTCAGTAAGTCTGCTCCCAAGAATCAATCTTGAACCAGAAACGAAGAATGTGGAAACAAGGTATGTTTTGCAGTGTTTTATTTATAACAGTGAAAAGTCAGAAACTACCTATGTGACCAATAATAGAGAAATGATTAATTGTGGAACAACCACAATGAAATAACTACAAGCTATTAAACTGTTGTTTATGAATATTTTAATGATATGAGGAAAAGACTGCTTTGTAACCTTAAGTAAAGAAGCGGGACAAATATCGTGCCATCATAATTATACACAACACGTGCAAGGAGAGCCGACCAGGAGGAAAGCCCCGCAGTGAGGCAGTGGCGACAGTCTCCTTGTCTTCACATCTGCACGCAGTCAGCATTGGCTGCCACGCCTCTGCCCACTCACCCGCCTCTCGCCCTGGCAGCTGGTGGTGACAGGACGGCGTTCTTGGAGGAAGGAGGGTCTGCTGAGGTCTATTTCCAAACCTGGACCAAGCGCATCATGGGTGTGTGCAGTGCCCCTTGAGTCAGGTGAAGCAACACAGCCCCGGCTGGCTCCTTGGGGTTTGACCCTTGGGAAAGGCCGCTGCGTCCCCAGCGGTGAGGAGATGCTCCTGAGACTCCCCGCCCTGCTGCCGGCACTGCGGCCGAGCCATCGGAGGGAACAGAGGCCACTCCTTGTCAGGCGGAGGTCAGTGTGCATTTAGGTGTTTTTAAAATCCTCATCTTGTGACGATCGCTGGCAGATAAATGCAAAACTAAGACTCCCACTATGATCTCCTGAAAATTCTACTGATATCTTTCACTAAAGCTCATCATGAAACCACAGACCAAGCCATCTGCCCGACGGATTTCAGACAGACCTGGGAACCATTCAAAGTGATTAATCAACCAATCATTGCAAGACCCATCTGCATTTGGCAGCCTGGGATGACAAAGGTGGAAGTGAGTCCCACTTCCCTCCCTTTTCACGTCATTTAGAATTAAGTCACTTCAAAAAAAAAAAAAAAAGAATTAAGTCACTTCAGAAACTACTTGTTTCCATTTTCCTTTCTGTAGTTGATCCTAAGGACGTCAAAACCCAACCCGCTCTGGAAGCCATCTGGGTCAGCGATGCAGGGCCACGAAGAAAGGCACAGCACAGTGTCAAGCTCAGGACACATTTCGTTACACAAGTTTCTTTCACCTAACCCTCCCCCCAATTTCATTAATAATCAAGGTGGTTCTTTTAAAATTTAAACCCACAGTGTTAATCAAGGACTAACTTCTATGTGAAAAGCACAAAAAGCTATAGTTTAGGAACAGATCATGGAATTGGGAGATGAGAAAAACGAACTCTAGTCCCAGCTGTGCATGTCTGGGTAACTTCTGGCGTCTTGTTCCTCTGCTCTGAGTCACCCAGGTTAACCTCATATGCAAAATGGGGACCAAAATAAAGTGGATAGCACTTCCAAAGAAGATGCAGCAGAGAGCCAGCAGACACTTCCTTGGAAAATGCATGCCACCTCCTCAAACTCCTCATCACCGCTGTCTGCCGTTGGATTTATTCTCACCTCCCCCGACATCTGGGTTCACCTACAGCTTCCAGCACTGCCCACTGTGTGGAGCCTGACTCCAGCAATGGCGACTCTGCTTCTGGATCTTACAAGATGACCCAACCTGAGGTGTCTGCCTTCACCCCTTGCTTGCTGTCTTCACAGCTCAAATTTAACATGTCTAAAATCAAGCTCATCCTCATTACTGCCATCTTCTTCTCCCCTGTAGCATGTGTCCTCGCTCCAAGAGTCCCCGTGGATTCTCTTCCATCAGAGCTCGAACCCTCAGAGACAGGGCCCACTCATCTCTTCCCCAAGTGTAGCTCGTGTTTCCTGCTTCTTGCAAGGCACCTCTTCCACTGTTTTTTGGTAACCACTCCCACTGCAAAGGTATCCTCAATGGCCTTCTTGATCCAATTCATACTAGGCAGGGTGACGGCCCCCGGTATACCTTTGTTCAAAAATCTACAGGGTTCTCTGCCTACTGCTGCAGTGGTTTCAAATAGTTCCCTCTATTTCAACAAAATCTCACTTGGAATAAAGGAAAGCAGAGTTCCTCTGGCTGGAGGGGTGGGGGCTGGGAGCCACCAGCTTCCCAGTGGCCCACGCCTCCCCCGATGGGCCACTGCGAGGCCTCCGAGGAGCAAGGGAGAAAACACTGCCAGTGGAGTTGGGTAGAAAGTTTCCACTTGGCTTCAAAGCCATCAACTTGACACAATAAACTTTGAAACTAGTTCCCTCTGGTTGGGTCCATTACCTCGCAGTTGGACAAAAATATCAAACTCAGTCTCCTCTCATTTGCCCACTTGGAACAGCCTCCCACCTGCCTTGGGCTGGTTCTGGCTCAGTCTTCACAAGCGAAGCCCAACTTCCCTGTCCATGAAGATGTCTTGACCACAACAGCCTTTGCTCAGGTCCTTTTCAACTGCATCTCCCTCGGGATTTCTTTGGCAGCCCACCGACTGCTTACTTTTCTTTTTATTTATTCAGTGTTGCTCCATGCATGTTAATTATCTGTGTAACTAGGTAATAAATTCCTTGTAGGCAATGACTTACTTTCCTCGATGTAAATCAGTCTCTTCACAGATTCTGGTGGAGTGCTGAGCACATGCACGAGCTCACAGCCCACACATCTGACTCATGTTACTTCCCTACTTAAGAACATTTGCTCCCACTTGGCCAGCAGCTCCCTGAACCCCGTGTGGTGGAGGGACTGACATGGAGGGGCACCGCCCAGACCCCCCAAGAGGGGCCGGCTGCTCAGCGGGAGGAGTATGGTCGGGTACACCGTGCAGCTGGGAGACGAGCCCGTCTCAGCCGTCAGGCTGGCCCCAGCTGATGATCCCCGGGCCAGAAGTGCGGGGCCTCCACAGGCGGCCTGTGCTCCGCAGCTCAGCATCATGGCCGCGACTTCTTCGCCTCCCTCCCGTGCTTCTCCCCAATAAGCTTGTGTCCCTTGTCTCTGTGTCTGCCCCCATCAACCAGCCAGCACCGTGGTCTGGGGTAGATGTCTCACCCTGCCTGTCCTCACCTCCGTTCGTTACTTTCTGTGTCTCCCCAGCTTCCTCTCTTGCCAACACGCCGATGTCTAGCTACACGGAACTTGTCCTCCTCAAACAGCTCACGTGCCTCCAGACCTGCGCAGACGCCCTCCTGCCTCCCTGGCCCAGGGGTCCCCCCAGGCTTTCAGGTTCTGCTCTGAGGCCCCCACAGAATTCCGTAAACGACAGCTGGTGCCCGGGCTACGTCTCCCACTAGGCTCGGGGCTCTTGGACGGCAGGCCCACGTGCTTCCTCGTGCTAACCTACTGTTCACACATAGCATCTAATGCATAACAGATACATATTTGATGAGTGAGTGGATGGATTCTTGCTGCATGATCACAGCTCTGTGTAAATAAAATGCTAAATGAAAAACTATGGTTTCCAAGAAAATGACACAAACTCACTAAAAATACTCAAGTGATAAGAAGATAACACAAATCATCCCAAATTTCAACATCTAAGAACCAGTAGAAACATTTTGGTGACCATTCCTTCAGATATCTCTTTATGCACAAAATCAAATAATTTTAAATGCACTGAAATAACAATATGAAAAGACATGCTACATTTTTATTAAAAACATCCACCAATACACTTAGGAAAAAAGTCTGGGAGGGTCTGCACCGAAGTAGTAACAACAATTATCTTGGCATGGTGGAGATTATGGATGATTTTAATTCTTTTTGCTTATCTGTATTTAATAATATATATGCTGAAAACACGCTACTTGCATAATAAAGAAAAATGAAACTTTTTTTTAATAAGAGGGAAGCCAAGCAAGTTTACCCGAAAAGGGAAAACATTTGAAAACTTCATGTTTTATGAATTTACATCATCTCATATTCAGTTCAAATAAAGGAGGATGCACTTTTACTCTGTCTGCTTTAAATGGCTTTATGAAAATGATGGTGCAGAGAACTTTGGGCTAATTCATTTACTTAATGCAAATAATTCATTACTTAGAAATGCTCTGTGACTAAGAAAATGGGGAGGCAAACCCAGCAATTTAAAAAAAATTCATTCATTCATTCATTTATTTATATTTTAGCTGTGCCAGGTCTTAGTTGTAGCACGCGGGTTCTTTGTTGTGGCATGTGGGATCTTCTTTTAGTTGCTGCATGCGGATTCTTAGTGGCGGCATGCAAACTCTTAGTTGCGGCATGCATGTGGGATTTGTTCCCCAAACAGGGATCGAACCCTGGGCCCCCTGCATTGGGAGCGTGGAGTCTTACCCACTGGACCACCAGGGAAATCCCCAGCAATTTTTTTAAAAAATAATACTTTCGAATATCCAGGTCCGTATATACTGGTTAGATATTTGATTAGACAAAGCCAGATAAACTAGACCAGGGTTCTCAACCTGCGGGGTAAGGGACAGTGCTCATGATGTCACCAAAAGGAGTCCCTGAATATGTGTGCAGGTACATTTTCTCAATCAGTTAATGCTATACTGAAACCAGATGTGTGCGCGCGCGGACACACACAATCTCAATCATTCTAAAAATTCAGCTGAGTGGGAAAAGAAAACTACTTGACATAAATGAAGGTTGGGAACTTCTGTCCTAGATAGTACATTTTGGGACATATTTCTTCATATGCTGACATTCTGCTCAACTGGACCAAGCCACATCTCTATAAGACTTCTTTCTAATGTCTCTTTATTTAAAATTGTGTACAATTCAACACTAATATTATCTGTATTTCCTATTACACAATGGCTTTTTTCTAGCCATTCACAGATTTCAAGTGATGATCATCCAAGTCCATTTCAGTGTGTATGGAACCTGCAGTTTATAAAGTGTGATATGGTTTGTTTGCAGCCTGAATGGTTTGCAGTTTTACAGAAGAGTCCCCCTTTAACTGGACTGCAGGACTACGTCTGAGTAGTCAGGAAGAAGGAAATGAGAAACACGCAGTAAGAAAGCCTGGTTGGAAATGTAGCCACACTTGTTTAAATGCAGAAAGCCTGTGGACGATGCACTCCGCTCTCAACACTCACCCAGAGACACTCAACTGTGCAGCCACTGGGATGCTATCTTAGTGCTGAGTCAGCCGGGCCCTAAATTACATCTGCAAAGCCTGGGGCGCACGGTTCAATTACTCTCTTAGGGTTTAGAAGACCTCCTGGCAATGGCAGGTGAGGTGACTCAGATCATTCTCCCACTGAGAACAACCAGAAAGGCTGTGTGTGTGTGTGTGTGTGTGTGTGTGTGTGTGTGTGTGTGTGTGTGTAAATCTTTTTGAAGGCAATGGAAGGCTGGCAAGGCTGTGGGGAATCGTGGCGCCAAAACCTGAGAGAGAAAAGCCCCAGGCTTGAGCCGGCACCTGGGGCTCCATTTGTCCCAGAGTTACCTGGCAACTCTGAGAGGCAGAGAGCCTAAGCTGAGCTTGGCAGACTCACAGGCTGGAGAACAAAAACTGAGGGCCCACCAAGGAGATGGAGCTCAGGTAAAACCCCCAGTCTTGGAGCTGGGTGCAAAGGATGAACTAGAAATAACACAGACCTCACAGCCTCAAATCATCCCAGATTTCTGTGCAATTTCCATTTTCAATTTGCAACATTCAGTAAAAAATAACCAAGCATTTATAATAAATATAAATGGAATATAATCGATAATAATTTTGAATCACTATGTTGTACACCTGAAAATAATATAATATTGTAAATCAACTATACCTCAAAAAAACTCCAAACAAAAAAACAAACAAAACACCGCCAGGCATTTCTAGGTTTAAAACCAAGAAAAACAACTGACAAGAGAAAGAGATGGACACAGGATTCAGATATTGGCAATATCAGACACCAACTTCAAAATAATTTTACTTAATATGTTCACAGAATTAATGCACAGGAAGGAAAACTCTGGCAGAGAACTGGAAACTATAAAATAAACTCTGGAAATCCGGGAACCTCAAGAACTTAACAATACAGTATATTAAATTTAAAAACTCAATAGATGGGCTGAACAGCAGATCAGACAACACTGAAGAGAGATATGGAAGACAGTTCAGAAAAAAAAAATACTCAAAATTAAGCAAAAGAGACAAGAGATTGGGACATAAGAAAAAAATACATAAGAAACAGTGGCTATTGTGAAAAGACCTAAGATGTACATACTGGCATCCCCAAAAGAGAAAATGGAATAGAAGCAATATTCAAAAACACAATGGCTCAGGGACTTCCCTGGTGGTCCAGTGGGTGGGCTCCACACTCCCAATGCAGGGGGCCCGGGTTCGATTCCTGGTTGGGGAATGAGATCCTGCATGCACGCCGCAACTAAAAGTCCCCATGCCGCAACTAGGAGTCCACATGCCGCAACTAAAGATCCTGCATGCCGCAACGAAGATCCCGCATGCCTCAACTAAGCCCTGGCACAGCCTAAATAAATAAATAAATATTTAAATAAATAAATTTTAAAAAAGCATTTAAATAATGCAAAAAAGGAGTCACTCTTTAAAAAAAAAATATGATGGCTCAGAATTTTCTACAACTGATGAAAGACATCAAGGCACAGTGTCTAGTGAGCTCAGGCTGTTGTAACAAAATACCATAGACTGGGTGGCTTAACCAACTGAAATTTATTTCTTCACAGTTCTGGAGACTACAAGTCCAAGATCAGGGTGCCAGCATGGTCAGGTTCTGGTGAGGACGCTCTTCCTGGGGGCCATAATTCAGTCTATAGCACTCAGGTTGAAGAAATGCTATAGTCATAAAGCAGGACAAATACAAGTAATGCCCACATAGGCACATCAAAATAAAACCGCCAAAATCCAAGACAAAGAGAACTTCCTAAAAATAGTCAGAGGAAAAAATGCATATAACTTTCAAGGGAACATGTATTAGCAAGGGTCTCGTCAGGAGACAAAAACCATGCCAGTAAATTAAGCAGAGAAAATTTAATATTAAATGCTTTAACTAAAATATGGAGATTAACTAACTACTAAGAAGGACAAAAAGAACTCTAAAAAAGACAGGATTGGTATCTGTAGGGAGTAGCTACTTCCTCTTCAGCTCAGGGAGTACACCCAAAGAAGGAGCAAATTTGGAAGAGGCCCCACCCAAGGCTAAGACTTAGATCTTGCTGGAGAGGGTGTGGCTGCACCCCACTGGATTATAGAGAAAATCATTACCCCTCAGAATACAGGTGCATAAATCTTTAATAAAACATTAGTAAGTCAAATCCAGCAGTATATCAAAGGGTAATACACCATGATCAAATGGGGTTAATCACAGGAATGCAAGGTTTGTTTAACATTTGAACATCAATAATGTAATGAAACTATTAACAGAACAAAGGAGAATAAATTATTATCTTAACAGATGTAGAAAAAGCATTTGATAAATTTCAACACCTGTTCATGATAAAAACTCTCAGGAAACTACTATATACAAAAGACAACTTCCTCAACCTGATAAAGGATATCTATGAAAAATTCACAACTCACATTACCCTTAGTGATATAAGATAAAATGGTTTCCCCTAACTGATCCTTAATTAGGATCACAGCTTGGAGGCCCAGTTTCATCACTTCTATTTAACTTTGTAGTGGAGGCATTGGCCAGTGCAGTAAAGCAAGAAAAAGGAATTAAAGACATAAAGATATGAAAGGAAGAAGTAAAATTGTATTTATTTGCAGATGACACAATTATATACATAGAAGATCTTAAGGAATCTATAAAACAGGTATCAGAACTAATTAGTGAGTTTAGCATAGTTAGAAAAATGAGGCTATTATACAAAAATCAAATGCATTTCTACATGCTATCATTGAACAATATAAAAACTGAAATTAATTTAACAAACTATTTGCAAAATATATACAGTTAAAACTACAAAGCATCAAGACAACTAAGTCAGTATGTGATAATGATCATGGTTGATGAACCCACTTAGTGCTACAGAAAAACCATGAATAAATATCTAAATTAGACTGAGGACTCCAAGAACTAGAAAAGGGTAGAATGGAATATACCACAGTTAAAAACACAAGTTTGGAGCTATAAAGTTTGGGTTTGGTTCTTGAACTTTTACTTACTATTGTATGACTCTACTTCTTTTATGCTCCATCCCTTGAAAACGCCAATAAGGACCCACTTTTTTGGATTAAGTTAAATGAGATGATGTACGTGAAGCACAATGGCTGATATATAGTAGGTACTCAGGTAGATGCACATACAGCTCTAACAATAAACTGACTCTCAAGAAAGGTCCCTTGTCAGGGAACTAAGATCCCACAAGCTGTGCAGTGAGGCCAAAGAAAAAAGAAAAGAAAGAACTGTTGGGAGGATACCCAGTGAACTACAACAAGAATGTCCAGTAATGATGGTGATACAGGTGAAATGCCTCAATGTCCAGCAGATGCCTGCAGCCTCCGTCACTTCTCTGCAGTACTTAAAATTCCAGAAACTAAATACAACAGTCAGCAACAAAAGAGGAAGATCTGGTCCAGCATCACTACATGATGGGGGTTAATGTCCTCCTGGGCATGTGACATGCACTGTTGACTGAAAGCTTCTCTCTGGACACCCAATCCTGATCTCACTGACCAGACCTCTGACCAGAACCAGGCAGAGGCCTGAGGATCTCCACTGCTCTCACACAGTGACCTCGAAGCATCTGTCCCTGACTTCCTCGTTGTAAGATGTATCCCCTCGGAATCCCCTTGAACAGCTCTGACCACTCCCCTCAACAGAGAACTTCACTTTATACTGCATTTGTCACAGTCAGAGATGTTTGATGCCATTTGCTGAATTCATGGGATTAAAATGAAAAGTAAACAACAACAACAAACTACAAAGTATTGCTGCAATAAATTTTTAAAAGACTTAACTGGGGAGACACACCACGCTAATGGCAGAAGACTCAGTATTGTTAAGACAAGAATTCTCCTCAAATTGGTCTACACATGCAACGCAATCACAGTACAAATCCCAGCAGGCTTGTTAGAAACTGATGAGCTGATTCTAAAATTGACATGGAAATGCAAGGAGCTAGAATAGCCAAAACCATTTTGAAAGGGAACAGATTTCCAGTAAAGCTACAATGATCAAGACAGTGTGGTTCTGGCATAAGGATAGACATAGAGATCTATGTCATAGGACAAAGCAAAAGGACTACACAATTACATTCAAATGATTTTTGTCAAAGGTACCAAAGTAATTTAATGGGAAAAAGACTTTATTTCCATGATGGTGTGGGAACAAATGTACATCCATACAGAAAAAACTGACCCTTGACTCACTGCACGTCATGTATAAAAGTTAACTTGAAGCGGACAATAAACTTAAACATAAAAGTTAAAACTATAACAGTTTTAGGAGAAAATCTTCACTACCCTGGGGTACGCAAAGATTTCTTAGGTGGGGCACAAAAGTATAAATCATAAAAGAAAAAACTATTAGGTCGGATTTTATCCAAATGAAAAACTCCTGGTCTTTAGGAGATTGTTGTGAAAATGAAAACAAAAGTCAGACTGACCAAAAATATTCACAAGATGTAGATCTGACAATGATTTATATCCAAAATATGTAAAGGTCTCTTGAAGACAAACAACACAATTAAAAAGTTGGCAAGAGACATGAATATACATTTTATTAAAGAATATAAATTAATGGCCAATAGCACATGAAGAGTCACTTAGCACCATTAGTCACTAGGCAAATGCTAGTTAAAGCCTCAGGACACAGCATCACACACCCATTAGACAGCTAAGATTAAAGAGACTAAGAACACCAAGTATCAACGTGGATGCAGAACATCTGGCCACTCACACATGACTGGGGCGAATGCTGAGCTGGGAAGTTTCTGATAAAGTTAAACACACACCTGTCACAGCACCCAGCCATTCCATTCTTCAGACACAAAAGAATACAGTATCATCTTCTATTTATCTGAAGCTCTAGAAAAGATAAATCTAATGTATGAGAAAAAGCAGATCAATGGTTGTTTGGGTCTGGGGGCTAGGGTGGGGGATTAACTGGGATGAGGTACAAGGGAACTTTCAGGACATATTTTGAGTGTGATGGTGGTCCCATGGGTGTATAAAGCTGTCAAGACTCATCAAACTATATACTTAAAGTGAGTTCATTTTATTGAATGTAAGCTATATTTCAACAATGTCAATTTAAAAATGTAAAAACAAGGGCTTCCCTGGTGGCGCAGTGGTTAAGAATCCACCTGCCAATGCTGGGGACATGGGTTTGAGCCCGGGTCTGGGAAGATCCCACATGCTGTGGAGCAACTAAGCCCGTGAGCCACAACCACTGAGACTGCGAGCCACAACTACTGAGCCCGCGCACCACAACTACTGGAGCCCACGCACCTAGAGCTTGTGCTGCACAAGAGAAGCCACTGCAATAAGAAGCCCGCGCACTGCGACAAAGAGTAGCCCCCACTCGCCACAACTAGAGAAAGCCTGCGCGCAGCAGCAAAGACCCAATGCAGCCAAAAATAAATAAATAATTTTTAAAAAATGTAAAAACAAATGAAGGGGAAATTACAGCATTTTCAAACAATAAAAATATAACTTTTCACTGGCAAACCTGCACTAAAGGGAATAAAGAAAAATGATCTCAGATGGAAGCTCTGAGGTGCAGGAAGGAATGAAAGACAATAGAAGATGTAAATATGTGGGTAAAAATAAGTATTAACTCTATAGAATATTAATAATGTTTATGGAGATGATAATATATGGAGAGTTAAAATATATGACAGTAATTGTATACAATTAAGGAAGTGAGTAAACGAAGTTAATTGTTCTAAGGTCCTTGCCATCACCTGGAAAGTGGTAAAAGTACTAATTTATATTAGACTTTAATAAGCCGGGGGTTGCCAAAACTATGGCCCTCGGGCCAAATCCAGCCAGCAGCCTATTTTTTGTATGGCTTGAAAGCTAATAACAAGCCTTATAATTTTAAAGGGCTGTAACAGAAGATAAAGAAGAATAAACAACAGAGGCTTTATGTGGCTCACAGAGGCTTAAGTGTTCACTGCCTGGCCTTTAACAGAAAACACAAGGAGACCATGGCTCTGGGTAGCCACTCGAGTGTAGGAAAAGAACACATAGTTATTAACAAGCCAAAAGAAGGGGAGGAAGGGTAGTAAAACTGTTAATCAATCTAAAAGATGGCAATGCAGGAGAAAAAAAGGAAGGTGTAAAAAAGAAATGGGGGAAAAAACAAAAAAGAAACAGGGTGGTAGATTTAAACTCAAATATGTCAATTATTATACCAACTATAAAAAGACTTGATACTTCAATTAAAGTCACCAATTTTGGGGATGTCTCTGGTGGCTCAGTGGTTAAGAATCCACCTGCCAACGCAGGGGACACGGGTTCGAGCCCTGGTCCGGGAAGATCCCACATGCCGTGGAGCAACTAAGCCCGTGCGCCACCACTACTGAGCCTGTGCTCTAGAGCCCGTGTGCCACAACTACTGAAGCCTGCGCGCATAGAGCCCGTGCTCTGCAACAAGAGGAGCCACCACAATGAGAAGCCTGTGCACTGCAACGAAGAGTAGCCCCCGCTCGCTGCAACTAGAGGAAGCCCGCGTGCATCAACAAAGACCCAACACAGCCAAAAATAAATAAATAAATAAATAAATAAATACATTTATAAAAAATAAAATCAAAAAATTTTAGTCTAGATTTAAAAACAGAAAAGTCAACTATATCCTGCTAAAAACAGATACACCTTAAATATATAAAGCTATAGAAATATATATAAAGATACCTGCTTAAATATATATAAAATTATTTACATATCATACATAAAATTATGTACACACACATTATGTATATACATATGAAAAGACACACTCTACAAACACTAACCAAATGATAGCTGTATGGGTACGCTACTATCCTACAAAGTGGACTCTGGCAAAGGCATTACCAGAGATGAAGAGTGACATTTCTTGGTGACAAAAGGTTCAATTCGTTCTACCAGGAAGGGGAAATCAGTCACGGCTAATGTGTCCTTCTGCAGTTCTGAAGGACAAAGCATGTGGTCAAAATGGGAATGGGCTTTTAATTTAAAGTAAAATGACAATAAATTGTCAAAATTACTTCTTGAACAAGAAGAGAAGAGGAAGTTGAGGTATATGTATCAGCAAACGTTTAATTAAAAATGTGGCAGGTTATAGGAAACCATAACATGGCATTAGGCTGAGGGCACAACAGGCATTCAGGATGATGGAAGAAATTTTCACATACTGAGGTATGGGTAAGTCATTCTGGCTTATACATGATTTGGCCTGAAGTTTATGTTAACTAGAACAGCCTGTCTTATAGCCTGTTTATCATACATTGTACAACTGCTTTAACCACTAAAGAAAAGAATGCAATATCCAGGGAATTCCCTAGGGGTCCAGTGGTTAGGACTCGGCACTTTCATTGCTGGGGCCCGGGTTCAAGCCCTGCTCGGGCAACTAAGATTCTGTAAGCTATGCGGCATGGCCAAAAAAAAAAAAAAAAATGCAGAGTATCCAGAAGAATTTCCACTTGAAAACAGGGATAAATGCCTCCCTTCCTATGACACCCATGCTAGTTCCCCTTCAAAGATAAGTTCCCTTCTCAGATGCCAAGGTCATGCTGCCTTGCAGTGTAGCTGCTAATCTGTCTCTTTTGAAAGCTTGAAGGGATGTACCTCTGTCATGTTTGGTGTATATTCTTTGTTCTGACAGGATATAAAACTGTGCTGAAAACCATGCTTCTCCAGAGCAGCTCCTCAGAGCTACTGAGAGGCTGTCCTGGACTACAGCCCTCAGTTTGGCTCAAATAAAACTCTCTTCTATCCTTTATTATAGATTGTTTACTGATTATTTGCGTCAACAGGGACAATCAATAGGAAAAGACGAGCTACATATTAAGAGCACTGACAACTCGAGGTTGGACCATTAGGGAGCCAGTATGTCCAGGTCCTCAGGGAACATAAGAGGCTCTCAGACTTTTTTGATCACAACTCCTAGTAAGAAATGCATTTTGCATGGTGACCTGATATACACATATACACAATCATATGTAAATGTACACATTCAAACAATAGGGCCAGAGAGCATTCATGTTGCTAGAAAAACAAGGATATTTTCTAACCTTTTCTCTTTTTTTTAATGCAAGGCTGTGACCCACCAAACTGATTTTACAGGCACTAATAAACTATGACCTGCAGTTTAAAAAAATGTTGACTTAAATGAAGCTCTTGTTAATTTCTCCTGGAAGATACTGGCTATCAAAATAGTTTGATGGTGAACAAAGCACCTGAGAGATGTGAGAGATTAGAAAATTACATAATTCTACCTCTGAATAAGCTGACTGATATTTTTCAAAAGCCACACAGGCAGCTTGTTTCCGAATGATTTTTTAAAAATCTGTACTGAGCCTTAAAATCGAACGGTTTATGTGTGCAGCTCTGCTGTTCCTCACATCCCTTTCCTTCTGCCTTTAACAGCTCCCACAGAACAGAAGCCTGCCAATCTTTACTTGTGAAGCAAATGTAGAAAAATGTATCTTAAAATCCTGGGGGGAAAGGAGTGATGATTTCCAAGGCTCAGTGGTGAGCAGGAGTTAAAACAACACTGGAGATAAATCTCCCTTTTACTGAATTTATTACAGAGTGATAAACTATTGCCCATTCGCGGAGCCAGCCAACAACAGCACCAGTACTGGCACGAGTCCCTCTGGAGATTGCGAACAAAAGCCAGAGAGACACGGGGTCAAAGAGAGGGAAGGAGCAGTTTCCCACGTGCTTATTCAATATGTTTACGACACAATGAAAACAGGTTCTTTTCTATTAAATAGTACAGAAATAAATCTGAACCTAAGATTATTTTTTAAGCATTCCCTGAAAAAACCTGATTTTCTTTGGCCTTCCTGGTGTCAAGGCTGATCTTCAGACAGACCCTTTACTGAGAGCTATAGGCCCAGGAGCCAAGCAGAAGTCTCCTCCAAGCAGAGTACTCTGAAAAGCTGCTAAAAAGCCTGTAACATTCGGAAAAGGCAGTTTCTAAAATGAGGGGAAGAGGCGAAATCCAGACGAGCTCCAGGGAGCACCCCTCTTGGTCCAGACGGGCAAGGAGCACTTCCCTCCTGAGATGCTCCCCTACCTTCAGGCTGTGCTCTCCAGGTGTCCCCGCTTGAATGTACTGAAGCACCCTCACAGGGAGCTTCTCGGTAAAGAAGGTGGGAGGAGGGGAGGGGGAGGGGGAGGGTGGGGCTGTTGGAGGGCGGAGCTGGCCTGCTCAGCAGCAGACTTGGACTTAACGCCTCCAAGTGTTTCATACAGATTGATCCTAACCTTTCTAGGCCATGGGATGCCAGGGTTACTCCACACCTCGTGCTGAGTAGGACTGCCGGCAGTCTTGCTGGAAATTCTGTCTCTTCCCGTCAATTTGTTAAAACACCACAGAAACGATAGTTTCCAAATACAATCAGGTTGCGTTTGCTGTTCTTGATCTTCCAGGATAATTTTCCTCTGAGGTTTTCCTGGCAGGGCTGCATTAAATAGACATGAGAGCTCCTCTTCCTCCCAGGTACCTGGTGCCCCGGAGACCAGACACTTAGACTCATGAAACTCATGCCACCTCCCTTGTAAGACCTTTCCTGATATGTCCCCAACCAAAATGAACCCTTCCTCCCTCTCAACATCCACACACGAACTTGCAGAATGTTAAGGGATCCTTCAGTTTACACGCAGCACAGAGATAAGGGGGTGGAATCAGAGAGGCCTGCGTGTGAACCCTCCAGGCTCTGCCACTTCTCACTGTGTGACTCTGGGCAGGTTACCTAACCTCTCTGCGACTCAGCCACATCATCTGTACCACCCAGCCCCACAGGAACTAGAAAAGTGGAATAAGTTAACACCTAACAAGTTCGCACAAAACCTGGTACATCGTAAGGGCTCAGAAATTATAGCTGCTCCTATTTATTTGCTACAAACCCCCCACAAGTTCTAAAACAAATTAAATCAGAAATTTTGGAAGTGCCCAAATAAACTCAACCCCTAAGTTTAATATAACAAACATGATAATTTTTTGAGCAACCTAAGTTACATGTAGCACATTTTCACTTTTGTAACTTGTAAAGTAGCCTTTGGGAAAATAATTCCAAATTATATATCTGAGAAGAACTCACATCCAAAATATATAAAGACCACTTACAATTCAATAATCAGAAGACAACCCAGAGAAAGTGTGGGTAAAGATGTTAACGGGCACTTTGCCATAGAAGATAGATAGCAAATGAGCACAGGAAAGGTGCTCCACATGGCGCGCCTTAGTGAGTTCAAATTAAAACCCCACACTCACAAGAATGGCTATAATCAAAGGAGCAGGCGATGACAAACGTGGAGAGGATGTGGAAAAACCCACCTCTCAGGCACTGCTGATGGGAATGTGAAATGCTACAGCCACTTTGGAAAATAATTTGGCAATTTCTTAGAAGTTAAACATAAATTTGACCATATGACCCAGCAATTCCACTCCTAGGAATCCACCCAGGAGAAATGAAAATAAATGTCCATATAAAGGCTCGTACATGAGTATTCATAGCAACATTCCTCCTAAGAGCCATTGACTGATGATCAATGATATGGATAAATAAAGAAATGGAATACCATTCAACAATAAAAAGGAATAAAATACTGGTACATGCTATAATATCAATAAATCCTGAAAATATTATGCTAAGTAAAAAAAAAAAAAAAAAAATCCAGACAAAGAAGACCCCATTGTTTGATTCCACTTACATGGAATGTCCAGAAAAGACAAATATACAGAAAAGAAAGTAGATTAGTGGTTGTCTGGAGCTGGGGTAGCAATGGGATTAACTATAAATGGGCACAAGGGATCTTATTAGAGTGATGGGAATGTGTTAAAACTGGATTATGGTGATAGTTGCATAAATCAGGGAATTTACTAAAAACCATTGAGTTGTACACTTAAAGTGGTGTGTAAATTACACCCAATAAAGCTGTTGGAAAAAGTACAACAAAGACAACCCCCTCAAATGCCCTAATTGGATATATAAGTGATACTACAAAACCCACTTTATTTTCAAAATGTCATGTTTTCTGCATTGACCCAACAATGAGGCAGGCTGGAGAGAATCGTTTGTTGTCGAGCTACTTAATTTTGTTACACTAAAATTCTACTTTTTTTTTTTTTTTCTTTTTTCTGGCTGTGCCGCATGGCTTGCGGGATATTAGTTCCCGGACCAGGGATTGAACCTGGGCCCTCAGAAGTAAAAGCACGGAGTCCTAACCACTGGACCGCCAGGGAATTCCCCAAATTCTACTTCTTAGTAGATGTAAAATTTTCTCTCTTCCCATTTTTCCTTTCTTTCCCTTAATAAACCAGTAGTTTTTTTCCACTTGGAAGTCATCTATTTCTTGCTTTTCCTGGCATCCCCAAAACTCATGCTGCCTGGGTCGGAGGGGCCTTACACATCGTCTCCAGTGCAACCAACCTCCTGGTTCACCTCGCCCCTCACAGCCCTCACTCTGCCTGGGGTGCGCCCCCTGCTACCCAGCTCGTCTTGGGGGTTTTGACCACCGGGCGGTTCTTCGGGATACCAAGACCGCTTTCGCTGAAGCTCCCGCCCGGCAGCTCTGACGCTAGCACTTCTTGGTACCAGACAGATACATGTAATTCACCTGAATCTCATGAGTCTTCCATTATCTAAAACAGTTACCTGTCATTCCAGAGCCTTCTCTGCTCCAGGCTCAAAATCCCAGTTCCTTAAAGTGCTTCTCACATGGCCGCCCACTCCATGTCCCACCCCATCCCCTCAGGGTCTATCACCTCCCTTCTCTAGATTTTTCTATTTCTGGAGCAGTCATTTCGAAGAGTTGACCCAAATTAAGTTCAGTTTACTAAAATACTGACTTTTTCCACAGGGGCTAGTGTTCTATCAAATTTTCCAAATCCCATACTTATACATGTGATTTCTGGGGACCACTGTGAGATCTATATACATAATTCTGATCATCTGCATTTAGCTACTCAGCATGTCAAGACCTTTTTATATTCTAGTATTGGGTTCACCTCAAAGTTTTCTTAATATGAGCAAATTCTTAGTTTAGCTCTCATTACTTCTAATAACAGTACCGTTACTGTTGATTTGAATTTCTGAAAACTTTTTGCATCATTTTGCTCTACTTTCTATGGTTAATTATTAAACGCATCCTTGTTGTAGCAGAAGAATGGTGCCATCATGAGATCGTGCAATGGTGAGGCGAGTTGTTGGTGCTGTCACATCTAAACTGACTCCTGCTATACCTGGAATAGAAGGAGGAGCATTCTGGCTGCGATCCCAGTAGTAAAAAGCAAAGCTTTATAGCTCTAAGACATGATACATGGCACACCAAATTGACCTGGGCCATCATTCATGGAAGTAATCTTACAGATCTTGCAAAAGGACCAGCTGACCACCTTCTTCAGGTAAGATGAGGGACAACCCTCCCTGTGGCTTTCCAGTTGTACCCATTCTCCATCTTGCAAACAGAGCGCATCCATCAGGCTTTGTACTACCGCTCCCTTTGGTGGAAAGCTGCAGCTAACAGACTTACAGAGCAAAGCATGGCCGGTGTTCCTTGCCACTGATCCAAATACTGCCTCCTCTGTGAAGCCCAGCCCGTGGGTCCTCCTCCATGGAGTTGGCCCCAGAATCTCCAGCTTGCCAAGGGCTCTCTCCTCTCTGGACCACTATCCACTCACAGACATTCACTGACTGCCCACTACACGCTGTCCACACAGGAGAGGAGGCCAACCTCTTACCAACCTCTTACTGAGCGTCCAGTCCAATCTCAGCTCCAAGAGGCTTGCAGCCTAGTGAGCTCAGGCCTTCCTTGTTAATGGTTCTACAGATATGAACCTGAGCCCCCTGATCAGTTTTTAAGCTCTTGAGGACACACCATCTCGTACACTGTTAGTCTTCTCCCATCATCACCCCCTAGCACCTGGTGTGGTACACACCGCTGGCACGCCAACACTTGCCGGTGGCTGGCATGGAAGCGTAAACGTCACCGCATACCCATACAGCAACCCAGCAACTATAGTTGGAAACAATCTGGCTCCATCTCCTATTTAGGTGCTAACCAAGCTACTAAGTGCTCAGCTGCCCTGTGTGACGTAGTGATTTGAGTCAGACTTGAGAGGCCACTGTGAACCCTCTAAGTGCGTTAATTCTAAATACCGGACCTACGAATGCCCTTCCAGGGCGGCACTTGGAGCACACCAAACTTGTGCCCAACTCAGTCTGCGAGGCTCCCGGTTGGGATGCTGTCCCCCACCTCGCGGGGTCGGCTCCTTCCGGCCAGGTGGAGCGCCCTCCAGGAGACAGGCCTTCCAGGCTGCTCAATCAGAGAAGCACCAGTAACCATGTTATGGCTCCATCTAGCACACTTTGTAATTTCATATTTTTTAATTTATGTTTTCATGTTTCCTTCTCCTGATAAGAATGCAAGGGCACACACCAACTCTTTGCTGAATGAATGAATGAACAGTCCAAGAAAGAGATGCCTGGTTCCTAGGCGCGTCTAAGCTTAGAATCTCAGATGCCCCTCTCAAAAGTAGGCATCTCACGTGTGACTCACTGGCTTCTAGTTCAGAAGACGTGCTCAGATCAGCGTGGGCAAGTGTTGTGTCTGGAAAGAAAACCCGGCACAATGACCAGGCGGTTTGGCGGATGGAGCAGGCAGGAGCTGGCTTTGTCACTTACAAGTGACTGAGCAAGACACTCAACCTCCTCTCGTCTTGGTTTCCAGGGTCTGAGATGGAGATGGTGCCAATAGTCACTCCCTGGACTGGTGTGTGGACCAAAGAGCCAATGCACCTCTGACAGCTCGGGCGCACCAAGGCCTGTGCCAACATGGGTGACAGTGGGGCTCTGAGTCCTGTATTGAGGGACAGGTCTAGGGACCACTGCTTCGTGTAACTGCCCCCCACCCCAACCCAATGAAGCAGCGGCCACTGCCGGGCTGTAAGGGAGAGGATCGTGTTGCAGAGCTGGACTTGAACAAGCTCTCAGAGACAGGTTAACAAGAAGTAGACTAAGAAAGGAGGGAAGCAGTGCCAGCATCAATAGGGACAGAAATGGGATGAGGCACTGACTCAGCCTTATCTTCTCCGTCACAGGCCTGCTGCAATAAGCGTCCCCGGAGGCACCAGCAAGACTCAGGAGACAATGTCACCACAAGGAAGGCCAATCTGAGAGTGACTGGTAGGCACGCGCTGAGGCCCCAGTGGCCTTCCCCTCTCACCGCCTGACGCCTGTCCTCGATTAAGAAAAGCCGCCTGCACTGCCATCTGCATCCCCAGATCTCACGGATTCAGCATCCATTAGAGACCCACAGACACATTTTCTTCAGGACACCGGGAGGGCGCCGAGGGCACCAGGCGCCAGGAGATGAAATGAGTGCCGCAGATGTTTAAACGCCCCGAGCGGCCCTGTGCAGCCTTTGCTTGGATGACGAAAGGCCAGGATTTGGTCCCACTGAGAAGGAAATGGACTCTCTCTGCACTGTGAGCAGGTGCCCCACGGAGGCCTTGGGAACCTCTCATGCTCCCCGGGCAGCTCATCCATGGCTTCCTCCCAGACAAGCCTCCTTCACGCTGGCTGATCAGCACAGGCCAGAGAGACCGTAAGGGGTGTGGGGACCCGCCCTCCTTCCCCTTCCGACCTGAGCAGGATCAGAGCGCAGAAAAGCCCGGTCCCGCCCAGCCACTCTCCCCGGTGGTGGCGCTCCAAGACCAGGCTGATTGATGCCTGCTGTGGGGCTGGGGACGATCTGTGACTCTGTTCCCCCTCAGCGTTCCCACATTTCCGCCAATTACTCACATTCTCTCCATTGCACCATCTCTTGGGGTTTTGTTTTCCCCACTTCATTTCCAAATTAGCTTCCAGTGAATCATTACTCATCTTCTCAGTGACTGGCAGGCGTTAATGAATTAGTGATTTTCACCTTCAAGCAGCCGATACAATATATTTATGTTGGAAACAAAGGTACTTTTTGAATCAAGACTGGTATCTTTTGACAGTTTTCCTTTGAAACATAATACATGTGTACAATTACAGCTTGACAGCAGAGTAAATTCTAATCACAGCTACCGAGCAGCAGGCACAGGCTGCCGCCAGCCCTGGACCTCTCTGCCCACGCTGGCCCCATGGGACGCCGTTTCCCTTCCTGTCACGATGCTGGGACAGGCCACTCGGCAAGGCCTGGGCAGTCAGACACTGGGCTGGCTACTTGCCTGCCGGAGCCTCGGTTTCCCCGTCTTTGGAATGTGGACAATAATAGCATCTCCCTTCGAAAGGCTCTAGGGAGGACTAGAGAGTTAATATATGTAATGCACTTAACACAGTACCTGGCACATAGCAAGTGCCCAATAAATGTCACCTATTATTCTTCCTAATTCTCAACTAAAGAATCATGGGTTACCCTGTATTCTCAAGCCACAATTCATGTATGTTTTTACCTCTTCCTCACTGTATCCACGGGACTCAGATGAGACCAGGATTCTTTTTTTTTTTTTAATTTATTTATTTTATTTTTATTTTTGGCTGTGTTGGGTCTTTGTTGCTGCGCATAGGCTTTCTCTAGTTGCGGCGAGTGGGGGCTACTCTTTGTTGCGGTGCGTGGGCTTCTCATTGCGGTGGCTTCTCTTGTTGTGGAGCATGGGCTCTAGGCGCGTGGGCTTCAGTAGTTATGGCACGTGGGCTCAGTAGTTGTGGCTCGCGGGCTCTAGAGTGCAGGCTCAGTAGCTGTGGCACACGGGCTTAGTTGCTCCGTGGCATGTGGGATCTTCCCGGACCAGGGCTTGAAACTGTGTCCCCTGCATTGGCAGGCAGATTCTTTTTTTTTTTTTTTAACATCTTTATTGGAGTATAATTGCTTTACAATGGTGTGCCAGTTTCTACTTTATAACAAAGTAAATCAGCTACACATACACATATGTTCCCATATCTCTTCCCTCTTGCATCTCCCTCCCTCCCACCCTCCTTATCCCACACCTCTAGGTGGTCACAAAGCACGGAGCTGATCTCCCTGTGCTATGCGGTTGCTTCCCACCCGCTATCTATTTTACGTTTGGTAGTGTATATATGTCCATGCCACTCTCTCTCTTTGTCACATCTTAACCTTCCCCCTCCCCATATCCTCAAGTCCATTCTCTAGTAGGTCTGTGTCTTTATTCCTGTCTTGCCACTAGGTTCTTCATGACCTTTTTTTTTTTTTCCCTTAGATTCCATATATATGTGTTAGCATACTGTATTTGTTTTTCTCTTTCTGACTTACTTCACTCTGTATGACAGACTCTAACTCCATCCACCTCACTACAAATGACTCCATTTCGTTTCTTTTTATGGCTGAGTAATAGTCCATTGTATATATGTGCCACATCTTCTTTATCCATTCATCCGATCATGGACACTTAGGTTGCTTCCATGTCCTGGTTATTGTAAATAGAGCTGCAATGAACATTTTGGTACATGACTCTTTTTGAATTATGGTTTTCTCAGGGTATATGCCCAGTAGTGGGATTGCTGGGTCATATGGTAGTTCTATTTTTAGTTTTTTAAGGACCCTCCATACTGTTCTCCATAGTGGCTGTATCAATTTACATTCCCACCAACAGTGCAAGAGTGTTCCCTTTTCTCCACACCCTCTCCAGCATTTATTGTTTGTAGATTTTTTGATGATGGCCATTCTGACCGGTGTGAGATGATATCTCATTGTAGTTTTGATTTGCATTTCTCTAATGATTAATGATGTTGAGCATTCTTTCATGTGTTTGTTGGCAATCTGTATATCTTCTTTGGAGAACTGTCTATTTAGGTCTTCTGGCAGGCAGATTCTTAACCACTGCGCCATCAGGGAAGCCCGAGACCAGGATTCTTTTTTTTTTTTTTAATTAATCAATTTATTTATTTATTTATTTATTTATGGCTGTGTTGGGTCTTCATTTCTGTGCGAGGGCTTTCTCTAGTTGCGGCGAGCGGGGGCCACTCTTCATCGTGGTGCGCAGGCCTCTCATTATCGCGGCCTCTCTTGTTGCGGAGCACAGGCTCCAGACGCGCAGGCTCAGTAATTGTGGCTCACGGGCCTAGTTGCTCCGCGGCATGTGGGATCTTCCCAGACCAGGGCTCGAACCCGTGTCCCCTGCATTGGCAGGCAGATTCTCAACCACTGCGCCACCAGGGAAGCCCCGAGACCAGGATTCTTAAGATGGAGACTGCAGCTAAGTTAAAACGTTCAAGGTTTCAACCGAAAATCAAGCTCCAAATCCAGGCTCAGCTTCAGCCACTGCTCCTGGACTAAACAGGGGCAAAACTGCTATTCAAGGTTCTGAGGAAGCAGGACACAGCAACTCATTTTATTCAAGACAATGGATTGTTAGCTATTTAAAATATGCTGTTTACACAATAGATGTTAATTATGAATAATTTTTTGGTACGCTCTGCGCCTCCAGTGATCAGAATACTAACAGCCTCATGGAATAGCTCCCACATCTTTCTGATTCCCGGGAGCTTTGAGTACCCTAATATTTCTAGCATGGTTTAAGCGTTTCATTACTTTGTTTCAGGGCTGAAAAATGTCCCTTAATTTCCAAGTATGGATCTTACTGCCAGTCTCTCAAAGGATTCGGAATATTGTCGGAATATAAACATGTACTGCAGTGGCAACATGCCTATTTATCAGGCTGCTGGGTTCACTTAGATAATTAGAAATCGGGACATTTCTCAGAGAAGGTTCACTATAATTTACTTCTAGACACAGCAGCTTAATTAGAAAACAAATTCCTTGCCTAGCTTTAAAGATTGCTAAATAATTACAACACACACACCGCCCATGTATTCTCTTTGGTCTTGTGCTGAGACTCTAAACAACACATTTTGCACATCTGACAAAGGTGGCTGAGACTGGGAAGGGGTTAATCCTTGATATCCTGGGGAACCTTATGCTGAGCTGCTGCACAGAGGCAGCTGTTTGAAACAAACCACATTTATCAAAGAATTACCATGCAGCGATTCTGAAGTGTGAAACTTTTCAATCAATTTCTCCAGTGATGGCAAAGAGGAGGGCGACGACAGGATCGGGCTGCATTTCTGACTGTCTACTGGCAGTAAGGGAAGGTGCTGGAAGATGGCTGGAAAGGCAGGTCACACAGGTGAAGCCTGGCGCCACCCTCAAGTCCCCACACCTGACGCTCCAGACCCCGAGGCTCTCGGGGGCTCCTTGGATGGGGTCGCCTGCCATGCAGCGTGCAGGGCAGGACTCCCTCACCAGCTCACGCTGACATTAAGCGCCGGCGCCGGTCCTAACAAGCTGTGGCCCTGGAAACCTGGGCGCGCACAGAGCCACACGCAGGGGAAGGCGTGGCAGCTCGGGCCATGTGCCTGCCATCCTGGTCCACACACTCCAGGCCTCGGCATGGCCACTTGCCAGGCTGTGCCAGGACCATCCTTTACACACGCAGAGCAGGCACCCGGGAAGGGAAGGGGTGGGCAGAGGACCAGATGGACATTATTCTTATTTTCTGCAGGTCATTAAACTTGAAGGAAACAAAACCCAACAACACAGGCCAGTGCCCTTCCTGTTTTGTTTCATCTCTGTATTGTGACTTGTCACTCCAGTCAGGTGGTATGGTGACCAGGGTCACCTTCACACTTAGGGGTGACGGAGAGGTTCTCAAGTTTAAGATTTTCCGTGTGGTGAGCTGAAACCAGAGTCATACTGGATGCAAAATGCCTTAAAACGCTCGTGAAACCAGCAACATGTCAGTGGCAGCCCCACCAGCGCTCTGTTGATATGTCTCCAGGAGCTCCCTGACATGGGTTTATCCACACCGTCCACACAGCCCACACAGCCCATGCCATCCACACACGGACACTTTCCATGCAAGAATACTTTCTTAGGTGCTTCCTTGCTGATAGGGTTTCTTCCTCTCCCCCACCAATCGACAGTGCTTAGGATTTTGTTAGGAATAAAGAACTGCTAAAGAATAAATGAAACGGGACCAAGGGATTGAGCAAAAAAGCCAATTTCTGTTTGGTCCTATAATTGTAACTAAGCACAAGTTATCCTGCCAATTAACCTGGACCCACAAACGAGCTGCACTGGAAGCCCACGTGAGGTTCTCACTTTGCCCCCTAAAGGCTCAGCTTGCTCAGTCACGCCGCCAAGAGGGTGGGGTGAACCTCCCTGGGAGAAGCATCCATGACGCTCCGCTAGACACTCCCTGCACCTCTTCTGGTGAGTCATAGCCACGTCCCAAAGGTGGGCGGGCTTGTGCAGAGGAGGGGCATCCAGTGGACAAAGGGCACTTGATATGGCGAGAATGGCCATCCAAGGAGAGCACTGCCAACAAGACGGAGGAAAAGGGTAAATCAGCCTGGACAGCCTGGCCCAGAGCAGCAGTTCAGGCACTCAGCATGGCAAGGATTCACAAGTAAGGAATCACCTCACACGACAGCTCCCGAGTGGACCTGCTTCACCAACGTGCAGGTAAACATCACGATGAGTTATGACCCTGACGGAACCCCAAGCAGCCCCAGTGCAGCGAGTGGAGACCAAACACAGCCCCAGAGAGGCGGATGCCAAGAGCTTGCTGCATCCAAGAGCTGCATATGTTGACCAGAAATCTCCAGAAAATGATGATAAAATAGGTGAAAAATAATGAGACATTGCCCCCAGGAATGTTCTCTGAATACAGAAACCTTAGCAGCCTGGAAGACTCTATTGAACACAGATGTGCTGCATTTCTCTCTAGCCTTGTAACTGCAAAATCACATCTGCTTCTTGAAATTTTTTCTTCTTACAGACTGTAAGCACAGTTGGGGAAAAAAATCTAAAAATTAAAAAAACAGAATAGCATTTTAAATGGAAAAATCTCTCAAGTAAGCTACAGAAATTAAGAACTTGTATCTACTCAGAAATAGATCTCACGGTTTTAGTGGCTGGGTATCTTAAGGAGCTGCACATCTGGATTTCTACTAGGGCCATATAACTAAAGTTTGGAGTTTGTCCTGGCATAAAAAATAAACATAATTCAACCCCACACATTCACTCTAACCTTGGCCAGGCTACGAGGGGAGCAAGCCACGTGGCACCTCCAACTGAAAACGATGATGTGTGTGAGTCTCAACTGAACTATACTTTTGCTAAGTTGTATTCAGAGAACGATGACTCAGACCCAAATTAATGTACCTTGAAAAGTTATTCACAATAAAAACTCGAGGTTTCTAAAATATCTTCTTCTTACTCTCTTTTTGTCACCACCATCACAAACCCACCCAAATGAAGCTCCATCTGGGGGGAAAAGTGTGGTTCATTCTGGATGCTTGTAGCCTGTCCCAATTAATCTGGACAAAGTGCTTTTCTAAAATGCAAACCCCTCTGGAATGGGAATGATCTCTTTTTAAATTGCACAGCTAGCTGGACTTTGGGTACACAATTTTCCAAAAGTTGTGTGGCAGCATTCACCCAATGGTGGACAGGGCCGGTGTATGAAAGACATTTTCCCCCTTCAGTCTTTATCAGAAATCCAAATGGCTTCAGAAATGCAAAGTAGTATTAACCATTATCACCACTGCAGCTCGGCGGGAAAGTGGTAAAAGAACAGAAGTATTTGTGGGTTGATGCCCACAGAGCCAACAGTACCACATGCTCCTCAGTCCGACCTGTATGATGGGGACAGATGTGGGGGTGACAGGGGTGTGACCAGCGAGTGTGACTCCTAAGGGTGAGGCCAGGACTCCAGCCACGTCTGTCCATCTGCAGTCTTTCCACCACATCCCCTTCCTCGCCCCCATTCCCACTCAGGATGCTATTAATGATGTTTTTCTTTTTAAATTAAAACACAAAGACACCCAGTCTTTTAGCATTTCACCAACGTTGTAGTATCACCTGGCACGGGAGATGGGGAGATGGAGAAAAGAGGACCCTGTGAACCAACCTTCATAGGCCAAAGTGTAGACTCACCAGCTGAGAAAGTCACTTCGCCCTGGGGAAGGGGAGGGATCAACACTGGGTGTTTCCAGGAACACTGGTGGCTGCAAACTCTGAAGTCCTGATTTAGGAAAACTGTGCTTGATGAAAAATACTAAAATCTTATTATATAAGGGTGTTTGCTTCTATATTTCCATCCTCATTAGCCAGTTTAAGTAGCAAGAGTAAAGGTTTCTCCCCAAGAAACAATGGAGCACATTTCATGGTAGAAAGACCACACCCCTCTCAAATTCTGTTCTCCATTTCCTCTGGTCCCCGCTTCCCTGGTTCAGGTGTTTCTGCTATGACTTCCTTTAGTCATTCTGACCTGTATCTCTTACAGGGTATCTTATTTCCCCCACATTCTATATTAATCCTATTTTTGAAGTTGTCGTATAGTACATTGGTTAGGGGTATGCGGCGCTATGATTTTAGCACGTGTAGCTTTGTGGAACCAGCACCACACTCAGGATAGTGAACATTCCATCACCTTCATAGCCTCTCTCTATAGTCCTGTTCTCTGACCCTGCAGTTCTGTCTCTTCCCGAATGCCACATGAATGGAACCAGACCTGTGTCACCTTTCACTCCACGAAGGACCTCTGGGACCCCTCGTGGCTGTGGACCCGAGGGCCTCCCTTCTTCCTGGAGGTGGTGCTCCTCTGTACGGACGCACCACAGTCTGTTTATCCATTCACCCCCAGGACATTCTGGTTGTTTCTAGGTTTGGATGGTGATGAACAAAGCTACTATAAACATGCTTGTACAGGACTTTGTATGAACCTAAGTCTTCATTCCTCTAGGGTAAACTCCCGGGACTGGGACTACGGGGACATATGGTAAGGTATGTTTAAAGTGACAAGAAGCCATGCACTTCTCCAGAGTGGCTGCACCGCTCTGCCTTTGCACAGCAACGTGTGGGAGTCCTGCCATCCCAGTTCTCACTGCACTCGGTACCGCCAGCCTTTTTTTGTTTCAGTCATTCTAATAGGTGTGCAGTGGTGTCTTGCTGTGGTTTTAATTTGCATTTCCCTTACAGTTAATGATTTTGAACATCTTCTCATGTGCTTATTGGCCAACCTTAAATCCTCTTTGGTAAAGTGTCTCTTGTTCATTTTAAAATTTGTTTTTTTTTTTTTCCTTATTTTTGAGTTTTGAGATATCTTCATATATTCTGGATACCAGTCCTTTGCCAGCTATGTGATTTGCAGATATTTTCCCCAAGTTTGTAGCTTATCTTTTCTCTCTCTTAGCAGTGTCTTCCAGAGAGTAAACAGTTTAAATTTTGATGAAGTCCAATTTGCCAGTTCTTTTCTTTTGTGGATCAGGCTTAGGGTGTCAAGTCGCTGTGCACACTCTAAGTCTGAGAAAGTGACAGGACAGGAGCTGGCTGTCTAGACACCAAAGTCTGGAAAAGGGAGGGTCTGTGTATGGGAAAGACCACAGAGAGACGTCCAGAGACCTGGCCGCCAGGCGGGCCTGACACCGCCAGGTGGGAAATGTCACCGAGGAAGCTGAACCAAACCAAAGCCAGGTTCCTCTTCAGTAATATCAGGGGGTTTAACTAAATAACCTAAAAAAATATATTTTTAAGTTATGTGATTTTTAATAGCTCTTTTTAGTCTGGAGAACTTGGAACATGTGACACTGTTTGTCTGGGCCCACCTGCACCAAACGAGCACAGCACAGTCAGGGACGGTCACAACCATGCCGAGTGACCAGGAGGGGACACCACCCAGCACGTGAGACAGGGTCTGGGCTGGGTTCATGCTTCAAGCCGCCCCACCCAGTGGGAGAAGGAGACAACCCAGCCCTGCTCACAAAATATTTACACAGAGCAAGAACTGTCTGAACTGGTCGCCAGAAGTCACCTCGCTAGGAAAGAATGTAACTTTATTGAAGTTTTAATGGATACGGTTTATCTGAAAATTACGTGTCTACGGAGATCTGTGGTACAGGTAACAGAGGCTCTGTCACTCAGAAATGGAGGGAAGTAAAGACCCACAGACACAGCACAGCAGTGTTGGTGAACGAACTCTGACGGGATGGCTTCTAAATTCTGAAATCTCATCAGGGAATCGAACCAAACAGGCCGGATAACCAGGCAGATCTAGCATTTTCTTATTTTCTAACTTCTCTCCGTGTGATGTCTCTCGATGATTGCCTTGTTTGTCCAGCACTTGTAAATGGTTTTCTTGGTTTCAGCCCATCTTGGAGGTGAAGCTGGCTTAGAACAGGGAGGAGCAGCTCCCCTGAGTGGCAGGGCGCTGAGCCTTCTGTCTCTAGAAGAGAGCTGTGCGAGTGTGACCAGGACAAGGCAATCGTGGAGCTCAGTTAAAAAAAGCACTCAGCGCCTGGCCACCTGGCCCTCTGCTTCCCGACTGCAGTGGCCCCTGGTGCACCAGGCTGCCCAGCACAGACAGGACTGGGGACACGAGGCGGCCAGCAACACGTTCTCCCCACCACCTGACACCAGATTGCACCAGCACGCCGATTTGGAGAAAATCAGCAGCTGCACATGCCCAGAGCAGCACGGTTTCGAAAAGGAGCAAGAGTCACTGGTGTGTCTTACACTACATACGGGGGTTGGATGGGGGCACACGGAGAGCCAGACCTGCGCCCTCCCTGACCCTTGCGAATGTGACACACTGAAGTCTATGGTCCCTGCTCTGACCGAGCTAGCACAGCCAGCTCCCCGAACACAGCTCCGCTGCTGGTCCCAATCCCGACCTCAAGCTCCCGCTGCTCCCCACCCAGCCTGCAGTGCCAATCTATCAGCGCATCCTCCGGCCCTGCCTCAGCCAGCACTGCCTTTCCAGCAATGGCTTCGAAGTCTCCTCAACTGTGGGTCACTGGTAACCAAGACTCAGATGTGGGCTGGTCAATGGTAACCAAGAATCAGCTGTGGGCCAGGCAGTGGTTTAAACCAAGAATCAGCTGTGGGCTGGGCAGTGGTAACCAAGACCCACTCTGAGCAGAGGGGACCACCAGGTCTTCCCATCTGTCCTGCTGGCACTGATCAACGTTACACTAATTCTTTCTTGTCACAATATCCCATTTTGCTTGTGGACAAAAGCATCTTGAAGTAAACAGATGCAGTGACCAGTCACATGATTTCCTTAAACATTTATCCAAAATTTAATGGAAGAAATTATACTCGATGAACTGTTTGCAGGTATCCTAATTATATTTCTTTGATTCTTTCTTTTAAATTTATTTGTACCTATGTTTTACATGTCTATATTCTTATAAAAAAAATTAAACAAGATGGAAAAAAATCAGTCCCTAACATTGCTCCTCCCTGCTTCTTGCTCCAAATTCCACTTTCCTACTCAGAGTGAAGTGTAACTATTTCATTTCATGCCTTGTTGATATGTATACACACACACACACACACACACACACACACACACACACACACACACAGAGTTATGCACGGTTTCAAACATGTGCTCGGCAGCCCACCATGGGTGTCGGTCTTTAACAACATGTCCGACAGGCCGCTCCCCGGTGGTGCACAGGCCACTCCCTGTCAGTTCAAGGGTAGCCACCACATTTTCTGTATTTGCCCGTGAGAATGCACGTGATTGAGTCCACTGTGCCCTTACAGTGGGTGTTCAGGCATAATATTTTTGTGTATTTCCCCTGACAAACAGGCAAGTTGTTTTCCAGGAGAGAAAACTAGAATATTTGCTTTTCCTACCTAATGTAATTAAAATCAGGCTTTAGCTGTTTTAGCACAAGATTTTGTATATCAAGACTTTGGAAACAATTTGCATGTTAATTCTAGAAGAAATGGGGTTTGGAGCAGAAGCGTTAGGAACTACCTAGGTGAATCAGGATGAATGAAATGAACACGCAAACAAATAAACAAAAAATGCAGGTCAAGTTTAGAGCTGTGAGATGGTGTACTGACCCAAAGAGCCTCACGACAGGAGCAGACAAGCCAGCCCTGTGACCTGGGAGGACAAGGAGAGGCCAAGCAACCGCAGCACATCATGAAGGACCCCTCCTGCAGGGACCGCTGCATCTGCCCTGAGATAGAATGTAAAATTGGGGGTGGGGGGATGGAAGGTTGCAGAACGTGAAAGGGAACGTTGAAGAACATCGGGAAGATGCTGTGATCTGACGTTTGCAGCTGGGGAGCAGAGTGATGATCTCTATGTGCAGAGTGACGGATCTGTATGGCAGTGACCTGTATGTGAAGTGATTGGTCTGTATGTGTAACGATACGTTTTTACTTTGGCTCAGTGTTGGAAGTATTTTTAAACGTTCAAAAGGATTCAGCTTTTATTCTTTTCACTTTAATATGGCCCCAAATTTAGCTGTGTTCTATGTAACAATCACAAACATGGCCTTAATCAGAAAACAAAAGAACACACCCACATGAAAGGGAAACAACCTGTGCCGACAGGAAGGACTTCTGAGAACCAAGAGTGAAAAAAGGAGATTCCCCTCACACCAGAAGCCACAATAGTTTAAAAATCTGACTTACTTTTCTATTAAATCCAGTGTGACTCCAGGCACCAGACTAACGCATTTCTGCATGCAAAACCTGCAGAGAAAGAAAAGAAAGTGAATCACAGCAATTGGATATTTAACAAGAGAGTGCAACAGTCCCACAGAAAAAGCAAAGAGAGGAAAGTGAGGATGGGGATTGCCACGGTGAAAAAGTAAACCCTGTTTTTCTTAATTCTGTCAGCTTTTAGGTTTATGAAGAAAATCTCCCTGCAGCCTCTCAAAGGGGCAGGAACACCGAGCTACAGCCGTAGGTCTTCAGTGGAAGGAGAGAAACGAGTCTGCGGCACGGCGGGGCAGAGCCCCCACTGTGGCAGGGGCTGGGGGCACGTGCGCACAAGATTCCGCAGGACAGGAAGGTTCCACCCAGATGATGAACAGGCTCCACTTTTCTATTTTTCCTTCTTAAGCAAGTAAGCTGGGGAGAGTGATGGAAGAATCAGCGAACCACCCCCAGGCACACAAAAGAAATTCGTGAGAGCAGACAAAGAAAAGTGAATTCAATTATATCATTTTAATTATCATAAAATCATAGGAGTCAGAGCTGCGAGACTTAATCTTCACTGCAGAGCCATCCTGGAGGGCTAGGGTGGGACCGTCCAGGCTTCATCTAATTTGTGTGCACCAACAGGAGGTCTCGGACCATCTCTTTCTTCCTGTCAGGGCTATTGCCACGCAGCAGGACAGAATCAATGGTAGCACGGAGTGAAAAGGCAACTTAGTATCAGTCGCAGGAGAAATGTAAAACATTTAATTCATTGGCTTTAAAAATTAAGAACAAATAATGCCCTCTATAAAAACAGCAGCAGGCACACAGCAAATACACCCACAAAATGCATTTTAGTATCACTAGTGGATGTGAGAAGTGGAGGAAGGTCGGAGAAGACCAGTGGGCTCAAGGGAGGGGATGAGTACAAGGACCAGGCCACATTCAGGACACGTGGAGTGAGACGTGTATGGTGGGTGGGTGGAGATGGGGGAGAAAGACAAGGAGACAGAGAGAGACCCAGAGGCTGGAAGACGACAGACAAGGCCGTGAAGACAGCGTCTGGAGGGCCACTGGCTCCCAACACGCAGCCCTCCAACGGGGGGAGGGTGGGGGGAGGGGAAGAGGGGACCCTGTGCATCCAGCCCCGCCAGGCTCATGGCCTCGGGGAGCAACGCCTCGCTCAGCCAGCAGAGGAAGTTATCTTCCTGGCTGTGGCTGCGCTGGCCGGTGCTCTCTATTCACGGAGCAGAAGAAACATAAATGCGGGCTGTGTTTGCCCGACACGGACAGAGCCCCTCTCCCACCGGCACAAACGGCCGGGCTGACCAGCTGCTCCACCGGGCCAGTCAGTCCCTCCAGACAAATCCTTCTGTTTACTCCGCTGTCGGAGAACTCTGCCCGTCCGCTCCCGCGCATCACCGCAACCGCCGAACCAGCCCACATGCAGCTCTGACAGCGGCTCCATGTGAATCAGGATCTCTCCGTGGATAGAAATGGGCTACAGGAAACGCATTTTCCAGTCCAATTCTGAGGCCTATGCAAACAGGGCTGCTCTGTCATCTTTCTCTCTGTAACGCACTTACTGATTGGACCTCTGCCTTCCCATAATGATAGTCTGTGCCAGACTAATCCTTTTGTCAATAACAACAATAAGCTCTGGACAAAATATAAAAAACAACCACTTGAAAGAGCAAACAAATACAGGCAGAAAGGGAAGCCATGACCCTTAAAAGAAGAATAACTGGGCAAGGTCCGCCTTAACCAGCTTTTCCCAAGAGTGCTCCCCAATTCACACAGCGCCGGGGGCACTGCTCAATGCAAAGGAGATCAGAACCCCAGGCTGCCAGAAGCTTCAGGGGAAGTCTTAGGAAGGAGGAGCCAAACTCTGCGAGCAAGCTCTCCTAGGATCCTGGGCTGACCCCGGCACTGCACAGGCGTGGGACCAGACCCCGAGGAGCCCCGGGGACACCAGAGCTGAAGTGCTGAACACGCTGAGCAGAGGTTTCCACACTTGCTCACTAGCAGACATGCATGCAGATGGGGACAGCCAGTGCCACGTTAGGGGGCTATCAACACCTGGGGCTTTCCTCTGACACCCTGTGGGGTGGTGCCTCAGTTACAACCACGGTCCAGGATTCAGAGCCTCACCCCAGAACTAGGAGCAAAATCAAAGGAGACCAGTCCTACAGCTAAGAGACCTCAATCAATTAAACCATCTACAAGAACAGAGCTAAATACTCCTCAGAGGAAGATAACAGAATCCAGACTTTCTCAGTGTCTCATCCACGATGGAGAGTATTCTACCTAAAATCAAGAGAAAAATTGTTAATAAAACCAGATTCATTGCTGACCACATTTTGGAATTAGACTTTAAAATTATAAAAATAATGATTAACTGGGAAATAAGTATTATGATAAATCTGCTGAAAATATAAAGTTCCATTAAGTAGGAAATTAAAAATAGGGCCATGATGCAACTTTAAAATATCTATGATATGGCTATATGCATTAAGAGCAGCATGGATAAAACCAGTGACTGACAATCCACAAATTGTACATCAGCCAATATTTATTCCTTCGCACCAGGCAAAATCAGAGGCAATAAAAATGGCTTGACAATTCCACAAAATTGGATATTAGTAATTATGACAATAAACACAACAGCTGGCAGTCGGTTAGTGCTTACTCTTGGTGCTAGAGCTCTCATCAACAGGCTCTGGCCGCTTTTGAATCCTCTTTGTCCGACTCGCCCTTTCCGAACTTCGAGTGAACAGTTACGCAGCACCTGACCACTGCTTACTGCCTGCCTGCTGACACTCCAGGCCAGGGTTTCTCAGCTGTGCACTAAGGACTCTCAGGACCAGATCACTCTCTGCTGTAAGGGCAGCATCCTAGCCTCGACCCACAGGACGCCAGCAGCACCACACCCCAGTTGTGACAACCAAACATGTCTCCTGACACTGCCTAATGTCCCTGGGGGGCAGAGTCACCCCCTTGAGGCCACAGCCCCAGGCCAGGCCCCAGTGTCTCTCACATTTTCCAGAACAGTCTCTGCTTCCACTCTTGCCTGTGCTCCCTATTCCTCTCACAGGAATTCTCTACCCAGCAGGCAAAGCAAGCCTTTTAAAAGGAAATGCTGTGATAAGTCATTTCATCTTGACCCTCCAGAGGCTTCCTGCTATGAAGGATGAAATGCAGGGTGCTTGCCTAGCCTCCCAAGGCCCTGCCCTGGGCTTCCAGTCACTGCTCTGACCTCACTTCCTCACTCTCACTCTGCTTACCCAGCTCCATTCACCCTGACACACTTCCTGCTCCTTCAACACGCCAGGTACAGCCCCACCTCAGGGCCTTTGCACTTGCTGTTCCCTCAGCCTGCAACACTCTTGCCCCAGATAACTGGAAGGTTTACTCCTTTGTTTTATTTGTACTTCTTCTACCTTCCCTGACTAGCCTAAGGAAAATAGCACCTTCATTCTCTACCCGCATACCCTGCTTTTTAAAAATAATGTTTCTTGCTACCTTATTATATATTTGTTATTGCTTGTCTTTTTCATAGAAGATAAGCTCAATGAGTACGAGGACTTCTCTTATTTTGTTCATCAGTGTGCCCCCAGTACTTAGAAGGGTGCCTTAATATATAGTTTTGATAATCCATAAATGTGTCAACAAGTGAATATGGTATAAGATTTATTTCTAATAGTTCACATATATCTTTTTCTCCCTGTTGCTCTTGAAAGTGAGTGGCTTCAAGATCTGTATGCAGAACAAATTAATTAACGTTAAAAAAACTCAGCTGTGTAACCTTGTACACTATCATATAACTGTTGGATGCTATTGTTTCTGAGAATGGAAATACATTAATTTTTTTTTCTAATTAGAAAACCCCCCACATATTTACCATAAAAAATTAAAAGTACAGAAAATTACAAGTAAAAATTAACCCCAAACCTAAGATAACCATTAACATTTTCACATTTACCTCTTAGAGAAAATTGAATCATGCTGGTTTATTTTGTTCTAGGAGAAAAGGAAATCAGTCACTGAAACATCCCAAACAATACAGATGTGTGTAACGGAAAAGCGGAGTCTGTCCTGCCGCCCCATTCCACTGCTGACCACTGCTGACTGCTCCTCTGCACCCAGACTGTGCCCAGCACACGTGCACAACCAATATCTACCCTTGGGTTTTGTTCAGTTTTTTTTCTTACCACAAGAGAATTTGCCATACACACCACAGCTGTGTTTTTCTGTTGTTGTTTTTTTAAACGTTTGTTTTCCAGCATTTTCCAACATTCAACAAAGTTGAAAGAATTTTAGAGTAAGTTCCTGCATCCCACCACCTAGGTTCCACCATCAGCATTTGATTGCATTTGCTTTATCACATCTCTGCCTCTCCGTCCATTAATCCATCTCATTTTTGGTGCGACAGAGAATATGGTACACTTGCCTTTAAATTCTTGAGCACACATACTGAGATCTCAGTATCTGTTTATTGTTTTTGTCTTTTGATGTAAGATTACATACAATGAAGTACACACATCTTAATTGTTCATTCACTGGGTTCTGACAAATGCACATGCCCATGTACCCAAGCTCCTACAGGGACCGCTACCAACATCCCAGGGAGTTTTCTCTCACCCTTTCTCAGCCAATTCCTACTTCCTCCCATTGCCCCCAGAGGCAAACACTGCTCTGATTTTTCTACTGATTTTTATTCCTCTGTTCTAGAGTTTCGCATACATGGACTCATCAAGTATGTACTTTTGTATAAGGCCTCTTCCAGTCAGCATAATGTTTTGGATGTTTATCCATGTTTTTGTTTGTATCATGAATTTATTCTGTTTCGTTGCTGACTGGTATTCCATTATATGAAAAGACTGTAGTTTATACATGCTGTTCTGTAACTTGCCCTTGTGTATCATGGACAATATAAAAGCTGATGCATAGAACATTACCTTTTTCATGAACATAAGTGTGCTGTCCTCGGGATGCATTCGTAGCAATGGAACTGCCTGACGAATGGGTACACATATTGAATGACCAGTCATCTGATGGCTCTCCAGAGGGAAGTGCCATTTACTGTCTCATCAAGGCTGAATATACCCACTTTTTAACTTCCGGAAAAAACTGGGTTTATCAACATAAAAGAAAAACAAACCCTCTGTTCTACTGATAGGTGAGAAATGACACATCATTGGAATTTCTTTGATTATTATTGAGGTTAAATGCCAGCTAATAATTTTTCCAGTTCTTTGTATTTTTCTTTTGCTTGTTTCCTGTTTATGCCCTTCTTGTCTTATTGATTTTAAAAGTGCTTTATACATTAACGGAACCAACGGTGGCTTTGTTATATATTACACAATTTTCTCAATTTATAATTTTAAGTTTTGGTTTTTGTTATCTTTGCCATACAAAACTTAAAATTGGTGTTTAATAAAATCTATCACTTCCTTTATAGCTCTTTAATTCTCCTGACAATTTTTCCAGTACTTTTGTGAGTTTTCTTTTTTACATTTAAATCCTCGGTATATTTGGAGTTTATTTTTTCAGGTGAGAGGTAAGGATTAAAAAAAATTCAAATGGTTAGCCATGTGCCCCATATAGTATTGAGTAATTATTTTTTTTCCAAATGATAAATTCTTATACAGTAGATTCTGTTTCTGGAACGCTCTACTCTGTTCCATTGCCTCAAATGTCTGCTCTTACTCCACCTGAACCTTCAAAATGCATTTTAATAATTAGTAGGACAAATTTTCTTTCACACATTCTATTTTTTCAAAAAATTCTCATGGGTATTCTCAAACATTTATCCTTCTACTTGACCTTTAAAATCACTTTATCAATATGTGTCAAATTTATGGTTTAATTTAAGGAGAATTTATATCCTTAATCTTCTGGCTCTCACCATGTAATAATAATGTGGTCAATCCCTCCATTTATTCAAATATCCTTTCGTATCAATCAGTAAAGTTTTATGGAATTTTCTATACATACATCCAATACACTCTTAGCTTGTTTATGTTTTTTTTTAAATTTTTTTATTTTGGCCGCGTTGGGTCTTTGTTGCTGCACGTGGGCTTTTTTCTGGTTGCAGCGAGCGGGGGCTACTCTTGGTTGTGGTGCGCGGGCTTCTCATTGTGGTGGCTTCTCTTGGTGTGGAGCACGGGCTCTAAGTGCGTGGGCTTCAGTAGTTGTGGCACACGGGCTCAGTAGTTGTGGCTCGTGGGCTCTAGAGCGCAGGCTCAGTAGTTGTGGCGCACGGGCTAGGTTGCTCCGCGGCATGTGGGATCTTCCCAGATCAGGGCTCGAACCCATGTCTCCTACATTGGCAGGCAGATTCTTAACCACTGCACCACCAGGGAAGCCCCTTGTTTATGTTTTGTCATTGTTACTGCTACTACTGTGAATCAGATTTACTTTCTTTCCCAACATTTCCTTACTGGCTTTTTTTTTTAAATTAATTAATTAATTTATTTATTTTTGGCTGTGTTGGGTCTTCGTTTCTGTGCGAGAGCTTTCTCTAGTTGCGGCAAGCGGGGGCCACTCTTCATCGCGGTGCGCGGGCCTCTCACTATCGCGGCCTCTCTTGTTGCGGAGCACAGGCTCCAGACTCGCAGGCTCAGTAGTTGTGGCTCACGGGCCCAGTTGCTCCGCGGCATGTGGGATCTTCCCAGACCAGGGCTCGAACCCGTGTCCCCTGCATTGGCAGGCGGATTCTCAACCACTGCACCACCAGGGAAGCCCCCTGGCTATTTTTAATATATAAAGAGGGTAACAATTTAAAGGAAATTATTGTGAAGTATACCATATATGAAGAGTATATAAGATACAGATGTGAGTTTAAGGAACAATAAAGTAAATATAAGCACCACACAGATTAAGAAATAGCACATTACAAAATCTAAAAGGCCCCATGTGTCCCCGCCATGGTGTCTGTTCCTGCCCGCCCCCCCAGAGGTAGCCTGTACTTTTATGATATTGATTTGTATTTGTATGGTATTGATTTGTAGTCACTTAGTAATCAGTCACTTTGTTGAATGCTCGTGTTATTAATAATTTCCCAGTGGATTTTGTTGTTTTTTTTGTTATTGTTGTAAAGTTAAAATTCAGATCATACATAAATAATGCAAATTTGCGTTCTCTTTAGACTATGTATACCTTTCATTTTGTTTTTGTATCTAATTATATTGACTAGCATTTCCAGAAGTTTGTTAAATGAATTACAGTTAGTATACATCCCCCTCTTAGTTCTAATTACATTAATGGAAACACGATGTTGAAGCATTAGTGCATGATGATGGCTGCTAGTTTAGAAGGTTTCTCTTATGTAAAGGAAGTATTCTTCTATTTTTATTATAAGGTTTTATTCATTTTTAATTTTATCAAATAACTATTCTTCTCTCACCTATTAAGATGATGAATTATATTAATAGGCAGCCTAACAGAAAGTCATCAAAACAGTCCTGGAATGAATCTCACTTGGCCAAAGTTTATTCTTCTCTTACTATATGGCAGGATTCTAAGTGCTAATATTTCATTTTGAACTCGTCTGCAGTGTGTGTCTGTGTATGCATATGTGTGTGCCTCTGTGTGTTTGTGTGTATGTGTATGTATGTGTCTGTGTGTGTGTATACACACTGCATTTGTCAGGCTTGGTACCTCAGTCATGGTAACTTTATGAAGAGAATGAGAAAGCTTATATCAATACTTGTTGAAATATGGCCTATGCTTACATACTATTTTATTACCATTTGTTTTATTCCATATTTCAAGGATAATCATCTATATGTTGAATCTTCATTGTTTTATTTTTCTTGCTTCTCATTATTTTTTACTGCTTTCTGTTTCCTGTACTCCTGACCAATTTTAAGGTCACAAACTTCAGAATTAAATTTGATTTCTTAAACTTTCTTTTTGCTAGTTCTCTTTTCATCTTGATGTACTGTTTTGTCAATCTCAATATTTATTCATTTTTTTTCAGAGACCATTTTTCTGTAATTTCATTGAGGATACAAAGCATATGCTGTCTTCTTCCTGGAGCTCCTTGTAACCACACCTGAGTTTATGCTGATGAGGTGACTCAGGGTGGGGGCTGGTCACCAGAAGGACCAACACTGGATAACAGCAGGGAACTTTCAGCCCCATGCTGACCTCCAGCCTCTGACCTCAGGAAGGAAGGGGGCTGGAGACTGAGCTCTAAAAAGAATCTTGAACAAAGAATTTCGGAGAGCTCCCAGGTTGGTACTTTGTGGAGGGGGTGTGCCCTCCACTCTCTCCCACATGCAGGTGACCCTCCCCTCCAGTGAGAAAGAGGGGCTTCCCCAGCAGTCTTGCTCTCAGCACTCCCTGTGCAGGTCTAGCCTGCACCTGGGTAACAGCTGGGAGACACAGGGCAGGAAAAGACCCGCAGAGCTGATCCCCACTGTGAGTGTTAGTCACGGTTTGATTTCAGTCCCCAAGGTGACGCTCACTTTCTGGAGTCCTTGGGTAGCTGCGTTCTGAGCAGAGGCTGTACTGAGTGTGGCCGAGTCCTTCTTATGGGCCGACACTGGGGTCTCCACGGATGGAGATGCCACGGAAGCTTCATAGATCAGACTATTTTAACCAAGTCCTTCTGAACATGAAGCGCATTGCCAGAGATGTCAGGCTTTTAAAGGAATTTTGGGAAACAGATCAAAGTGGCAATACACTATTAAAATAAGACAAGCAGGGCTTCCCTGGTGGCGCAGTGGTTGAGAATCTGCCTGCCAATGCAGGGGACATGGGTTCGAGCCCTGGTCTGGGAAGATCCCACATGCCACGGAGCAACTAGGCCAGTGAGCCACAGTTACTGAGCCTGCGCGTCTGGAGCCTGTGCTCCGCAACAAGAGAGGCCACGATAATGGGAGGCCCACGCACCGCGATGAAGAGTGGCCCCCACTTGCTGCAACTAGAGAAAGCCCTCGCACAGAAACGAAGACCCAACACTGCCATAAATAAATAAATAAATAAATAAATAATTTTAAAAAACAAAAATAAAAAATAAGACAAGCAAATTCCTTGACATTTCATTTAATGTAGCAGGTTAAAAAACAAACAAAGAGGCCGCCACCTGGGCCGCTGCCGCCGCCATAACCACGACTCCCCCATCTCCCGCCATGGCCGAGGAGCTCTCCGCGGCCACGTCCTACACCGAAGATGATTTCTACTGCCCCGTCTGTCAGGAGGTGCTCAAAACGCCCATATGGACTGTGGCTTGTCAGCACGTTTTCTGTAGAAAATGTTTCCTGACTGCAATGAGAGAAAGTGGAATACATTGTCCCCTGTGTTGTGGAAATGTGACTAGAAGAGAGAGAGCATGTCCTGAACGGGCCTTAGACCTTGAAAATATCATGAGGAGGTTTTCTGGTAGCTGCAGATGCTGTGCAAAACAGATTAAATTCTATCGCATGAGACATCAATACAAATCTTGTAAGAAGTACCAAGATGAATATGGTGTTTCTTCTGTCATTCCAAACTTTCAGATCTCTCAAGATTCAGTAGGGAACAGACATTCACAGAAAGATAGACAAGATGAAAAGGCAGAGGGCTATGTACCAGATGAAGGAACAAGATAAAACCCCAGAAAAACAACTAAATGAAGTGGAGATAGGCAACCTTCCAGAAAAAGAATTCAGAATAATGATAGTGAAGATGATCCAGGACCTCGGAAAAAGAATGGAGGCAAAGATTGAGAAGATGCAAGAAATGTTTAACAAAGATCTAGAAGAATTAAAGAACAAACAGAGATGAACAGTACAATAACTGAAATGAAAAGTACACTAGAAGGAATCAACAGCAGAATAACTGAGGCAGAAGAACAGATAAGTGACCTGGAAGATAGAATGGTGGAATTCACTGCTGCGGAACAGACTAAAGAAAAAAGAATGAAAAGAAATGAAGACAGCCTAAGAGACCTCTGGGACAACATTAAATGCAACAACATTCGCATTATAGGGGTCCCAGAAGGAGAAGAGAGAGAGAAAGGACCCGAGAAAATATTTGAAGACATTATAGTCAAAAACTTCCCTAACATAGGAAAAGAAATAGCCACCCAAGTCCAGGAAGCACAGAGAGTCCCATACAGGATAAACCCAAGGAGAAACACGCTGAGACACATAGTAATCAAATTGCCAAAAATTAAAGACAAAGAAAAATTATTGAAAGCAGCAAGGGAAAAACGACAAATAACATATGAGGGAACTCCCATAAGGTTAACAGCTGATTGCTCAGCAGAAACTCTACAAGCCAGAAGGGAGTGGCATGATATACTTAAAGTGATGAAAGGGAAGAACCTACAACCAGGATTACCCGGCAAGGATCTCATTCAGATTCGATGGAGAAATCAAAAGCTTTACAGACAAGCAAAAGCTAAGAGAATTCAGCACCACCAAACCAGCTCTACGACAAATGCTAAAGGAACTTCTCTAAGTGGGAAACACAAGAGAAGAAAAGGACCTACAAAAACAAACCCAAAACAATTAAGAAAATGGTCATAGGAACATACATATTGATAATTACCTTAAACGTGAATGGATTAAATGCTCCAACGAAAAGACACAGGCTTGCTGAATGGATACAAAAACAGGACCCATATATATGCTGTCTACAAGAGACCCACATCAGACCTAGGAACACATACAGACTGAAAGTGAAGGGATGGAAAAAGATATTCCATGCAAATGGAAATCAAAAGAAAGCTGGAGTAGCAATACTCATATCAGATAAAATAGACTTTAAAATAAAGAATGTTACAAGAGACAAGGAAGGACACTACATAATGATCAAGGGATCAATCCAAGAAGAAGGTATAACAATTATAAATATATATGCACCCAACATAGGAGCACCTCAATACATAAGGCAACTGCTAACAGCTCTAAAAGAGGAAATCGACAGTAAGACAATAATAATGGGGGACTTTAACACCTCACTTACACCAATGGACAGATAATCCAAACAGAAAATTAATAAGGAAACACAAGCTTTAAAGGACACAATAGACCAGATAGATTTAATTGATATTGATAGGACATTCCATCCAAAAACAGCAAGATTACACTTTCTTCTCAAGTGTGCACGGAACATTCTCCAGGATAGATCACATCTTGGGTCACAAATCAAGCCTCAGTAAATTTAAGAAAATTGAAATCATATGAAGCATCTTTTCCGACAACAGCGCTATGAGATTAGAAATCAGTTACAGGGAAAAAAACACAAACATGTGGAGCTTAAACAATATGTTACTAAATAACCAAGAGATCCCTGAAGAAATCAAAGAGGAAATCAAAAAATACTTAGAAATGATGATCCAAAACCTATGGGATGCAGCAAAAGCAGTTCTAAGAGGGAAGTTTATAGCTATACAAGCCTACCTCAAGAGACAAGAAAAACCTCAAATAAACAATCTAACCTTACACCTAAAGGAACTAGAGAAAGAAGAACAAACAGAACCCAAAGTTAGCAGAAGGAAAGAAATCATAAAGATCAGAGCAGAAATAAATGAAATAGAAACAAAGAAAACAATAGCAAAGATCAATAAAACTAAAAGCTGGTTCTTTGAGAAGATAAACAAAGTTGATAAGCCATTAGCCAGACTCCAAGAAAAAGAGGGAGAGGACTCAAATCAATAAAATTAGAAATGGAAAAGGAGAAGTTACAACAGACACCACAGAAATACAAAGCATCCTAAGAGACTATAACAAGCAACTCTATGCCAATAAAATGGACAACCTGAAAGAAATGGACAAATTCTTAGAAAGGTATAACCTTCCAAGACTGAACCAGGAAGAAATAGAAAATATGAACAGACCAATCACAAGTAACGAAATTGAAACTGTGATTAAAAATCTTCCAACAAACGAAAGACCAGGACCAGATGGTTTCACAGCTGAATTCTATCAAACATTTAGAGAAGAGCTGACACCCATCCTTCTCAAACTCTTCTAAAAAATTGCAGAGGAAGGAACACTCGCAAACTCATTGTATGAGGCCACCATCACCCTGATACCAAAACCAGACAAAGATACTACAAAAAAAGAAAATTACAGACCAACATCACTGATATCACAGAAATTGAGACAGAGATGTAGAGAACAAAAGTATGGACACCAAGGGGGGAAAGCCAGGGGTGGTGGTGGTGGTGGTGGTGTGATGAATTGGGAGATTGGGCTTGACATGTATACACTGATGTGTATAAAATGGATGACTAATAAGAACCTGCGGTATAAAAAATAAATAAAAAAATAAAGGTTTTATTAAAAAAAAAAAGAAAAAACAAACAAAGAAACAAACAAAAAAACCCACATGAAACAGTGTGCCAATCATCTGGTATTTGTAACTAAATTAAAAAGTATGCCATGTGTATTATTAGGCAAGAAAAAAAGTAGAAAAAGAGACTTTTGTAATTTACAATCTTTAAATAGCTACCACTTTTAAATGTACAGAATGGCTCACTCTCCTCAGGAGCTTCTAGACCAGTAACCAGAACAAGACACAAATGAGGTTCAGGAGCCAGCTGTCTCAGCTGCCCTCGATGTTTCAGAGGCAAGCATCTGAATGATGGTCGGAATGAGCCGATCCTGTCTGTCTTGTTCCCAGGGCCAGAGCCTGGAAGACATCCCAGGGGTCCCTTAAGTATGTGCCCAGTGAAAGCAGAAAGAATTTCCAAGGGAACAGTGCTAACTCTGCAAGGGTGCTGTCATTTTGGTCCAGAAGAGGTTAAAAGGTCAAAACAATTGTCATAAGGAAATGTCTTTTAGAAAATGCATATTTAAGTATTGGAGGGTAAATATCATAATTTCTGTAATTTACTAAAAATAGCCATAAGAAGAAAATGATAGAGCAAGTAACAAATGTAAGATTTGGGTTATGAGTACAAGGGGGTTTGTTTTATTATTCTCTTGACTGTTTTGTTAGAATAGCTGAAAACTGTCCTGCAATGGAAAGTAAACAGAGAGAAAGAGGAAGAGAGGTCAAAGCAGATGTTCCTACGTTGATGAGTCAACGTCAGGAAAACATTCCAGGGAAAGATCTAATTTCTCAAAACTTGAGCAGTTTGTTTCTGTTTTTGAAGAATGTCAAGATGTAAAGAGGGGCTGCCAGCCCTGCCCAGCCCAACTCATCTCCGTGGTCATTAAGAGTCGGTCCTGACAGCAAAGCCCCTGCACTGATCTGCAAAAGCAGAAAACCAACACTCTCTCCTAAAAGTGCAGCTCTCTTCCACAGAGGTGACACTCACGACTCCCAACCACAGGAGAGACGCAGAACACACAACACGCTTCCATGGAGTTCTTCCAAACTTTCCGGACCCTGTTTCCATGGAATTCACCTGATAAAGAAGTTAGAATCCAGCTTGTCCAGGACAACCTCACATGCTCCAGCCTGCTCAGTCTGATTCAAATCTTAAGGTGTAATTTTACCTGATAAACTGAAAACAAGGACTGTGTTTACGCTGCCTACTGACAAAGCTGAGGAGTAAACACATACAAACCTGCCTGGAGGGAGCCGGCAGTCAGGAAGGGGCGGCCACAGAAAACAAGAGTTTCACACGGGACACATAGAACCCCAATCCTCTCACCCAGGGAACCCCCCTGTGAGCCCCGCGGCACAGTTCTGATTTAGTAGGCGTCTTCATGTGCTGGCAGTGCTGAGGAATGGTTGAGAGGTGGTGGCGGAGGCTGCTGTCCCCTGGGAACCGAGATTCTCTAGTATAAAGGGAAAACAGGGCCAAATGGCTGAAGGGAGTGTTTCCCAGTAAACACACCTGTTTACTCTCACACACAGCAGCTGGGCCCTCATCTGTCCTTGTCTAGTATATAGGATGGCCTCGTGGCAGACCCAGAAAGTTAAATTCATGTAAAAATTAAGTGATTCTTTTAAACTAAAAAGCCAAACACCACTTAAATTCAATCTTCCACCGTATTTATTCTTATTATATTTTTCTTGCTGCCTGATGTGCCCTTTCTGTATTAAGAAGCTATGTCCTTGACCCCCAATCTTTCCTCTACATCCAAAAGTTCACTCTGGGGGTCAATTCATGCCCGTGTGCACAAGGATGGGGGAAATACAGGCGAACCGAGGCCACCCCTGCCCCAGTGAATGAGGAGGGCAGGCGCTGCAGCACCAAATTCCATACCACTTACCATTCAAGTGACAACTTCAAAAGAGCTGACCCTATTTAAAAACATAAGCCCATGATACGCTGAGAGCAGCAGTGCTCGTGAGCTACACAGCGACCTGCGTGGATCATTTTAGAATCAGTCAGTCCCTATTACAGGGGACTGAAGCTGATGTCACTGCAGAACTCTGAAGTCCCGGCACGTCTGGTGGCCCCAAGCCAAGCCCTGATTCTTCTCCAGATACAAGTGAGAGAAGAAATCGGCTGGAAGGAATTTTAAGCAGGATGGGAGACCAAGATGAGCTGTGCAGTGTCACGCTCCTTCCGTGATCAAAAGATACAAACAAACCCCTCCAGCGAGTTACAGACACTTTACTGGAATAATGCAGACGTTCATTTCTCTTCTTTCCTATGTAACCAGTAGGCTTCTCCCTGCAAGGAGACTCCCGAGAGCCGGAGGCTGGCTTAGAAACTCAGTCAACAGTGAATTCAGTGTTTTGCACGCCTGGTCAGTTCAAACTCAGTCACCAGGCTCCCATCGCGGGTGAGGCTGCACTCCAACCCTGGAGAGAACGGGCGCTTCTCAGCTGCAGCTCACCTCCCGCCTGCCAATAGCACGGCAAAACCCATGCTTAAAAACAGCCACAAGGAGTCTCTGTAATAAGCCCCAGGTGTTTTAAACGTGGGAAGTTCTTCTTGTTAAAAAATTCGCATTCTCTGACTCAGTTTCCAGGTTGAACTCCTAAATGACTCCTGAGGAGAAGAACACGACATGGAAAAGAGGCAACAGGTTTGGTGTTTTAGGGCAGAAGCTGTGAGCCGAACCATGACTCCTCCATCTGCTGGTCTGCCCGGCAGCATCTCCAGGGATTCCAGGAAGATTAAGATAGGGACAATGTCATTTATGAAGTACCTTCTGTGTCCAGACAGCTTCTTTGTTTGCTATTATTATTCCTACTTCAGGGGAGAGAGCTGAGGTTCAGAAGGTTCTGAAACTACCCAGCCAGTTACGTGGCCAAGCGTGAGAGCGTACCTCTGCAGCCACGTGCCACGACACTCCCACGGGGGCTAAGGCCACCGGACCCAAACTCAAAAATGACGTACCACTGTGCTCCTCTAGACAATTCAATACATTGTCTCAAACTCAAGCAGTGAAAGCAGGAAGAAAAGAGGGAACAAGTAGTAAGATGAAAGCCTATAAAGAGAGACTCCCCCAGCTGTGCGGGGGAGGCCACAGGTGGAGTGGGAGCCACCAGGCAGGGTGAGTGGTCCAGCCATTGGCTCAGGAGAGAACTGACAGAAGTGCCTGCACATCCCTGTCTAACAGGTAAAATAGAGGCAACAGAGAAGTAGCTTAAACAGCAAACAAATGAGAAGTGTGCACATCTCAGGTCCAGGTTTGGTCCAACCTGTGCTCATTAACAAAGGCCAACAGCCTTGCAGGAATACTGTAGCCAAGTCTCTCCTTCCTGCCTGGACCACGGCTGGCATGCCAGCCGCCCAAGTCCAGTCTCGGGCTGCAGTCTATGCAGTTGTCTTCCTCAGGATTTAAATCTCCCTGCTTTTTAGGTCTCATATTTAAGGTTGGACTGACTTTGTCCCCCCCACCCCCATCCTCTCCTGTCCCTTCTAACACCTAAGCTCTCCCTACATGCTTTTCTGCACTCATGTCTCCACTTATACTCAAGGAAAAGAAAACACCCAAATACGTTTCTGAACATTAATAGCACCGACATGATTTTAATTCTTGTAAGACATTTGTCGATTAAGTACCCTGATAAGTACCAGATATTCCAGCTGCTTTATGAACCGTGAGTCTGTGCCCATTAACTTAGAGGCAGGTGGACACGATGATAACATGGCTGGTCTGAGGACCGTGTGGGGAACAAGCAGAGGCACCAGGCCAAAGCAAGTTTCCTACGGCAGACCAGAGCCTGGCAACGCCAGGTCAGGTGCAGGGAAGGAAGCCCAGACATTCCATTGGCTTCTCCGTGCTCTCACGGTATTGAATCCACCAGAAAAACAGTTCCCAGGGGGTGGGGGTGAGGAGGAGCACTGCTGAGAAACTGAGCCAATTCCTGGTATTCTGGCAGCAAATGAGCGAATTCAGGTTGATTTTCCAATTATCTTTTAAATGTAAATTGTGTTCCTTACAATGTCTGATACACAATCTGTCCTTGGACTCCCAAGCCAGGCAGGAAGCTTGGAAATCACACCATGAGGGTGTTCACTGAGTCATGCTTGCTGACTTTACCTGCTTGTACTCCTGGGCTCTGGTTTAGGTGTCAGGTCAGTGACCTTGGGACGTTACCCTCCATTGAGATTCTTCCAAACCTGCCCTCATGGCTTCAAGAAGCAGATGAACCCCACTGCTAGGAAGGGGACAGCCTCAGCCCGCCTCAATTGCTTCCTCTCTAAAAGATACCTACCTTCCAGTCTACAAATGTTTGCCTATTAAAAACAAGAACACTAAAAAAGCAACTAACTTAAAGCCAACAACCTCTTTCCTTAAGTCGTACATTTTCCCCTCAAAAGAGCAACTGATCCTCTGCCGCTTTACCCCTCACTTCCTTAACATAGTTTATGCCTGTGTTGCCTCCCCTTTCTCAGGGTAGCCCCGTGCCTTCTGGCTGCCACTCCAGTGGCTCTAGAACTGCCCGAGGTGACCGAGGACTTCCTAACTGTCAACTTCAAGG